>NC_142243.1:100940873-101565873 GCF_052056855.1 Sturnus vulgaris | reverse complement strand
AGACGAACACCAAGACACCACCCAAAATCCTCCATCTTGTCCCATACCTATTAGTATATCATAAAAACCGCAAATTTAAAACCCTTCACCATGTGAAAGCACACACTTCTATTTAACTACATACCTGTGATTTTAACTTCATCACTCAAATTTGGAAGCCTTGTCCAAGGTCTTAGATCAAAAGCAGTGTTCTCCAGGGGGTCAGTGCCAGAAAGCACAGAGAGCTCAAAAGCCCCAGGTTTCTGGGATCCAACAACGGTGTTAACTCCTGGGGTTTTAATCACATGGTCATCAGCTATACAATAACACTTCCAGAGTGAAAGACCAGATACCAAAGCAATTACAAGAGGTCAGACAAGTAGAATCACCTCTCATATATATAAAATACAAACTCAAACTTCTTCTAATCTCAAAAAGGAGAAATATTCTCAGTGAACATGTCAAAGAAAGAGTTTGACATTTAGTTCAATAATCTTGGATATAAATAAAATAAAATGGAGAAAGACTCACATTTAAATGGAAAATCCTTAATCCAGTAAACTTAAAAATCAAGGATTTTAATACTGATAGATGTTAGGCAAGGTCAAAACTTGGAGTACAAGCTCTGCATTCCCAGAAAGCTCAAGCAGATTTCCTTAATAGTAAATCAAGTATATTCAATGCAAATCTTTATTCTTTTGAGAGAGTATGTTCTAGCAGACATTGCAAAGTAAACGTCAAAATTTCTTAATTAAAAGTGGATATTTTAGCATCATTATGTACTTATTTTAAATTCTAGGAATGTCTATAAGAGGATGTCAATTATTTCCTTTCAAATAACTTACTTCAATGCTTTGATGAGGTTTAATTTTAAGGCTCTTCACATTCAAGCTCTAAATACTTCAGTATTTTAATGTTATCCCTCAAAATGTTTATTTAGACAAAAACACACATTTTGGTCCTGTCCCCCAAGTCACTTGAACTACTGAATCAACACACAGGATGTTTTTTATTTAGATAAAAATAAAAATACTTACATTAGCAAGTACATTACCTCTTTTTCTCTTTTGTATCGCTTTAATCAGATTTTGTTAAAAAAGTCACTTGTGTAATATTCTGTATTGTTTTTAAAGAAAAACATGTAATTAGTTTCTTCCAATCCAATATCACAAACCACTTAGTAGTTTTCCTTCTTTTAATATCTAAGACATATGGTTTAGAATTAAAATGCTCATATTTCACTCCATTATCTTTTGGATATAGCATTCACAGCTTATTAACAAGAGATTCATTAAGCCATATGGTGAGTAGTAGTTTCACATCAGGTACAATTCAATCAAATAATTAAACAGTTGCTCTGTTTTAAATGCACTTTTCAATCCCAATGAGACAGGTGAAGATAATGCTTACTTAAACATTATTCTACTTAAGTGCACTTAAAATAGATTCATATCCTGATTTGTAGTAGCAACTCAAATCCAAATAGATGTGTGCCCAATGTCATTATCTTTTAATCAAACGCAACATTGTGCCAAATAATGAAGCGGGGCTCAGATCCCTCATTAAGGAAGAGCTCCTTTTCTTTTTCAAAGTAATAATAGGGGTTTATCAGCTGCAATTTACACTTTAATAGTTTCTGACAAAACCCTTGTGCTCACATAAAAGCTTAGCAAAAGCATCTTAAAATTTGCAATCCAAATTGAGTTTGCCTCTCCAAGTTTTTTTATTGATGCAAAAAATTCTAGCTGTGTTAAGTACACGTTGTCAAATTTTGTCTCACTCCTACCTGAGTCCTAAGATGATAAACAATTTCCATTATATCCAACATGTATTGCTGAAAATTCCCATGTTCTTAGCTCTGAAGTGCTTTAAAATTAAATTGTAACAAAAAAGTACACCCTCTTTTCCATTATCTGATTCATATTACAAAAAAAACCCCTTGATGTTTTTATTCTTATTTTCAGATGTTTGCTGATTCACACAAAGAAAACTCCAGATAATTTCACAATTTAAAATACTCTTTACAGTTTTAAGAGGAGTTTAACTGTTTGGGAAATTCTCTACTGTAGAGATGTCAAAGAATTATTTACATTACAACTGAAAGTATAATCTTTTCACTTTTTAAGATTTATATACAAAAGATTTTAGATCCAGTATACCATACATGTTTGTGCATACTTGTGAAAGGAAAATGAGTGCCTTGGCCTTGTTGTAGCTTACTTTTAAACACAAGACCAAATTGAGTAGAACTAAACTTTTTAAAAGAAAACATAGTAAATAAATAAGGAGCTTCAAAAGCTGCAGAAAATTATCATCCACACATTCAGAAGTTGTTTTACCTTACTCTTATCCTTGCCTTACTACTAGCGTTCATTTACTAGTACTCTTAGTATTAGAAGTTGTTCTACTGAAATTTAAAAATTTTTAAAAATGAAAAATAAGTTAAAGCTACTTAACTGTTCTATGTAACCAAAATAACACAAATGTAAATTATTTAATACTTCCACCACTTGACCTTGAATAGATATTCCCAAATAATTTCAAATTTGCTTGTTCTCCAGATATGGATCATGTCTATTCAGAAGACCTGTGTGTACTGGTCCTTTAGTCGTGGCAGCAGCAGGCCCCAAGGAGCTGGGGGCATCTGTACATGACTGAGATTCTACTGCACTGACTGAAAGAATGCAAACTGCTGCTGTGAGGAGATTTTATACACAATTAACATTTTTCTACTTAATTTTACCTATGCAGATGGAAATATATACATTTTGATAGGTATATTTCTAACTGGAAAAATTATTTCATTTTCAAAGGCAGTACCTGGCACAAAATTCTTTGAAAATATTTTCTTCTGCCAGCTTTCTAGAGCTCTATTGGCCAAGATACAGAAGATAAAGATTTACAAGCAGCCCAAGGAATTCACATCTTTACAAATTAAATCTTCTTGTAGACAGCCATTTGCTAAAAAGCAGCACACAGGCCAAGCTTTAAAAGAAAGCAACTGAGATGATGCATTTAGGACAGAAGTAGTTGAACTAGAAACTTCTATTGACTAAACAATGCCTTTTCTACATAATCTCTGTAAAGACTAATGTTTAGGAGCCTTCTCCCTCAATGCATTCATTTCCCTCTAAAATAAATGAGGAATATGATGCTATTTGGATGGCAAGTATATTAGCGGTCCAGACAAGGAGCCAGGAAATGTTAGCAAGTAGTTTGCCTTCAGCTTTCTAGAGACACCCAAGAAAAAAAACATTTAGTAAAGGAGTAGGTGGAAAAACTTTATGTTATGGGGATTATGAACACCACTCAAAGCAATAGTTATATCCATTCCTCCAGAAATCAGAAGAACAAAGCTAAACCTTTCTTTTAATGTACAACATCAAGTGCCTGGGAAATTTATATCAAGATGTCGTTTCCTATCTGATTCTTTGCTTACTGGAACTGAATTATGTCCTTTGCCTCCAGAAATACCCTTCCCAGACAGACAGAGAAAATTACTGTCTCCTCTGTAATGGGGAACAGACACCACCCTCCTCTTATGGATGGGAAAAAAGATTGCATCTTGGGAGAAACATAAGGAAAGCAAATCCTTTGGGATATTGATAATACACTTAACTGTGTCCTTGATTTTGGTTCTAGCTTGGAACTGTACTCGCATTTGGCGTTAAAGATGAACATTAAAGTGTAGCTTAAATACAAATGATGAGAGCTAATTATATACTTTGCAGATATGTGTGTGTTATATTCATTCTGAACACATCAAGGATTAGACCATTTAAAGGCATTTGGCCTGGAAATACCTAGCTTCTGGACCTTGATTTGGCTTAAGAGTAATGAGAAGTACAATGGATCTCACTGGCTCAAAAGTTGATACATATTGGAACATAAATCTTGGGACCTCAAAACTTTAAGAAGCAGCAGCAAGGCTCCTGCAGGGTTTGGATATCAGCAGAATTAAGCAGTATCCATCACAAAAACTTCAGAATTGTAGTTTCGGGTATTTAGTGTCTAAATTTTTCCTTTCTGTGTCTTATTTCTGTCTGATCCATGGTCTTCAAATAAACTTCATACCTAGTTTTATAAGAACATATGAAATTTCACGGCAAAGTTTTTATAAACCAGGACTCAATGAATCCTGTTTATCATTCCTTCTGCATTGATACTGTCCTTGGCAAATGGCCTCAGTCAGTGATGCAGAAAAGTGCACTTTAGTATTCAGCTAATGTACAGTTGGGACCCCTAATGACTCATGCTATTATAAAATTGACTGAGATCACCTAAAGGAAAGAAACTATCATTACAAAAAGCTCAGGATTCTCTGAGTCTTGTAATGCTTGTGCTCTGAAGACAGAATTCCCTATTAGGTACTCTGAAATGTCTAATGAAGGCTGTTGTAGCAATTTTGATGATATTTGCAATTGAGGAATCTCTAGCTATTCTAATTGTTCCACCTGTTTGGAAAAGAGATGAAGGGCAAAAAAAGGTCAGAATGAAATTAACAGATAAGCAAAAATTAGAGATGAAGATGCTACATTTAGCTCAGTCAGAATTACAGAGTATTTGTAGGTCAGGGTTAATAGCAAGCGTCTCATCTCTCTACCAAGAAACTGCTGCAGATGATGGATTAGGTTTACTGGTATATTTTAATAGATTGGAACAGCAAGGATTCCTGGTAATATTAATCCCAAAGACCAGCATTTTCTTGTTTCTAATTAATCTAAAGCCAACATGACATATTGTCACAGTTTTAATGAAATTTGAGGTTTGATATTCAGAAAGAGGAATCAGAGAAACAAGAAACACATAACAGATCTTCCATAAGGAAATGGTGTATAATGATGACATTTATTTACACCGTGAAGATTTTCCCTACTTTACACATAACTCCTGGTTTTCTAGATATTTAATTTTGTTGTTTTTTCCAACCAAATCATATGCAGCAGTGAATGCTCTTTATCCAAACCCTGCAGTAATGATAGAAAACCTGCACTAAACCTGTCTTATAGAGAAAACACCCATGAAATTCCAATGTATGATGGCTAGTGAACATACAAAAAGGTACAGGTTGCTCAAATAAATAAAGCCATCTACTGAACACCATGAAGAGCAACTTTTCTCAGGAGAGAAGAAGAAAAAGTTATGATTAGTTGAAAAGTTAGACAGGTGTGGCCAGTTAGAATATTACAAAACATAATTTAAAATCCAAATTAATGTGGTAGCAGACTTAATTATTTCTATAAACAAGTAACAGAATAGTAATGAGGGCTCAGCTGTTAACGAACGCTGTACTTGATCCTTGGACTGGGAATAGTTTCTATTTTCAGCCCTCGTACTCGTATCTTGTACTAAACTTTTATTCTGATGTTATTCCGAGCCAGAAAGTTACTCAAGAAAAATAAGGATAAAAGCACATTACGTAACATACCTTGCAGTTCAAAGACAAAGAAGAATGAAAAACATATAAAGGCATGGAAGAAATTCCTCCCATCTAGGGCAATGAAGGAAAGAAAGAGCAGGGATACCTCCAAAGTATTTGAATAGGATTTCCTTCTACAAATAAAGATCTTTCCTTATAAAAACACTTCTGCAAATGCAGCATGACGAAATCAACTTTTGAAAAGTCAGATATAATGGAAGTATACAACAGACGACATAAAATTTCTGCATAAAAAATAAATAAATCCTTGCTATCTTTTGAATTTTTAATATTTTCATGCTTTCCTGGTCAGCATATTTAATTGCTTTATTTTTCTAGAATTCATAGTATATATTCCAAAATATTTTGTTTTATTTTAACACTAAATAAAATTACTACAGTGTTTCCCTAATTTAATCTTCATGCCTGATACAATATATAAAATTTAATTTACCTCTATAAGTAATGCTTGGTAGAAAATTTGTTCATTGAATTATACCTTTCAACATTTTTCTTGCAGGTAATGGAATATATAAAAATAAATCACATTTCACTCAAGCTTTTTATGATATGCTGTCAGCAAATGTCCAAAGAAACACAAACCTAAAGCATTAAAAGTGAAACCATTAACTTGCAGATAAATCATAGAAACTTCTCATTTTAAAAATTATTTGTAAGGTTCTAATGAACTGTTAGGGATAAGAACTGAAAAATACTACATATTAGAGTCTTCCTTATCTCTAAAATAAATACAATCTTATTTCAGTTGGATACAAAGCCAAATTCCACTAGTCCATTTATACTTTTAAATCACAGAAAGGGTAACTATAACAATGCATGAGCAAACACCTTCTCTCACTTTCATTGTCTCGTGAAAAATGTGAATATATTTCCCTCACTTAAATAAAATCCATGTCTGAACTGAGATTAAAATTAGAAATTTATTCCTGAACACATAAATATGACAGTACTGTATTTCATTTCTGATGACTATAACTGTCATGCTTGAGTTGGTTTTTCATTCTCTAAAATGGACTTCTTTATGTATCAAACCACATTACTGAATACTGTTAATATTCAATATATTTAATGCATTAGGCAAAAAAAAAAAAAAATTCTTGTGGTTTTTACTGCAATTGAGACAGTGATTTTGGTCTGACTTTGTCAGTTATGGAAAAAAAACCCACAAACCAAGCCACCACAAAACAAACCAGATATTTTGTGAAAATTTAAACCATGTCTCCTGACAAAGGAACTACCTTATAAAACATAGGTTAGAGCCTTCCATTCATAAAAAATTAAGGAGATAATTTATATTTTGTTGTTTTGTGGGCTTTTTGTCATTATTGGGGCTCTTTAATTGCCCACATGTTGCCCACCTCCTCTGCCCCCAATGAGTGAGAGACTCTGCAATGAACTTTGATAGGAGACCACGAGCTACTTTTTGTTAACGTCATGCTGTATGAGACAACAACAGCCTCAACATAATTTCTTCTGTATTAGAATGATTTTGAACTTCAAGGATTTCTGTCTTCGATATGGCTCTAGTTAGAATGAACTTACTCCATTTTTCAAAAGCAATGCATATTCAGCATATATGGCAGGAAGAGTGTAAAAAGAGGTTGGACACCCTGTCAACAACTTTAGTGACCAAATGTTTGGAATTTCTGAACTATGCAGTCAGGCTCTTTCTCAGAAATTAGGAACATCAGAGAAGTCATGCCACTACTGGGAAAAGGAATTGGAAATGTTATTTGAGAATTATGTCGCTACCTTGTACTATTAATATTTTTTTTAATATTTTTTTTCTTAAGTAAATACTGTCAGTATCTTTTATATCTCTTCCTCTGCCACCCAAAGGTTTGTTCATTTTAGCATTTCTGTGGATTGAGAGTTTTGTACAGCAAAGGAAAAACTCATGCAACAAGTGGAAAAGTTTATTGAGAGCAAAGAGGATGACTTCATTTTTCCTCTAATATCAAATTTAATATTTCAGGTAAAGTAAGAAATCTAATTCAGATAACTAACTTCAGATCTTATTCTGAAGCCTTGTTTTCAGACCTTGAGGAAAAGAACAGGAAATTTAACAGAAATGGAGTGGAGAGAAGATTTCACAAACCAGTTCACTTGCAGAGATTTAATCCTCACTTTTTAAGAAGCATTACAAAAAAAAAACCAAAAAACCCAAAAAAACCCAAAACAATAGAATGACAGGTGGTTTTAAAATATCTGTTTTTATTGTCAGTCAGGCAAAGAAATTCTCAGCACATATCTAACAGAGACTATTGAAACTGCATAAAAAAAACCCAAGTCACTGAGTTATGATCACTCTACTACAATATCCAGGCAAATCTTTCTTCTACTGCACTCAGAATTACTATGCAGTTGATAGTGTTGGCATGTTCATAGCCACCATCTGACACCACACTTTTTCAAAATCCTCAGAAAGTTACTCAATCTCATCACACAGGGGTGTGAACTACAGTGATACTACTGAAATACTATTGCTACACGGCTAAAGATTCTGCAGCACCAGCAAACGAACCTTACCACAAAACCCCACTAACACTTGCTACTAAAATTAATGGACTACTAGAGGAAAATAATGGAGGGATAGGAGGTGTTGTCAGTAAATCCAAAATTCTTACGAGCAAATACAAAATTCAGGGATAGTTTCATGATGACAATGTATAATTTCAACTCCTAAAACACCTGGAGAGGGTTACCACTGGAAGAAGATGCAGTACATTCCATTCACCTTTTAACCTTTCAGCTGGGAGGGCTGGGTGTTGGAAAGAAAGGATATCATACTTCCTTTTCTAAGTTCAGGTCTAGTGACAGACTTTTCCTAGCTATACTCAATCAAAAAGGCACAGCTGTGGAATTAGAGCTTTTCCTAGTAACCTAAATGCATACAAAGTATGTGAGAAAATTTTTGAAATTTGCTATATGAAAAAGTTAGTTGTGATAGTGAATATATTCTATTAATTATTCATCAAGTTTTGCAGACTTTCTAACCTGACCGTTGGATTCCTGATACTAGGTCTGTAATACTTCAAGAGTACTAACACTAAAATTATTATTAAAAAAGGAAAAAAATATAAAAAAAAAAAGTTGCAGTTAAACTCATCAGTTGATTTGTTATGATTTAGTTACTCTGTGACCTCCACAGTTTTCAGTGGTACATAACTGGGGAAACAGAGTGCACGCAGAACTGACCTGAGCCACAACAACACTGGGGTTCAGGGGCCCAATGTCTGTTCGGTGAGACATAAGGCACGTCTGCTGTCACCTCTGCAGCATCCCAAGGACAGCACATTTCATGCAGGGAGAGAGATTTGCTATGAGTGCTGTAGCCCAGGGAAATCTGAGAAATGTGCATTGCAAAAAATCAAGAGAAGAGAGAGTGAAAGCACATCATTTATAAAACAGCTTGACTGAGCAAGTAAGGCTGATTTACCTGCACCGTGCCACTATTGTCTCAACGGCTCTGCAGGGAGCATTCATTTGTCATTTCCACCATACCGTATCTCAAGACATACAAGTATTACATGGAATGCATCCCTCAGCAGTTGGCTCGCAGCCTGCTTTCTGGCACATCTCAAATCCATAGATAAATGCTCAGGAGCAGCACGCTGCTCTTCATCACCCTATTTCTAAACTCTTGTGAAGCATCTGCACACAGGCTTTATTTCATTGGCTTTAGGTTTTCCCAGGTTACCCTCCGTTACAGGTATTTGCGTCTGAAATAGCTGAGAGTGCTCCTTGTGGGACTCCAGGGCCTGCGGGACCCTGCCAGAGCCAGGGTACTGCCAGAGGGGCACGACCCGGAGCGGGTCAGGGTGGCATAGGCAGAGGGGGAGGCGGAGCGGGGCAGGGTGTTGTAGCCAGAGCGGGACAAGGTGTAGGACGAGCGGTTCAGGGAGCTGTAGGGAGGCCGTGTAAGTGTGCCGTAGGTGGCGCGGGTGGAGGAGTAGGCCGAGCGCCCCTCGGGGCTCCACAAGGATCGGGAGATGGGAGCCCACGTGGAGCCCAAGCGAGTGGTGGTGTCATAGGAAGGGCTCCACTGGGAACCACACAGGGAGCGAGACCCGGAGGTGCCCACAACCTGGGAGACGGAGCGGGGGGTGGGGGTACAGAGAGAGCGGGCTGTGGTGGCTGTCACGGGGCGAGGGGACGGGGAGCACGGGAGGCAGGCTGCACCTGGGGAGTCCAAGGGCTGGGCGGCAGGAGAGCTGTCAGGGCGGGCCCCCACGACCACCAGCGAGGTGGAGCTGGGTGAGCACAGGGAGTGGGCGGCCGGGGGCCCCACTGGGCGGGGGGTCGGACAGCACAGCGAGTGGGATGCCGGGGGTCCCACGGGACGGGAGGCCGGGGAGCACACGGAGTGGGATGCAGAGGCGGCGCCCACCTGCAGCACTGTTGGGGTGCTGCTACGGTCAGCTGCACGGAGCGCTGGGGAAGCCGCTGGGGAGCACATGCCGTGGGCTACCGCGGCATTCGGGGCTTGGGAGGACAGAGCGGCCACTGGGCCACACGGAGGCTGGGTGGTGGGAGAGGGTGTGGAGCCGCAAACGACGTGTGAGATGGAGGCACCAGGCACTGAAAGGGGAGTTGGAGGTTGCATGGGATTACCAATGGTGTGGACTACTGGAGAGCACATGGAGTAGGATGGCGGAGCAGACACAGGGACTGCCTGGGTTGCCCCACTGGGACTGGGGCCAGCCATGAAGTGGGTCAGCAATGCACTCACCGCATTATTCGTGGGGACAGAGACAGAATAGGACATTGGCACCCCTCCACCTCCAGAGGGGTGCGTGGGAGCAGGACCTGTCTCAAACACCACATGAGGCATAGGGGTGCAAACAGGGTTGGATACTGGGGCTGGCATGGAGCTGTACATGGATGGAGGAGGCATTGGAGCACAAGTAGCAGGAGGTACAGTCTCGCATATGACACGGAAGCCAGGATCGCACCCCATTTCAAAACCAGGATTGATGGCCGGATTGAAGCCTTGGTTGCAGATGGAGTTGCATAACGGATGGCCTGCAGGAAGGTACACGAAATCATACACAGGCTGCCCCCCTGCACTGCAGTTTGGGTTGCACACTGGGATACATATATATTCACACATGGAGTTGAATGCGGGGTCTGCCACAGGGACAGGCCCAGAGCCGTTCACGGGGACGGAGCCGTTCTCACACGCTGGGAGTGACCCGTTCTGGCTGATGGGCAGGACACCGTTCTGGCCCGCGGAGCAACACACTTCAGCTTTGGCACATCCCTTACAGTAGGCAAACTTGTGGCATCCAAGGTTGGCCAGGAGCCGGTGGCTGCCAAGCCTGTAAGGTGTGAACTCCACGATGGTCCGCGCCTGTTGGTTGGATGCCAGCGTTCCCAAACTGGAGCAAGACAAAGAAAATAATTAGGACCTAATCCTTGGCGCTCAGAGACCTAAGCTCTCCAAGATGAGTGCACAAAATTAAGTTTGATTTGCTATGCCATATTTTAGAAACAAACTGTTATGACAATTTTGTTATTCTTGTCTTCTTCCAAAAAAAACCCCCAACATAGTCTCTGTTGTGAAAAGCATGGTAAAAACTTTTATCTCAAGAGTGGATATGGAACACTTCCATATTTTCCAGATTTCCAATTCTGTAATTGGAATTGGAAAATCACTGTGGTACTGCCTTGAATTCTTAAGAAATGTAGCACCCTTCTGCCTCAAAGGTGTATTTATTGCTTACCATTTCCAGCAGTTCGACAGGGCAGCTTTGTGGAATCCAGTTCATTACTATTCAGTGAGAACAATTCTTAACTTCTTGCCCTCAAAACTAGTCATACTTTTGTCAGTTCTCCTTGTCATGAAGAGAAGCAATGCATATTAATGAACAGCTACTTTTCCTAGAATGTTACAGCATCCTGGAAGTTTCCAGCTCCCTGTGATTAACGTGTTACGGGCTTAGAATGCATATTGCTATTTCTCACTGTCGTTCTCTAATTGTCCCTGTATGTGGTTAGTGCCAGTTCATGAATATTTAGAGGAATTTTATTATAAACTCAATAGGATTGTAAGGGACGAGGGACCCAGCTAGTACTTCTTGTAAAGATAAGTGTGCAGATAGATATTTGATGCACCCACTTAAATTAAATCTTGATAAAAATGAAGCAGCAGCATTCCTTGCCAGCTTTAAATGATCTTCAGTTTCAAGAGGAGTGAGGCTTTTAATGGAGTCTCAAGGTAATAAGAGGCAAAATAGGCTGTTCATGTGCTAAACGACAAAAATATCAGAACTATTGTCTCTCTCAAAACCTGTTCTGAACTTGCACACCTTAGTTAACCCTCAAAATTATCGCCATTTCAAGAACTGATGAACTTACTCAATGGTCATCGGCTCTTTGAATAAACCACAGCCTTCTAATGTCATTACACAATTCTTCATATCTTCCTGAAGAGGATTGCAGAAGGAGATCTCTGCAGTACATGGTACTTTCAGTCTGGGTTGGCTCAGTAGCTAGTTAGCAAAGAAACAAACACATTTTATGTTTTTTAATCCTTACAAAATTGACATTAAGGTAAATAAAGGGAAAAAAAAGAAAAGTATTATTAGTACACATTTTTTTCTGACTTGCTTCTATGATCTCTATACATTACTAAGTCAACTATTTTACTTTAAAAATCACACCAATCTTGCTAAATTTAAAATAAGGGCAATAAAAGAAAAACGGAAAGTATTTCAAGTTTGTTTGCATTGTACTTAGGAAGTGGCCAATAAGAGTCCCCAGATCTGTTCCTTGGATCCCAAATTCCATAAATAAAGTTCCTTACCTTTACAATAACAGGTGGTCGGTTGACCACAATATCCCTGCTCACCATCAGAACTTCTCCACACTCTGGGTCTGAGACAGCAACTACTTTCATAATGTTGTGATCGCAGAGATAAGATCCATATTGATTATATGATATACACACCGGAATTTTTTTCACTGTAAAACAAATTAATTTCATTTTTTTCTGATTTGTTATTAATATTCCCACTTTCCTTCTTCCTAAATTTTAACTCACACTTACAATGGCTTAATTAAATATTAAGTTTTCATGGCATCTTTAAAAATAGCCAGAATTTTTTCTGACTTAGGGTGATATATTGCTATCTTCAGCAATCAGTTTCACAGTTTTCAATTAATCTATCAGTGAATTTGCAAGATTAGTTGATGATGATGATAATTATTAAGCAAAATCTGTGCAAATCTTAAAGCAGTAATACATATATAGGCAAATTAAAGCCTCATAAAATAGAATTTTAATATCAGTATGAAATTTTGTCTTATAATGATGTGGTTTAATTAAAGGGATCTTGTTTCTTCCAGAAAAATATATTAACCATGGAAACAGGTGTTTATGTTCTGCTATATATTCGCTCCTCCCAGCATATGGTATGTCTAGGTGCTCTAAGCAAGTATTTTACACTGGTTAATATCTTCTGGCCAAAGAAAACATTGTTTTATGACAGACAATTGCAGCTTTATCTTTGTATTGAGTATAGAGTCCAGAATTGAAATTTTATTGAAACAACTTCTTAAACTATCATAAAAATCTCTAAACCTTGAGAAGTTAAGGAAAGACTATAATTTACCTGTCACCATACATGCAGTATTGACATTGTGTTGTTTTTTGAGTGATCACCCTAAAGGGAATTCAGTTGTCAGTGTTTAACACTGTACACATGTCACTGCTCACCACTATTAGGAAGTCACAAATCCTAAAAAACAACTATCTCCCAAAAACAGCTGGGTATTAGACAATTTCACCCTCTTACCTTCCCTTGGACCCAATGTGACATTCACACTATCTTTCCAAAATTGATCCATTGGGAAACCACTGTAGGTTATAATTTGTGCGCACAAATTAAACTTCAGGGTTTTGTTCTCATTACGCAAATTTTCAAGCAGCCAGTTCAGCTGGACATCTTCACCATACATTGGGCAGTTAGCCATCTTTAACCTCATGTTAATTCCAGAGTCGCTCAGTAATGGGTTTTTCAGAGACGATAACTCTCTGTCAATATGACAGTTGGAAGCATTGCAATATCCTGGGTGAATTCTCCTGTAAGCCCGGTAATAGGCTTCTTTGTTTTTCACAGAACCTGTTGAAGAAGATATATGATAATGAATCTGCTGGAGGCGCAAGAACCCTGTTATTATTCTACCCAAATAATAAAGATAATTAAAGTTATTGCTTCTTCTTCCTGGAACCCAAAGTAGCAGGTTGTTGTAGAACGAATGCCCCAGATAATGAAATATGAGATATAGCAGACTGAATGCACAGATGCAAATAAACACTTCATGGAAAAAAAAAATGTAAAACCTTATTTTACTTTCAAGTAGTTAAATATAAAAATGGTCATGTAAATCTCAAAATGTATGGTTAATACAAAACTCAAAATGTAACTCTTTAAAAGGATAAGGGTGAATATGAGATGTTACCATTCTCTCAAAAGATAAAATATGCCATTAAAACAAAGAAACCATCAATTGTTTTCCAATCAACCAACAAAAACCAAAAAAAAACCCACGGAGCTTGCAAATATACAATCAGCTGTGATGTACTGTTCATTCCTTTATGCAATTTTGCTGGTTGAACTCCTCCCATCTACTGGAATAGGAAAATCAGTAATCCACAGCCCAAAGTAAGAACATCAGAATATGCTAATAATACATTAGTTTAGTAAGTAGGCATATTTTCTGACAGACCTAGTCCAAGAAGCAACAAGCAAGGTGTTAATTCTAGGTTTTGAAGAATTTGTGGAGTTTTTTTAGATTATCTTGACTCTGCTAATATTTTAAACTACTTTAAAGGTGAGATCAGAACATATACATACAAAGAATGTTATTAAAAGGGCTGGAACCCATGCCTGCGAGGAGCAACTAAGAACTTTGGCTTTGTCTAGCTTGGAGAAAAGCAAGCTGAGCAGTGACTTCATTGTTCTTCCTAGCTTCCTGGGAAGAGGAAGTGGAAGGGGAGGTCCTGAGCTCTTTTTCCTCGTGTCCAGTGACAGTAAGCGTGGGAGTGGTTCAAAGCTGTGCCAGGGAAGGTTTAGATTAGGAATATTTTTTCATTGTCAGGCAGGTCAAACACTAGAACAGGCTTCCTAGAGAGGTGGTTGATGGGCCATGGTTGTCAGTGCCTTTAAGAGAGGTATTTAATAGTATATTTCAACTTTCACTCAGTCCTGACATGTGAGGCGGTTGGACGAGAGGCAGGTCCTTGTAGGTCCTTCCAGCTGAAATATCCTATCCTATCCTATCCTATCCTATCCTATCCTATCCTATCCTATCCTATCCTATCCTATCCTATCCTATCCTATCCTATCCTATCCTATCCTATCCATTAGTATATGCTTTGTTTGAATAATCTAAATATATTTAGAAGTTTTAAAACCAAGATCTTTGAAGAGAAAAGCATTTGCCTCTTTCTCAAAAAGAAAAAGACAATTTCAGATTGTTTTGCACATTTAAACACAGGAGAGATTACTTTGATACTTTTATATGATTAGCCTGTAAAATTTCCTCTAACCCATAAATATGTTTTCATCATACCTAGTTCATACTTGTAAGATCCAGTGATATCTTCAAATTGCTCACTGCCGACACTCTTGGTGATTAGACGTTGTCCACATGGCCATGTGTCACAGAAAAATTTTGTTCTTTTGGCATTGTTTTGGGAAAGCCAGCCAACATAGTTTGAATTTACTCGAGAAAACATATGATGACCATCATAATCCAAGTCCAGTTCCCCTTCCCTGATGCTTCGAACCCATGTAGGACCACTGCAAGCTGAACCTAAACAGCAAAACAAAAATGTTATAACACATTGTAACCTGAGTAGTAGGGAAACTCAGCAACATAATCTGAGGAAAGTGATTCCAACTATAGTAAAGTTACCTCTGCCTGTTTCCAGAGGTGTTGGATCCAGACACTGCCAGTCACCACAGCACTGATTTATGTCTCTGCGAGCCATCCAAGATTCATTCCAGCAGTGGTATCGCCTGTAGAATGAAGGAATATACAGTGAAGGATGTCTCTTGGATTACCAAGATAACAGACGAAGACCATGTCAGCGACAGTTTTTTAATCAACTGAAGATTTTGTATGTCTTAACACTGTTCATGATGTTTGTGACAGGAGTGGTTCTGTTTGCTTTATATCACTCAGACTGGAAATTTGTTCCAGAACTCCACAGACCTGATTGCAGAACATGTTTCTTTAGTTGATAACATGTCAAGACGGTTCTTTTGTTTAAGTTTAACAGGAATTGAAAGGTTTTTAAGAATGAAGCAATCCATTACAAAGAACATCAGGAGGATAACATAGGTATTAACCAAGTGATTATGACTGAAGATAAAACTCTAAATTAGTGATAAATTTTCCCTAGCATTTCATTATCTGCTTTACACTTTTACAGCTACTAAGTTTGATGGCCTTATTTTTTTTCAGCTGAGAAAGATAAGCAGGCAGCATGGATTCTAACAAGAGGTTTTACTTTTTTCTTTTTTGAAAATCTACATTGAGTAGACTGCCTCTTTATTTCATGGTTTTGAAATGCATTATTAGGAAACTGAAGAGCATTAGCCCACTAAAGAAAGAGAAACACCAAAGAGAGACACTGATCTGCTAAATTTATGCCAGTTTTTATATCATGTAACTTTTAAACGGGCAAAAGAGCTTTATATTTTTCTTACTTACCATAGCTTGTCTTTGCCACCCAGGTTTTTACCAGTAGAGTCAAAAATCTCATTGATACCAAGAGGATTCTCAATCGAGCAAGGAAAACAGAAGCTCGTGACAACACGACTTGGAATTCCCAGACACCTCATCACTGTAAAAAAAAATACTAATGAAGCATTGCAAATCACAATTAATCAGGCAAATCCTTCACTTATTTTATAAATAATTATATTCTAAGTTGCAGTTACAGAAACACAATGGATAGGAAGCAACGTTTGGGATGCAGTATCTTCAAAATTCTTTTTAGTTCTTGAAAAGCAGTTTGGAAAAAAGCCTAGTAGAAAAGGATGGTTTTTTTACTCTTCCATCTTAAAATAAAAAGAAAAAATCAACCACAAAACCAAATGTTTTAAGTTCAGAAATCATCAACCTGATTCTGCATTAATAAAACACTTTTTTTTTTAATAAATAGTGTGGTACATTTAGATTCATCTACAGGACTTCAATTTAATTTTCTTCATTCAATGTAGATAAATGGCATAAAGTTGAAACTTCTGTCTGTAGAGTTTTTTGCTTTAAAAGGAGAATATAGGCTAGTACTTTTGTGTTTTGGAGGAGACGTTACTAGAAGTCTTCCTGTTCATAACTTAGTGTTTTTTCTCATCCTTCAGACACCACCCAAAGCATAAATTTTCACTCCACAATGGGGTTGTACTAGATGACCTTTAAAGGTCCCTTCCAACCCCAACTATTCTGTGATTCAGTGATGCTGCACTAGCTCTGTGTTTTAATAAAAGTTTCAGAATTGATAACTGCGTAATATAAAGGTCACAGAGAAGATGCAACTACTTTTCTTGCTATTCAGCCTGTATAGGAAAGCAAAAGGTTGATAATAAACACTATATCAGGAGCATGAGAAAAATACTCAATTTCTTTTCTAGTAAAATGCTTATAAGTTAAATTCTTCAACTATTTTTTTAGGGTCAGAGGTTTTTGATCCTTGATTTCTCTCTTCTCTATAAACTAGGTAAGTGCAAACTGAAATATCATACCTGTGCACATTACTGAAGCAAGAGATCCACAGTACCCATATCTGACCGGTCTGCATCTGCCACTGTACCACTGCTGTAGAATAGGGACGCTTCCATTCCAGGAAAATGGCTTTGTTCCTTTCAGGTAATCATTGCTTTCTGGAATCTTCATGATACTGTTGGTGGTATGGCTGCATATCTAGAAAGAGAAAAGAAAAACAATCTTTTCAAATAGCCAACCATGTCTTCATGTTCTAAGCATGTCTCAAAATGATCAGAGATTAGTGTTACAAGTTTAGTTTTCCTGTGAATCTGAACACAGGAAGGATTTTCCCTGCTCACCTGCTGTGTTAGATTACCATGCAGGTTGTCCTTCTACAATATAATGAAGTGTCACCTGATCTGTTCAGAGGTCTCACACCCCCACAGATCTTACCATGTGATTCACCACCATGCTGACATGCACAGGGTCATTGCGCCAACAGTGGTCACGATCAGAGCCATGATGGTAACTCGCACCCATATCTAAGATCTTCAAGCAGATATCCAGAATCCCATCTTCAAACTGAGGAAAAACAGGATGACATAGGCATCATGGTATGATTTGACATTGCTGGATTGTTCTTATCAATATTCCAGTCTTTTTCATTTTTATGATCTACTCTCTCGCTTCTCCTGCCTTTTTTTTTCTTTTTTTTTTTTTGTTAAATCAAATCAGTTCCTAGTGGTCTGCATGGTATTGCCTATCTGCCTGAAGGAAAGCCAAAGGCAAAATCATGTCATTTTTACTTATGTTTGACCAATGGAATAATTTTCCTTCAGAAGCACAATATTTGTTTCACCCGTTCTCAGAACATCCTGCAATTCCTCTAATTTTACTAGATAAAACCTTGTTCTGGTTATTTAGGCTACATTGAAATTCTCAGACATTTTGGTTTGTGTATGCATATTCTGGACTGATCCTAAAAACCTTTGCACTACAAATAGAGCATACATTTCTGAAAAAATGCAGACAAGACTTCATTCATCAGTACATGGGTGACATCTATTTCTGAACAAGTGTTAAAAACATACCTGTCCAAAGTGCCATGGTCGAGAGGTTATGTGCTTGTGAACTCCTTCATACAGTATTCCATGTTCGTTCAGAACATATTCTTCCCTATGGAGCTGATTGTCCAAATATACAGGATCATCTGGAAAAGATGATCTTTCATTCAGACAAAAAGTACCTTTCTAGTGCTTCTGTGTTTCTGCATCACTGTATCCTTCTTGCCTTTCCTACGAGTTTTTGATTTATACTTTTAAGCATGTTGAAGGTTGTGGGCTCTTTAAACACTCAGCAACAATTCATTCCTACTTACAGCTAGATAATATCTTTATTAAGTCTCTCTCTGCTGTAGTACACATGAATGGAAGAGCTTGCAATTTATCTTCACACGCTAAGCTGTTCTACAAGTCAAACACTCAGCACTTAGAGTTGTGTGTCTGATTTAGATCATATCAGAACAGACAACGTGAATATTTGTCATGTAATGATTTTGGAGAGGTCCTACAGACTCCAGAATTGCTTGCTACTAGAGCCAGATCTACAGAATTTAATTTTTATATGTACTATATTATTTTATTATGATAACACAGTATTCACAGAATTACAAAGTGGTTGAGGTTGCAAGGGGGCTCTGGAGGTAACCTGGTCCAACCTCCAGCCAGTTTCCTAGGCCACATCCAGATGGCTTTTGAATAGCTCCAAGGATGGAGACTCCACAACCTCTCTGGGCAACCTGTGCTGGTGCTCGATCACTCTCACAGCAAAAATGTGTTTCCTGATGAATAGAGGAAACTTCCCAATGCTTTATATCCTGCCAAGGCACTGTAAAAGTTGAGGGAAAAAATTATACCTCACTCCTAGTACCACTAAGAAAACAAATCAAAACAATGGCTTGAGACAGTCTTGAACTTGGAGGAAAAGAAATTAAAATAACAAAATTAAATCTCTCCTTGATTCTCATTGTTTATGCTGCTCCATCCTTTACATACTAGCTAAATAATAATTGCCTTCAGCAGTTTTACTCATCACTAGTTATTTATCGTAAAACAATCTGATTGTCACTGGACTTCTTACCTGCACACCAAGGGTTAAAAAGAACATAAAAATCTCCAAGACACCGCTGATATGTGTGACCACAAGATGTGATTTGCATATTGAGAATATAACGGCCAATGCAGACATTGGAGGGAGGAAACACGCTGATACTGATGCATTTTGGCTGATGAACTTTGTAGGAAGCACTCCAGCAGGTTTGATCCAGACATCTGCCCATTGGGAAGGTGCATTTTGTCTCATTTGATTCACAGGGTCTGAGGCCTTTTCAGGAAAATAGAAATCACTTTCATCAGACTACTAAACAAAGCACATGTAAAAGGCTAGTAATTTGCTTAAGCATCATTTGCAAGGTGAAGCTCCCAAGGGTGGATTTCTTTTTTACTTGTCACTTCTGTAGCAGAGTGAGAAAACTTTACATATTAGAAGAACTGCCTGATTTAGGGGAAGGTAGTCTCTTTACATGGAACATGAGTAGGTTATGGGAATATGAAGACTATGAAAGAAGTCTTCTGAAGACTATGGGAAATATTATTAACCAGCAAAGGACTAGGAAAGACTACAGAGTGTTCAGGAGTGGCTACCTGTTTCCACGGTGAAAGCAGCCTGGTCCACGGAGTCATCCCATTCCCGGTTTTGGAAACGAGCATAAAAGCTAAAGGCTTGCCCTCTCCTTATTATCTGTCTGTCAGTTCCGAAGAAGTGGGTATTATGTATTTGACAGTTGGAAGGACAGTTCAAGTCAACTTCTCCCAGCTCAATAACTGCAGGACAGAGAAAGAAGCACAAAGAAAAAGCCTCATATAATTAAGTTCCCAGCTTTTACTGTGGTTGAGATTAGGTGAAAGAGGAGACAATGATGAAAGACAGATAACTCTTTCAAAATTAATTCAAGACTTTGTTCAAAATTCAACAAGACTGAAATTGAGACATACATCCATAAAATTCCTTTACAAGTTCACCACTTTCCTAGCTTGCAGATGGAAACTTGTCTAACTCTTCGATTTTTAAAGCTGTGCCACAAGTTTCACTGCTTTTATATAGTGCCTGATTGTATTGTAAATACCTGATGCTGAAGGACAATATTAGTATCTCTACTTGAAATTTTGACTTTGCATTGTAATATTCTCTGCACACATTACAGTATAGTGTCTACAAATAGTTACAGTTTTGCACATTCTATCATTTGAGATGTTTGGGTTTTTTTAATAAAATAAATAAAAAATTAAATAGAATAAATAAATAAATTGATAATGCGTATGTATTTGAAAACTTAAGTGGCACTCTAAATGATTCATCAGAAAAAAAGAGATATGTATAAATATCTACCCAAAATTTTAAGTAATTTTAAATATGCATGCAAATGTCTCAGTCTGCACTCCTAAAATCATAAAAAAAGTTTGCAGATATCTTTGAAGAATATAATAGAAAAGGAAATATTCACAAATTGACATTTTAAAATGCTGACAGTCTATTCCAGGTGCTGTGATTAGCTTGACAAAAATCTTGGCTGATTCCCCCTTAGGCATCCTGCCTGCATATCAGTCATTTCATAGATGTAATTATGACACTGGTGCCAGAAGGATGGGTGGCAACACTCATCTTTACTTATTTGCATACAACTTTTTATTTTCGAAAGTTCTTTGCTCTAATTGAAGACGATGGGAGCCACAGACTCTCAGCAGTTTTGGAAATTGGGTTTACTGATGTACAAAGTCTTGTATATTATAATTTTAAAGGGTTAAGTTTGGTCCTGCTAAGCCTAAAGAAAAATCTGGCATCTCTATGTGGGCACCTCATTGAATACAGAATTAATATTTAAGGGAAAATAATGTTTCCCATCCAGAACCAAGGGTGTATCCATACAAGGGGAGACTCATAGCTAAGCCCTTGGGACCAGGACATTTTTAACACAAACCAGTGGAGTATCCCAGGATCACATCCTGAATTAAATAATAATTTAAATTATTTGGGGGTGGGGCAGGAGGAAGGGGGGTGGAATAGGTAGGGAAGAGGCAAAAAAAAAAAAAAAGCAGGTTTTTTCTGATTTTTTTCCTTGAATAAAAATAATCTTATTTCTCATCTAGCTATTTAAATTTGGTAATGGATTGGTCATTCAAATCTTCAACAGAGATCACCAACAAATGAAGAGCTGGGTGCTACCCACGATAAAAATATGCACACGATCAACAATAACCAAAAAATACAGGAGTGCATTACATCATATTGCTCATGAATACAACATACCTGCTGCCAAGAAAGAGCAACAGATTTGAACTGAAAATCTCATGTCTTAATGACAGTTGTCAACCATAACACAAAGTTTTCTGGTCAAATTGAAAGTGCTTATAGCACACATGGCAAATTCCTGTGGTCAAGAACACTGAAAGAACCTGATCCTTGTCTGGTCTCTGGAGGTGTTTATAAACCAAGACAACTACTCTTCATCCACTCAGTAATCCAGCTGAACTGGAACATCAGGGAGCTGAGATGTTACGTTTCCCAGGGAAGTTCTCTAAAGTCAGCCCACAGTTTGCTTATCAGATTAAGTATCGCAAATGGATCACAAAGGAGCTAATGATTGCTTTCTTAAGCAAAGATAGCTCGGAAAAAATATGAAAGGCAATTCAGTTTGACATTTCTTACTTGTTTTCTGCCTCTGGTAAAAACCTGACCCTCAATACCAGTCACAGGTTCTTCTCTATCAATTTATATTTTTCCTTCATTCAAGACAGAATATTTCAGGTATTCATTGGAAAATTGCTTATAGCATGAGAATACTGAAAATTAGCACTCTGTAACTTATGCTGGAAATAAAAGTTATTATTTTCTGTGCTATTTCCTATTTTCAGAATTGACTGTGTCACTAAATCTTTTCCATAGGTCTCTTTTTCCTTCCTAGTAGTTTTCTTCAAAAGTTGTTTTTCCCCCCCTTTCTCGCTACTTCCACAAAGATCATCCAAACATACAAGCAATCCCTACACAAAAATAGATGCAATGTTTTAGGTCTGTACACATGATCATTTTATTATTTCTGTGTTCAATCCTGTTTTAAGGGATATTAAAGTTTCAAGACACTTACCTTCCATTTTTCTTCTACATGTACTGGTATCCGAGGCACAGTACTGGAGGAGATACCAGCTGCTCAGCAAGACGCACTGCACGGTCTGGCTGATCTCCTCTGCGAACCAACCTAATTTCCTCTCAGTAACACTTATATTCAGAACTAAGAGGCCGTCACACGTGTTGCATCAACAAAATACCAGTTTTAAAAGAGGCCCCACCCATGTGTCTACTGATGCTCATAAATGATTCATTTTAACTTCCAGCATTATTAGGGAAGAGTCCTGCGGCTGAAGGGAGGGAAGAGATCTTGGTAACCTCACCTACAGCACAGTGTTCTTGGAGTTCCACACTTGCCCTGTCTCAAAATTACTTTAAAGCCAGGATGAATCTTAACACATTTCAGGGTAAGCCATTATTTGTAGCCATCCAAAGTTGCCGTAAATACCAGCACCTACTGTTCCCTTCTGGCTAGACATCTTCAGACAGCCTTGGAAAACAATAAGGGACACTAGTTTAAAGCTGAATTTCCACTCTCAGACTATGATAAGCAGTGGACATTTTTAACATAATATAAGCAGAAAGCCCAGCTTTCAGAAAGTCTGCAGAGCACTCTCTCCAAGGGGAGGTCAGAACAAAATGATCAATTACAAACTTTTCCAACTAAATTGCAAAATATGCAGAGCATGCACTAAATTGAAGTTGACAATAAAATTTAACCTAAAAATTATGTAAGTTGTTTATACTTTGTATGCATTTATTTCCTAGCACACAGTTTTGCAGCTTCTTAGCTTACTCCACCTCCCTTCCTCTGAAATTTTGAAAACTGTTTCCAACAATATTTGTGAACAAAAACCATGTTAATGCTTGAGCAGAAAAGATGTGCTATTTTATTTAGGTTCCAGGCATATTTAATAAAATAAAACAAAACAACCACAACAGTGTTCTCTTTACACTCTTAGTGATGAATACTTTAGCTTGCAAATAGGAGACATGGATTGAAATTTCTTCTGGTAAAACCAGAATGAACATGTGCTACTAGTTTCCTCCTATCCTTCTTATGCCTCTATGCCAAGCTTTATTCCATAAGCTGTCTTTTGAATCCCTCAAAGTTATTCTTTGTATTGAAAAAAACCCAACCCTAAAATAAAACAAAAAATAACCCCAGACCAACTAAGAAAAACTAGACACAAAAATCATTCATTGATATAGAAAGATTCAGACACAGTGACTGAAGTTCAGTGATTTGCATAACTGCCTGGATTCTAGACAGTGCTTTAAGAAATCATGACATGAAAAAGCTTAACAAACAGTGAAATAACTTAGTAAGCATAACCTAACAGCTCACGTATTGTGGAATAACTTCAGAGAAATTAAAGCAAAGAAAAAAAAATCAGCACATCAACAGTGGGTCTGGAAGAGAGCAGTTAAAAAATTTGTATGACTGATGCATATGAAAGTGAATATGATTTTCAATGTGTTTATATTTTGAAAATTATAAATGTTTGGTTAGTAGACAGACATAAAAACGTCTGAATCCTAAGTATTTCATTCACATCATATATCTGAAAAGATTTCTTTTTCTTAGTATTTACCATTTGACTATTAAAATCCTACTCACTGAAAAAAATGAAAAATCAAAAGCACCACTCTTTCGGAAGAAATAATTTAGCAGGCATACACACATAATGAGCTTTCAATCAGCCTGCAAAATGGGAATAGTTGTAGTCAAGCCAGCCACCAGAGACCTGCCTACAAGCAGATGCACATTCTAGCATCTATAGAACAGAAAAGTAAAAAGTTGGTCACAGTTTCCAAGAATATATTAAAATCCCCTCAAATACATCTAGTTCAATCTTCTGACTGAAATACCTTGGTCAATGAAAGCCTGTGACAAATAAAAGAAAACAAATAAGCATCAGTAAGTGGCTGCACCTGTGGGTTCAAAGAGACTTAATTAAGCGTTTAAAATAATAAAGACCTGAATCAGGAGAAGAACACTTTCTGTATGGATATGAGTCACTGGCTTTAGTAAGTATGCTTGCTTAGATCCTTGAAGCAGCTTTGGTGCCTATCTGTCTCTGCAGGATCATTATACAGATGCCCAGCCCCAAAGCAAAGCCTCTCAGATACTCAAGTTCCTGCCTATCAGTGTCTGCAGAGCCATCCAATTGCCTCTGCCAGCTCGCAGCTATCAGACTGGTTGGTCCTCTCACTCAAGCCCAAGCTTCATGCACCTAAAGTAAGAATCTTTAACAAGACAGAAAATCATAGCATTCTGAATCTCTTGATGCACTCGGTCTGTTCTTACTCCTTTTGCCTACTAAGGCTTGCATCATATTCCTTGCATTTGGGTCATCCATGCAGCAGGCCCACCACCCAAAAAAAAAAAAAAAAGAACCATGGGAAACTGAGTACAAACAGGAAACACAGATATGGTTAAAAGAAAGGTTTTGCCTCTCAGGTTATGGCCTCTCTGATGTGTCCTGGCTGCTGCCTTCCAAGGCAGGTTGTTGATATCTGTCCCAAGTGTCTCCTCCTGGACAGAAACAGTTCCTCTCCCTGACTGACAGTGAGGTTGCCAAGCTGAGCCTGATAATCCCTTGGTCCCAGCTGAGGGTGCTTTCCCCTCTGCCTCCATCTTTTTGCCTCACGCTTTACTCATCATTCACACAAGCTGTCCTCGAGGTCACTGTAGTATCTTACACAAGTAAAATTCTCTGACAAAACAGATGGTATGTCTGATACAAGTCTGAAAATTTTGGAAGATAGCATAATTGTGAAGATTTAGGCACTTTCAGAATTGAAGCCATTTAGGTTATTAAGTTTCCTTAATGACCTTTATGTTGGCCTTACAACAGTAAAACTACACTTACATTTTACAGTAGGCTTGATGCTCTTTTTAAATATTACTTGTGTTGAAATAGACTGACACGTGGTGGGACTGCTAAGGGTCCAAAACCTCCACAGCTTTTAATTGCCCATTAAGCCACCAGGAAAGGGTGAGGATTGAACAACAGGGCATTGCAATCACAGAAAGAGCACCTGTGAATGGCACTGATGCAGTCCACTAATGCAGCATCACTAATATATTTGGGAGTAATAGAGAAGTCACAGTAATCAAGCCTCCAAGCAAGGAATCCTTTCAAGAAAAAGGTACACAAAATGACAGCTCAACAGGGGAAAAAGGAAGGAATCAGAAATTATGAGAACTGAGATTAAAGTATTTTGGTGAAAGTGTCAGCTACTGGAAAGCTGGGGTAACTGCAGTTGTTAAAAAACACTTCAATTTATGCATGTTTCAACAAGCAGCCCTAAAGTTCATTTTTTGTACTTGGTCATATAATTGTATTCCTTTGATCACTGGACCTGGAGTTGATCTTATAGCAATGACTGACAGCATAAAAAGATATCTGTCAAGAGACTATATTTAAAATCATTAAGTGGCATCACCCTCTGCTCCTGAGAGTTGAGGAATATTCATGTCTAACAAGGGAAGGGGATAGAGAAGAAAAAATCAGATGCCACAGGTTAACTCTAAAATAAGCACATTTGTTAGGAATCCACATCTGACATTCAGAAGCTTCATATTACAAGGGCTACAGGCTGGCCAACTAACATGAACTCTGTCACAGAACACACCCAGAGTTTCTTAAAATTCATAAATTAATTTGCAATGAAGTTGCCTTTCATTAAATAGTCTGAAAGCACTGGCAGGTACTCTGTTAAGTGTAAGCAAGCGTTACAACATCATATTTAAAGATGAATTAGGACAAAGAAATGCTTCAAATGAAATCTTAAACAAGAAGTCTGTGTGTTTTAAGAAGTACATGGCAGCTTTGTCTTTCTAGAAGCTGGAGGAAATTAGTAGCATTAAATAATTATAGGTGGTTTCTGACACAACGAAACCACTAGTCTTCATACAAAGAAACCAAAAACTCCTTCAAGGAAGCTCCCATCCAAGCTGGACCATTGCTTGGAGTTCTGATGGAGCTACTTGCTCCCCTGTCTCAGCCTTTTTTTTGGGTTTCCATTAACTATGTAAGCCACTATTTTGCTCCATGCAGTAGGATGTTTTTTCAATATTTCTGCTGCAAATGAGGAACACACACACCTATAATGTTGCAGTATATGCAGAATTCAGAAAGGTCAATTACAGGACATGTACCTCATGACAGCAGGCATATTGTGCTTAAGGCATATTGTCAACATATTCAGAATAGAACCTAGGTAAAATGCTAACCCATGTACCTTAACAACAGCAACAACAGTGACCGGGTTAACTGAATAAAATATAACCATAAACATTACATAAGTTCCAATTAGTATTTATAATAAAAAGAAAAATTGTATTTGTTTGCCAAAACAAAGAAACAAACAAAACCCCCAAAAAACCACAAACAAAACAAACCAACCAACCAACAACAAAAAAAAAAATAAAAGAACAACAAAAAATAAAAAATAAAAAAAAACCCCAAACAAAACAACAACAACAACAACAACAAGAAAAAAAAAAAAAAAAAAGGCCCCAACCTCTTTTCACAAACTGAAGCCAGAATTTATAGCTGAGTAATTTGCCAGGTAACCTACTCTAAGTACTGTAAATTCACTTTCAAATGAGCTTATTCTCAACTGTATTTAAAAATGGAACAGGAATAAGCTAGCACTACTGTAAATTCAAACCTCAGCTGACTGAGCAGTAACCTTCCCACACAGACAAACCTATAAATCACCCAACCTGTGATTATAACCCACCAGTCTAACTGCCCCAACAATCCAGTAGATACCATGGATCTGTTACCTGTACAGGCAATGCTAATTGGAAGAGACTCAGTCTGAGCACTGGGAGTTGAAAGAATAAAACGAGGTGAGACATTTACCAAGTTTGATCATAGGAGATTTGAAGCACTCTGGAAGAATGCAAATTGGCTCCTATTCTGTTATTTAATTTAAAGCTTTAATTTTTAATGAAGCTTGTTTGTTGCTTAAAAATATCCATTTTCTCCTCTAATTCTTTTTTAGTAGATGTTTGTTCAAAATTTTGTTCTATAGGAGTAGAGTTCAGCATCTTGGAGCACAGGTCCAAAATACAAATCTCCATCCCAGCAAAAAAAAAAGTGAGTCTCAAGAACTGTTATTTGCAATACAAAGAACTCTTTATTTCGGCTGGGAACTATTTAATGTTAAAAACAGAGATGAGGAAATACTTTTATTCTAACAAACTGAGTTCAACACCTGACTGATGTAACTTTCTCAAGATTTCTAAAATTTTCCACACATTGCTTATTTTGAACTTAAAAATATGCAGTTATCATCTGGTTTTATTTTAAGCAGTTGGGAGTAGAAGGTACCTAAATTAAAATTAACAGGGAGAGACTCTTAAAATTCTTGTCCCTTTCAGATCTCTACCATAGATGTCTTACACATATACACAATATGGTTTATAAAGAAGACAGTTATGTGTATGAAGAGTAAGGAAGACACCTTGTATCAGAAATGCAAACCCCAATTTTTATTGTTTTTTTAAACATATACAGGCACACTTTCTACAAAGAGAAATAGCATATTAACTCACTTGTAGGCTCTGGTGTCACTTCGGGGTTTTCTCTGCTTGTTCAGAAATAATTAGACAGCAGGTTTGGGTAGACTAACACATTTGCTGGAATACCAATCAATGGCATTGCTCTAATGGTATTTGCCTCAGCTTTCAGAGTCTTCCCTATAGAAGAGGATTAACAATTGATTTTAGTGAAACATGGAGCTCTGTTTTCAGCAGTATAAATACAGCACAAGACACAATAAAAAGTGTCAGAGGAGTAAGGAGCTGGAAGTGCTGGTTTAGAGTGAGATGGGCAGTAGCACAAACTGAAGCAGTAGCTATTGTTCCCCCTTAATTGAAGAATTTTTATCTATTCTTCAGCTGTTTTATAGGTTCCACTCCACTTCTGATTGTTCATCCGACTCAAACTCTGCTCCTGCAATAGATTTTTACTTCTAGTTCATTACTTTGTCATAAGGGACAGACAGGTCACCTCAACCACTAATGGCAATGTATGAAATGAGGTCAAAACATAAGTCAAGACTGGCATAAACACAGCTGATGTCTCTCAACATAAAGCAGCAAATACTTCCAGCTCCTGTACAAGCATGGCATACAAACATAATCTTAGAATGTGAAGCAAATGCTTCCAACTCTTTTACAAATCCAGCTGTACAGACACAGATATAAACACGAGCACCTTTCTTTGATGGCCCTTTTCTCCCTTTACTAGAAGTTCCTGAGTCAGTAGGCTTTCTTATACTGCAATAAACGTTCTTGGCCTGCTTTGAGGTGTCTGCCTTTTGGCAAGAAACTCCTTGATGTCATGTGTGGTGACACATGAGGTGTCATAAAGCACCTTAACACAGAGTGGCTACAATCAGATTTTTTAACACAACCATTTCATAGTATTTTCTTTTTCTACAATAGTTTCCGATACACACCTAACTTTATATTAAATAAGTTTTACTAAGCAGAATATCCATTAATATGTTCTATTAGGCTGTATAGGTGCTGCTATCTTTAAAATTGAAAGATACAAGCAGTCTTATAAGATTATTTTAAGGAAGGCTTAAGTTTAAGAATCTACCTTAGCTTAATTTAGAATCAATATACAGCTGTTATTCACTAAGCTGCTGTATTCATAGTGCAAGTGTTTTGGCAAAACTTTGCATAGTTATTCTTGATCCAGCATTAATTTAGACCATCAAAAGACATTACAGAATTCACAGAAGACAGCTGTTTTGGTTGTCAAAAGACGTTACAGAATTCACAGAAGACAGCTGTTTTGGTTGTTTGGTTAGAGATTTTTAGCAAGGTGCAGTATATGTTATTATGCTCACTGGATGGAATTTTAAGTAAGTTAATTAACTGGGTTTAGACAAGTGTAAGGTGTTAGTTGCATCTTGGTATGCTCTGTTTTGTCCTGAAAATTGACATGGACAGCTTGTTTTCTCAACTTTTAATGAAATTCCTTCACACATTGAAAAACATAGCATAGGACTGAATATGCATTCTTTTATACCAAGATGACCAGTAATTCGAAATTATTAGCTATGTACTGTTCCCCTCTGTACACAGGCAACTTCTCCTAATGCATCTGGGCAAAATTTCATGATGATGAAAGTAGTGGGTGACAACTTAATTGCATCATAAAAATAAGCAAGGAGACACCTACACACCCAGATATCACATACTTCAAGCAGCACCTTCCAGTTTTTCTAGTCAGCTTTTACAAATGTCTGCATTTTAAGGACGTACTAAAATGCTTTGGGCAAGTGTGCTACCTACAAGCATGGATTCTCTGCTTGCTGAAGGTACAGTAGCCAGAACCTTGGTTTCCTGCATTTCAAACTAATACAGCTGCCTTCAGTAATGTCATGGTCTAATTGTGAGCTCAATTATGTTTTAAAGCTTTTCTTTAACATCAAGTTTCTCAGTTTCTGTGCAAAGAAACTGAACACTCACAAGTTCTATGGCAAATAATTTTGCTACACTAAGAAATTAATAAGAGTATCAAGTTTATTTTTTTTCTGGTTTCAAACATCCACACGTTAGAGAGTGCCATCCTAACATCCCATACAATAATCTGAAATGAGTTCATAAGCACACATCCACCTGAGGAGTAATTACAGTGAAATGTGCTGTCATCTTTCCAAAGAATAGTAATTAGGGATATGAGCCTGGATGTCTTGAATGCTTATGGAAACATTTTTTTTCCCCAGCTAATGATCAGCCAAATAGTAAATCATTAAAAGGAAAATGGCAATGGGTGTGGGTAGTGACTGTCATCAGCCTGGTTCACCAGCCCCAAACTTTGTCATCCTCCTTTGGAGGAGAAAGCCAGATGATGCCAAAGTTAAAATTCCCCGTGCTTCTTTGGAGAAGAAAACAAGTATAGCCAATTAATCTTGTTATTTTTTTATTGGTAACAAATCTCTACCTCTTTACTGATCTAGGAAAACATCTTTGTATTATACAGACTATCCCTATTATGGGGGGCAAAGGAGTCAAAACCATTTCACAGAAAATGTAGCAGTGTATCTATTACTACTACAATATTTTAAAATACCTAAGAGCTCAGGCATATATACCTCTCTGAAACCAACTTGGAATAACCATCACCTTCCTCTTTCTAGTCAGACCAATTTTTACTGCTCACATACTGATTGCCAGGAGGAATGGAAAAGACTCCCAGGCTGTCTCACTGCTCCATTTTTCTGAGAACAAGAATCATTCCTGTTACATGCACGGGTAACAAAGTACCTAATGGACATGAAATCTGGAGCTGGTTTTGGTTTAATGTCATGGTGTCAAATATATAAAAAAATAACTATTACCAACTCTTGGTATTATTATTTTTTTATTATTATTATTTTGCAATTAACACTACCAATTGCAACTGGTACCTTCTTTGCAGTTTTTTGAGTGATAAACACCAGTGTGTTATATGACCAATGCACCAGTAACTGTAACATTTTCTTGGGACTTATGAGAACCAGACTCCAGAGATACAGGAAGAGCTGCTTTGAACCTAACAGTGTAGGCTCTTATCTTCCAAATTATGTGTGATCTAATCCTAAAGCCCTTACAGCAAAGTTTTATCCTCTCCACAATTTCAGTGAAAAATCATATTGTTAATCAAATAAGTACTTTTTTTCCCTCTCTCTTAACTCAAGTATAGCAAACTTAGGTGAATTTCCCCTCAATGGGTGAACACATTCCAATGTAAATAATTTCTTTTCATCTACTACTAATTTTGAACTTGTTCAGAAAAATAATTTTTTGAACATGAACATGAACATTAACAAAAATTGTGAAGATGATAACAGCAAAGCAGGATTGAGAAATTATTGTTTAATTAAAAAACACTTCTCTTTTCCAAATACCCTGATCAATATTTTATTGGGTTTTTTTCTTTTCCAAAAAGGTAAATGCTATCAAATCTACTTGAATCTATTCTCCTGGCAAGTATCTGTTTTCCTTCCACCAAGCAATAATACATTTCAGGTTTTGCATTTCTTAAGCCAATATATTGCATACAAACCACAGGCATGTTAAGACACAAAGCAACACGTTGCATTTCATCAACCTCACCGTGATGAAGCTGGTTTGTACATATTCCTGGAGCATTTTATTGCCCACATTGAAGAAATTCCCAAAGTGCGATGGCTGCTATTCATACTTGTGATTAAAAAAAAAAATAAAACTGATAACTCTCCACAACAATATAATTTAAACACCAGTAAAGTATGATATAAGATAGTACACAGGACAAGAACAATAATGGTTTAGGATATTATGCAAGATTTACACACAATAAAGTTACAATCTGCATTAAGCCCTACAAGCAAGCTAATAACAGCTCGTGGTTTAATCCCAACACAATAACCAGAGATATATATTTTTTCACATGTTTGATGATGGACACACAAAACTAATTACAGGGATATTCCCATTTAGCTGTGCGTAAGGAATGGCTAACACATTATAAAAGCCTCGTGAGCAGAAGGAACAGGCTGGCAGCACCTCAGGAGCACGTCTATCTGACATTTGTCATTTACCACCGTCAACAAATCACTCCTGCAGAACAGGTTACACATTTGTCCTGAAATTCCACTGCTTTCATTATGGCATCAAAGAGCTTCCAATCTAGGAAAACATCAGGGCTGATCTGGATCTCAGAGCTTGTTTGCTACTATGGCAGTATTTCTCTTTAGCCATTTTTTTAAATGGAAATATATGTTTTATACATTGCATATTCTATTAGGACACATATACATTTTACCAGTCTCTTTTAATGCATGCTTTTTCCCTATTTTCTCCCTTTTGTGTTAAAAGTTCCAGTAGATTTTCCACATTGAGAAGCAGATTTATTAGACCTTTTAAATAAGTAAATCCAACACATCCTTCAAAGTCTGCCTATACCCCTGACCAAAATATATTCTTCTCATGGTTTTTCCCATACATATTCAATTAGTATTTATGATTTGGTGGAAATAATGAAAAAGTTATGAACCATACTCATTTGTTTATAAGTAATTTATACTTTATTTGTAAAGTCATTTATAATCTGCTTAAAATTAGATCTTTTTTCCTGTACTTCACTGTTTATTGATACAAATTTATCTTGTTCATATATCCTTACTTATATAATGAATGTCCTTATATAATATAATATCTTTATTCATATAATGTAAAATCTGTATTTAAATCTGTATCCTGTTATTATACTAACCTTTCAAAAGTACCTGTTCTGACAATCCATCAGTATTGGCGGACAAGTTTAGCTATATCTGGCAAGTTAACTTTCTGAAATACTAGCTTACAGTCTTTTAAGTTAATTTGAAAATATATACAGAAATTCTTGGAGCAAAAAGCATAGGTAAAAATGGCATAAAAATATCATTATTGATTACTAGACATATTATTAACCTTAATGACTTTTAAGACAAATTTAAGTAGATTAAAAATTTTATTTTAAAAAAATAAAAGCTTTTCCATAAAACAGAAAAAAATGCATTACTTTAAAAAATGACTGCTTGCTATACTCTAAGTTGGAATATAACTTCTCATTTTTTTATTAAGAAACGCTATAAAACACAGCTTAAAAGGTAATCTAGACATAACTGGAATAAAATGTCTTTTTACTTAAAATGTCATGATAAAATACAAACTATTTATTGTATTAGAAGTGCAAATATATAGCCAAGCAAGGCATATATGGCACATTTTTTAATCATTTGCTTACTTATTTGCCCACCATTAATTAGTTACTTTACTATTAATTTCAAAAGAAATAGGCAAAGTGTAATCATATCTCAGCTAGTGCACTGCTCAGTCCCCTGGGAATTTTTTTTTCCTATTAGTGAAACAGGAACAGAAAACAAGCATTAAAATAGAAAAATAGAAAATTTATTTATTGTTTTTCCATAAGTTCCTACACAAAAATCATACAGAGTTTAAGGTCAGATTGCCAACGTAGCTAACATTTATGTTTTATCAGCATGATGCAAACCTAAGACATATTTATAAAGAGCATTCAGGCACCTAAGTGGATGAGGCTCTTGGCTTCCTTTAAACTAGCATTCCATTCTTTTGGTGAAGAATTGCCTAGATATCTTACATATTGAGCTGTTGAGTACTCAGCAAAAACTGCCACTCCACTGTTTTGAAGTATAGTTGAAAAAAATAAGTTCTTAGAAAGCTCTAAAAGTTGCATTTTAGAAAAAAAATGTAGTGTAAGAGTCCCAGAAAATCAGTTCTGTGACAATGCCATGGTGCACCACATGAGAAACGTTTCTAGAACAGGACAGAGTATCTTCATACTAGAAATGCCTACATTCATGAGCTACATTTGAGTAGAATTTGTATGAGGGGAAAGATACTAAAATTAACAAACATCTAAATATACCTCACTTTATTTTGCTGCCTCTGTCCCAAGTACAGACTACTGAAGAGTATCCCAGCATGGAAAAAAATAGCATATTCATAGATGAGTCACAACAGTAAAACCAAATGCATGGAGTTACAGTAGTCATGCCTCAGAAAAAAAGAAAAATAGGGTTGAATTTTTTTTCCTTTTCTTTGAATTTGGAAATAGCATCATCATTGACATTTTGCAAGCACACTTAGAACAGCAAAGCAAAGTAATTTTCAAGCAAATGTACCATTTTAGGTGCATAACCTTCCTACAGAAAGGTATTATTTTGGATTATTCAAAAGACAGCTGAAGTGGGTAATCAAAGCATTTCTGAAAACTTGTTTATAAAAATCATGCAAACGGCTTGCAGCAGATGATTTAGCTCTACAACTAATATTACAACTTTGACTCAATACTAACTTAAACACATGGAACTATTTTAGAGCTTAAAACCTACAATTCCTTGTAGCAATATAGTCCCTCTGTTGAGTAGTAGGATTTTTTAACTGACAATCGTCTTTCTCTCAAACATGTATACTAGAATTTCAAACAGTTGAGCAGTTGACCAGTTATATAAATGATTTAAACTGCCGACCAATTACTTTCAAACATAAAGCATTAATAGGCAGTTCTGGGTTTTATTGGTTGACTTTAACTAAAGAGTCACTAAGTGACTCTTCTGAGTGGTGGGGGATCATGAATCAATGTTAGAACATTGCAAAGAGAAAACATTAAAGGAAAAGACTTTAAAACATTATTATTTGAATTTTCTTTCTTTCTTTTACTTTGCTATGCTTTTTTCCCCCCAATTGAATTACTTCTAAGTATTCAATTATATTTCAGTTGCCTTGAACTAGGAGGACTGGTTTAGGCTGTTGATTATTAAGATCCCACATTAACACACAGATTCAGAGACTTGGTATTTACTAAGATTACCCTGTTAACAGAAAGAAGCGATTGGAAGATTAGGACTTGAAATCCCAATTAAATTCCATGGTCTGGTCTCACAAGCAATTGTTCAGTACTATCTAAATTTTTGTTAAAAAATGCAAAATGTTAACTACAGATTTGTTCCCATGACATTCTAGAAGTACTTTTTCAGGGGAAAAAAAATCTATATTTTCTCTATTAATCTCCTTAGTAACTGAATCATGTGCTGTTAAAAAATTGAATTATACAAACGACTGACAGTTACAATCTTTTTCTCTTTTTATTCATGAGTATGATTTTTTCCTGAATCTCAGAAGACTTAAAGGATGGATAATTAAACAATACTTTAATATTGCCCTCATATTAATATATTAAACTGGAAAGACATAGATATTAATTTAAATAGGCATTTTATCATTGCTACCTGTGTGAAAGTAAATTTTATAAAATAAAATTCTAGTTTTATAAAATAAAATAATTAAAAAATTATAAAATTTTATTTTAATAATGATTAATTTACTTTGAAATTTTATATTCTCTTCTCTCAATGTCTCTCATTGGGATTTTCAGTTTTAAAGGCAGTTCAATTTTTCTATGCTTCCACTGTTCACATATAAAGACATTTCATAGCAACTGTGTAGCTGTATGGAGTCTGTAAAATTATAAACTTAGATTACTTACGATTATGCAGCAACTTACTCTAGAAAAACATTAAGGCGCTGATTGTTAAATGGAATGCAAAAACAATGAGAGTGAAGTAAATTAGTTTAGAATTTTGTTTCAACCAGTTGTGTTTTAGAAAGTTGAAAGGGAAAGGTTATTTTGCATTGAAGAATCTGAGAACAACTTCTGTTCAAGTTACATATTACCTTAGTCTTTTATCTCTCAGAATCATGTGGTTCAATATTTCAAGGAACCCCAGTTTACCAGACTTCAACTACAGTGCTGCAGAACCAAGTTAATACAATTTTTATTGAGAGACTTGGGGTGTGGCATAGCCTAAACAACACCATAAAAAAATTTGAACATTTCAGCTCATTGCAGCAGACATGCTAGAAATTACATTAACTAGCAGTCCTAATCCTAAAATTTAATGAATACAGGCAAATTAACTTTTGTGATGTTTGGGGGTTGCATTCTACAAAACACCGTTTGCTGAATCATCATTTTTCCTGTTGCATTTCTGTAGGTTGCACAGAAATTTAGGGCTTGCAAAACTAGAAGTTTGCTAACACAATACCACTGTCAAACAAGTAATTCACAAAAATTACCTTGCAAAAAGGTAATAAACTGCAGTGGTAGAAACATCTGAAAAATCCACAGAGATCTTACATTTCTATTGAAGCATAAACTATTTGGCCTAATTGGGAATTATTCTTGTAAATGCTACATAAGCACTGGTCATATCTCAAACAAGGAAAATGAGATCTTTTCATTCTGAGAACTACCTTCGTGGCTTATCAGTTGCATGGGACACAGTAGTTTGTTTCTAAGGCAGTTTGTTTCTATCTGTGTTAACAAGAAAAGGAGAAAGAGGTCTCTATGAATAAACCTTGGCTATTTGAGAATCAGAGCACCATTACAGCAGTCTGGAAAAACAAAGAACATTAGTTCTACTCAGTTAAAATAGTTCTGCCAAGAGAACATCAACTCTTCGACAGTAACCATTGTGTTTTTCACAGACATTGTGCCATTGCATTAAAATTATTCCCTTCTAGATCACATTATCTTTTTTCTTTAGGTTTCACTCAAAACTATAAAAACAGGAGACAAGGAGGAAAGAAAAGGACTCTGAAGAAAAAAAACAAAAGCTCATATTGCTTTTTAAATCTGAAAAATATGTTTTGCATACACATTCTAATTAAGAGAACATCAACTGCTGATCCTAAGATTAACTATATGAACAGCAAGAGCAGCAGATAACTTTGTTTCTACAGTAATCGTGAAAATTAATAAATGCTTAGGGAGAAAGTAGCTTGCAAGGCCATATTTATCGTACGAGTTCAAGATAAAACTAATCAGTAAATGCTTATCTGTATGTTCATCACTGAAGGGAAGCCTTAAATCCTCAATTAACTGCAGCAAAAATTCAAAAGAAGCAAATATAAACTTCTACAGTTTTCTAAATACAGGAATAAAATGTTGTAATTCCTAAGCAAAAAGTTCAAAGATAACATGTTTTCTGTGCTGCATACAAATCTATTCAATCTCAAACCTGCAAGTTACCTGGAACAATTATTTTTCTTATTTAAATAATAAAATAGCCCATTATTTTCAACTCAGCCAGTCAAAATTAATGAACAAACCTATGTAAAATACTAGAATATTGAGCATGTTGGACCACTAAGGAAACAAAATCGTTATGAAATTATGTGAGAGGTCACACAGTAGCCTGAATGAAGATTTCTAATTATTTATTGTTACAGTGTCATCTGTTTTTTATGTATATTTACACTGCTATTATATAGGGAGGGACATAATGAGAGATTAAAAAAAAAATTAAAAAAAGCTTGGGAAAAGGCAGGGGAAACAAGATGGTAAAAGAATGCAAAATACAAAAGGAGCAATGAAAATTAGAGCAATGGGAAGAAGAAGTGAAAGAAAACAGAGTAAATTGCTGGATATAACAGGCAAATGATCACCTGGTTGAAGAAAGTGATCTTTTCAGTCACACGGGGGGGGTCAATGCTGTCCCTAGTGGTCAGCACACATCTCTGGCCACTGCTAATTAAAGATTCCTTTTGCTTTTCTGTCAAGTTACTAGGAATATAAAATATATAACATTTGGTACTGTCTCCTCTGATTCTTCAAGGTTACAACAACATTGTTCTCATCTAACTTGGGAAGTGTTTCCAAAATAAAGTATTTCAGACATTTGAGGTTTTCATTTGACCTTGTCTTGCAATAGTCCTTAAATCTATCCAGCTCATAAAGCTCTTATATTCTCATACAGAAAATTATACCAAAAAATTTTGCAATTGCTACATGCCAGATGGATTGGTCTAAAATTCCTTTAGTTGTTTTCTCCATACACGAAACAATTTTTTCTTTTAAAAAGCAAGTCTGGAAATCCTGTTCCTTCCCATAACATTTCCCATAAGGTCCTGTTTCTCTTGGTTATTTGTATAAGTAGTCATGCACAAATGAAATGGATTGCTGAGTCTGGACTCAGACTTCAGGCCTTTTATGGTTTGAAATGCACATGCTGAGCTGTAAAGCAGAATTTGACTACAAATGTATAACCTAGTGAGTCATCCCTGTGACAGTGACTCCCCAGAGTTATACTCTGTACATCCTTCCCACTCTCACCCAGTTATATCCCTTGCAAGATGCATTTTGTCTGAAATGACAAGGTTTCGGATTTTTCTTCTTCCATTTTAACCGTCCTAGAAAGGAGATGTTAAGACACAACAATATTACTTCAGTACTGAAAGAGGGATCTTGAGATAGCAACCCACAGTTTCTTCATTGAAAGGACTCGGTAAATCACCTTTGGTTTCTGAAGGGAGCAAGTAAAGGGCAAAATAAATATCTAAATCAGCATAGCCAGCTTGTAATTAAAATGTTTCCCACTCTGCTGCTTCCTCCAAACTCTTGCTGTCTCATATGCTGTCACAATGTTCTGTCCAAGGAGTTGTATTCCCTGGATCAGTTCATTGCTCCACTCATAGCACTGCTTTTCCAATAGCCTGCCTGGCCATAATTTGAAGGACAGCCTACAAAGGTATGAGGATAGAAACTCCTTAAGCCAGCACTGTCATTAAAGTTGCAGTATAATGAAACTATGGCCTAAGTAACTCGCTTAAAACTGTGCTTCACGTCAAAGGAAGATGGCCAGAAACTGAACCTAATGCTCCATGGCATGTCTGCACTCTAATTGAAACATGACAGGGCAAGTTCACTGCCCAAGGACCAACAGGAACAGACCAACCTCTGTCTGTGACCATGAACTTGCTGTCCCCAAAACAGAGTGGCCTTGTCCCAGCTTCAAACAAGCATGCATGGGCCTGAGCAGAGGAAATACCCCACAGGCTTTTGAGTCTGCTCACCTCTGCACCTCATGTATCCTTCCTCACCTTATGATACATCATCACAGCAATGCAATGATGCCTTTTTGAAGTGTGTAAAGCGTCCTTTCCCCTGTGCCCACAGATGGCCATTAAAGCTGTGCACAGCAGCACACGTCCTGGGTGTCAAAGCTGGGGCTCCTAAAGTCTCTTCTACCAGCACTTTTCTGGCTCCTGTCCTGTGTGGCCAACTTCTAATTCTTTCTGAAAACCACCATGGGTGACCCACACATGTGAGACAGGCTGCAAAAGCTGCTGTTCGCCAGAGATGCTGTAGTCAAGGTCCTGCTCCTGGGAAATGGTGTGGGAAAAGCAACTGGCTTGGAGATTAGCAGCGCTAGTTCACACCAAGGGTCAGCATGGAGGCATTTATTCTTCCAAAGGGAAGAAGTGAAAAGAAATGCCAGTGCTATGGAAACTTCCCTTTTTCTTACGAACAAGGTGCATCATATCCTGACGGAACCACAGGCTTATTAACACTCTCTAAAGATGACTGGCATGGTAGAGTAGCACATCATTTGAATGTGGATATTACAAGCGTCATTATTTTATTATGCGTTTACTTTACAACTCTTCCCTAGCTGCCATTGCAGCTAAACATGAGGAATAGTCTTACTTCAAGATCGCCATAACTTTACCCTCATTGCAAACTTCATTCCCTTACAAGCCTTGTTGCACATTTCTAGCCAAGATCACACTTTTTAGATGTCAGTTTAGGATGTCAGTACGAAAAATTGCTCCCACCTCATAATCACCATTTGTGAAACGAAAAGAAGGCTTGCAACTTCGAGATTGATTATCTGTGACTTAAACATTCTCCATTAGCTAACACACAATACCTAAGTTGGATTCATTTTCCATATGTGATTTGAGCCTTTGCAAAGCTAAGTGAGCTAAGTGTTATTTTTAGTGTATTTTAGCATTTATATTTCTGACATCTGAAGCTGAGGCAGCTACAGCCCACAGAAAGAATCCCGTGCTTCTGAATTATGCTTCAATTCCAGGTGCTCTCTGGAAACTAAAACCCAACACAGATTCACATCAATGACAGCTTTCCTTAGACAGACCGCTTAAACTAGAACACATATGCAATGTGTAAAAATAGAAATATACTATGTTCCAGATTCTTACCTTCATTTAAATCCTGTTCTAGAAATCAAGTATTACTTACCCTTCCTCTGCTAGAAATCCTTCTATTTTAAATCATGACAATGTGATACAAGAAGCTCCCCAGCTCCTTAAAGAGCCAAGGAGAACTTCTCATAATCTGGTAATTCTGACAGTCAAAGGACTTGAGAAGAAAACTTCTATTTACCTTTTAGAACATACTTCCTCTTCTCCTTCAACCCACTCCAAAACACTTTAGATCCTCTTACCTCACAGTAGTATCAGATAAATCTTAAGAAGTTAACACCACAATATATTGAACCATCTCTTGCAACCCACAGCATTTTTGAATGGAATTGATGCATTTGAGGATTTAATAAATGAGCCATGAAGACAAAAATTATCTAATCCTCCTGCTTTTGCTTTTAAAAAGGTATTTTAAAAAGATGGGAAAGGGGAAAATGTGTACCACGACAATGCCATCTCAAAGTTTAGCTCAATTTTCAAGTACTTATTTGCATAAAGCACGATTTTGCATGAAAACACAGCATAATTTATAATTATTTTGTCCACTGGGAGCCAGACATAGCTTTTACATGTTAAATATGCTGAAGGCAATTTCTCTCTTCCTCCATCTTAGAAGCACCTAATGCATTGTTAACGGCTTGTCTGGGCCAACAAGTATTTCTCCCTTCTTCTGCAGGAAATGCCCTTAATTTTAATTTTCATAGTGACTGAAAAGAAGGAAGCCTTAGCTTTTTTTCCACTTTATGTAAAGAAGATCTCTTTTTTTCCATAGTGGAATTTTATTCCTAGAAACTTTATATTTCTATACAGACCATCTACACCCTCTGAGATGCAGTCTACCATAGGAGCACCCTTTTGCTGAAATATCTCCTCTTCTACCAAATGTTCTGCTCAGGGACAGGAAAGTTATTCTGATGCTTGAGGATTTAACAATTTGTTAACAAAATAATCTCAAAAAATATCTTACAAAAAACCTCTGATATTTTTATAGTGGTATCTGTATGGGGATTTTATTTTATTTCAACTTTATAGTCTGCTTTCAGAAAATGTTAATGAGTAGATCATAATATAAACCTGAGAACAGCAAGATCTATTTAGTGAATTAATTGTCTGATCCCACAAGAAGCACTAAGGAGAAGTGGCTCAACTGGCCTAATATGCAAAATTAAGATCAAAAAAAGACATTATTTTACAAAAGCAAAGAGGAAATGAACAAAATTACCCAGTGGCCATCCAAATCACCAGTCTGCATGAAAAGTCTACTTGAAAAATTTCAATTTTTCAAGTACAGTATGCTGTCACAATATTCGAACAAATGCTTTTTATAAAATCATGCTAAGAAAAAAAATAAGATTAACAGAAAAGTTACAGTCAGTTCCAAGTCAAAATGACTCCATGACAAAAGAAAAAAAAATTACTTTGGGAGGGGAATAGAAATTTAGATACTGAAGTAATAAAGTCTTTTTGTTTTCTTTAATGTTGTGACAAAGTTTTAACAGTCTATAAACGCATATTGTCTATTTTAGATTAAGAGTCAACATTTACTATTCAAGTAAATAATAAAATTGTAGCCACTATTGCAATACATCCTTTTTTTTAATTTAAAAAAAGCCAAGGCACTTCCTTAAGATGAAAATACACATCCTACATTATTGATTAGATCTTTAATTCCTGAAAGTATTAAGACTACAAGTTGCCACCTTAGCACAAATTTAAGTACGCTACAAATTGTCATTCCTTTAAAGCAGAGGTATAGCAAGCAACCTGAGACAAAAGAGACTTGGGGTTCTGGTCTTGTTTGAACAAATGATGACCATTAAAGTATCTTATTTTGACTAACTTAGGGTGTATATTTCTGTGGAGAAACAGCAAAAACTTCCACAAAAAAACGTTGACTTGGTAGTAATGCTGCTCACTGTATGGCAGGCAAATTTAACAGCTAAAGGCTCTCTGCAGTAAGTAAAGAGTAGATTTCTTTTGAAAGGACTTACATGCACAGCAGTGGGAGTTCATGTTAAACATAGCTCATAGCACAAGACACTGGTATGAAACCATATGGCCCCTCCTCCATTCCTTTCTCCCATTCCTTCTGTCTATGCATTTTCATCCCCTTCATATGTCACCTGTAGAGCTTAGCACAGCTTCCATCTCTTAACTCAAGACAGCCTAAAACCACCCACCATTTTGGTCAGGATTGTCATCAACCCAGATGAAGACTACACCAACCTTGCAACTGAGCTACAAAGCAATTCTATTCCTCTTAGTAGTAATCACCTTAGAGGTTTCCTTGCTTTTCTTTAAAGGTTTTATTGTTGAAAGTCACAATTCTCCTTTCAAAAATGCTTTATGTAAAATACTTGTAGTCTATGTATCTTGCTATCCTTGCATTTTTCTACTCCTCAGTGTATAAGCAGAAGTAGGTTCGATAGCAACAGGAGAGTTCACATCAGCTGCTAAATGGTGCTTTATGTCAGTAAACTGTATAGAGGATAGTCGCAGTAATCCTTTAAAAATGGTTAAAATTTCAGAAATCAGAAAATTGTTTCAGGAACATGTACACTGCCTCGGCAGCTTAGGAAAACCTCCCAGGAGCTCAACAAAGCATTCAGCACAATACTGTCAAAATTGTCTTTGTTGGTTCCAGCAATATCAGGTGCCACAGCTCTGTGTGATTCGATCTGTTAAGAGATGTGTTCAGTGATGAGAACAATACTGCAGGAAGTAGCTTTGCTCCCCGAGATTTGAGAGCCAGCACCAGTCTATCACAGGATAACACAGCCTGAAACATCTGTAGTCTCAGCAGATTTCAACAGCTTAAGGGAAATACATTCTGGTTTTTGCACCATTTTCACTGACTTGAGCTTTTGGCTCAATTCTCCACCCTCCCACTCCTCCAAATACAATTGCTTCTCCAAACATGCTGACAAAAGAGGAACAGGGTAAATTAGTTCTGGACCAAAACAGAGCAAGCTGAACTTTTTACTTAAGTACTTAATGAGAATGAAGCACTTTTGTGCCATCTTCATCACCGCATATGTCTGAGAGCGCCATCCTTCTGTCCTTTAAGCAGTGAGCACCACAGTGTGGACAAGAGCTGTTAAAGCAGCCCAGCTAAACAATGAAGCAGCATGGGACTGCGCACGTCCAAGTGCCAAGACTACTCAAGTGCTTCCAGGAGGAAATGTAAGCTAGTTCAGGCTGACTCAGGTTCCTTTTGCTCCAGAAACTCCTGTAGGTCTGGTATTTTAAAATCTCTTTTTCGGAAATTCATTTGTGTTATACTGCTAGAGTGCACACGAAATCACAGACAAGCAAATATACACTCCCCTCTAGAGACTATTTTGAAAATCCTGCAGCATACCAGCTGCATTTCTGCACTGCATGACTGGGGGCCTAAAGTACACTTACACTTTCCTATCCCAGGACACAGCCGCCTAGACAATATGTAACATCTAAGCTTGACACTGTAAATTAATCCAAAGGAAACAAGCTCTTTTAAATCCTTTTTATTACAGAAAAACAGAAGGCTTACACTTGACTTAAAAAAAGCAGCATTATTTTATGAATCCAAAGTTATTACAGTGAAGTTGCTTTAAGAAACCTCTAGAGACTGAAGAAAAGAAATAAAATGCCCCTCCTCAGACAGCATTCTAGATTACTTGAGTGACCACAGCAAACACCTTAAGTTCACATCACTGCTGACACAAGTACATGACTTGTCCCCCTTTCTTCGTTCAATGTAGCTGGGGGAAGGATTTGAGGAAAACAGCAGTACATTTCAAGTCTAATTTTCAACAGTTCAGTACACATCTGACGGGTATTAGAGTTCAGAAGTGACCGACATCCAGGCTTTCCTCCTAGCTCCAGCTATTAAGTGCTACAGTTTGAACAAGTGCGATCTGTTTCTTCCACAGTATTTATCATTATTCAGGTCTACATCCCAGAAGATTTCCCAGCAAGTCAGCTGGCTACTACTGATTATAAACACAAACAAAAATAACCACAAAAAAAGAAGGCTCCATGTTGAAACAGTTCTTAGCAGTGCAGCAGAACTCAGGTATTTTTTTCCTTTTCATTACACCAGAGAAGGAACAGCACCGTTCCAGTGACCACTCCAGGTTTTTTTATTAAGTCAAAAGCTGCAGGTTTCCAGCCTGAGCCAACATTAAATATGCAACTGATCTGTACTGAAATCTTAAGAAAAGAGACAAAGAAAACATACTACTGCCATAATAGTCCTACATTTTGACTATCAGCACTGAGTTGTGCAGAAGTCCAAAGAAATTTACAGGTTTTTCATTAAGTGATTTTAAATTTTTTTTTTCAATAAACAACTCAGGAGCTCAATACAATTTAAAAAAATACCCCTTTTGACACACGTTTTAAAGCATCTATTCCTCATGTATATGCTAAACCTATACCTCTCAAAGCTTCTACCAAAATAATAAAACATCAACGAAAAGCAAGAAAACTCAAGTTACTATGTACAATTGGCTATAATGACAAAAACGAAAAAAGGCAATTCATAGAAAAAAAACAGAAAAAACAAAAAAGGAAAAAAATCCTATCTGATACCTGCTACTCAGTGTTCTATGACCTCATTTAGAATCTCTCCTCCAAAAAGGAAAAAGTTTGTATTCATAATCAGACACGGAATTTTTGCAAAAAAAAAATTTCCTAATCTCTTTACATGTTGTTTATACTGTTTGATAATCAAAATCTTTCAAGTCAGAGATCTACTTAAGGTACTCTGAATGGCAACCTGAAGCCAGCTGTTTTCATGCTACTTAAACAGAAGAAACAAGTTTCTTTCCCACAAGGAAAAAGGATGCAATACATTTTCCCTGGTTATGATTCTAAATCATCAAATTTACTCAAACACAGAACTTGTCTATTTAAGCTTACTCATGGTTACTATTTAAAATTCCTTAATTTAGTGCTATAGCATAGAAATTTCTTACATGATCAAGCTGCCTTATAAGGAGGACATAATATTTTGTGTTATACAGTAATATAGCCTCAAAAAAAAAAAAAAAAAAAAAAAAAAGAGAAAAAAAAAAGGAAAAATCCCTGCATGAATAGTTGGAGGAGGAGCAATATAAGTTTTGCTTTTGTGGTACTTTCCATGATATTGATGCCAAAGGCTGCTTTATAGCTTATTGTTGGAGAGTTTTAGCCCTATACACAAATTAGTCCTTTTTGCAGTCACAGGTTTGTATTAAAAGAAGCTTTTATGATGAAACAGGTAACAAAAATGCTTTATACTGATCAATCTCTATCAATGTTAATATTAAGCTCCATTAACTCTCTCCTTCAGAGTAGATAACTGTCTCAAACCAAACTACCTATCTCAAAGATATATAACACTCTCAACCAAACAGTGTAAAATAAATATACACCATTCAAAACGTTTGTCATTAGAGAGTTATACAAATAGTCAGAAGGTGCTCATACTGACATCTTCCTTTATCAAGCTGTGCTGCGGATTCAGAAAACTTACAGATGTTTTGAACTCTAAATGTGCAAGCACTCACAGAAAGTAATTAACAGGCAATCATGTTCTAAAAGGTTTTTAACATAATGTTGCAATATTTTTAGCTGCTAAAGTACTAATGAACACTTAAATTAGTATATAATTCCCACATCCTGTATCTAGTAAACATTCTTGACTGCCAATAATTATATTATTACACGGTAGAACAGTCCTCCAATTCCTAAAAATTTACATTTAATTTAAGGAAATAGAAAAGTTTGTTGTTTTGGTTTTGTTTTTCTTTTCTCATAATAATGTGCAACAGGTAGAACATGACTTCTTAGAAAACTTGTAAGTTGGCTTCAGCTATCAGGTTCTAAAACACTTTACAGCTCTCTTAACTTTTCCTTGTTTTCAGCTTTAATTTTATATGAATGAATGCATAGCTGGGCTATATTAGTAGCAGTTCATCACATTTAGTAAGGTTGAGTAATATTATTTTTGTCTGGAAATGAACAATTCAAAACTCTTACAAAAATGGTGTAGAAGTGTACCTGAAAATTTCTTCAGTTTAAATTGCTCTTTGTTAATCTACTAAGGACAACTAAGAGAACATCCACTTTTTTCTGTCAATTTCTGAGAAAATGTGAATACATGCAAGTCAAAACTACCGTTATGCAGACAAAACGGTCCTCTTTCATGAAGATAATCAATAAATGACAACTGCCAATAAATAAGTCTATTTGGAAATTCTAGAGAATTCTCTTGCTAAACAAGTTAGTCTTTTTTCTTTTCCATAACGTCCTTCTGTTTAAGCTCTCCATCTGTAAGTTCTGTGTATTTTCCATTCTTTTCCTCCTCTTGTTCTTCCTCACTGCCTTCATCTGTGAGCTCCCGATCACCACTTTCCTTTTTAGCTCCCTCATGCTCAAACACCTCTCCCTCTGTATCAGCTGTGCAGATTCCGTAACACATGATGCTGATGACCCCCAAGGGTAACCCAAAGAGAAAGCATCCCAGCAGTGGTGAACTCTTGAACACAGACTGTTGAAATAGAAAGCAAAAACCACTTTCAGTTACTGCATTACTTCTCTTATCACTCTGTGTATTTATTCAAAAAACATCCAGAATGAGAATCAGTGTTTTTTAGAGGGACGACAGAAACAACTAAGTTGGAGAAGACCTTTCAGATCAAGTCCAAGCTATGACATAACACCACCACCAAGAGCACAGCACTAAGTGCCACATCCAGTCTGCTATTAAACACCTCCAGGGATGGTGAACCCCCAGGCATCCCATTCTAATGCCCAATCACCCCTTCTATCAACAACCTTCTCCTAATGTCCAACCTAAACCTTACATGGCACAGCTTAAGACTGTGTCCTCTTGTCCTAATGGATGTGTTATTTTGGTTTTTCTGCTTGTTTGGTTTGGGTTTTAGGTTTTATTATTGTTGTTGCTTTGTGGGTTTTTTAATAAGGTTCGTTTGTTTGCTTTCTTCTGTGAAAATGGCAAGGAGTCCTCAACTTCAACAATTTCTACTATAAGTTCATAGAAAATGACACAGAAGTTCAAATATTACAATATTGCATTGGGATAGTTAATGTTTACATGCCAACTGAATATCCTATGCATTCTTTGAAGCTTTAGAAACGACTGTTCTAAGAGTGTTAAAAAACGCTTCGAAGGAAAAAGTTTCATCTCTTACTTGTGTCTGGTTCTCCAAAATTAGTCTGCAGAAAAATTGTAGAGAGCTTCCTATTGTGGAGTAGCTTAATGGCACAGGAAGAAGGATTTATGATTTCAGAAACTGGTGGCTAAATATTGTACTTTCACAGAAGTTTGGAATATTGTAGTTTCACAGAAGACACTCATTTAGAAATAAATGAGTTTCAACTTAAATTCACAGCACAAGTTTATTTGCTTGTGTACGACAAGTGAAGAAATGGATTTGTTTACATCTTCCCAACAAAATTCTGTTAAGCATAATTAACTTATAAGAAAGATGATAAAAATATTTTCAAACTACACAAAGAGTAGTATTTAACTCCCTTATGCTCTAAGTAATTAAACTAAAAATGTAACATTCCTCTGAACAGTGAAGTAGTACCAGTTTCAGGAAAGGATTCAAATAGGTCAAGTAAAAGATCTTGAACTCTCTCTTTTCTATCCCTTAAAACACATCAGGCATACAAAAGAGCAGTGAAAAATGAAGAAACTAAGATATGTTGAGTATTTACCACAAATACTATTGAAACTTTTAATCAAGAAGTTCATTTGGCTTAAACCTATACATATAATATATACACAATATATACAATATAAAACAACTCATGTAAAAATATTTTTAAAACGCTCTGAAAGTATTTGTATCCTGATTGACAAGGGCACCCTCTAATTCAATGAAAAATAAAGCTTACCATTATAGTAGACTTGGCATCATAGATTATTCTCTTGATTCGTTGCAGAAGTCCATCACCACCCTGTGCCTGAAATTTCAAATGGAACCATGTCAAAACTGCTGACACTTTTCAGTTATGATTCCAAAAGTTCATTCTTCAGACCTTGCAATCTTAAGTCCCTTTAGAAGGAAATGAAAAGTAATTATTCTTATATCTCATGATGCCCAGACACTCCAACTTGCCAAGCTTGGACAAAGATTATTCAGTAGTCTCATGAACAAGTCTCTCACAATTGTTTTAAATAATCAGTGCCAACTTGGACAATGGGCTGACACTTTCACTCATACCATAAAGAAACACTAACAAAAACTAGCAACTGTCCTGATGTAACTATGGTAAAACTGCAGAGCTCTTCTGAACTTTCCTGTAGCTGTTGAGCATCCACTTATGGATTATGACAGCACAGTTAGAAAAATCTAAGAACAAGCAAAGAGAAGATATGAAGGTATAATAAATAAAACCTGTGTCAGGCAATGACAGACTATACCTACACTGCCCCCTAACTGAGGGGTGTTCAAAATAGCTACATGAATCAGAAGGCAGTCTGCCTGCTGAACAGGACCAGCTTTCACTTTTCCTTAAGTAGACAGGGAAACAAACTCGTATTTGGAAGTCAACTCATCAGCACGTGATCTGACCAAGACTCCTCAAATAGCAAAAAAAAAATCGACAAAGATGAGACAGACTCAAAAAAGTTACCTATGGAGTTTTAAAGAATAGCAATAAAGTCCAGGTGAATAACCCAACACTTCCCAAGGAAGAGAAGGGGGAATGCCAGACTTCCCAGAAATTTCTCTGTGATTCAGAAAGTCTGCATCCTATTAGTTGTTTACCAGCATACTTTGAAGACTCTCATTCCTCAACAGCTGCACAATTTCTGCAATTTCTTGGACAGAGAATGCAGCCAAAGTAGTGCCATTTTACGTCTACAGACACTTCAAATATAGACAGCTTAAATGAAGTAATATCCTGTATTTTTGTGTTGTAGAGAGATGTGAATTTAGACTGACCTTTAATCCCTCTACCTGAGATACTGCAAACAAAAGATGGAAAGGCCTAAGTGACACTACGGCAACAAACACAAGGCATCACAAAACTATTTTTCTCCAGAAAGAAAAAAGACAGAAACCAATTACATTTGCGGCTTCAACCAGAAAGATGCATACCAATAGTATCTAATAGATGTTGATAACTCAAAGCACTTAAAAAACATTTAAAAAGTGAGAACTCAAGAACAAAGAACCACCAAGTTATAGCAATATCCCTCACACTGCAACTGAAAGCATGGCCAGTAAAGTCCTGAAGAGCACATAAATCCACCTGTATCATGTTCTACATCAATCAGTCAGATTAAATAAACTGAAGTACCCCATATGACAAATATCTTCTGCATTATTTGCCATTACCAGTCAATGACCTAGAATTGCTGGCATCCTGTAAAGTGGGATTCAGCTAACACAGGAAGCACTCAATATACAGTCAACTCAATATACACTCAAACCAAAAACAGGCTTCTCCCAGGAGGCAGCCAAATTATTAGCTATCAGCTCCCCTTCATGGCAAAGCCTTCTTTCCCCAGAAGCACAAATGAAAGTTCTGCTCCATGACCTCCTTCCTCTCCACACAACATAGCTTTCTATCCAACTTACAGTACACTGAAGGAATAAACACTCAAAAATTATCCCAGTCATCAATTCCAAGTGGTTTATAGACTTTGTTGTTCTAATAAAAGATAGCTTTTTTTAGATTTTTGAATCTGAAGTTGTAATTCTTCCAGTTATTTGATTTAGTAATTTTCCACCCCAAAGAAAGGTTTCAGTTGAATTATACATTATAATTTAAAATTTTAAACAAATGCATTTAATCCAAACCAGAAGATGGATAAAAATCTCTCAATTTACAACTGTACCAGTAAAAGGAGTATCAAAAGAAGCCAGCTAACATTATGCTATAAACAAAAGAAAGCTTGCTTTGTACAACATGCAACAGCATGGCTCCAGAATTTACAATCACATATTCAGTGAGAGCACCCAAGACAGTAAGACTGGACAGGAATATTAAACACATGCATAACTATCAGAGTAACCATTTTTTTCCTTACTTTAGCATCTAAAGAAATAAACACTAACCAATATATCCCAAGCCACTATGTAGACTTACTTCAGCTGTACCATCCAGGATATTGTTAATAAACTGAACCATGTCTTCTGTGCTCTCAATGTGCCTATCTGGCAGAAAATACTGCTGATTGGAGGTATTCAACACAACAATAGTAGGTATCGTCAAGTCACTGGAAACATAAAACAGACAGTTTATATATTTAAAGAACTACCATATAAAATATTCCAATTCAAGTAATCCCTACATCATTTCAAAAGAGAATCCATTAATCCTAACTGCATGTGTTCTTCATAGTAACTCTTAAAAACAAGAAAGCAAGAGAAAAGGGGGAAGATACGCTGGTATGGGCATGTTTCTCATTAATATTATTTTCCTTCACATCTGTGTCAGTGACACTATTGAAGCTTACAGCATTTTGCATACACAGAGCAACTGCAAACCAGGTACCTTATGCCTTTCCAAATAGTAAGAGATCACAAATAGCAGCTTTGTATACAAAATGCATTAAGTATTTAAGCTCACAAAGGCAGAAGTGCAATTCAAAAATTTAATCCCACAAAACCATTGTGTAACAGGTCACCGTTATCAGTCAACCTCTCCTGGTCAAGTCAAAAGAAAAAAAAACATGCTAAGCATAGCTTTTTGACAGCTTTTTTAGATATGGCTTATGAGGAACATTTTTAAAGAATTATTACTCAATAGTTAACCTTCATGTGCAATACATTATAATTGGAAAGAAAAAAAGAAAATATGTTAGAAATTTTCTCTGGACACAAACCAGTTTAATCTTCTGTTCCTTGTAGCACTAAATTCAAAATAAGATCAGGTTTAAGAAATTTTAATACCAAAAGCACACTGTTCGAAAAGAAAGATTTAAATACATTAGAAACAAGTTTAAAATCTCCTGTACTCTTCATCAATTTTATACAATTCTGTCAGTAATGAATTCAAGTACTACCTTCACAGCAGAAGCAATGCAAACCTTGCTTTTCTATGTTGTCACCTTTGTCTAATAGTGTCTCATCCATGTATGTTCGTAATTCATATAAAATTGATGATGATTTCATTCTTAACTGTTTTAAGTTCATAGTAAATTATTTAATGAAAATACTGGTTATTTACTCAAGATGCCTATTTTTCTTTGGACTCACTGAAATTATCCTAAATTTTCTCTCACATTTTAGGCAGAGTTTTTGGTTCTAATTCAAATGTAAACCTAAAAGTGACAAATTTAATACTTATATATGACAATTTTCTGAACTTCTAGAAAGCTGAATACTTTAAGAATTAAGGTGCAGTCTCTGTTCCCAGTACTGAAGTTGAAAGCATAATGAGACCTCAACAAACATGAGGGCAATTACAGGGATAACAAAATAATGCCATCCTTTAAATTAACTTTATAAAAAACAACCAAGTAACACAATTTTGTATACACCGAGGCAACCTGCAAGAGTAACTGAATATAACTTTTCCCTTGAAATTTTTGTTCTTTTCTTACTAGGGACAAAGAACTTCTTTGTAGAAATCGAAGCAGAAGGCACTCACACCAAGTCGGACGTTTTTGCAAGCATCTGGTAAAAAGTTACCAATTTCTCCCAAAATATATCCTCCCAGCCAAAACAGAACAAGTTTTGTTAAATAGATGCAGTGTTTCTGTTGCATTTAACAGTCTAGTAACTGATTCTTGGAGTTGGATGTAGAGCAGTTGAAAGGTAACATCCATATACAGATTCTTTATGCTACACGAAAGTTCACAAAAGCACATTTAATATGTTACTTTCAAGAGCAGAGTTCTGTGTGCACCTATAACTGACAGTGATATTATGAACCTTAGCTTATAAAAAGCTGTATTTTTGCTTTCAGTAAAATATTGAAAAGCATTTTTAAAGTAAAATTTTAGGTTAAAATATGTATTTTAATTAAAATATGTAATATTCTGATTTCTTCTTTTGTGCATGGTTTTAAATGTACCATTTCTAATCCAACAGAAGCATGTTCATACACTGCTGAAGACAGAAGAATTATAATGTGTACTAGTGGAGTTACAGCCAAATTCATAAATGAATTTTTTTCAAGGTCTAATTCTATCCCCAGAAATCATACAATATTTTGTCCTTTGTAAAGAAAACAGAATTTGGTCCTATGTGCATCTAGCACAGTAAAAAAGTGCTTTGTGATACATTTCTCATTACTCAGATTTTTTCTATTTCCACTTGCTGCCATCTGGTGACAAACCAAAACAACTGCAGTACTTTTTGGTTTTAATTCCAATTAGTCATGTTGCCACATGAAGAGCTGCTACTTTGAACATAATTTGCTGCATTCTTTTGCAAATTCCTACTTATACTTGAAAGGCATATACTGGGTTTAGAAAATAATTAAAAGCTGGTGAGTACTTGAACCAGAACTTTCCATATACTACAAATAATAAAATCAAGCATTTTGCAGATTCAGTTAATCAACCCAGCTGAACAGACCTTGCCACTAGATCACTACCACTCCAAGTGGCAGTTCTGGCTTCTTTCCCTTCATTTCCTTCCTCCCAGATATCTCATCCCTACTTCTCTGCACATCCGTGCTCGTACTTAGCAGAGCAGAAGGGAATAACATTGTTGAATCAGCAAAAAAACTTCCCCATTCGCCCAGACAAAAAACCAAACACTTTTCTGACAGATAAACAGGATGTAACAGCTCAGCAGACAGAAATAAGAGCCTGAACAGGAAAAGAAATTAAGCAAGTGAGGAAGGTCTCACTTTTGGCAATTATAAAGCACTAGCTCAATCAAATCACATAATTGTAATGGAGAGACAGGCGTTTTTAAATTAGGTGTTAATCTACAGACATTCTACAAAAATACAGACCTTGTGGTTTTGGGTCCACATGAAGCTCCTAGAATCTTTAGGGGAATGAACACATGCTTAATGAATCTTTTGATCCCTGAGAAATGGATTTGGAAAACTTACAGAATTATTATACTGACTCCCGGTTTTCCTTTTTTTCAGCACTCCAAAGGCCAGAAGAGAAGAAATGCCAAGCAATTCAACTCTCTAATTATGCATTTTTTAGAAAAAGATCATAGTAGCATTTTCCATGCATTCTATGCGTCTCTGCAGTAGTGCATCTCTATGCATGTCTTAAAATTACATCAAGAATTAAAGCCTCACAATTCTAACCGTAATTTAACAAAGTAGACCTAAAAGATGAGCTTTGTCAATCAGCATTATCAGTAAGCCAAACATCTAACATGAAAATTTTAACATTACATTTATACAATTTAATTTAACAAATAATTGATACTATGGTACAGGCTAAATTCTGATGACAGTGATTTTCTCTTAGTCATGAAAACCAAGAATCTTTTGTAAGATTATTTTCAATTAAATACACTGGGTAATAAACACAAGAGAAGAAAGAATATTCAAAAATAATTTACTTACTCCATCAATAAACTATTAATGTAATCATTTCCATCCATATGGCCAAACTGGAAATCCCTGTAAGAGAAGCAGTTAAAAATAAAATGATGAAAAAGAATAGTAGGTTTCAGAAAAAGTTCTTTCTTAAATATTTTTCCTATAACTGAAAATGAGAGCACACACTCAGCAATGTAATTCAAAAAAAGTGATGATCTAGAACACAGCATTATGGAACATAGTAAATGAAACGGTCCTATTAAATATCAGTATAAAAAAATAAAAGCAGGCACTGTAACATTTTTCACTTAGGAAAAAAAAGTGACTGCTGTCCTAGAAAGATTAATGCAGAAGTCCAATTGTGCCTACCTGTGAAAGTGATCCCGATAATCTCTGGCAACTTCCTGAATAATAGACTTTAATCTGGAAGGAAAAAAATTGGCATTGACAATCCAGGATAAACTCTTTCTAAATACAAACAATAAACATTGAGATTTACCCAGTAAGCAGCAATTCGTACCTCGTCAGCAACAAGGACTAACAAAAAGCACCTTGTTCATCTTGCTAAGTTCCTAAAGGAAAATAGCATACACAGTACTTGAACAGCATTATTTTAGTCTGTATATGCAACCAGAAAGGACAAGGGAAGGTCTTGTTCCTCAGTCTCCTCAGCAAACTCCAACCCAGCAATAACATTCCTCCTTTAAAGTTCCACAGACAACTAATATATAAGCATCACTAGCTCAATTTTCAATGCAAGTGAACTGAAGCAGAGTCATTTGCTTAAACTGAGTTCATCTCAAAGTCATCCGAACTCAAGCACTTTTGCCTATGTTTACAAGGTGACACAATAGCTTTTAAAAGCTATGAGATCACCATTTGCTTCTGTGATCTCATTAACGAACAGCAGAAAAGTGATACAGTAACTCCCACCATCTCAGTGAACTCATGTGCTTCAACCAAGCCATAAATTAAGTTGGTACACTCAGTCAGAAATTAAAGAGCATTTACAAGTTAAACCCACTCATTTAACCTATATTTCTCAGTATTTAAGAAACTTCTAAACTCCCCTATGTCATACCAGCACATTTCTCCCATAGTGTCACCAATACTCAATTTTGTACCTGGTATGTTCCACTGAGGTGTTTTTATCATCGATGACTGCTATAGCCACAAGTTTTCCTAAAATAAGGAACAGAATTCTTGAAATCATTTAAAAAGAAACACACATTCTCTAATGGGAAATATGGCAACTTAGAAGATCAGGTCCTCTCCAGAGACAGGAATTAGTTTTTAAGTATAAACCTCACAACCAAAGAGCTTCTTCAAGCTGACCAAGCTGTGGTCTTAAAGCTACTGAAAATAATTTGAGGCGTAACATCACACCACTAGCATTGTATGAAAAGCTTATCTATAGAAAGAAGTTAAAAAGCAGAAAATGCAGATAAAAATTAATTTCCTACTCAAGCTGTATATTTGCATATACATAAATATGAGGCTATGGAGACCTGTATTATATAGCAACAATTACAAACTGATTTTAACTGATTAAATCACTATTGTATGGATTTAATGACAACTATTTTTCACACTGTTGCGAGCATTATGAAAAAAATTGGAAAGTTTACTGGCAGAGCCCAGAATTCATGACATCAGAAACACAATTTAGTTCATAGTCCTCTGTCAGAAGAGCTTAAAGATCAAGCAGACTAGTGTAGACTGTGGATGAAACCTCTAGTCACAGGTCAGTCCAAAATCAAAAAAATACTGCCACTATCAGCTCTTACCTGATACTGATTAATTTCTGAAGTCTAAAAACATGTTCTTAGTACTCTTTTGATTTTTCTTACTGCTTAGTACACCATGTCAAAGAGTTTAGTAGCAGCATCATCTCACCTGTATCTCCAAGCTCATACAGTGTAAAGCCATCTACGTGAAGGTAACCTTGAAATCTTTCTCTGTTTATCCAGGATGACAAATCACCATCTTCATACTCTAACATTTAAAAAAAAAAAGATATTTTTTTAAGAGGTGGGCCATCAGACTTACTATTTCAGTACTATTGAGGCAACCACTAATTTTTCTCCTATTTTCCTTTTATTATTGTTAGACCAACTGTCACGCTTTCATGGGCATTCAAGTTTCAAAACTTCTAAAGCTATTTTCAATTGTTGAACAAAAAGTCTATTTAGAAAAGCGTGAAAAGTTGATATGATGATTTTCTTTTCTAAATCAAGGATAAACGATACTATATTAGAAGCTGTCACCTAGTGCAGAAAGGAACAAGTTCAAACCCTATTTTTAAAAGGGTGTGTGTACATAACTTGTCAAGTTCTGAACAACGCAGATATAAAAATACAGAAAACAGTATTTGTGAAAGTTCCATTTGTGAGAGTCCTTAACTGAAACAGAAAGATCAAGAAAAAGCAGACACATATCAACAGCAGTGAATATAAATGAACAAATAATCACGTGTGACTGACAATCAGTCATACTGAAGGCTAGTTTAAGATGCTTGATGTTTTAACCTATTAAGAATTTAATTCGAATACATATTGTCAATTAGATCTAAGTCACAAGTAAAATAAGACAAACATATATACATAAATGTTGCATTTTCTGTGAATAAATGCACAATAAATAATTTGTCTTAAATCCTATTGTACAGACTGAAGTATCAATAATCTCAGGTTAATAATGATCTGCTATAAGGTAATAGCAAGCAACTCCAAGCATAATTCATCGCATGGATCTCCATTTCCCCTACTACCGAGAAGGAAAAAACCCAAACAAAACACCAGACAAGGTCAGAGCACTGAAGTGCATTTTACTAGAACTTTTTCCTCATAGTGAGTTCTTCAAATTTCTGCCAGGCGTAACAGTTGCACATAAAACCTCATTCAGTGTCTTAAACTGCATCTTCATAATTTGTTTGACTTCCAATAATCTTCCTGGTAGATTACAAAAAAGTAAAATTTTTACAAAGTAAATTAAAAGCCTGGATTATTACAGCTTTTGCATTTGTTTTAGATGGTGTGGAAGAAGCAAGCAGGCCACACAGCAAAAGAAGTGTTTCCTTCTCCAGAATTGCTAAAAGAGATCAAAAAAATTAAATGCAAATCAAAGAGGCTGTAGAGTGAAATTTTATCTGGATGCAACAAACTGAAGAGAAAAAGAAGTACATCCATTCTACAAGGTCACAAAGAATACCCTTGGTGGCCAACCTGAAATATTTTTCTGTGGTACTACTTATCCTAAGAAATTAAACTTGCAGAATAATCACCTGAGTGATTTATTTTCAATCTAAAGTGAAAACTTGCATTTAAAACAAGCTGAATCAAGAGCAGATGCTTTTGCAAATAAGTGGTGTGCTGATAAACCCAGGCTGTGCAATGTAACTATGAGTGTGTGTACATGCTTCTATCGTGCTTGGGCCTTATGGTACAGTCTAAGTACAATATAATACTTTTACACGGAGATGCACACGTATATACAGATATACACATATATACACATATATACAGATATATATATATATAGTGTTAGAAAACACTACTAGTTTCAGGTGGCCATTCTCCAGCCTAAAAACTGAACAAGCCAGGTAAATTAGTCTACATCTATGATGAATTTGTACAGTGAGGGAAGAAGTTACTTTTCTGAGTACATTAATGCAGGCAAAACAGTAACACTGGAAGCTACATCTTACTGAAAACACAAAGAAAAGATCATCACTTCTACTTCAGTATTGCTAAACCAAATTCCTTGCATTTTGTTGAGGAAGAACTAGTAATTTTTTTCTCTTTTCCTTTATGAAGGGGCTGCTATTTATCCTAAAGCTGGGGAATTTCCCAGCATCCCAACACAACTTTCAAAAAATCCCAACTCCTCCAGTTTCTCCATATGCTTTAAATATCTTGTCTTAAGGTAATGTCCACTTTTACTCACCATCATAAACAAAGTAAGTTCCATCTTTGAAGACCATAACAGCAGGCAATTCAGGCAATGTCACATACTGAAAGAGTCAGGTTTCAATTAATCCATGGAAGATTAAAAGAATTTTAAACAAAAAGCCATCTGAAAACATGTAAATGTAGTTCATGGGGAAAATCGCTAAGGCCACCTAAATATTTTCTGTCTACATGTACTAAGATAAATTTATCAGTTCTGTATATTAAAAGTAACACAACATAAATACATTTTTGAGAGGTGGAGCTCACAAAGCCTAAAAGAAACATGATTTTTACTGGTATCAGCAGTAGCATGAAGAATAGTTTACGGATTGGACATGGACTTTAGATAGGAAATTGTAACTTGAGGGTTTTATCAATCATGCTCTCAGTTCCTGATTTGTGCTGTTCACAGCATACCTGTCATACTGCTACTTCTACTCAATGGACACTCAATTTTGTGGAGTAAAATAATACCACTGGTAGCACTTGCCACTAAATCTGGATTATTTTCCGTGCTTCAGACTGATGGGAATATAAAGAAACAGCTTCAGCACACAGGACTGCAAACAGACCTAATTTAGACAAGCAACAAAAGCCTGTATTACCATGCTAAACTTGATATTTAAGATGGTCAGCTATCTTAACTTTAGCTAACATACTAAAAAACAAGCTGTAGAACCTTTCTTCTTGGGACTTAAAATAATTTTATTCAGCTCATGTTTTTCGTGAACAGCCATAGAAAAAATACTACATCTACTTCTTACTGCTTGCTAGCATTCTAAGTTCAAATTTGAACAGCATTTGTGGTTAAGAAAGAACTGCATCATAAGCTTAGTTTTGATCACGTCGTCTGAATTGTCTGATTTACTGGTATGTTTTGGAAAGGTAAGAACAGCATCATTTCCAAATGGCATGCCTTCTGTCATTCTGCATTAACTTTCTTGTAAAAGCAGTAATTTATAATATAATAGCTGATATGAACATGCAAGAAGATAGTTCCAGATGATGCTTTGCTCTCTTACTTGCCCAAAACGTAATTTAAAATCTTTGAAGGATAAATCAGTATACAGCTTAAATCTTGTGGAAGATGCTTAAAGCTTGGAACAATATTACCTAAAATAACAAAACAAAGCCTAACAATGCACACCATAATGCAAAGGCTCATTACAATTCGCAACTAGAATTTTGTAATATTTTTGCTTCTCTCCATAGAATACTGAATACCATCACTACTTCAGCTTAAATGACACTGGTGGGAAATTACCCTCTGTGGGAAAAAAAAGCTCACTGCTTATATCAGTGTGATCACATACCCTCAAAGACTTCGAGCCTTTTTTACTCTTCCCATTGCACAACTGAACAGTACTTTTCTTGCTTAGCTAGAGCTGAAGTGCAAATAGCAATATTTAAATTGAGGTAGCTTTTGATAAAAGGCTTTTGGAGAACTAGCAATACACTATTTATAATGAGGCCAGTTCTACTTATGGTGTTGTAAAATGCAGCTGCCTAAAAAGAAAAACCAAAAAAAAACCAAAACAAACCAAATTATGCTAGTTCTCACCCCACTAATCACCAACTAACTTCAAAGTCACATATTAGTAGTCATGGAGCAGACTTAGTTCCCACTTGGAGATAACATTAAATGAAAAAGTCTTTTAATTTTGCTACAACAAGTAAGCAACAATGGTTAGACTCACTATAGTAATATCAATTTTCTTTCACCCTTGTGATGAACTGTAAATAATTCCCTTGTCACAGAATCCTCAAAAAAAGCCTCAAGAGAATTCTGCAGACAGTGGAATGGACTGGCTGATCCCCAGGCAGACTAATGTGTTGATCAGCTGTATTTTACAAGATGAAAATAACTGATCTCTTCACTTACTTCTGATTACTAGGGTACCAGCACTAACTCATGCTACAGACCTAATCAGCTTTAAAAGCGTTTGGTGAAAGGACTGTTTGGAGCAACAAGAGTTTTTCATTGGCAAAAATCAAAGTATCTACTTTCTTGAGCAAGCTGTGTGGCTCACATTGAGTTCTGCTCATCCTTTCATTAATTTTATTAATACGACCGAACAAGTAATTTGGCCAAAACAAAGCAATGACAGACTGTGTTAGTTGTGTTGTGTTCTTTCCCCATATAGACTCAAATATTACATGTTTCAGTGTAATTACTTAAGATATCTACCAAAGTCAAACATACTGTAAGAAGTCATCTCTGTGCCATCAAAACAGCAAAATTATATAGATGAGGAGAAAAAAAGCCATTCCCAGGAAAGAAGCAGGAATGGAAACAGCTTACCTCAGGCAGCACATCTTCTGAGGCAGAAAAAAAGTATGTATAAACTATTAGTTCTGAAGCAACCTCAATGTATTTTTCCTGAAAAAATACAAACAATGTTTTTTTAATTCCTGAACTTTCAGTATGCATCAAACAAAAGCTTTGTGACATACCTTATCTTCAAAGAACAATTAGAAAACATGTTTATGGCGTAAGATTGTAAAAAGCACTTTAATAAACATAAAAACCCAAGAATTCATTACAAGCATGCACTTCAGTGCATGAAAAGAAAGATTTTTAAAATTACTCCCTAAATAGCCAAAAGAAGTAACTTTATTTAATCGAGCATCAAACCTTTAAAGGAGATTCACCACCAACATACACAAAAAGTACACGATGTCTCTTTTGCACATGCTCAAACATATGCTGGCTAGGAAGTGGCCTGATGAGAGGTCTGGAAAGGGAAAAAAAGACAAAGAAAAATTTCAGTTTGTGCAACCTGCAAAACCCAAACAAATAAAAAATCACAAGAAAATGTCATACAGTTTTTGTGCTGTTTTTCAAAAAAATAAATTCCAAAATGTAAGTTAATTTACTTTTTCAAGTTATTATTCTATTGTATACTAAAAGAAAAAAAGCATTCCCACCCTCTCCACTAAATAATGGGTTATGATCCTCAAATAGCACACTTAAATATGAAATTCAGATCTTACTACAAAACACTGGTGCAACGTAAACATGCATGCCTTTTAGTGGTCACAAAATCACAGGCTGGGCTAGACTGGAAGGGATCTTAAAGATCATCTGGTCTAACCCTACCACAGGTAGGGTACATCTTTCACCAGACCAGGTTCCTCAGAACCCCACCCGAACTGTCCCTGAATACTTCCAGAGACGTGGCATCTGCAACTTCTCTGGGCAACAGGTTCCAGTGTCTTACCACCCTTGCAGCAGAGAATTTCTTCCTAATGTTTTTTCTAAACCTATCCTCTTTCTGTTTAAAACCATTGCCCCTTATCCTGTTAGTATAAGCCTTGATAAAAACTCTCTCTTTCTTGGAAGATATCTTTATATAGTGGAAGGCCACAATAAAGTCTCCATCACTTGAGAGAGAAAATTCTGAATGTAAGCACAACAGCCAGGAATTATGGCCTTTGAAATTAATACTCTTAACTCAGCAGCAGTCTCCCATGCAGCCACACATATAGTACATATAAGTTTAACTTCACTATCTCGTTCTTTTTAAATAAGTCTTGGCCCACCTCAAAGTCCTCAAGTTTGAAGTCAGCAAAACCAGTCTCTGAGAAGAGTATACTTACCCTGCCACTCTATTAGCAAATTCAATTATATCATCTTTAGTTCTAGGTCCTCTGTAGTTGTATGCCAAGTCACCTTTCAAGCTAGATAAATAGAAAAACAAAAAAAGAACAGAAAAGCAATCATTTAAACTACATTCATATATGTAAAATTCCTCAACCTTCACATGTTTACTACTGTCACCTTTCAGCAAGTGACAGGCAGAAGAAGTGATCAGCAAAACATAAAACTCAATAATGCAATACAATGGAATTATGGAATAAATGCTTATTTACACAGTATCTGATTCACTGACTTGTTGAAATACTTAATACTCTTTTACAATTATTTTTTTTCTAGTGCACAGGAGTCATTTACTTTGTAAGCACACAGATCATTTAGAACACTTGGTTATGACCATATTAGAAAGCCCCCCACAAAAGGATGAAACCCTACACTCAAACAAACTCAACACACTCAACATTCATACTACTACTCAGGGATTATTCCTTGTAAAATGAAAGAACATAAACTTTTAAAATGATTTTTTATAATTTGTATGTATCAAATAATCTGCAAAACCTTTCAAATTTACATATTAAGTGAAGTGCTGGTCAGCTTACGGTACTCTGCTGAGAGGGGATGTAGCATGCTTGCATCAGCAAAGTATTCAAGTAAGTTTTACTAATTCTAATAGACTTTCTTTGAATCCATATAGGTTTAGGAAATTCAGAGGAATTTTCGATGCCTCTATATGCCATGAAAATTTTTTATCCTTAAAGATTATCAAGCTGAACATCTCTGCTTCCTTTTTTGAGAAAACTAATGTGACAAGATTTATTAGCACCTATTAGGAACACTGTTTGCTTAAACAATAACCTGCTAAAACCCCCAGTGTGTCCACAGTAAAAACTATTGAGTCTTTATTTAACATGACATGGGTTTGAGACTTCAAAATGGACAGGGCTATTGTCCATTTTTTGTCATGAAATCACTGATAGAAATTCAATAGGAAGGACCAACTTACAGCTTAATAGTTGGATAGCCCCGCACTCCAAATTCAGATGCAATACCTGAAAAAAATGCGTTAATGCCAAAGTGAACAAAGACTTTTTTTTTTCCCCTTTTTTTTCTCCCCTTAATCTTTAAACATGGTTTAGTATTCAAGCCACATAAACAATTGAAAAAATACTACTTAGCTCAATATGAATTAGTTTACTTGCTTTCAAGGAGAAGCTTACTGTTATTAAGCTACATCATTAAAGTTTGGACTTATTTCAGAGGTGTCACAGGGCCTCAGGACAGCCTCCTAATTCATGTGCCACAACTCAAATGTCATGAGAATCCTCTGGACAGAAGTGCTTGGTCTACTTTCACCAGAAGTAGCATGCATTGAATATTCACATACAACTGACTGAAAATGTAAGAGGCAAAAATTATGCATTGAGGATTAAGAGCTGTAAATACTAACACTTGGAAGAAACATAGAAGATAATTAGCTACTCGTGCTGAAGTAATGGCTAATGAGAAGTACAGTATCATACTGCAGTTGTTAAGTTTTTAAATCATATTTTAAATCATATTCCACACAAGTAAATGTCTACTGTCACGAAGCTTACCAGAAGTAGGCACTTTCTAAGCAGATACTTACCTGCTGCTTACTGAAATGGTAAAACATAAGACAACTGGAGAATTTTCTCCCCACCTCAGATTCCTTTAAAACCTTCCATCTTGCTCCCATCGATTGGTGGAGTACAACTTGCAAACACCCTTCCACTTGTGAACATAGCAACTGCCACCTTAAACTACATCTTCCAGCAAATTCATTTTTTTTCTAAAAGTTAAACTACACAGTCTCAAAAAATTATTAAGTAAGTCTAAAACTGTGGCAATACTTGCGCAAATCCCTGTTGAGTAACAATCCCTGCACTCAGAAAGCACCTAGAGTCAATGCTTGTTACAAAACCATTCTGAAGCTACCAATGGCATGCCACAGCAAGCAGATGTTGGATGTCTTGTGTGCAAAGCTCTCAGTATGAGTTTAAAAAGTGACCCTAAGCTTGTTCACCTGGATCAGGTATAAGTACCTTATTGCACAACACAACAAATAAAACTAGCAGCTCACCTACAGGCACCTAATCAAAGACAACTGTCTTAAGAAATACGCATATGAGGATCAATTTGATTCTGATTCTTTTCTCTTACAGCTTTACTACATAGAACTACAAGGCATTAAAATGTGTATTAGAACATTCAATCACAAGAGCTGGCAACAGTTTATTTCTCCTTGTACAGCTCTTGTGTGTGCTTAGGAGAACTAGAAGAGAATTTTTAATACTGTTCTTAAACATTCCAGCCACAGGAATTACAAAAATTCTCTCAACGTCACGGAAATGACATTTGCATCATCACCTCCACTTCCTGGTATAAAGAATACAGTACAGGCAAACAGCAGCAATTGTACCAGCCCCAGGCGTGATGTACTTCTATTCTGCTCACACACAGTGGACTCCTGAGGCTAAATCCCCTGAAAATTCAACTGACACTACAGCAGGTGACTGCTCTGTTCATGCAAGAGCTGTATCGTCATTCCACAGAGCTACCAGAGACAGCATTTACTGGATGATTTATATGTTCACCTGTGATCTCAGCTCTCTGACAACAAGCTTCCCAAAGTTCAGCTCTTTCACACTACTTCATGTTCCTATTAGATACACAAACTATGCAGAGCAAACCACTCATGTTCCTCCCTAGTGACAAGTACACTTTACAGCTGCATTTCCCTCTGATATTTTCAAAACTGAATTGCTATCATTTCAGAGAATCTAGATTGCCAAGGATTAAGGAGAGTTGACCTGAGTTTTTCATATCCAGATGTAAGATTTCCACCTCCAAAATGAAAGTACAAAACCATTTCAAAAGAGTTATCAGACACTATGAAACCAGTAACAAATCTGAGAAAAAAAGCTTTTCCAGGGCACAAAAGGAACCTTTGTAGCTTTTAGTAATTTTATATATGTAAAAATTAATTATATAATCAAAACACAGTACCAATTCTGTTCTAGATATAAGGTTCAAGATTTCAGTAGCAGCAAGACAAATACAAATATTTCAGGGTAAGAGTTTATATAATTTATATGATTTAGAATTTTATATACATGACTGGAAAGCTAGAGAACAGTGAAATCTATTCACAGTTTTGAAGTTACCTGGTTGTATGAACTTGAAATTTCTAATTCTCCAGACTTATTTTTCTATATAAAATAAGTATCTTTAAGACGAAACATGAAGTCATATTTATTTGGTTTTATAGAAAACGATATATACAATAAATTGGTCTTTGAGACAAAATCATTTTAATCTCAAAAGACCAAACCATCCTATATCTAAACTCAGGAAAAACTGGAATATCACTGAGAAAAGTATCTTACATAACATTTTAGGCAAATACAACAAACTTGAATAGATTTAATGGCTATTAACTAAAAACACTACATGTATTTACAAAATTTTATTACATATAGATCTCACTTGGACCCCACTCCTCCCTATACCTTCCCTTTTAAATAGCCTCCTGGTTCAACACAGCTTTAAGTGAATTGACAATAAAGCACACAAACACAAAAGAAGTACTGTTAGGCATTCAACAATCCTCTCACGTCTACACAAACCACTTCTCTGAGTACCCAAGGTTTGGGGTTTTCTCTGAGAAGGTCGATACATACGAAAGGCATCAGCGAAAAAAAAAGAAAAGCACTGAATTTGGTTCTTTGAGAAGACATTTACAGAGAAACGGGGGAAGAAATTGGCTGAGCAGTGTACTGATGTAATGAACTCACTTATTTCAGCAGGCTTTGTGTAACAGTTTCAGGACTGATTACCTGAAATGAGTAAGAGCAAGAACACAGGTACTCCTCCAGCAGTAATAGAAGGAACCTAAAACTGGATGCTCTCAAGAGACACACCACATAAAAATGCTTGTAAAACAGTACAGATCAAAAGCAGATCTTTGAAAAGCTTTTACCTTCCATTTGTCAGGAAGAGTTCCCTACTCAAGCAGAAATAAATGTGATAAAAAGCACATACTACAGCAAGTTGTCACCTTTAGAAAGGAAAATAATCAGAAAATTTTTCAACAATTACTGTTTGCATATTTGTGCTATGACACAGAAAAAAAAAAAAAAAAAGAATAGTTTCAAAACAGAGGCTGCCAAACAAACCATACTTACTAGAAAATGAAGTTGCATCCATCTTCCCAACTTTTACTGGAGAACCCATGTTTCTCATTTCTATGCCCACTTCATTCCACACAGGCTCTAGTTTCTTACAGTGGCCACACCAAGGTGCATAAAACTGAGAAGCAAATACATGTCATTAAAAAAAATATAGTTGAAATTGATTTTACAATTAACCCTCAAATCATTAGCAAGACTTATTTTCCAGTCACGGTACTCTTTACATCTTAACAAAATTGCAATTTAGTTACAAGATTAGCATGACAACCAGCATTTATGAGTTAGTCCTACTTTTAATATGAAAGCACAAGTTTGAAAAGAATACATTAAATTTCTGCAGTATTATATTATTTCTTATTTAGGAATAAACCCCATGGTACCACTTTTTTTTTTAAGTTAAAAGATCATATAAACAATCTATCCAGGAATATAAATTTGTCAACAGGCAGAAGATATCAATGTTTTGGTATAACAAGATAAGGCCATAATTTAACAGAAGTTGAATTTTGTTTTGCTATACACTGCTGATAACTTTGAATTAGCACATATAGTTTTTCCTACTCAAAAATCACTAATCCGGGTAATACAATTTTGAGAATTACAGTACATATTTGGGTGAGAAAAGGAATGTTACCTCGTTCACAAGCAAGCTCATTTTTAAAAAAAAACTCTTTGTACCTGAAATAAGGGGGACTGAATCTTTCCAAACAATTGAGAAAAGTAACAGGGTTCTCATATATTTGATCTTACAGTACTAACAGAAGTCTAGAACACAAATCAGCTGATATAATTAATGAAAGGAACTATAAAAATTCTCAACAGAGGTTATCACCTCTGAGTGTGTTCGGTAATCTGCTTTTCTTTTTTAAGGACTGCAAAATATAGACTGAAGCCTATTCAGCAGGCTATTCAGCCTATTCCTGATTCACCCTGAACAGCAGACAGATTGCTTATCTATCCTGTCAGAATTACTGTCATGAAGTTTTTCTGCATCATGTACAAACAGTTTTCCAAGCGATGAAGCAGCCTGACTACAGGGTGTAGCATTGTGCATTCTGTCTTTTGATTCCACCAGCAGATCTTCCCGTTTCTCTTATATACTCACATCTACAAGCCAAATATCATCTTTACGGTTTTCTTTAAACCTAGAAAAGGGAAAAATCAAATCAATAAATTATTTATCTCAAAATAAAATAGCAAAGTGCACGTGTAAAACAGGAAAAGCTTACAATAAGGTTAGTATAAAACTATAGATACAAGATTTCTGCTTTGTTTCTTTCTTTGAGGGTGGGGAAACAGAGATGCTTACTTTTTAGTACAATATTGTCTTTGTACATGATACCACACACACAGCTGTGCCAATTATGTTTCTCTATTTTCTAAGACAAAAAAAACCCCCAACAAAACAGAAAAACAGCAAGAAATAAGAATACACACCAAAACACACAGAAGATGTTTGACTAGCATGTGGAATATCTAGGGGGAGGAAGTATTTTGCAGTTGTCTTAATCATATTAAATACATTTGTTGTTGTATTTTCATATACAGACTCTTAAAGCATTGGTTTAAATTGTTTATCTTAGCTTTACTAAATGCAAATTAATTAAATTATCTTTAATATTAACATGCAAAGCAATTTTAGTTCAACCACCTTTAACATTCTACTACAGGTGTGTCAGTTTATGGCTCTATTAAAGTTGCACACAACCAAGAAATCAACTTAATGGAATAAAAATGATCAAATTATTGATAAAAACAAAAGATACACAGGTACTACTGATTTTTCTTAATGCTAGACAAATGACATTCAAATTAACTGACTGGTTTTATTAACTGTAAATCTGTCATTGAATTCTAAAATCTCTAATACAAAACTAAGCTTGATAAAAGGTCTTTGGTACCTCCCAAAATGCTGCTTTTTTCAACATTTCACTGTTGTCACTACAAGATCATATGAATTTCTGCATTAGTTAACTAGTTCTATATAGAGAATTAAATTAGCTGGAACTTTAATCTAAGGTTTGTTTTTGCAAAAGACAGGCTTCGTGAAAGTGACTAGGACTGGGACTAAAGTCACACACTATAACATACACGATACAACATTCTTATTGCACCACTCTTCTTGCAAAATGAGATATATGCATATAATTATGCAGTAAGTGTGGATCTACACTCTAAGATCCAATTAATACAAGTTATAGCCCAACTTGTCAGTTTCCAATATGCAGCATGCCTATAAATGGCTCATAAGCAGTAGGCAGAATTTATTATATTTCATTTAAAGTTGAATCTGTAATAGTCCATAATGGTCTTGAAGAAATACCAATGCTGATATTGGCTTACTGTTTGACAGAAATAATTCAGAAATCATGAATACAATCTAATTACAGTGTTGAGTGTTTGAAACTTACAATTGCAGCATTTCACTGGTAAATTCAGCCTATTTTATTGATGGCATATCAAGGCTGCAACGTTTGTACAACAGCAGGAAAGATACTTGCAGAGACTATGCTATGGAACTGCTAAAGGAAAGCAGCATTTTCAAGTCACAAAATTGCTTAGTTGACAACCTCACTAAAATTTACTTCACCACCCTAAGCACTACAGAAATAATGAAAGAACCAGTGAGAGTCCAGCATCTCCTGAGAACTCTAACAGAGCTACAGCAAACTTCCAATTACAATGACAAATAATTGGCTATGATGCAAGAGGCAGAAAGCAGTTACTGAATCATAAGACCTTAGGCAGTGCTTCAATTAAGAATATCGTTTTTCCTTTGTATAAGAAGAATTTACAATTAAATGTTCTCCTTCCTCTGCCACAGTACAACTGTTATGGCAAATTGTAAAGAGCATTAACGTACTGAGAAAGATAGACTGCAACCTTGCCAGCAGACAGAAAGAAAAGAAAAAGAATGAAACATCTGGTGGCTGAACTTTCCAACAGAGATTAATAACTTTGACCTAAGATTGTATAAAAAGTACTGTAGTTTTCTCATCTACAACCACCTATCTATTCAAATTCCACAGAAACTAAAATCTGAAGTGTAACAAAACCCCCAGCTATCAAAACTAACTCTAGTTTTGCTAACGTCAATGATTAAATTACTAGACAATATTAAGAAAGTTCAACACACTGCTGAAGAAAACCAGAAATCTCTCTACAAATGAGCAGCCAAGCATTTTCTGAAGATGTTGTTTCTAGGCTCTATAAATATGTTTTTCCAGCACAAAATTTCAGTGTCTCTTTTTAACTGTCCTGTGCTATCCTCAGTCAGCTGACAGAAACACAATCACACTGGTGGAAAGATGGCATAAGTTGCACATCCTTAAATCAAAATTATTTGTCTCAAACCCATACATCTTCCCAACAACATGATGGAATGTTCTCTCAGCCCTCAATTAAACCAAGCCCCCCACTTAGTCATTAGTTAAAAGAAACCAGCATAAAGCAAAACTGAAGACCAAGGTCACAATTCCAAGGGCCTGAAAACAACCCAGCTGTTGTATCTATTCCTTGCTTCCCCCTTGCACCGTTTCTGATGCTTCTGATCCTGATTTGAGCCATCCCACAGACAGAAAAATACTTCCCTTTTAAGTCAGGTTATTTATCTGCTTCATTATCACACTAGAACAAGTCCACACCCACCACAAGATGAGTACTACCTGAGGCAGCAGATCTGCTATCAGAACAGCAGAAGCCAAGAGGAAGCACAGCTCATTTTGTGCATTCCTCCTGCAGCCCAGCTGGGCACCTCTGTCAGCTCTGCTCTGCTACGTGTTTTCCCATGTCCTGTAAGCTTAGGAAAGAGATCTGCACCTTGTACTAGTCCACATTGTTTACAACTACTAAAATTCAAACAGAACACAAAGCTTACAGCAACAGAAGAACGTCCATAATGTTTAGGGATCTACAAAACGGAAAACTTGAAACTCCAACAGTCACTGCTCCCTGGTTTGGAGCAAAATTAAACTAAAATTTAAATTGTTTAAATTAAATTTTAATTTCAGTTGTTTTCCTGATGTCTCTCACCATTTGCCAATTAGCTAAAATAATTCAAAAATCCCCCACAAAACCTGCCCTGAAGAAATTTTACAGTTTTTCAATTCTTGCTCTCAATTGCAAACACATGCATCTGTATAGTTTTCTAACTGAAAAATTCAAAAAAATTTTTGAAAAATTTTTGAAAAATTCCCTAGAATAAGATTTCCTCTTATCAGTTACTTTAAAAGGTTATGTGACAACAGAATCATGATTCTTCACTCCAAAACAACAAATACATTTAAATACACACATGTGGAAACATGATATGGGAACACGATGTAGGAGCACATATAGGCTAAGTGAATGCATCTTCAGTCCTTGAAAATATGAGCATGTTTTAAAAACAAGCCTTGAAAACCAAGTCCAAACAGCTCCCATGCTTCAGTTTCTTCACAACACCAGAGACACTGCTGTGTCTCTCCTGAGAACTCCTTCTATATGTTCCCATCCCCTCACCCATAAAACCACTATGCATCATCTGATCTTATGATTAACAAGCTATATTGTAAAAATGTGAGTGGTTTCCTGACAGTTTAGCTCTTTGATGCAATTTCTCATGGATTGAACTCTCATGAAAACATCACCTTTAACTGGCTGAATTTATCTCAAAGCAGTCATCTAATGCCAACTTCTCCCTATCAGCTATTATTCTCCATATATTCTCTTTCAATTCCAATAATTGTGCTGCTTTATAGCACTCGATATCATGCTGCTAATCTCACAAAAAAAACCAAAAAAACATTTGGGTAATTTTCCTTGGGAAACAGCAAATATGTAGCTACACAATCAAGTTCATTGCAGGACTACCCACTTCAACTCCAGCAGTCTCTGGACTAATTCTATTGTTAAGGCATATTTTTATTACTGGCACTTCAGGCAGCCATGAACTAGTCCTGCAGGCCTTTCTCTCTTCTGTTTCTGGCCACGTGTGAATGCATTTAGACTTGTTCTCCCAAGCCCTCGTGGCAGCCATGCCACAAACTCTAATGAAAAATCCGGTTAAATGCAATCAGCTTTTATTTGGGGCAGGCACCAACACACCAATGTATTTACCCTACCAAAAAGAAGGAATAAGCAAGGAAGCCCAAGAACTTTTCTGGCAACACCACGACAGTAACAGCTTTAAAGAAGCCAAAAAATTAAACTGTCCCTCAGCTTCATTAACTGAACCTTCTTAATAGGTGAGACTGAGGAGACCTCATGGGAATCTACAAGTTCCTCAAGAGAGGAAGCAAAGGCACAGAAACTGATCTCTTCTCTCTGGTGGCTAGTGACATGACCCAAGGGAACAGCATGAACCTGTGTCGGTGGGTTTAGGTTGGATATCAGGAAAATGTTCTTCACCCAGGGGGTGGTTAGGCTCTGGAACAGGCTCCCCAGGGAAGCAGGCACAGCACAAAGCCCGACAGGGCGCAAGAGGTGTTTGGACAACAGTCTCAGGCACATGATGTGACTTTCTGGGAATCCTACACAGAGACAGGAATTATACTTCAATGATCCTTGTGGGGTCCCTTCCAACTGAGGATACGCTATGACATTTCAGGCCACAATCTTTCTATCCTTCCTGCTATAAAAAAGCCACAATCTTTTCCAGTGTTGCTTTCTTGACAAGCACACTATGCAAAAAGGCTGGGGTCATATTCCCTACAAGAAGACAAACAATATCTTGGCAATTAGGCAAGACACCCCAATACTTACGACTCATCTAGATCCTCCACAAAACCCGCACCTGACGCCACCACATGTGCAACCACTGCGAGGAAAAGAAGCGTCCCGTGAGCGATGCCCGAACCAACACGCAGTGCTCACCCACGCCAGCTGACAGGCTCCCTTCCCTCCCGGTCCCTCCCGGTCCCTCCCGGCCCCTCACGTCCCCAGCGCTTCCCCACACTCCTGCCTGCCCCAGCGCTGCCCGCCTCCCAGCCCCACCGCTATTCCCCGCTCCGCCCTGCAGCCCAGCCCGGCGGAGCCGGCGCCGCCCGCCCGTCACCTGCCGCCCAGAGGAGGCAGCGCGGCCGCCCGCCCGGCGCCGCTGCCATGTTGACAGAGCCGCGGCACGGCCGGAAAGGGAAGCGCCGGCCTCTCCGCACGGCGCAGGCGCGGGCCGGGCGGCGGGGCGGGCTCGGGGCGCAGCGGCGGCCGCGGCCCCGGCAGGTGCGGGGGTGCTGCCTTTGCCGCAGGGCCCAGGGAGGCGGGAGGGCGGCAGGCGTGGGTGCCCAGATCTGTCATCTCCCCAGCGGGGAGAGTCTCGTTCAGTTGAGTCAATGCTCTGCTTCTTTGGAAGAATAAGCTTCGTCCTCCCTCCAGCAGGAACATGTGTGCCGCCTGCCTTGCTGCTGTGTCAGCAGCCTTCCTTCAGCCCGGGCGCGGAACGTGCTCACTTTAACGTCCGTGTCATTCCCTCGTTCATTCAAACCTGTTACAGTCTTCCCTATCTTCAGTTACATGTTTTTTCTGTCAACTGCAGGTGCTGGTAGGGCGTGTAGTCCTTGTTTAAAAACTTCAATTAAAACAGGTCTGGGATTTTTCAGCCTGAAAAATACAAAGGTCAGGGGAACCTTATTAATGTGTGTAAATACCTGAAAGGGGTTGCAAATAGACCAAGCTGAGCTCTTGCCAGTGGTGCCCAGTGACAGGACAAAAAGAAATGGGCATAAAGTGAAACACAGGAGATTGTCCCAGAACATGAGAAAACGCTTCACTGCAGGGGTGGCTTGAGTGCTGCCCACCATTCTGCCACCTCAGAGAGACTCATAAGCCGCCTGCACATCGTCCTGAACAACCACCTCTAAATGCTCCTGCCTGAGCAGAGGATTTGGAACAAATGACTTCCAGAGGTCCCTCCCAACCTCAACCACTCTGTGACTTGGTGACCTATACCATTTCAATTTTCATTCCTGTAGTGTAAACTCTTAGCCTTTTTCCCTATACTGGAATTACGTTCTTCGGCTGTACATGCAAATGTTTGAAATCTTTGCCGGAAAAGGATAGATTCTTTCCTGGGACTATCCAGTTCCTCTGAATTAAATGTTTAAGCCTTTTTGTGTAATGATAGGCTCTGTTATCTCTTTGAATAATGTCTACAAGCAGCAGACACTGAAGTTGCTTAAATTTTGGGTTGCTGTCTGTGTGTGTGCACGTGCTTGTACTTCCATGGATGTAGATACATGGTCTCTTGGCTACTCATTACCTTCCACACTGAGCCATAGCTGGTCTGATTAATATGTACTGTTCACTTAATGCTTTGTGTGTGTAGCCTGTTGGATTCATCAAATAATCCCCAGAGTTGTCCAGCCCTTTGCAAAGCTAACTTCTATATCACAAGCTGAGAAACAGGTCAAGGCCTGAGAGTATACACAGTAGCACACATTAGAATTCTAAAATACCTGACTCTGGCCTATGGTAGACGTATTTTTTCCTTCTCACATTCTACTGAAGGATTACGAAATATTAAGACTATTTCAGCTTTTTTTTACCCCTCAACCTCCAATGATGGGAGAACTAACAAGTTCCTGACATCTGTACTGGATAAACAGTAATAATTATTCACTGAATGCAGAGAATTTCTCTTCCACAGCATTGCACTTTCTGTATGTTAGCTAAGTGGTGTCTGTATGCCTGACCAAATGAGAGATGGCATCTTTTTGATCCTAATCTAACTGCTGTCTAGACTGAGACAATGAAAACAATTTACTCCATCAGTCCTTTAGCAGAAAATCCATACGGGAGAAAATGGCCATAGCCAAGTAACTGTTAAATTACTATAATCCTGTTCTCTTACTCAGACAGTTCATGACTGGCTTTAAATAACTTTTAAAGGGAAATAAACATTTTATATAGCCTTGTAGAGTTTTGAATGAATCTCTTTGTACACCCTCTGGCTCCTATTTGTCAGCTTTGTGTTTTATTCTTTTTGCAGGTAATGGAATATGATTATTCTAACTTTTGTGTTTAGTGAGCCAAACTTGTTTCCTGGAAAAACAGCCTGTATGCTTCTTGAGCTATTTTATCTTGAAATTGAAGGAGTTGCTGTATATTTACTTCTTTGTAACTAAATTTACACTCATATAGACAACTGTGTGCTATATTTATTTATATAGTTTTTGCTGAAGTTTTACTGCATAAAATTCGTACAAAAGGTAGTTCTTGCAAGTAAAAATACCATGAGGAAAGTATGTAATATACAAACCAAAGAAGCTGGATAATGATAGATGACATCCAGAGAAATGTCAAGGGGTTTTTGTGTTTTTATTATTTCTACTATGAACATTTTGTTTGAAGAAAATGCAGGATTGATGTATTACTATTAATAGATTATTAAATTCAGTGGAGAATTTAACGTAGAAAAGGGATGATTTGGTATATGAACAAACAGGAGATATGAAAAGAAAATAAAACAGTGAAGGGTAAGAAAAGCACAGAGAATACTGTTGAAATCCTGGGAGATACTGCAGGAAAAAGTGGGAATTATAGGGAAATTAGCAAACAATGAAATACTGGAAATTGAACATACAAGGCTTCAAAGACTCCTTCCAATCCATATTGTGTAGGATGATTTAATGGTCCTGCTGTCCGAATTTTTTTGAACCTGATAGGTGGGGAATTTCAACAAAGACAAGAGCCAGGCTTTGCCTTTTGGCCTTGCCTTGAAGGGAGGTTTGCAGAGGAATCTTGCTGTTGCAGGATTTTCAGTCTGTGCAGGTTTTGCACTCTTCCTGCTCTGTATGAAGGGCATGATTTATATGTAACTCTAAATTATACAATGTGCACTTAGTTTTACTGGAATGCGGGAACTTTTGCATTAAGGGAAATAATCTCTTTCAAGTAATTTCCTAAGTTTTATTAACGTTGTAAATGGAATATCTAGGTTGATTCAATACACATTTGCATAAATAAAGTATTTCTTTGTGCACATCTTTATTATTATACAGTGGATAACATGTCCATGACACCATATTAAAGGAGACTTTCCTGGGGGAAGGTCCCAGGAAAACCAGAGGCAATGCAATAAGAAGGGTAACTTAAAATGAAGCATGAGAGAAGCATATCTAGACTCTACTTCTGGCCTTGTAGTAGCAGTGCTAAACTTGTGGTCTGTGAGCTTGGTATGACCCACCAGAAGAGTTATAGAATCACAGAATGGTTTGGGTTGGAAGGGACTTTCAATATTATCTAATTCCAACCACCCTGCTCTGGTCAGGGACAGCTTTCATTAGACTGGATTGCTCTCAAGTCCCATCCAACCTGTCCCTGAATACTGCCAGGGATGGAGCATCCACAACTTCTGTGGGCAACCTGTTCCATTGTCTCACCAATGCTGCAGTAAAGAATTTCTTCCCAATATCTAAACCTTCCATCTTTCAGTTTAAAGCCACTGCACCTTGCCTTGTCATTCCATGTCCCTGTAAAAAGTCTCTCTCCATCTCTCTTGTAGGTCTCCTTCAGACCTTCAAGATCCTGTAGGTATACTGGAGGTACTGGAAGGTGCTATAAGGTCCCACTCGAGCTTTCCCCAGGCTAACAACCCCAACTCTCTCAGCCTGTGTCCACAGAAGTGCTCCGAGCCTTTAATCATCTTCATAGCCCAAAGATTATTTTGTCTTATAACCTGCCCCTGATGCCTTCCTTCATTCCTGAGAACCATGAAAGCTGCAAGGGGCTAAATCTAGTATATTGTTTGTTAGTGTCAATACGCTCCCAGCCACCATCTTGCTAGAGCAAGTCAGGAGCACTTCAGGTACTTTTTGCAGTGAATTAAGCCTGTTAGTCCTAGGAGTCTGATCCAACCTTGTGTGCATGCATTGTGTGCATGCACCCATTTTTTAGTCATCTCGGGCGCATTCATCTCCTCCTTTGCCTTGGGAATACATTCTGTTTCTATTTGGCAAGAAAATTTGTACATCCATTTTCTATGGTGTTCCTCAGAATTAAAGGAGCAAAAGCTGAGGTGCTTGACTCTAGAGAACCTAAAATAAGATAACTCTAGCAATCCCACGCATGACTGAGGACTGTCTTAGTGTAAGTATTACATAAATTAATAATGTCTTCAGTCCTAACAGAAGTTTTCCCTTAATGTGGCGAAAAAATTTCTGTACCTTCTTCTCAAAGAAACTTTAGCTTGTCCCTTCAGTGTATCAGAACTGTTACCTCTCAGCTCCTGCATATCCTTTAATTTACATAGGAACCTAATGCCCTTCCTTCTTCTAGCATTACTTCTTACATCCTGAAACACCGAATTTTGTCTTTTGGTGCAATTCAAAGCTCACTCCAATCTGCCACATATCAGAAAGGGAGACATGTCATAGACTTACATGAGGATTTTTGAAAATCATTTTCTTATAAGCCTGGGAAACTTGATGCAATGGACCCTCTCTCCTCGCTCACAGAGCTTGGTACCTATCCCATTTTAATCACTCATGACCCTATGCTTTTGTCAAAAAATTACTTTAAGAAGAAGGAAGAGAGAAGAAAAGTCAGTGCTTTCTCTGGTGAATTCCTGTGGCTCTGTCCTTCAGGTAAGGAGACTGCAAAGTAGAAGGTTGTGTTCCTTACCTGCTAACAGTTTGAAGAGTGGAGAGAAGGTTTCGATCTCTGTCTTTTTCACATTGATTTGGGAAGTTGCTAATCAATTAGGAAATAGTTCAGTGACACAGCATGTCATAGACATCTTGATTTTTTTGCCTGCACAACTGTTTTCTTTCAATGCCTAGGGACAAATTCCAATTTCAGTAGGTTCTGTACCAAGTCCTATCATATCAACCACTTGCTAGTAATACACTGTTTATTTTTCTGTTTCAGATGCTGACATACAAATACAATATATTGTACAGATTTTGAAAAGAGGTGACCTCCTTGGGATAATTTGTGTTTAGAAACAATGCATAGATAGCTTTAAAGGGAAACTTGAAGACTGGGAAAAGGCAAACACACCCTCCATAGCCTATGGAGCCCAAGAAAGGAAGCTGTGACCACTTGCAGCCCCAGAATAAAGAATACCAGGCAGACATGACTGTGGGCCTGGAAGGGATCAGCTGAAGTATGCACAGGCCTCAGAAAAATATGGTTTTGTACTGTTTCATATGAGCAACTACGCCCTGCCAGCGTGCAGCAGAGCACAGCACAGAGACTGGAATCCATCAGCTGTGTCAGATGTGAGCTCTGTGGATGCGAGGTGCCCTGCACAGCTCATCAGTGTGTCAGCACATCCTCCTATGCCTCTGCTGTCAGGATTTTTCCACAACCCCGAGAACCTGAGCTCCATGTTTCAACTACAAGCTGACAGCATTCCTATTCTTGTAATTTGCAACTCTTGCCAGCAAATGGACTGCTTTGCTAAAATGTCTGTACAGCTGCTGTCAAGTCCATGGTTCAACACCATCAGGGTTGTATTCCTTAAAGAGGGAAGGTTCTCTGGTTTTCTTATGGCACAGTAGTGATGTTGCTTTGCACACACACAAAATGATTGCATATGGATCAGAGGGTGTCTGGGTAATAGAAGGCACAAGGAAAAGAGTACTGAAATGCCACTTTTGCAATCAATAGAGCGAGAGAGGAACTCGTGCTCGAGTCAAAAAGAATAATTATCAAAAATCAGAATCTCATGCACAGAAATGGCAGCTTTCCTGCAGTTAAACAGGAACAGTTGGTGATATATTGAATAAGGACTCATAAATGCATAAATACATTGATACAGTTGGGCATGCAACTGTGAGAGAATGGAGGAGATTTGTAAGAGACTGATGGAGAGACGGAGGCTTTCAGCCAGCTCCTAAAATGTTGTTTATTGCATAGAGGTTACAGCAGCTGAGGGTCGTGGGTGAGCCTATAGCTGCTGGCTATAGGCAAGCTGTGTGTCCTGAAGCCCCTCTAGTTCTGGTTACAATGCATTATATACTTTTCTTTACAGAGCATCTTAATACATGACTACCAATCAACATCATACACAATACCTTTTACATAACCTATCAAAACTGCTGAAATTGCCATATTATGTTAGTGACTAGCCAATCATCTGAGTTAGTAGTTACATGTTAAACTTTGGGACTTGTTCTGCAGTGGAAGTTTCTGAGATCTTTTCTCTACTTGCAACATTGGCTTTCTTGTTGCCCGTGAAAATCCTTTTGTTTGGTAAAAACATCTTTTGTTTGAGGTGGGTTTATCCTTTGCTCTAAGCCATAAAAGCCCCTTCCAACTCACTTGCTCTTTGCCTTCTAGTTACCCAGTAAGACTGGCTCAGCAATTCTTTTCTTCCATATCAAAACTTGCTTTCATTCCTATAGAACCTTCTGTATATCTGCAAAACTCCTCCGTTAAATTCTCATCCATCCCAGCAGAGATTGCTGACCCAAAGCATTTTAGATGCCTCTGTGTGAAGGGAAGGGGCAGGTTGGGCCTTGCTCTGGTGGGGTGATACCCTGCTGCACACATCCCGTGTTCCTGGGCCTTATCCCAGCCTGGCAGTGGCCCCGAACCCCTGGCACACTGGAAGCCATGCTCAACACCTGCCTCTGGAGCTCCCATCTAGGCCCAGAGTGGCCAAGACAAGGGAAAAGGAGGAAAGAGAGCAAAATGAGAGCTTGAACAGGAAAAAGAGGTGTAGAGGAAGATGTAAGAGTGTTCTGATATGGACAGAGTTTTGGAGCTAGATTTAGTGATTAGTGGTAACATAGCCCACATCAAAAACTCACAATATAGAGAGAGGAAGAGGAGTCATGAAACGCCAAGAAGCTGAGATGGTGTCTAATGAAGAAGGCAAACCAAGGAAGTTATACACCTTCTAATATTGCCTCCAGTAGTATTCCTCAATGATGCTAGTGTATTTTGGTTATATTTTAATATTTGGTTTTTATACATTTTGTTGTATATTTCATTGCTTATTATTTACGAAATATGTTAGCTATTATATGAAATGTGTAAACATCAAAATGAAGTTTACAAAATGCTATTTCTGAACGTCTACACAAAGATTTTATACAAAACGTTTTCCACCTATTCATGGGGTTTTTGCTGTTATGTGAAATCTGAGAAAGTGTAGAAAAATATATATTTCAATTTTAGCAATAATCCAAGAATTAATTTACTAATTTCTAAATTAAAAGATATTCTGAAAGTATAGAAAAATATGTTTTTTCTCTTTAATTAGGTTGAGGTGTTCTGTACCTCGAGAATATCCACCTCCTTGGTATTTACACGGTATCAAATGGTTAAGATTAAAGTGGTCACAATAAAGAACTGCGGTGAAAGATGTTAAGCAGAGCAAGAATCTAAAGAAATATTAATCAAATAGCCTTTCACATGTATCAGACTTCAGCAACGAAGGGGGAAAGAGGATATATATACTTTTTAATTTGAAAGTGGTAAGGGCACATTTGCAAACAAATACTTCTGTTGTTATATTTTTATGCACTTGTATAACTACATGCCACCTACAGAAGTGTTTGTCTTCGTCTTTAATACCAGTACTGTCACTGGATTATCAGTACTGTTACAGGCTATCAGTAATTGCATCAATATTTTGATAGAAATATGAAAATTTATGATGCTATAAGTGTTTAAAGAAGTATTTTTTTCAATACAAGAATAAGCTATACTCATATGTAGTATCTTCCCATAACGACTTTAGCTATGATAATGGGTTTGTACCACTAAAACTTTATCAGTACCTAAGTATGTATCGTAAAATGAACTAACCAGTAATACATTTGTCGTAAACCATCATTAAATTCAAAGTAGTGATAAACTTGTAGTGAGATAAATTCATGTCTAATTAGAAGAACGGTCAATTGCACGTGATCTAGTACACTGTGGGGATTTTTTTATGTGCTTTGTGTCAGATTCCTTCCAGATTTTGCAAGGTGCATCATAAAGTACAACGTGAATCAAAAGCATAGTTTTGAAGGCATTAGTACTGCTGACACTGGCTGGCAGTAGGGTTTGCCTGATCTTGCATTAACACTTAACCTTTCCATATAACTCTAGTTTTTAAAACAGTTTGAATTGATAATTTTTTAGTTCGGGGTTGTTTTTTTTTTTTTTTAGTTTTTGGGTTTTTTTGCTTGGGTTTGTGGATATATGTTAAAGATTGAAATTTTTTTAAAACTTTTTTTTAAACATTTTTTTAACATTTTTTTCATGTATTTTTATATGCATTCCTTTTATTACAGAGACACCTGGTGGTCTTTGGGTGTATTTACAAAAACACTGTTCTATGGCTGGATTTCTTTTAAAGTTTGTTTTGTCATTTATAATATATCATTTATTTAGAATCTCCTACATTGGGGGACTGTATAATTTGAAAATCAGACTGAGAACACTTAGGTGTTTTCCAGCATGCACTAGGTATTGATTCTCATGGCTGATCATGGGTATTTCTCTTGAATCTTTCCTATCAGAGCTATAAGGGAGATTTGAGCATATTGTTGACTAAGAGGTGTAAAAATACATTTCTTTGAAAATTTATTTTTAGAATAGTGGGTGTTTGGGTTTGTGTTTTGATCATTCAGTTTGCATTTTGTTTCCGATTTGTCTGTTCTAAGACACTGAAGTGATCACCAAAAATTTATGTTAGAAAAAGTTTCATGTCCAGATCGGCATGTTAGTACATAAAGGAAAAGCTTTCTATACTAGAAACACTAGCAAGGACAGGACTATGCTACTATAGAAAAGTTTTAATAATACTTCTTGCATACAGCATTTTCTAAGTAATAGGCAATTACAGGTAATTACACAGTATAATAGATAATTGCATGGGATGCTGAGGTAAGATTTCTTCTCACATCACTCCCAGACTGTCAGGCAGACAGCGTTGGTCCTGGAGCAACACCTCTGGTGTTACAGCAGCTTCTCCCAGTTTCTATGGCTGCAGCTGCCCTGTCACAGCAGTCCTGACACCCAGCCACAGCAGGGTCCTGCTTGCACAGCTCCAGCAGATTCCTGACCTCCTTGTAATGCAGCTGGGCACGGCCACAAGCAGCTGCACTTAGGTGGACATGTGCTGTGGTCCAGCCATGGCATTCATAACCAGCAGCTAGGTTTGGATTTTAGGTTTCTCTTCCATCCACTCTTTCCTCATAGGCGTGTTCTGCAAAGTTTCAAATTATTTCAATATATTTCAAATATATTTTAGTCATCGTGGTGTTAGTGGGAGTCAAACTGCCATTTTGCTGCTAAAACAAACACTGTTCATGTCAAGAAATACAAATAACATGGGCACATTCTTATCCAAGTGTAGAACGTGCTTTTGCAGCTTTTACCTTAGTGAAACAAAATTGCTGTTGTATTTTTGTTATTAATTATCCTTGTGGGTTTTTTTTTCCATTTAACAGTTATCAGATCTCTGCCCATGATGTCATTTAATTAATGCAGTATTTTTGATGGCTTTTTTGTTGTTGTTGATTTTTTTTTTTTAAGAAAAGTTTACAGACACTTTGAAGTTGTTTTTCTAATGCTTACATTTATGCATCAGTTGAGGAATGGTTATCACATCTGAATTTCTGTTATGCTTACTGCAGTGATTTTCAGTATGTTGCCACACTGTTATAATTTGAAACTCCAAGAGAATAATTAATGCAAAAGAAAGGTATTAAACTCTCGGGAGCTGTCCTCTGCAAGATTTGTATTTAGCTTTATTATACTTTAATTTTCACCCTTCTGCTGGCTGCCAGAATGCTTGCCCATCACTATAAGAACCAAAACATATTCATAGTATTTTTGGGCGATACAGAGGAAATATAAAGATTTATTCAACAGTGTTTTCTTCTTAACTTGGCCACATCTTTTTATAGCAAAAATATTCAGCATATAGGAGGCAAGAACAAGAAAACAAAAGAAAATATGTTTTAAATTAATGTTAGTTAATTATGTTACTTATTATGTGGTCAGATAAAATTAGAAGTATTCTTAGTGTGCAGGAGATGTTACCTGACAAATAAAAACCTTGCAGCTTGAGTCAGTACACAGGCAAAAACTTTAAATTACACATGGACAAAGTAATTAGTGAATTCTAGAGGACCTGATTCAGTGATTTAAACAAAGATTACTTGCACATCTTGATGATTTTTAGACCTGGCCTAGAAAACTGAACGCATGTATTTGCAAGTACTGCTTTTTTGACAGATAAAGATAATTGCAGACAAAGAAATAATCCTTTTGGAATTCATGTCAAATTGTTTGGCAAGTTCTTCTTTAACTGATGGAACTGTGAAGAATCCAGGACCTGAGCAGGCTTTCATTATTTTCACTTACTTAATAAGGGAATGTCTCCCCGTGCTAAGAAATTAATTACTTACATGCCTCAGATACTCTGAACCAACACTGACTGCAAAGTTAAATTCGAATACACTTTCTCATTAGGTTTTTTCAGTTTAAAAAAATGTTTCATTGTTTTTTAGCACTAGTAGAGTTATCTTTCCACTTTCAGACTTTTCAGTTATATCTGTATTTGCCATTAAAGTGTTCCTAGAGCAAAGGTTCCCTGCTGATAACAATGTTACAGCTTTTCTCTGATGTCTCTGATGACTGTGTTTGGGTGATGTCATGTAAATGGTGGCACTTGCAAGTCAGAAAGTTGGAAATCTAAAAGTGGAGCAGGAGCCATCCTCTGAGTGCCAGAAGTAACCAGCTTCCAGCCTCTGTCTTCATGGAAGGCTCCATTTTCACACCCTCTTCATTACTGTTAAGTTCTTGAAGCTGCAGATGGAGATGATCCAGATATTAAGGGATGTTATAAGTGACCATCACGTCCATCAGCTCCTGGCACAGGGCTCCTCTTGGCTACTGAAAAACATCCCAATGTGCCAAGACAGACAAGGTTCACTGTCCCAGGCTGGTCCTTGGCACTGTCTCTACTGACTCTTTCTGTGACCATGTTTGTGACTCTGTGGGCTCTTGTTTTTGGTTTCCTCTTTTACTCATTATTGAGTAAAGAATAATCAATGTATTAGAAAGGATTTTGATCAGATGATGATCTTAGTGAAGAAGACACTCTCCCCTTTCACGTGATCTTACACCAAACTATTTCTCTTTATCTCTGATGCTGCACAGTGGTGACCTCCTCCTGCAGACACTTTGCTTGGTCACAAGAGCAGGCAGGCAAGGAGCCCAGCTCACCTTGTCCCAGTCTCAGCCAGAAGCCTCAGACATCCCTGAAGTCAAATCTCTGCAGAGCTGGAGCTCCTTCAGGAGCTCACTCTGGGTCAAGACCTCTGCTGTGCAGGATCAGTTCCTCCAGTGGAGTTTGGGAACTATGTCCTGTGGGATGTCACCACCACTTCTGAGTATAAGAAGGTCCTTCTCAGCAGAACATCTGTCCCCTCCTTTCAGTGCACCCTTCTGGTGCCTCCCTGGGCAGTGCCCCGTGTCTAATGGTGCTGCTCACCAGTCACAGCAGAGCAGATCTGTAACAGCTGCTCATGAGGCCAAGAAGCAAATACACTGGTTATGGTGCACTGCAGGTTACATAAGAATTCCAGTCTTGGCCTAGGGACAAATGAGTGGAAAGGAACTAGTGCCAAAGGGACTGAGATGGACATCAAAGACTTCTGGGATAAATAATGTTCTAGTCAGATGACATATGGTAGTGCAAGAAGGAGGTACACTTGAGTTTACAGAAGAGAAATTCTCTCTACACAAATAGTCTGGACACACTGAAGACCATATTTCTTTGTTTTAGGACTTCCATGTAATATTTTCATTAATCAAAACAGAGCTGCTCTCTGATGATAAAGTTTACATGTTTACCTGATTCTGTAGTTGCAGGGAATATTTCAGATTTTCAAGTCTCTTGCCTCCTCCTTGTTTCCGTAAAGGTAACAGTATGTAGATTCCATAAAGAAAAATTCTTAGAAAATATTAAAGCATTTTCCTGATTTGGAGATGGGAAGCCTAAGGCACATAAGAAATGCAATCAGCTTTAAGACATAACTCAGAGCCCTGTAACAAAACCATGTCAAAAGCCAGAACTAGCACCTGGGCTGCAAAATCACTAACTGTAGCCATTTGGCTAAATCTTTGGGAAATACACTGCATTGCTGCTAAGAGCTCAGGGTGTCTTACAGGAAAGACATAAATCTACAAAAATTATGCCAAAGGCATTTTCTTCTGTAATGACTACACTGCCTTGAAAATATTCACAGCAAATGTTTACAGCTTACCTATATTATATCTCAGAATTAGTGATAAACACATTTGAAGTATGAAAACTATATTTTCTAGTTTGAAATACTTCATTTTGCTAGATGTAGCTTCATTATTATTGCACCTGCGACATGGACATTTTGCTTTGCAGAGTCCAGCTAATAATAATAATAATAATAATAATAATAATAATAATAATAATAATAATAATAATAGATGTTACTTTCTATAATTTTCATTTGAAAAAAATTACTTATTCCAGTTCAATCAAGCAGACAGCTTTAGCACCTAGTGAGCTAGTAGATTCTGCTTTTTATTTCTTAAATATTGCGTTCAATATAGGGTGAATAATGAGATATCCTAATAGTTTTCAGTATTAATCAATTTGCTTAAAATGTACTTTTAACAATTTTGAAGTATTCTATGTGCTCAATTTAATTTCATAATTAGTCTTCAGTAAGCAAATGTACATAAATGTCTGAGCTATTGACATAAAATATAATAAACAGCACTTGTATTAGAACCTGGGTTTTAATTTTATTTGATCGTACCAGCCAAAGCAGTCAGCTACTATTCACAATTAACTGTGTGCTCAGAATGTAAACTAGAAAGTGCATAGATACAATTTTCTAGTTATGTAAAGGATAGATGGACTGAAGGAAACAACTGTAAGTAAAAGCAAAGGAAAAAAAGGTCAAATTTATTTTTTTAAAAATAATTCGCTATTTATTGTTATCTGATACGATGTCTCACATGTGCAGAAAATATTGCCCATGAGACATTATTTACAACACCTATACACCTATACAACACCTGCAGGAAGAATTGGGACTAAATGTAATTGTTCCATAGCTTCCTTAGTCTTTACTTGGCAACTCCATGGTTAAAGTTTTCCGCAGTTAAAATGGAAAATGATTTTGCAGTTTCAGGGTAAGGTGCTATATCAGATTAAAGGTGAGTAAAAATAACTTTGTAATACTGACCGCTGTAATTTTAGTTCCTATAGATCTCATCAACGACACAAAGATAAAACCACTTAGTTCATGCAAGTTTATGTGTAACTATGCACATGATGACTACCACCCTTCTTGAATTTAACAGGTTAATTTGTTACTCTAGGTCAGCACCAAATACCTATGTGCTTTCTTTCTCCTTCTGATGGAGGGAGTTAATATACATACTGTAGCATGGGCTGTAATATGCTTGCATGGTAAAAAAAAAAAAAAAAGAAGAAGAAAAGAATAATAAATTTTTGTTTTAATAAAAACAATATTGTATTGTTTTAGATGGACATCCAAACACATTTTTATTTCTTTGCAATGGTTCTCACATTTTTGCTTCTTCAAGGGCCCTTTGACAAAGAGGGTGATTAATTCCCAGGGTTCTTTTTGTCTTTGGTGAAATAGTTTCTAAATTGTGGATAATAGCAAACATCTGCTGAGCTCTATTTGTAGAGCCAACAGGATGCAAGTAGATTGTGGGGTGCTAATTTAATAGCTGTGATAAAAAACAGACACTGTATGAAAGAAAACCAGCCTCTTGGGCTGGTAACTATTATGATTTTCTGTATTATATCTCTCTGTATACTTTCCACTTGAGAAAGGTTGTCCTCTTTTAAAAGAGAGTCACTGCATTATGTTATGCAGAGCTTAAGCAATGTCCCATTCACCATCTTACCTGCAGGACATCTTTCCCTGGTTGCAGATGGGCTGGAGAGCTGAACAATGTGCTGCCAGGGCATCCAGCGACAGCCTGAGTCACTGAGACTGTGAAACACCTTTGCTGTGTCCTAGCTTTGTCATCTTCTGTTGGCCTAAGGTTGGAGGGTTAGAATTAGGGTTTAGTTTTCCCATGGTTAAAAAAGTAAGATTTGTTTTCCTTTGATGCAGTCTGAAGGTATTTACATATAATATATCCCTTTTGAGGTTTGACACGCAATTAAACATGCAAAAATACAGCATTTGCTAGACAAGAGTTTCAACAGCAATCTAGAGATATTTTTTTGGTTTCCAACCTCCCGTAGTTGACAAAAAACAATTACAGAAGAATTTTCCAAATAGTGTCTCAAACTACCAGTATTTCAAAAGTAACATACTCATCAGAAAAACCTGTACAAGGTACAGAACTAGGTAGACCATAGACGTGAATAAAATATTACTGTTTTACTTATCTGGTAGTGCACAAAAATGACACACAGATGAGCACCAGGCTGAGGCCCCTAAGAAAATCTTTCTCAGCCTATTTTTTTCAGCCTGTGTAGAAAACAGTCATGTTGCCAGATGTTTAGTTGAGGTTAGATCTGTGATATCCCCTCATATGGAATGATGGCCAGCATCTTTGTAATGAGCAGCGTGGCTTATGCCTTAGCTTTCCAGCATCCCACTGACTTTCACAGAACTCTATGTCCTCCCTCCAGGCTTTGAAGCTGCAAAAGAAAGTAATGTTTTGTTGGCTGGTGAACCAGTCTGTCAACATCTTGGGACTGTAAATTACAGCAAGCTTTCTATGGTTTGCTTGGATTGGCAGAAACTAGTTGTACACATGTTGGCATCCTGTGATTATTAGCAGCAGCAGAAACTGGAAGAGCTAACATAATATGGGAGTAAATGAGATAGCTGCTAAAAATATTTTTGAGGGTTGCTGTTATCCTGTTCTGATTCTTCTGTTCATGTGAGAAATTATTCTGCTTTTATTGACCTGAAAACATTATGTTCTGGCAGGCAGTCATACAGTCTTGATTGAATTTCAAGAATAAAAGACCCTCCCAGCATTTTTAGTTATAGTCTTTCAAATTTATTTGCTTGTTTTGGCACTATCTTTTTCTCCTATATCTGAGATTTGGGTTTCTGCACATTTTTTAAAGATTCTAATCTGACAGCGCCTAGGAGTCTGAATTCCATATGATCTGTCATTTACTTCCTGTGTGACATAGATTATATGCATTTACTTCATCTGCAAAGGCACAGAAAATATTATTATCATAAGATTGTTATGGGATCTAATATTTATAAAGGCTGCTCTAATCCCTTCCACTGAGAAATCTCATGGGAGAAAATTTAGGCTGTTCAGAACATTAGCTCTGAAGAATATGAACATATAAACTGAACATCTAATTAAAAAATCACACTATGAGAAGATTTACATTGGCTTTGAGTTAAATAAATCAGTATTATATATGATCCACAGATACTCCGTGCATTAGACCAATATCAATCTGAAAAACAGTATTAAGGAGTTTAAGTATCTACATAGTGAAAGGGGAATGTGGAAGAAGTTGACACATTATATGAAAATATATTTTTGTAATTTCTGTCATTCTTTTATCTCAGATATTGCATTTTCCTGATACCATTGTTTATAAAGTACAGTTTGACTTTTATTTTTCTTTGTATTTGTAATAACATTTGTTTTTATAAGTATAGTTTTATCATTAAACCTCATAATACAGTGTGGATGAATTTGAAATATTCATGAACATTAAGGAAAATGTGAGAAGTGGATGCCCTGTGGAAAATCTAGAGTAGGATTTGAAGGACAGACTTTAATAACCTGCTATGCCAGAAACTTTCCTTGTGAGAAGTCACAGTCACTGTGTTTTATAGTCTTAGTTTCAAGAAAGGGAAACAGTGTGCTAACATTAATTTGCAAGAATTTAGATACTCTGAGAATCTTATGTTTCCAACTACCTGCTGGAATTTCTTAACAGGATTTCATCAGAATGGTAGGATTCACTTCATGCTGATTTGGATGTACTTTTATTAGCTGCTTACATTGAGAACATAGGTGCCAGTAACTGAAAATTAGTTTCTGTGTGGATTCTTCCATAGTGTTGTTAGGTGACTTTTAAAAACTTCAGTTTTCTGTGGATAGCATGTCTTGGTCTTCTTTATTTTAATGGAACACCCACAGCAAATCCAAATAGAAATGTCTTTCACAAAAATGTTTTTTCGCTGAGAATGCATGTCAGCAACAAAAATGTTGATGCAAAAGTTTTGTCTTTAATTAATATGTCATGGGTGCAGAGAAAAGGGGGCTTAAATTCTAAAAATTATATTGCCTTGAATATTTATAAAATATCTTTACTTTTTTGGTCACCAGCTTAGAATTTTGAGATGGCTACATAAGGACATTGAGTGCTCTCATTTTGTCCTTTCTAAATTTCTACTCTATATGTTTACATTTGATTGTTATAAATTTCCAGATAATAACTGCTTTTTTTGTTTAATTTCTCATAGGACAGGAAAAAGTTTTTCTAGCTGTACAATAGCCAAAGCATTCTGTCTTAGATACCCTGAAATCCTCTTTCATCACTTCAGTTGGGCAGCTTTCACCATGAGACTGCAGCCAGATACAGCTCAGAGGTATGAAGGGATTTTTTTGTTGGAGAATACATGTGACAGCAGGCTAGAAGTTGTAAGCTCCTAGGTTAGGTGTTTGCAACCCTTCTGCAAACAGCTGAGTCCTCTTGGACCACATAAGCTGTTTTTTGGGGAAGGGCCAGGCTTCTCCAAATGGGCCAACCTGCCCTGCTGCTGCTTCTGTTGCTGCTGCTGGGTCATTATCTTCCAGTTCCCTGGAGCCAGCAGGAGGGAAAGGTCTTACAGTTTTCCCCAGCACTTTAGAGTCCTGGAGCTGATAGCTGTCACTGCTCCGACAGTTGCACTTCCATCTGTTTTTACTTTCTGTATCTTGCTTATTTTAGCTCGCCTGCTTTCTCACACCTCAGCAAGAATTTTCTCAGTGAACCAGAGCCAAGGTCAGGCAGAGGGGCTTTACAAACCAGGGACAGCTGAACCCTGCAGCAGAGCTACTAATGAGAAAAGTTGCTGTGAGAAAAGTACTGAAAAAGTTCTTGGTATAGAAGCCAAGAAGGCAGCGAAACAAAAAATCAAAGAGAGGAGGATTAAAAAGGCAAAAGAACATAGTACGAATTTTTAAGACACTGGATTTGTCATATGAGTATAATCTATTCAAAGTCTAGCTTGGAATTTCATGTCCCTGAATGCAGGTATGAAGTCATGACAATTATCAAGGTATAATAAATGAAAGGTAATTGCCAAAGTTAACAAAGACCAAGAATATATTTTTAAATTCCTGTATGCAAGTAAGTTGATTTCTGTAATACAGTTTTGGTTTATATTAATTTGTTTTAAAATATAGAATATTAACTGAATTGGAAAAAATTACAATATTGTCCCAGTCTCATGGCAAGTTCAGGCTGGGTATAATTCCGTGAACTGTCTTGTTCACCTTCACACTTCAATGTCTGCTCACGTTGTTTGTTTCTGGAAATGAGTTAGGCAACATTTCTGACTTAATTATTATATTATATGATATATTTGATTTTTAAGCTCAAATGTTTTATATGATCATACAGTAATGGTGAGTTGTGATCAGTCACACCATAGTCTGACTCACAGTGTATAAAGTACAATGTGTTCCACAGAATAGAAAAACATTGTTTGTTGCTAATTTTTCAGTCTGGTAAACATAATTATGGATAAATAATTTAACAAGTTACTTAACTGTTTATGAAAATTTCCTTGGTATCCTCCATTTAAAACAGGTTATTCTTAAGCCAAAGTGCCTGTACCATTGTCTCAGCTTTACAGCTCTAATCAAGACTCTCTTAACCATAAAAATTGTTGATATAACTGATATAGGAGCTGATGTAATCATTTCCCATGTAGGGGCCACATAAAGTCAATTTGAAACACAATTTGTTTCTAACTACATGGAAATATCCATGAACATCCCTCCCACAATGTAGCCATATAATTCAGCAACAAACATCTGAAAACACCAATATGTTCAACTCCAGTTTTCAAAAGGTGACAGATGTTTTTCACATGGCTAGAAATGTTGGCACATATCCTGATTTATGCCAGAAATTTTTTTCTGCTGAGTCAGTTTTATTGAGGAATAAAAATTCTTTTCTACTTACAACATTTTCTCTTTGTATTTTGCCATGGCAACAAAAGCTATCATTTTAGTGTAACTATAGTCAAGATTTCTTTGTCAGAATCTGAAACTGTAGTTTCATACCTTATTGGATTTATAAAAAAAATATTTCAGCAGCACAATTATTGTTCCAGAAACAAGTATTTCATAGAGAATGTTTGGTCACATCAGAACAAAAAAATAAAGATAAATGGATAGGAAAATACTTATTTTAAATATTCAATAAACAACAATATAAAGACAAAATTATTTTCAAAAATTCTAGTTATTTCCATAACTCAATGCTGTTCAGTTTTGCAAGCTTGCAAATTATTTGCATCATAATATATATATATTATTTGTGACATCGTATATATAGAAGATTTTATTGAAGCAAAGATTGTCTTGATTTTAGCAAAATTTTATCTAGGTAGCATAAATACCTGTAAAATTGCTTTATTAGCTATGTCTATTAAAATTCTCCATTACTTCTTATTTTAGAATATTATTTGCAGAAACAAATTTGAGCTAACTGTGATTATTTGCTCATAGGAAAAAAATAAGAAATATCAAAAGAGCTTTTATCCTTAGTTGTTGTCCACTTCAGGAAACATATAAAGAAAAACTGCTTGCAATCTTATCCTGCTTAATATTAAGATAACCTATTCTCTTTCTTAGTTGTATTCTGTTGACTTTTATGTCCTCAATTTGTTTGCTGTGTTAGTATGGCAACTGACACATCATATATATGGTAAGAGATATATAAAATCCATAAATGCATGAATTTTGAATAAGAAGCTATTTTCACAGATAATTAATATTTTTTGATAGACATTTTTATATTGTTGGAAAAAATTTTTTGGGCAAGCTTTTTGAAGATATGTTGCCTCTCTCAAAGATCTTTCATGCATTTAAATGATAATACATTGAACAAGGCTTTGATGAGCACTTCAACAGGATATGTATTAAAAATGCAAAATTGTTCAGTGTCTTCAAACATTTAAAAAGCTATACTTAGGTAAAGTAGGAATAAGCTATCATCACTTCTAGTTGCAGTTGCTGGCACTGCTTGACAGTAATTCCTTTGTAGTATGAAACATTAGCATGATCATAATACTGCTTTTTAGCCTCAGTTAGGAGTTAAAAGGTTTCTATGTTCTTTCTGATTCAGTTTAATCTAGTCTTTCTCTGGTACAGAAAATATTTTATTTTAGTCAAACAATTCTGATGAAATATTACAGACTACACTAGTACAATTAACTGTGTGCTCAGCTCTTTATGAAAAAGCATAGAAGGGAATTTAGAAGAGAAAATTTTGTTATGTATCTCCTTGGTTTCACATAAACATTGCACAAGTCAGAGAGAACAAAAGGAAGTGACTGGAAGAGGATTGGAATAAAGTAATTTTCCATCCTTGTGGAGAAATCTCGAGCTCTAGAGCAAGGCACTGGAGCCAAGCACCTCTGGCATTTTTTCCCTGACAGAAAGGATCTTCACTTAGCTGAGTGTCCTCACAGCTGCCCAGAGAGACCCACAGCAGGAAATGCAGTAAAAAGCTAATACTAATGCAGGTGTTCTCACTCAACATGACAGTCAGACCTCCACAGCACTATAATCTTCTGAAAGCAGTTTTTTCCACTTTCTCTGTCTTGCTTGCTTATTAAACCTGTATTTTCACACATTGCTCAGAATTTCAAGCTGTGGAAGATAATAATCTTTCAGATCAGATAAACTTAGAATTTATAAAGTTGGAAAATACCTCTAAGATCATCAAATCCAACCAATAACCTGACACCACTGTGTTCACCACTAAACCGTATCTCCAGGTGCAACATAGAATGACAGAATATCCTGAGCTGGAAGGGACCCACAAGGATTATTGATACAGATCCATGCACTGTTTGAACACATCCAGGGGTGGTGACTGCACCACTTTCTTTGCAGCCTGTTTTGATGCCTGACCACCCTTTCAGAGAAGAATTTCTTTCTTAATCCCAATCTAAACCTCCCCTGGTGCAACTTGAGGTCATTTTCTCTGGTCCTGTCACTTGTTTTTTGGGAGAAGCAACCAATCCCCACCTCCTTTAAGGCAGTTGTAGAAAGGGATGAGGTCTCCTCTGAGCCTCCTTTTCTCCAACAACCTCAGCTCCCTCAGCCACGCTTCATAGGATTTACTTACTCTTCACGAACTTCATTGCCATTCCTTGTTCTAATTATATCTGATGTTGAAACTGGCAAAATCAATAACAAAAGACAATAATAATTAATAACAATTTAATTTAGATATATAAACACAATTTATCATTTGATAGACAGATCTCAGTTTACATAAAGAACTGTTAAAAGCCAAAAGCATTTAAGGGATTTTAAAATATCCTGAGGTCACGTGTCTCCTCTTGGAATCTTAAGCCAATTGCTAAAACCAATAAGGAAGAAAAAAATCATGTCAAAGATGAGGTGATTTTGTTGTTATTTCCTGAGTGTTTTCTTGACTATGAAAGCATATTAGTTTCAAGTTTATGAATATTTTTAATTCATTTGTGTTATCTCTGTCTTATAATCTTATATTTTCTCGCTTTATTTATACACTCAACTCTTGAGAAAGGTAATCAGCAGGCAATAGGTTTCATCTCATTTTTCAGTGAATATCACCTTGCTGTCTAATTTATATTTTCGTATAAATTAAAATACTTTGTACCCCAACTATAACATTAATTTTAACAAAAATATGCCCACAGTCGTATACATGAGTGTGGGGCTTTTTTTCCTACAGTGAAGAGATAATTTTGTCTCAAAATACATAGCAGAACATTGCGTTTAATTCTGAATAAAGACCAGATCAAAACGACACATAAGTTAAACTAACAAATTTAACCTCTTCAGGCTGACCTCAGTGGTTTGAATCAGCCAAAGCCACAGATTAAAAAAAAAAAATAATAAATAAAAAAAATAGAAAACATGTGCATATTAAAAAAATGGAAAAATAAATGTTTTATTTCTTAAATCTGTTCTTTTAGTCATGGGACTGTTGACAACTAGATCACTCACATTCAGGGCTGCCAACAGATATACTTAGCCGAAGGCAAACTTTTACCACTTACATTTCTTATTGCCAGAAGAGTAAAAGCCCATACTGACAAATTTAACAGGAACCAGCATTTTTTTTTTCTTAAGAAAAATGTTATTATATCCAGTGTTCTGAAAGCAAAATTATAATTGCTTTTCTAAACATCATATACATTAAAAAAATGTCACTGTCTTGGAAATTTTCTTGTTTTGCTTATTTGAAAATTTCCATCTCACTTGGTCCTGTCATTCCTTCACAACACTGTCTACATTTCAATTTGGCTGCTTTAGCAAAAAAAAAAAAGATAAGTAAGATAAATTGTCACTAAATCTTTTCATTGTAGTAAACTAAATTGTTACAATACAATAATATATCAAAATACCAGAAAAGTAAAATGTTGGGGTTTTTTGGTTTAAAAGCTGCTTGTGTTTTCCTTCCTTACCACCTTTCTGTCTTTATTTGCTCTCTTGGAGGGTGAGCAGAGAGAAGAAAAACAAAAAATTGAGCAGGAAAGTGCAATATAGAAGCCGTATATTGAATATTTCTTAATCTTTAGCAATATATCACAGGCAAGCATTTTATACAGTTCCTTTGATCTTTCGAGATAAAAATCTCTAAATGTAAGATAGGATTACAAATCTCCTTAAGCACTTCTGTAAGACTTTTTGTAATTAATTTTAATTACTAACATTTTTCAAGACTATATTACCTGGAGAACTTTACCTATAACTTAATCTTCTAACACGAGACAAAGTGATACTTGGTTAAGATGATCATTCACAATAATGTTGGCCTTAGCTTTCAGTCCCTCAGCTTTCAGTTTATAGAACAGTAGAACTCAAGACTCGAGAGATTCAAGGCTTATCACTGTGATAGACTGTAGGCACAACCCATATATAAAACTAAATTTGTCAGTAATCTATGTATACTTGAGTTAATATTGTATTAGTTTATAGACAGTTTCTGTTTCTAATTTGATATTTAAATTGGCCTGCATATTTCTTCTCCTTGCAAATTCATACATTTAAAGCATGTTTTTCATTAACCATACACTTTGTAGTGATTATTAGAGCTGAATCCTCTTAAATTAAGATGGGTGGAGAGCTAAAGAGGGAGCTAAATTAAGAGGGGTGGAGAACAAAACTTTTGTGTTAGGAAATTATATCTCTCAAATCTAGGCAATGGATGGAGTAGAGGTTTAACAGAACAAGATATGGAAAAGTCTCACCAAAGAACAATTTCTAACTGGATGCTTGCACTGTAAGACAAAACTATTTTTCTTAGATTTCATGTGAAGATGCTGCTGTAAGAGTGAAGGGATCCTTATAGATACTTTCATACGTAAATGTGGTTGATTTCCTTTAGTTTCCCCTCCTGCACACAAAATTTCCATATATTATTCCCGTCCTCATTTAATCGTCACTGATATTTGAGTGATGGATTAAGTTACTAATATTTTATATTTTTAAAATGAACCTTGTAGCTGCTCATATTATCTTTCTGAAATGCATTAATGAATGAAGTTTCCACAGAATGGTTTTTATTCTGTGTCTCTTTTGTTCTGCCCTTTTCTTCTCATTCAAAAGAAATGCTAACCATCAATTTAGGTCAAGTTAAATAGTACAGAATGTATTTTTTGGCTTATCTATGACAGGATCTTGGATATTGGGAAAGTTCATCCTTTCATTTCTGCTGGGCATTCCTGTGCTTAAATATGATGGAAAGTCACTAAGAATAGAAAGAGAAAATTAGATTAAGCAGAATATATTACAGAGAGGATAATCTGAAGCAGTACAAAATTGTGCTGAGCACTTTGCTAAGTTGTTGAAAAATGTGAAGAAGTTAAACTTTAAAAGAAGGTGCTAAGAGAGAGAGTAAATATATTTTAATGTATAGATATCAACCTTTAATGTATAGATATCAGCCTTAGTATTTCTTTGGAAATTATGGAGATACTTAAGTCCCTGACAAAACCAGAGCACAGGTAATAAGCAGTGTCCTATTCCATTTCTGCAAAAAAAGTTGTACAACCAACACCGCCATAGCTTTAGTCACAATATGAAAAACGAAGTTTAAACTGGACTCAGGTTTCTCATTGTTATGTTCCCATTGAACATAAGCATTCAAAATAAAATTCAGTCCATTCAGTAGAAATCTTTCCTGTGAAATGGATATACTTTTCAGGCTAAATCAGAGCAGTTCCTTGCATATGTGTTAACTTTAGGGCTCTCAAGGGTATAGTTTGAATAGCTTCATTTACCAGTGGGGTCCTCATTACTGAGGGATTATGTAGAAGAGGTTTTTTTTTACATTAGACGTACTCCAGAAAGTGTGGGTTATCTTAGGGGCACGACATTTGTGACAATCCTGACCCTCAGATGTGTCCTTCATGGGCCTTCATCTGTTTATACCATTGTTGACAGTTAAACTTTGAAATACTAGTAAGTATGGCTTTGAGACTGTATGGAGAGGACCAGAAGAAAAATGTGCATTGTACTTTTAATAAGGGAGTATTTTAAATTATTTTTAAATATAATAAAAATCGGGGTCTTTAGATGAATGTCAGCTCTCTTTAGCAACCTCTTCTAGTTCATGCAGCCTATTTATGACATACAAGTACATCCACAAATACGGTTCCTGCTGTCATAACTGAAAGTGATTTGCACCACAAGTTTAATTCAAGACATCTGCCTGACACTCTGCCCAGACCAATGCTTTTATTTTTCCTCAATGCTCTTCAGTAATACTGTTGGAAATAGATGTGTATCTCTTTTTTTTTTTACTCTCTTATGTTGTATATAATAGTCTTAGGCGATTAATAGTGTTAGTTTTGAAGCTGTGGTTAATTTTTCTGACATTACAATAAAACATAGAATAACAAAAAATAGAGTAAAAATTTGTGAGAAGATTCTTGCAAACCAAACCATCCAAAATTACACCGATCCTATTGAAAACAAAAAACAGACAGATGCTTGACTTTCTACATATAAATGTGTTCTGGGTCCCAATTTCCATTTAATCCTGGGTAAGGACAATTGTCCTAATCAAGATAATCACAGGAATGTATAGAAAGATCTTAAATACATTCTTGCTTTTTATGGCCTCTTTAACGGCTGTTGACCTATAAGTAGTACTAAGACACTGATTTTCAGCATCTGCATGCTGCTGATGTTCATCTTCGTTTGGGACTACAGGAAAAAATCAGAAACACATCTTTCTTCGGATGTTATTTATAATCTGATGATTCAAACCCCTAATTATTTTAGCTTCCTTTCTGAAATAGATACAGATGAAGTCCAGATATTTAAACTTAAATAAAAACATGCTAACATTAATGACATAGAAGCTTCCATCTTGCCAAATTTTGTCACTTGAAGTGCTGAAGATACAAGATGTTTTCATTATTGAGAATGGCAGCCTTAAAGACAGAGAGATAATGTTTCATATAAAAGTGAGTAAACCACTACTTCTTAAATCAGTAACTGTTTTAGAGTGATTAAGTTTTTTGTGGCAGTCACTGTTGCTGTTGGAATATTCAGTGCCAGCAGTAATGTTATCCTGGTAAAAGAAATAACTACTTTTAGACCAGAAAGGAAAATTATGAGTCTTCATTTACTATGAAAAATATTTGGGGTTTTTTTGTTGTTGTTTTGTTTGTTTGTTTGTTTGTTTTTTGTTGTTGTTGGTTTTTTTTGTTGTGGTTTTTATTTTTGGTTTCAGAATGGGGTAGGCAGTTTTTGTAGTGCTCATTTAGACATGTTTCTTGCTCCAGGTATGGTCAGATGACACGCTAGTTACATCACTCTGCTGTTACAATCCCTTCTGTAAAGCAGGGGTTTTCTTGTGGAAGACACTGTTTATTTTAGGATATAAGAGAGGGGGGAAAGACAAGGTTGCTTCTAACGCTTATTAGTATTACTCACATTCTAAGAATAAAAAGGAGCATCTCATCCTGCAGCCTTCCCAGCATGATGCTGGAAGATACATATACTTCTTGTACACCTTATTGCAGTTTTTGTTAAGTTTTTGTGGAAAAAAAAACCAAAACAACAAAAAAACAAAAACATTTGTCTTTTAATCAATATCTGAGGAGGAAAAATTGCAAAATCTAAGCATATGAAAGACTCATCAAGAAATATATTTCCCGTAAAACTGTGGGACTTTATAATTTTTATTTGTGTATTGGGCCTTTTGCATTTTTCATCAGAAATATATGTAGAAATTACCTGATTTCTTTCATAGGAATGTGTTGATTGGTATGATTTTAGAATCTGAAGGTAGTGAACTGAAAAATCATGCTGTGCAAATTGCTGTCAATTGTCTGTGCCTTCTTTGTACCCACCTATGCAAGTCTTTCTAATCAGTGCATTTGTGGACAAATCTAGACACTACAGCAGCATCACACCTGGGTTCAGTTAATAAAAGATTTGGCAGGGTGTGCTAATTTGACCTCTCCTTACACACAGGTTACAGTGAAGAGCAGGAATAACCACATCTTTTTGATTTAATTCCTTTTAATTTTCATATTGAAATATCAGACTAGAAGCAATTTCTTTTCTTTCATTATAAAAAGGAAAAGTCTTAATTTATTCTTAGTTGAATTTCTAATTTCTTTTTTACATTCTTAAAGATTATGTTGCTGGTGTTTCAACATTACATTGCTTCAACATAAGTATGTAATCATAAATATAATTATGAACTTTTTCCATCAGATGTACCAGAAATTGGTAATTATATTTTTATTGAGACTTTACTTGGAGACTATTTTACTGACTTATTTATAAAATATTGAAAGGATAAATATTATGTAGGCATTCAGCAGAAAATAATATGTATGTCACACAAGGAGATCAATTGGGTTTGCCTTTTAACTTCTGTTGCTCATCTTGAAACTGCAGGAGTATCATACTCTTGCAAGTTCCATAACTTCTTTTAAAAGTCATAGACTAGTCTGGGTTGGAAGGGACATTTAAAGGCCATCTAGTCTAACATTCTCTCACAATGAGAAGGGATATCTTCAATTAGATCAATTGACTCAGAGCCCCACCCAAGCTGACCTTGAATCTTTCCAATGAGAAGGCATCCACTACCTCTCCAGGCACTCTGTTCCAGTGTTTCATCACTCTCAATATTGATTTTACTTTTTTTCTTAACCAGAAAACACTGAAATTCTAGTATCATGTGACAATAACTTCTAGAAGAAGAATCTTCAAATTTAGAGCCTATTTTTATAATCTTCTCTACTGTTGTTGACAATCAGTAGTAGTTGTGCCAAACTCGGGCTTTTTGAAGTATATTTATATATAATAAGCAATCCATTTTCAGGTACTATATGTTAATTTTCACTAAAGAGTGTAACGAACAACAGAAAGTGAAGCTTATATTTACTGAGAATCTTTAAGCATGAAAGTAATTTTACCACAACTTTGCTTACCACATATTTGCTACTGCAAAATATGCTGAAAAGTATTAATAGGCCAACATGTCAAAGGTAATACATAGTTATTTCCTGTTTCACTTCAAATAAGCAAAGAAGTTCAATCAGCAGCATATAGCTGTACAAGACAAATCGTCTACATTTATCTGTTGTCACTGTTTGCACTTGTGAATCAAATTAACTTGCACAGGCAAAGTCAGAACTGAACATGAACAAGCTGAGCAAAGTATTAGCCCGAGATAATCTTCTTCCTGTTAGGCTTTATCACTGTGCCAGAATAAAACTAAGTTGTTGTTTTTTGGTTTGTTTGTTTTTTTTTTAAATCTTTGCTGTTTGATATTGCTTTTAAGTTTTATGATCTGTTTTAAAGTTACTTAGCTAGGAGTGAGGTGTTACATACATAGATAGTTTTATTCAGTAAATCATGCCTGCATGTAGCCTTTTCAGGTGGATTGGCTCTGGCAGGACGCTAGGTGCCAACCAAAGCCAATGTATCCCTTCCTTTTCAACTGGACAGGGAACAGAAGGTGCAATGAAAGGCTCGTGAGTTAAGGACAGGGAGAGATCACTCAGCAATTGCCATCAGGGTAAAAGTATCAGGGAAATTATTTTACTTTCTTACTGACCAAATCTGAATAGGATGATAAGAAGTGAAACAAAATTTCGAAAACACCTTCTCCCCCACCTCTGCCTTCGTCTCAGGATTAACTTTATTCTTCAATTCTTCTCCCAGGCAGTACAGGGAGACATGAAATTAAATTAAACCAATTAACTATTTATATCTTCACAGGTTTGCTTTTTCTGCTATATAACTTTGGACTTTGCTAATGCTTCTGTAGAGATGAGTTTCAAAATCATATGACTTTTTGCCTCTATTTTCTACTTCTTCATTCTTGTGTGGAAATCGTGTGGAATAGTATGAACTAGTAAGATTAAAAATTACTTCCATCAATAAAAAAGAACTGGCATATGTATGTGGTTTTTAGAATACTTGAGGAAGCCTAGTTTCAAAAGGTTACAATTTTAGTGCTTCATATCCCTCCCTATTTTCCAATTTCAATAGTAGGAATGTTCTGTTTTATTGCCATTTGTATTTGAAGTGCTTTATTGTTTTTGGCTTGAATGATAATTTCTTATATCTGCTAAGGAAATTGCATCAATACAGTAAATATTGTAAACTTCCATGTTTTGAGAAAGACTTGCCCTAACTTTCCTCTGAGACAAATTATTTAATCTTCTTCATTGGCTCAGTGATCCTGAAAAGGATCAGGTCTCTTCCTTTGTGACCCCCAAAGGGGATGAGTCTTGACATTTAAAAATTCAAAATTTGGCTTTCATGTTCTCTCAGTGTTTCTCTATGGATCTTGGGAAAAGCAGGTCAGGCATGCTGCCAGAGTTCAAATGTACTCAAAGTGAAGGGAGTCTATCCCACCCTAATCAAGAGTGCAACAGCACAACTGACAACTAAGGCCATACATGAAAACATATGCTCTAGATTATTGATGCTGTCTATAGGCTTTATCATATTTTCTCAGTACAATTTTCTTACAAAAATAATGACCAGAGTTGCTCGTCATTCTCTTGAGGAGCATATATGAATGTTCTTAGTATGAACTAAGAATTGTTTACATACATGGGGACTTCTAGGCAGACAATTCAGCTCTACATGTGAAGGTCATGTGTTAGCAAACTTGCAAACTGGCAACATCTGTTGTGTAGTTATTGCAATGACACAGCATCAAATTAAATGGTCAAATGAAACTAAAAAATAAGAGTATATTTGCAAAAGTAGCATAGTAACTTCCCAATTTTACAGTAATTTTCTAGTTAAATTTGTATGCATATTTAACAATGGTATAAAATCCAGACTCCTCCAAGAATTGCTGGTTACAACAGAATGCAACAGAATAGAAGGTTTTTTATAGCTTTACTATTAGTCTATTATACATAATTCTTTTTTGTTCCTTTTTTTCTTTAAAAGTACAGTTTTCCCTCCCAAAAGGTATTTAAATGACAATTCCAGGAGTACTAGTTCCTTCACATGTTATAGTGACACTTTTTTCTTTGTGTTTACTGATTTTTGAATGATAAATTTTCTGTTGCTTATCTTCACTTGAGAAGACATTTTCAGATGTGACCAAATTTACTTCCCTTCCTTTCAGACAAAATAGATGTGCATCAATTTCTTTAGAAACCACGAATTTTTCTAAATATGGGCAATAGAAGAGCTTTCTTGGATGCACTCAGAGAATGTAGCAAGTGAAGAATGGTTGAAAATGAATGGGAAATCTCATGAATGGATTGAAATATGAGTAGTTAGAAGCTTAAGTTACGATATTTATATAACTTGATTTTTTAACTGTGAAGTGATTTCCCTCAGTAGGGGTAATGGAATGTAACCAGAGAGTATTCTAGTGGGAGATGGGATCTATTTAATTGCTAAAGAAGCCATGCAAGATGCATAAAGTAGCTGTTGCCTTATTTTATTGTTTGGATTTGGGTTTAGTTGGGCTGGGGGGGTTCTTGTGTGTGTGTTTGCTCTTAATTTGACGCAGACTTGTGGTTTTGTTTTGTTGTGGCGTTAGGTTTGGTTTGGGTTTTTTTGCTTGTTTGGGGTTGTTTTGTGTGGAGTCATATTTTTCGCCTTGGATTTTGGGGTATTTTTGCTTTGGTTTGCAGCTTTTGTTTGTTTGGTTTGGGTTGGGTTTTTAGCAGAAATGTATAGAGAGATTTTTTTCACCTATTTTACTTATGTCTTTCAGAAGAAATGTATTTTGTCTCCTGGCAATGTAATAGATTTTTTGAGTCACAGAAGAGTGGGAGGATTTGCTAGTTCATTTCCCTAAAATAATTAAAACTAAAAAATTAATTGAAAGTCCTAGTGTCAGACAAGCAAAGAGTCATGCAGCTATAGCTACTATTCATTATGGAAAGACTACTTGCTATGGTGATGCTAAAAGTATTGGGATATTAGTAGGGAAGTAGAGATATGTCCCTTAAAGCTAAAGGAAGTCTGGCTTTTCAGTCTGAGATTGTGACACAGGAGTTGTCAGTATTCTGTACATTATGAGGGTTTTTTTTTTTAATAGGAAATATTTGGCTTTTCACAGCTATGGCAAATCATCTTATCTGTGTCTAACTGTATCAGTTTTATGCCTTGAGGACCTGCCAATTAGGTAGCCTGTGATATCAGGTTTCTGACAGTGTCATGCTTTGTCATGTTGGTTACAAAAAGCTGGAGTTTGTATTCCAGAAAGAAATATTTCTTACCTTACATTTTAATATTTAACCATAAATTTTAGTGCAGAAATAGCTTTTCAAAGTTTTGGGTATATTTTCCTAGCTTTCCTTACCTTGGTCTTTTCACCTCTCTGATAATCTAGAATACTGCAGTTTTTCATAATAACTTCCAAGAGCCCCTGGCTAATTGCAGAGCTAATTATGAAAGTACGTGTACTTTCAAAGCTATATCATCCACCTGAGTGAAAAACTAGTCTTATTTTAGGCTATTTAAAACTTAGGAGGGATAGCAGAAGTAAGTAGTAGCAGAAGAATCCAACCAATTTGGTTGAGTGCTAGGACCTGTACTTGAGTACTGTGATTCAAATAACTAATTTCATCGTATACATAATATCTGGGGGACTGGGGTCACAATTTAAGTTTAGAAGGGGAGGGGGAAATCAAAACTGAACAAATAATGCTTAGTGAAGAACAGTATAAGAAAAAGTTTTATTTTGTATAAATGATTTGTATTTAAAAGAAAAATGTGGTTTTAGTTTTGATAATGCCTGACCAATGGGAATGTTTTTCAAATTACTGTGGAGTGGCCTAAATGCTGTAAATAATCCAATTGGCCAAGTCCCAGTACAGTGCCGATGAGAAAAGGATGTAGGAAATTCTGTTGTTTACACATGTGTCTGTTACACTGAGAAGAAAGAGGAGCCCAGCAAACTCAGAGGGTAAGGGGTCTTAAGCTTGTGGGTTTAATGCTTAATTTCTAAAAATGTCTTCAGGGACAAAGTATGAGTTGCTATCATGCTGATGCTAAGGAGGAAAACTATCTGAAATGCCCAGCAAATGTACTGAAGATCAGAAAACAGTATCTGAAGTATGAGGCTAAGTTATATCTAGCTAGATTCTTCTCTTTTATGTTTTTTTTGTTACTATCACGTAGTATTGCTTCTAACATCCCATTAAACATAACTTATTTTTCAAGGGTAGTAGAATGCTTACTTACCATGACCAGGTAAGTTTTTAAATTTAAGTGACAGCTTGTTAAAAATTATTTCTTAGTTTTGATTAGAAATTTGTATAAATGCAGAAATTTCACAGATTATACAGATTAACTGCTGAAAACCTTTATAAAATTACTTTGTGAGATGCATATGTAATGGCATAAACTAGTAAAACTTTGGTACCTTTAAATGGGTGTGGTATTATGGACATGACTGTCATGAAAATCTTGTTATGAGTTTGCAGAAGTTCGTACTGCATATTTTTGTTGGAAAGCACTGTTTTCACAGTGTTTCTATTTTCATAAGTTATGCAACTCAATAATGAGTTGTATAATCCTAACTTCCTTCAGAAAATAACTGAAGATGGGATAAGAAAAATGTGTTCTTAGCTGTTTGGTATAATTCTAATGCGATGAAACATATTTTTTTGATACTATGATTTGTTGATGCTGGACAAATATATTCAGTCCGTCATTATTTTAAGAGCAAATATCAGAGATGGTGTGAGACACTGTGGATGATCCTTCAGCAATGAGAACCAAAGGTCAAATATCAAGAGCAATGTTTATGAGTTTAATAAGCAGATATAGCATATAGTACTAATGGGGTTCCTACTGACTATCCAGATAGCTGCATTTTGTTTGTATTAGTTCTCACTCATTCTTACAAACATTTTATGAAGCAGATTCTGCTATAAGTAATAATAAAGCTAGACTAGTTTTTAGTTTAGACTTCCTGCATTGTTAGAGAAGTTACTTTTGTGTTTCTGAATGTAATTTTTTGCACAATATAATGAAGATAAATGAATTTCCAAAATATATTGGGTATCATTAATGGAACTAGTCATATCACTTTCAGAGACATCTACAAAAAATTGAAATTGAAAAATGTGAAATTAGATGTCTGGGGGTATTTTTTTGTGTATTTGCCTGTAGCCCAGCTTTGAATTGAGGCCACTCTTTCACTTTCAGTATAAAATACTAATGGTAACCTCAGATAAATCTGAAAAACAAATCACTTGAAAATGAATGTGCTAAAGGAGCTGTTAATGAACAGGCTTAAATTTACTTCAACACAGGAGGGGTAGATATTGAAACCATTTGAAGTGTACAGATTTGATATTCATGGAAACATAGATTCATAGAGAAGTTTGGGTTGGAAGGGACCTTAAAGATGATCTAGTTCCAATCCCACCGCCATGGACAGGGAAGCCCCCCCCAGTACAGCAGGTTCCTTAAGGCCCCATCCAACCTGACCTTGAACACTTCTGGGGATAGGACATCCACAACTTCTTGGGGACCCTGTTCCAATGGCTCACCTAATCTATTCACTCCTATTCCCTTTTATGCAGTTTCCCTTTCGATGTAATGATCTTTAATTGGCTAGTTTATTGTGAAAATGATCCTTCCTGAACATCTTGATTCTCTGCTCATTATAATTAAGTAATCTAGTTCTGATTTACACTGGGTCAAATAAGATTGGGTTTTTCGCCAAGCTCATTTCTTGTTTAATGTTAATCACATTGCTGGAGGAATACCAGGGAGGTATTTTCATGGAATTTCCTATTAATTTTTTTTAATGCCATTTCAGTTGACCTGGATGTTTCTCTATAACTTTTTTAGACATCCATTTTTGCTAAAAGGGTGCCAATTTCCCTTCTGCCACGCTGAGTAGTCACCAATTATTCAAATAATTTCTTCTCTTTTAGTGGAACTACATATTGGTCTACAGTGGGCACTGAGAGAATAGACATGCTTCTCTATGCATTTAAGTGACATCTAGGATACAACAGATGATATTTTGTGATTTACTTTATTTGACCTCTCTAGTAACTATGGAATCCACGTTAAAGTCACAATGTGAATTATTCCTTTGTTCATTTCCCTCAAGGATGATTTAGTGGAGTTGGGGTCGTCATGGGATAATATCTTACGGCATTAAATCACACAAACATTAAATTACAGTCCTTGAGATATTGAAAGACGTGAGATGGTGTTAAAATACTGGATTGTTGAGGGAAAAGAAGAACAATTATATACAAATGTCCAAGTAGCAACCTTTTTGTAAGGAACATTCTTAAAAAATTAGTTATAGAAGATACAGCTTCTAAAACTGTTCTGATAAAACCAAAAACACTTCCTCACAACAGAATTGTTAATTCTGTTATTATACTCTGATACTATATCAGAGTAGTTGAACCAGCCAAATACTCTGACCCAGAGAAAACAAAATACTCATGAGTGTTCTTGTCTACTTATGTGGGTGGAAAAATCACTTGTTTCTAGACTCTGAGTGGCGTTTTGAAGAAAAATTGTTTTGTGTCCTAATAAGCATTGGAATGTTTTATGTCTTGGTCTGAAACAAATCATCAGATATTTGTGATTAATTTTCCCTCTCCCAGTGTTATGAAATTTCTTTTAAAAAGAGGTCATGTTTTGAACAGGAAAGCATCATAAATGATTTCAACTGTAACAAGACAATTCTTGATCTCTCATATCATAAAGCATATGGTTTTAAGATACTGTTAAGGGTTTTAAAAGTCTGAAGAATTTCTCAGAGTATAAGCAGGGATTAGAAACTTAACTTTTTCCGGGATATGCCATTACATCTTCACACTTTATTGAAAATAAAATAAAAGAAAGAAAATAAAAAACTGAAAAAGCCACACCAAAAACAAATTTACTCTAAACAAAACACAACCCCCCCCCCAACTCAGTAGGTGGGTTTTTTCTAGTAAGAAAAAAAAGCCTGTAAATGAAAGTGAAGCTATCCAGTTCAAGCTCACTTTCCAAATGAATAACCTAGAAGAAGTTAGAATTGAGGTACAAACTCTAGAAAATAAACTTGTGATGATTTTGTCTAAATCATGAAGCTTCTCTTAAGTGGCCTCTACTGTTTGAACATGTTTTAGCATTGATCTGACCTAATTCTTGTTCAGTAAAGTGGTTTTCAGAATGGGTAGTCTGTCTTTTTTTTTTAACTTTCTTTTGAGGCTGAAAGAAGGCCAGCTGACCTGACCTGTAGCCCAATCTAAAAATGTGGTAAAAATCCCACAGATCTATTAAGTTGTGTTTGGGAGTAGCTGAGCCTCCTCAACTATATTCAATAAGAAGCTACAGTGGCTCTCACAAAGAGGCGAATTTGGCTTTTGAACATAAGTAAATGAATCATGAAATAGTAGAATAATATCATGAATAGCTGAGAAAGAAATTTAACCCTTGAGAATCGGGCTTGATACAATGGTCTTTTGTCCTAATCATGTGCTATAATCTTATTTGTAGTTTATCTGCAAATATTTTTGTTTCATGTAGCTTAAATTGTTTCAGTAATACCTTGCATGAAAATCACCAGCTGAATAAAACATTTTTGGTTTTCTTGTCTTCTTTGACTTTTAACTTACAGCTGGCTTTAATGCTTGTAAAGACTCTAAGAACAATTATGACTTACATACTCAAAGGCAGGTCTAAACTTGTGGATGATGTATACCTTGGGTATTATTTCCCTACATTTCTACAGTCTTTCCTCTTTCTGAATAGTTCAGAGGAAATCCATGCAAGATACTCCTCTGTGTCATGTTAAAGGGCAGCCTGTCAGTACCAGCAAGACAGTGCATGTGTGCTCTGGCTGAGCTCATATCCTGCAATAGCACACTGACAACTCAGATCGAGCTGACTCTTTTGGGATTCTTTATTGTGACTGACTACTGGTTCTCATGTAACCAAGCTGAATGGTGTAAGAAGATACCTACTTATCCTACTTGTTCCCAGGAAAGGGAATGACCCTATTATCACTGCAGTTCATTTCAGTGTGGGTTAAAAAATGTTTGTCATGCTAAACACTCACTGAAACGCACTTACTCTGCTTTCTGTCTAAACAGAGGAGGAAGACTCACGCACTTGGTTATTTTTAGTCATAGCTGTGGAATTGCTGAAAAATAAATCAACCAAATAAATAAACAAACAACCCCCGCCCCCCCCAAAATAAAAACAACAACAAAAAAACCAGATACCATTATAATGTGATTAAGAGCAAATTTCATTGTGCCTGCAGAGCAAGACGCCTATAGGTATTTCCGTAAATCACAGGAAGAGTTCACTTGTATCTTTAGCTATAAACATTAAAAAAGATAGTTTCAGTGTAGTGAACTAGTATTAACTAATATGAACCCTATTCTTCTGAAACAACTACCTGTTTGAAGTTTGAATAACAGATTACTAAATCTGTTCTAAAGAGATATTGTTCTAAAGAAATCTCTCTATGCTATTCAGAAGATACCTATTAGACCAGACGTTTAACTGATATGAGTTATTTTGTATTAATTAATCATTGCCTTATTTTAAATTCACTCTGAATCTGTTCTCAATTGAAGTTATTATTAATATGCTGATTCATAACCTGGTTTTCCTAATAATAATTCAGACAATATATTCCATAGAGATTACAGATACATAGAATCACTGAGATTAGATTGGAATTTAGGGGACTTGGCTACTTGTTTAACTCAGAAGTTTACACTAAGTTTTGTAAACTTGTTTGTAAGTTTTTTACTCTGACAGGATGTAAAACTTAGAGAGTTCATACTTACCCTAACTAGGATATATATTTTGCCTCTTTTTTTCATTGATCATATGCTAATAAAAAATGATAATCAAAGGGGAGCTAGCCAAACAAGCTGTCTCAGAAGCCACAGCTACCAACTTTAGTTGGGTTATGACTGATTGGTTTAGTTTCTTCTTAGTTCTTTTTGAGATTGGCTGGGAAAGTTGTTGGTGTCACACACAGTCCCTTCCCTCCCTGCATAATCAGATTATACTATATGTTTTTTCAAGTGTAGTGGCTGAGGAATGAGTATCAGCACTACAGACTGGAATGTATAAAAAATATGGGTGAAATGTTATGAAAGTTTGCAATCAAACAAAACATTCTTGGGGAAATGAAATTACTGTAAATTATCTTTAAAGCAGTACTTCAGAGCTTCTTTTGGCTTTATGAGGTAGTAAATGACAACATCTCTATGTACAAATATTTATTTTACCCATATTTAACCCTAAGGATTTGAATACAACTTCAAAGATGTGAAGAAACATCAGCTTGTTGCTGTAAAAGGCTTTGAAAGATACTGCAATGATATGTAATCACTTGTATTACCCAGTAGGCCTAAATCAGGGTAAGAATATAATTCTGGTTCTCATCTGAAGAAATAGTATCCAAACTCTTTAGAGTTTACTAAAATTGGCAGCCAAAAAAAAAAAAAAACAAAAAACCAAAAAACCCCAAAAACAAACAAAAACAAGAAAGTGAAAGAAAGAGTAACATTTGTTTAGTCTTTACATTTATAGTAGTCTGTGACTACCTTCCAAGTTGTCTTTTTTATGAATGCATATGTTTATAGTATGTGTATATAGTAGGTACAGTGTGTATATAGTCTGTATAATGTTATACAAGATATATTGTATGTATGTGTTAAAAAGTAATTGAAATGGTGAATAAGATTTTACTTTCAATGCTTATTTAGACATGGAGAGAAAATGGTAAAAGGGAAAAAGGAAAAGCTGTACATAAGACCACAGCAAAGTAGATCAGATTCTTTTTTTGGTGCATCCTTTTTCAGAGAGAATTATAGAATTTAATTTTGAGCAGGCTATAAGACCACACCCAAACCCTTCCCCCCAACAACAACAATAATGTAAAATATGCTGTGAAAGAAATCTTGTCCTAAATTACTGCTTTTAATTATTGACACCTTTTGTCTTAGTGTAACTTAATTGAAAAAACTCACTTTACCTAGACATGTTTTTATTCTGTGGAAGGAAATAATCAATCACTCAGTTTTTAAAAGCTTTGAGCCATGACAGCTATACCAGTCCTGTGGTTAAATTCTCCTATTGACATGGAAAGTTTCATGATATTTTACAAAAGCAACTCAGACATTGAGAGAAATACATAATACCTCATGGTTAGATGAACCATGGTATAGGTAATCATTTCAATAAAAACATCAGTCCAAATGTAAAATTTTGTGAAACTTCATGAAGAAGTAAATGTTTCCTGCAAGAGACTTATTGTTCCTGTCACCAACGTATTTTTTCTGGATTGTTTCCACGTGTGCTTAGAACTGACCTTCAGCCTGGGAAGTATCTGGGAATGCTTGATTATCTCATTCACCCCTTTCCTTCGTACACAGTATTCTCATATTTACAGTTTCTGTTGGCAGAATAGATTTGAGGGGTAAAGCCTTTTTTCTTCTTTTTCCATGTTCCTTACCGCTAGTTCCTGACAACAGTGCAGAATTGCTGTTTTTAAGGCAGTTCAGTGTTGTCACAAAAGGGGCTTTTTTCTTGTGGCTCTTCCCTACAAACATGGTGTTTTGTGACCCATTTGGCTATAAGTTGCATATTCTGAGATTCATAATTTGTGATCTTAATTTTGTCTCATTTCCTGGATGTTGTGGCAACATTGTTAAAACTGGGAGAAACAGGCTTCTCAGAAATTACACTGCTCAGAGAATCATGATAGGGGGGACCTTTGAGATCATCCCCATTGTTCAGAGCATCATAGTAGGAGTTCTACATGGCATGCCTTTGTTTCACAAGAATTCCTGTCACACTGGAGTTTTTATTTTCTCTAAAATGAATGGGATGACTTACACCTGGAATTTTAAATATTACTTCAAAGGATTGAAATAGATTATGGAGGATAGCAAATGAGGATAAACTGGCAACGTGATTAGAGTGGCCAGCATAAGGGCCAGTTAGGGTTACCTCATGGGGTTGTTTTTTTTTTTGTTTTTTGGGATATTTTAAAGATATAAATTATATATATACAATTTTACTCTACATGCCTTCATGTGAATTATTAAAACCTTCAGGAGAAGAAAACTACTATTAATAATAGAAAGGATTCCTCCTCTGGAGTCAGAGAATTTTGGTTATCACAATGGGTACTGGAATATCAAGAAGCAGTATGCTTAATCCTGTTGCACAGTGTAAAATGCTTTTTCAGCAGTATGGTGATCACTTTATTTTCCTTTGGTTTTTGGATAGTCTACTAAAATAGAAAAAAAATTAAGGCGTTCCTGAGTCCTTTCACTTACTGCTTCCTCTGTGGTTTGTTGTCTTTCAGTCACTATCTTTACTGCTCATCCTTTACCTCTTTTGGGAATTAAGCTACACATGGACAACTAATATAATGATGCACTTTCTGGGGTTACTTCAGAAACGCCTTGTGTGTCACAATGTTTTATATTGTAGTAAAATGCAATTTTCCCTGCAGAACTACCATTTTCCTGAAGTTATTTTCTCGTTTTTAACTTTTTAGGCCTGATAGAGTAGATGGCAAATTTTGTTTACGGCATTTTTAATAGAAGGCCAAGCTGAAACTTGGGTGTCTGGTTTTGCCTTCCCTCTCTGTCATAGTATCCCATCTCATGATCTAGTGTTGATAACTCAGAAGTGAGATCAGACTCCAGTTTTACATAGATTTTACTATCAGGGGCTCACTTACGTTTGGTCCTACACCTTTTCTACCTCTGGAGTTTTTTAGTGTCTCCTGAGATTAAATTTATTCTTTTTTTTTTCCCAAGGCAAAAGTGTCTGTACCATAAAGAAACAATGAGAAAAATAGTGATACTCTGACTTTCTAAGATTATAAATTTTAAATTTGGTCAGACTTATAAGAAGTGTGGAACACTACTTATCACTTCTCTCTTTACTATTTCCTCTCAAACCTCTCAAATAATTTGGGTTTATGTTTTTTAGGTCTATTTTTTTTTTTTTTTTTTTTAGTGAAGCATTTGAATCTTTATCCTGTTCTTTAGGAACCTTGACAATTAAAGAATTTGGAAACACGTTATAGAGGTTGCATAATTTTAGTCTTCTGTATTAGGACATTAATGAATTGACACTGTGATTTCATTTTATCTCAAAGAGACACTTGACACATCGTACTATCCAAATTGATGTCTTAAGAGGAAACATTTTTTTCAAACATTTTTAAGATTTCCTAATTGGACAAAAAAGCACAAAACAACAACTACAACACCTCTCTGAAACAAAATCTAACAAACCCCAAAACACTTCTCTTTGTGAAGTTAAAAACATAACTTTACACTTTTTCATTTTCATAGCATAACTGTTTTCAGTTATTGGACATGAGAAGGAAATAAAACAGGTTTTGGAGATAAATTAGATCTTTATTGATGTTTTTATGTTAAAAGGAAACTAGAGAAGTATGACTAGAGGGAAAAATTATCACATAACTCCTAATAGGAAGTAAACAATTAGCATTATTTGTCTCTTCAGGACATTTTTTGGCTGATTTTTAGTTTTGACATGTGTAAGGAATACAATTTTTGGAAACAACATAGCTTAAAATATACCATATGGTTTAATATCGTTAATATTTTTTATAGCTGATGAAAAAAAAAACCAGAATCATCTTTGGCTGTGCATTAAAAAGTCTTGAAAGCACTATCTTTTAATTTTCAAGAAGTAGGATAATCTTTACATGATGTCAGTCTGTTTGGATCTCTGAAATTTACAGCACCATGTACTTTGTAAATTAAACTTTATTTTATGAGCTTATGAGCTCATTAAGAAAAACAAACCATAAGAAAAATATCTTCTGCCTGAAACACCACCAAAGCATAAAGATATCAAACAATGGTGGAATCATCTTTGTGCAGACTAGTCAAACACATGAACTCACTAATTCATTATTTCCCTAATTCACAAGTTGTCTTATTTACAAGTTCTCTAAATTGTATTTTTTCTGTGAACAAACTAGTTACCAATGCCAGTCTCATTCTTTCTCCTCTGTCGAGGAGTGAATGACCCCCATACCACACTGAAAAGCACAGAGGCTCATCAGTCAGCCTGCTGTTGGAGCTTCTACAAAAATGTTGGGGATAAGCTTAGGCATTTACACTTTCCAGCTCAGAAGTTTGGTCTGTAGCACTTCCAGGAGTTAGTGTAACCTGAAGAAACTGCCAGGTGGTTGCTTTTTGGAAATGCAGAAGTTGTTGGCTGCAGGTAATATCAGCCCTTATCTCTTTCTATCCACTGGGTTCTATGTACAGACTGCTCTCCCATTGACCACTCACATTGGCACTGCTCCCAGCATATGTCAGACTCTATTGACTATTGTAATATTTTTACTTTTCTTTCCTCTTAGAGTTTTCCAAGTCATTCTAGTTATCTTAGCTTCAGTGCCTCGTAATATTTAGAAATTTATTTGGTAGGATTTTAGTATCAATTTACTTCAGTTCTTATACCAATTTCACCCAATAGATTTTGAATAATATTTCTTTAGCCTCCATGTCCTTTTGGCCCATGGCTTTGTAGCTGTCATCATAGAGATGGTCACTGCAATCAGTAAGGTTTTCATTCCATGCAGGAGTGTATACATTGGTTATGTTCAATGTATGTTCATTGTGATTAATTTTAGAGCCATAATCATAGGCTCTTGCACATAATGCAACTGCATTAAGTGAAGGGCACTTTTACAAAGAAGTAGGCTGGATTGTTTTTAAGATACACAGCCATGAGCAATGTTAACTTTATTTTGTCCATTTACATTGATTTGCACAGTGATTATTAGGAGTGTTTATGAAATAGTTGCTGTGTATTTTCTCATTGTGTACATATGATGTAAGTATTCTGGGACACTAGTGTATGATTAGTTTCCTTACATGCCTGTAGTGCCCCTTTCACTCTGTTGTTGTCACAGCCATGTACAGCTTTATGTCCAGTGTTGACTACATGTAGGTAATTTCAGGTTAATTATAGATCTTAGTGTAGCATTATCACCCACTGTCAATACATGTCCTTGTGATGTTGCAGATGGTATTCCTTCTGTAACTAGTTTAAAAGTGGGTTGTCATGGATCTGACAACATCCGAGTTGTTCCAAAATGCAGGATGTGTTGTAGATAAGTTCTGGATATATTTTCCAATTATCAGTGTTGCCATGGTGATGCAAGAGGGTCACACTTCCTGCAAGAGAAGACACTCAGGTCGTGGACATAATCCAAACCTCAGCTGTTTTTAACTTGTTCCCTTTTTCATTGTAAAAGGAGAGGCACACGGATAGCTCTTGAGTTGTGTGTTTAACTGCAACGTGATTATATGGATTTCAGAAGGGTTTTATTTGTGTTTGAACAGGATTTGGGGCAGCTACTGATATGAATTCCTTATCTGTGGTTCTTCTTGTGGGAGTTTGTCACTTGTGTAGCCAACTTACAAGTTCTCACAGGTATGATTCCCACACGGTATTAATAGATCCACTTTTGTGTATGTGCTGGTTTAGTAGTTTATTCCATCGATTTACTGTCCCGCTGTTTTGAGGATGAGGCAGTAGCTGGAAAATCCATTGTACAAGATTTGAACTAAACCAAGCTTGTCCTACTTTATTCTTAAAGTGTTATTGATGCTAAGATTATATTTCTCTGGATAAGGGAGAAGTAGCAAACCAGTGACATAAAACAGTTGTGAGACCAGTGATTGCTTAGGCAGGGAGTATATTCTGACCACCACTATTTCTGCTCCTGTAAGGATTTCTTTCCACCCTCCAGGTGTTTGTGTTAATGCACATGAGAAGTTTCCCAGATTACTTACCTTCCATGAAGTTGGTAGAATGTTGGACATGTGCTGTATCATTGTTTTTTAAAAAACGACACAAATATACAATTTGTTTCACCAGAACTTTTGCCGCTCATCTTTTCTGACATCCTCACTTACTGCCTGTTGAAATAAATCCTATGTCCCTGTATGTCAAAGCCACTCTTGTAACCAGATACTTGTTCAGTTTTGTGCTATATTTTTTTAACCAAATGATCAGCCTCCTGGCTGCGTGCTGCCAGGATTTTTAGGGTTTTCGTAACTAGATACAATTTTTTATGGATATGTTTTGGTCTGAGCTATACCATGAATCACTTTCTATTGTGATGTTTTTTTCACCATACATTTCAATCATTTACTTGGCTATATTTTTCCATCTAGCCACTGGGTGGGATCTCTAAGGGTTAATAATTAAAACCAACTTTACAACAGGAATAGACACATAAAATTTTATCTCTTCTTGAGTCAATAGCTTGATAGTTAGCAGCCCTCAGTAAACAGCTATGTTTTCAATGAGTGAGTTAAATCACTTCCTATATTCTTCCCATAATGGCCACATCACCGCTGCCCATTTTCTTAAAGCCTTCTCTCTTTGTCAGAGTTTGTTGATGGGTGAACTGCAGCAATAAAAGTTCTGACTTTCCAGTAACACTTACAGAATAACACATTCAGTTTTATGATTCATTTTGTCCCTTTAAATTTATAGATTAGACAAAAGAAAATTAACTGGTTTAATCTAAAGCAGACATTTTCTTTAAAGACAGAATACCTTAAAAAAAGTTTGGCTGAGGTCTTAATAATTAAGAGACATGTGACTAAGGATTAAATCATGCAGTTAGTAAAAGCATGTTGAAATTCCATCCTCAAGCACCTCCCTAGCTACTGAACTGACTGAGAAAGCTGAGTTCAGTAAGCAGGTATTAACATGAAGAAAATGTAATAATTCTTTTCTCTCCTTGTGCTTTTGTTAATGATGCCACCAAGGGTGAATATACTGCTGTTTACCTAAAACAGTAGGTTGCAAAAATAAATCAAGAGCTCTTTCTTACTGGTGGTCACGATCATTAGATAAATAGGAAAAGTTGCAATATAATTATATATGGTTGAGACCTCTGTTCCTTGCATTGTTCACCAAATGTCTGTGTCTTTTTTTCCTCTGAGAGCTATCATCACTCTGTTCTCACTCTATCATCACACCTCACTCACATGACACAATGAATGTTGCTTCATATACTTTGTGCATACTTATTTTAAATTATTCCATTAAGAAAAACAACTTTAAAAGGGATATTGTGTTCCTTCTAATCACTCATCTGTTACAAGTTGAATTATCAGAAGGCTTCACTGATCAGAAAACCCCCATTTTTATACAATTCTCTAAGTTTATTTTATCTTTCCATCCAATTACCTTTTTAAAAGTAATTATGTAAACTGGGCTACATATCCTGTGCTAGCTAGTCTGTTGCTACAAACTCAAGTAGTGACTTTAAGATCAGCTCCACACAGTATTTTTTGTCGATTTTAGACTTGTGATATTTCTGATGTTAAGAGATCTGTGTCTAACGACATTAACATAGACCTTTCTTCTTTGAATTATCTTCAACATAAAAGTTAAAAATTATTCTTGTTCCCTCTGGAACATTTATAGATACTTTATAGATGAGAGTTTCCAGAGTTCAATGTAGATATATGCTGTTTCCTATGGGGTGGTCATATACCAGAGAAGGGAATTACTATTTTTTTAAATATCATTATAACTATAGAGACAATTAAAGATTGAGTATAAACAGATTCAATACCACAACAGTCTTCAGTTGGACTGACTTTTTATTATTATTTCATCAGTGCATTATTTTTGAGAACATGAAAGAGTAGATTGATATGAATTAAAAATAAAATAAGTCCATCCTAATCATTCCTCTGAACTGTGAGATTTTTGACAGTTTCAGAACTTTTACAACAAACAACAAATTTTTTCTACTTTTTAAATCTTTGCTTCCTTTCAAACTAATATTTTAGTCCACTTCTTTTAAAATAGATGCAAGCACAAATCTTCATAATTCATGTTTCTAATAAAATTCCTGTTACCTGTTTCGCTTATCCAGCAAATATTTCTATTATTTTTTGTTGTTATCTTGAGTCAGCCAGCCAGTGAAATGGATTGTTGAGATCTGTCTCTTTTAATGAAAAAATTATATTTTATTCTACCTCTTGCCATCTTAAAGAGGATATCTAAAAAACCTGTTTTGATTAGATTTTCTGTAAAGGACATAGGCAAGTCAATACAAATAGAAACACCTCCTTCTTTTTACCACAATGGAGTGAGACAGCACTTCTGTTTTCTGGAGGAGGAATGACTTTTTTTAATTCTTAATTTTTTTGAATTTTAGATACAGGGTTGGTATCATCTATTCATGCTGAAAAGTGCAGGCAACATTCAGCCTATCATAAAATGATTAGAAGCTGAAGAGAGCACCAGCTTACTGTACAAGCCTACTTCAATTATTACAGCTGTAAGTTTGATCTGACTGGCAGTGCCCCAGCCTCAAGAACACTTGAGCCATCACAACGGAAGGGAGCAAGAATTCATAACCAGTGTTTCCTTTTTAGTATCCTGTAACCTTAACATTTCTCCAGCTTTGTAATGTCAAAAAAGTCACCTCAAACCTGTAATGAAACATCAGCAACAGGCTATTCTGCTTCATTAATAACTCAAGTCTTTCAGATTTTCAGTCAAAGAAAAAAATTACCATTCCTATTTCTCCGTCTTTTAAGAGTTGTAAGCTGTGCATCCCCAAGTTCTCTCTTCTTTTAATGAATATGCAAAGAGGCTAGCAAAATCCACTGAAAAAAATTACTGATTATGAAAAGTGTAATAAAAATTTCTGTAGATAACTACTAGTTTGGGGCAGGAAAAAAAATGTAAGAAAAAGTTATTGTACTTTTTAAAAATCCAAAAGTTTCAACTGTTTCATTATGTATTTATTGCATTATGTAATACATTATATATATATATTCTTATGTATCTAAATTTACTGTGGTTTTGTTTGGTTATTTTTTTAATTAAAGCTTTAGGAAACAAAGCAATTACCACAACCCAGAAGTTAAATTAACAATGGACTGCAAGAGTTTAATATTTAGTTGCTTTGGATCTACTGGGCCTCATACTGGTTTGTGGATGGCAAAACCTTTGTATTTTGGATAAGGCTTATTCAAATTAAATTGCTGGAAGTAGGTCAAGAAACGAGAAAGACTCAACCTTGATGAAGCTTTGGCAGCAGCTCTGCAGCATCTGTGTCACAGTGTTGTCGTGGGCTTGATGGTACTACACCAGGCAGTGATAATGAAGGGAACTGGGAGTCCTTCATTGTCCCTTTCCTCCTCTCATATCCGTACTCCACTACAACAGTTCTCCACAAGCTTGTAACAAATGGAAAATAAATGTCCTGAAAATCATGGAAAAGTTGAAAACAGCTGGAAAACTGGAACAAAACCTGCAAAAATCTCTATTCAGTTGAAATGAGACATAACTGAATCATACTGCCAAAACTATGTACTCTTCAGTGTTTTGTAAGCAGCATTGGCCTCCTGCATTTCAAATGCAGGTGTTGGCATTAATTGCTGAAACATAAACATGTTTTTTACAAATGGATATCACAATATAAAAGCAATTTCTTTTTCACTTCTAACAACTGAGACTTCTGTTGAAGTAGCAAGGTTTTTAAGTTTGCTTATTTGTCTGAATTCTGTTTGTTTGGTTGCTCTGGTTTGTTTTTAACATAATCAAGAGGAAAAAAAACTAAGGAGATATAAGTGGCTAGTCTGTACAGACTGTCCGCATCAGCATTTTCTCTGCACTGGGGTTGGGAAGCAATTTCTGAGAAACTGATTTCTTCTGGGCCAAATAAGTAATAAATAATCAAAAGATAAATAATGTAAAAGAATGCAGCAAGATTTACTAGCTGAGTCATACCACTACGAGGTAGGCTGTGCAGTACAGTAGGATAGTGCTACACTTTCAAGGAAATGAGAATATACTACCTGGAAATCTTCTGGAATGCAGACAGCAAAATAAAGCCCTCTATAAAAAGTGCTTCATTTTTCTCTTGATAAAAAGGAAATCCAAAGGTCACAGGGATTTTGAAAAGATTTCTTTTTCTTACGTATGTATATTATAAGGCAACTTTTGCCTAGTATGAAACTCCACAGTTAGGTAAAGAGGGTAAGTGCTTTGTGATTGTAGTTCTAGACAAATAACTTCCTCTAACTAGATATTTTAAATATATATTCATTTAATTCAAACTTGTCTTGAAGGAAGAAAGTTTTTGTCTGTTTTCTTTAGATTCAAATATTTTTGAGAGCACTATGATTATTTAATGACTTCCTTTGCAAACAAATCCTAGCCAAGTAATAAGTATGTCTGTTTATGCTGTACTCAAAAAGTATTAAATAGAAGATATTTGAATAGGTATTTCTTGTTGATAAAGCGCATTTTTAAAACATGAGCAGCATCATTAATTCACTATTACAGCAGTAAAAACCCTAACTGTTGAAGGTTATTAATATGCCGTAATTAATTAAAAGCTAAATTATTGTCTGTCTTTGTCTTTTTTAGGAGTGAAATCAAAACGTGAATTTAGACTCCATTCAGAAACAAATGGAAGAGATAGAAGTTTTTGGGACCCAACCAACACAACCTGATAAATTAGATAGATGCTGGCAGCCAGGTGACCATCTGTGTCATTCAAACCTTCCATCTCAAAGTTTCTACTCAAAGTCACCTCATCATGCACATATGCATTCATGTTACAGCAGTGATTGGGAAATTTTTGAAGCAGTAAAAATTCAGGAACTGGAGGAAGTCAAAGCCAGAGCTGCCCAAATGGAGAAGACAATGCGCTGGTGGTCAGATTGCACCGCTAATTGGAGGGAGAAATGGAGCAAAGTTAGAGGAGAAAGAAATAAGGCACGAGAGGAAGCAAGACAATTGAAAATCAAATTAGATGGTGTCATAAAAGAACTAAGTGTGCTTAAAAAAATAAATCAGGATTTAGTAAGTGAGAAGGAAAACATAGAAAATGGAACTGCTTGGAAAACAGAATGCTGTTGCTCAGAAATATCCTGTATTGAAAAAGACCAAAACATGTTAATGTTTCTGGAACCAGAACCTCCAAAAGACCTAAACAAAATCATCAAAATTCCTGAGGCAGAAGAGACAAAGAAGGTAAAGAATAGGAATTATTTTCTGTGGTTCATGAAGGAGTGGCAAAGTATGTATGTGTATGTAGAAATGGGCTTTTTCAGGAATTTTGACCAAAATGCTGCCTGATCCATTCACTAGCAAAACCTTTCAGCCCCCTGACCCCCCTCATCTAAGTATTTCTAATACAGAAAAATACAGAAAACAATTCATACCCTTGCATTATGACTAGACATTTAAGAAACAGAGACAGACTGTTATACGCAGTAATTTACAATATTGTTTTGATTCTTTCTCATGTTTTATGGTAACAGGTTACTTCTCTTATCTGAATTGACCATGTTTTTTATACTTACATTCTTTCTCTCCTCCAAAAAATCAAATTAGGTTCTTGGCTTCTAAAATAAAATCATTTCATTCTCCCTGAACTTCAAAAGCTTAGGAAGAGGTAAGGCACTTCTTTTGCAAATTTGCAAGGCTTTTTGTTTGATAAGGAGAGCAATTAAGTCCTGGTATAGAATTTAAAAATCGAGTATAAGCATTGTTTAAACAGCTCCTAGCGCTAAACAAAAGATCTAGTTATATTCATTAAAAACTAGAGTATTTGTTCATGTTTAACTACCCTTAATTTTGTGCCTTGGAATGCACTGTATAGCCTTCATAGCACCATGTAAAAACTTTATTTGTTTTCTGATAGATGGCAGTCATTGTAGATATAGGCAATTTTTTTCATACATTGCAGGAAAATGTTTTTCCCTGCATTGTTGAAAGTAGGAAAATTTTTACTTCAATTCAAGGGAAATTGCCAAGGTCTTAGATCTTCATGTATTCTATTTGGAAATTTTACTCTCTAATGCATATTAACGATATTATATTTCTGTGAAATCTGAAGGAAAAAAAAAAGACTTATGTTAGTAGCAAGAATAAATTTTGCCAAAAAAGACATGCCTTTCATATTTTCAGGCAGACAAATGTGCCATTGGAAGGAAATACCACAAAATATCCTTTAACTATTTTTCCTTAGTATAAAATATTTTCTGCTTGAAAACTTAAACTTTATATGTCAATGGGAAACATTCTTATCTTTTCAGTGGTTTCTACTATTTTCTGATGTAAATTTTGAGCATTCTTCAAAAACCTCAAAAGAACAGTGATATGAAAGAGGATTGTCAGTAAACTGCTAAAATGAGATTAGTTTTGAAACAAAATTCCTCAGATATGGTAAAGCAAATACATTTCTAAGGGAAACTTGTTTATAAGTGGCATTCAGTTTTCCTCAAAAATGTTATTTTACTTTTTTCCTATTTTGATATTAGTTTTTCTTATGTTTTGTATGCAAAACATCTATCTTTAAAATAGATACCTATATACTTTGTTCATTATGAAAAACTTGTGTAAGCCTGCTTCAACACAATTTACATAAAAAGTTTGAGAGTTCATAATGTAGAGTTTCTCAACACATTATTTGTATGGATAAATTGCATTGCTGGTTTTATGAGTTCCAGGATTCTGTCTTCACCGGAGTTACAGCCAACAAAAGAGAAATATAATAATATACTAAAGCATATATTTCCTTAGTAAAGACATATTGGAAATATTTTGGATATGAAGCTTGTCATAACAGAAGCTGTGAAATATCACAAAATGACAGTTATTCAAATATACTGACATTTTTGCACCTTCTACCCATATACAGTCCAACTGTCTAAGATGTTACCTATTTCCTTTTTTTCTTCTATGTTCCTTAAATGTCTAGAAGAGCCTTGGTAGGCCCTGCTGGAACTGTGTTAGACTTGTTCCTTCATTTACTCAGGTGTCATACTTTTGTTTTCTCAGGATGTAAACAAAGGCCAAAGCGACGACAATAAAAAATTCACCCCAAAGCCTCCTGATTTCTTCACCAATGGATTTCCCAGCATCTATTTGGAGGAACCTAAAATAAGTTTGGGCACTACAGCTAAGACAACAGAGAATGATTTAATGCATGTATCAGTCTTAAATTTGCATTTGGCTGAGATGAGAAAATTCTTACAGAAGGAAAGAGAGTAAGTGCAAAATATATCCTACTTGTAGAATTCTCATAAAGGGCTTGAAGGCAGTTTCTAAGATAGATATGGTAATGTTTATATTTATAGCTCATATATTGTAAGCTTTATTCATTGCTATTTGAAAGGCTTTAATAAGAATTTAGAGAAACAATTCAACATAGAGTGTTTATTGTTTTCTTTGGCTTGTCTGTCATTTAAATAAGAGGTGTTCCATACAAATATGTACTTATTAGCAATTTGCAATGCAGTGATCTCTAATATATGTTATACTTAGTTATTGAAGTGCTTTGTGCATAATAACAAATTTTCATAAACTCTACCAGCAGACTTTGAAAGAGGCCAACTGCAGAATGAGAAAGGCTGTTTTTTAATTGAAAAATATATGAATCAGCTGCAAAATGCTGTTAATTTTAACCTCTTCACTTCTAGCAAAGTCTGTGATAAAAGCCAGTAACAAAGAGGGAGTAATACATTTATTGTACACTTATGTAACATATCAAATTTGTCGCACATAAATACTAAATGTATATTTTGGTGGCCTAAAATAAGTTTTATGTTGTATAAATGGTCAATATTGAGAAAGATTGAATCTCAATAGAAAGGCTTTTTGAGGAAACATGCAGCATGTGATGTATGGTGACGAAATAGCAGACTTCAGGCTGTAATTACAGGTGACAGTAATTTCAAAATCAGTTGAAGTTAATTAGAAAATTAAAAGGAATAAAATTCCCCATCTATTGCAAATATATTCAACACTTTCAGTTCAGAAATGTAATGGTAAAATGTGCTGAAGAATTTCCTTCCTGTCAGCTTATTTCACATTTCTTGCCAGTCAGTTTATTTCATATTTGTTGTGTACAAATCTGAGGTAAAAAATCCTTTCAATTCCTAACTAGGGTTTGATGTGCTTTGTTATATGAATTAGATAGTTTTAGAAAGCAAACAATGATTCTCTAGTTGAATCATATAGCAGAAGATGGTCATGCTCTCTTTCCTTAAAAAGTATTTAGTTTTTCTGTGGCAGCATATATGTATGTGAGTTAGGAGACTGATGCCCCACATACCCGTTTTCCTGGGGTTGAAATATTTAGGGGCCTAGGTACTTCATCAGCAATCACAGTATGCATACATATATAATAATTTTCTTTTAGAAAATTGAAAATTTTTCAACTCACTTTTAGTCACTTAGGCAAAACTTTAACAGGTTTTGGTTTGTCTTTTTGTTTGCATGCTTCTCTAACCAATTTTTAGCTGTACTTCACGGGGACGGATTTTTCCGTTTATGCCTAGATATATACTGACTGTGGTATTAGGCAATAAATTTACTGGCACATGGTAAGAATTGGGCCACATCTATAACATGCAACATGTGGCAATGCCAACCTGAGACAGCAAAAATGTTCACAGGGCAGTGATTTCCACATAACAGTGGGGATTGGTATAGCAGCTCCCTCTCCAGGAGGGCAACATTTCCTGCATGCAGAGATGTAATGCAAGCAGAATATATGCAACTTCTAAGTATGAAGCAACTATATTTGGGAGTGCAGACAGCAAATAGGAATAATATTACTAGGATGAGTATTGTCATAGTCACCAGTCTCTTGAGATAGCTGATGAATCTTTGTTGGGCAGGCTGTCACCTGCTATCTCAGAAAGAGTTGGTCTCCACCACTTAGTAGAATTGGCTGATTTTGCCGAATTTCCAACTCCAGATTTCCAGGTTTCTGCCTAAGGTTTTATTCTTGCTCATGTCAGTGTTTTTACCCCTGTATTCTGGATTTGCTAGTCATGACTATCTCAACAATCTCACCCCTGTTTGCATTTTTACTCTCCTTATCTTATGTGGCTCTAGCTTAAGTATTTTCTCACAGCTTCTTTTTCACAACTTAGCAATTTTCTCAGTGAACTCAAGCCAAGGACATGCAGCTGTGCTGCATCAAAAGCAAGCAGATCATAGACAGCTTGAACCTCAATGCCAAAGGTTACTTTAGCAGTCAGTATGATCTTACTCATGCAGCAGAGGACTTCTCAGCAAATTTCTGGTTTACATGCAGCACTCTGAACTCTGACTGCATTTTTTCTAGAGTCAAGTTAGCTTATGCAAATTCAGTGTTTGAACTTCCCCCTAACTAAATTACTTAATAGTTACCTAACTAGTAAACCTGTTGGTTTCCTAACTAATCTCTTCATAAGATGTTTTGCTTCTTCACCCTGAGAAGACTTCTTATTGCATTCTGCTTAGAGCCATCATCAGTAATGTTGACATAGCCTTATGCACACAGGTCAGGCTTTGCAAAGAACAAAAAGAGAAAGTCTAAAAAATATACTAAAACTAAAGAGATGAAAATCTATGTTTTGACATTCAGAAAATATCAGGCTTGGATTTGCAATGTGAAATTACACACCAACATCCTTTACTAGGTACTAATAGCTCATATCAATTACACATTTGAGGTCCCATTATCATGAATGGAAATTACAAACCTTATGAGTGGGTCATCATTTTGCATAATCATTTGCTTAAAATCTTTTGTCATCTTTTGGATCAGTGTTCTCATCTAAATGTCTTCTAGTTTTAAGTGATTTGTTCTATTTTGAACTTAAAAGTGTTCATTTCCTCTAAAACCAAAAGCCCACAAGCTGGTCCCCTGATGGCTAATAATATCAAAGAGGAACTGCTTAACACTGTCTGGGTAAGGTAGACAGTGGATACAAAAGGCTCTGCCTGAACAACAAGAAATCCATTTTTTTCCTGCAAGGATCACTGAACACTGGAACTTGTTTGGCAGAAAAGTTGCTGAATCTGCATCCTTGAGACGTTCAGAAGCCATCTGGACATGGTCCTGAGCAATCAGTTCTAGGCAACTCTGCTTGGGCATGGGGTTTGCAGCAGATGACCTCCTCAGGGTCCCTCTCAACCTCAACCATTCTGCGATTTAATTAGATAATGAGTTAAAATGTCTCATTACAAGATCCATGAAAAATACTCTGAACTTGATTCTTTTACCTAGTAATAAGTTGCTTCTGATGTCTGTTGTATTCTTTCTTCTGCTCTTTGTTTTCTATATTTAAATAGCAAACGTTATGTAATCAGAATAATTTCTTTCAATTAGTGGTATCAGAAGGAGCTGATCTCCCTTAAGAAGTACTGTAGCACAAAAAAAAAATGTCTTCTAAATAAGCAAAACATACTGCACATTCTTCTTTTACTTTTCAGATTAGACCATTTCTGAGGACTTTCACTGCATTCAGTATGGTCAATAGACTATTGCTCAAAGTATTGGAATGTCATCTTTTGTGTATTCACTTTCTACTGTATTAAATGTCCCACTAATAATTATCTTAGTTCCCCAATGAGATCATGATATCATTCCAACAAAATATCCCATTACTTTGAAAGAAAAACCGTTGAGCTGAAATGCATCTTGCTCCTCTTTGCTTTGTGAATAATGGTGTTTATTTTATTACTGTAATGTTATGGGAGTTTTAGGTGTTTGCTAAGATAAGCTGTGCTATATGCTAAATCTAGACAGAAAAAGGAGATCCCTGATTCAAGAACATTAGTTTTAGATATAAAAGAAGAGGGAAGAAGATATTTTACTCTAGTGGATTGCTTCATTAATGTAGCTGACATTGCTTCCAGGACCTGAGTCAGTCCAGTGGCAACTCTTGTTATCTCTGTGCAAGCCTTCAGTCTGCTGTGTAGAAATGCCCCAGACAAATTCCATCAATACATTTTGCTTTAAATCAAATTTATTTAATACACTTTATTTAAACCAAATATTCTCAAAATATAGTTCTAGTAAGCCCAGCAATAACATCTTTGTTAAAAAGGTTGTAAAATTCTGTTAGCCTCCAGTAAAATAGAAAATAACTACTGTGGCACACAACAGTTTCTTTAGTTGCCAATATTAGAATTTTCTTTTCAACTATTTCATGTTTTTCTCATTGTATAAGCATAGTACTTCTGTGCTAAGGAAATTTTCCTAAAAGTCTTCTAGCAGTTTCTTGAAGGAATAATTATTTTTTGAAACATGAAATATACATCTTTTAATTATGTTTTTTAATGTTTAACATCAATCATCTTTGGTTTCTGGTCTTTATAGTGTATATTTCCCTTTGCATATGTGTGTTTAATCGTCTGTTTATACTAAATACAAGTGATGTAATACCTTTTCTTTGAGGATCTTCACTAACTGTGAAGAAACTTGTGATAAATTAGGTGGTCTGAACCTCTAACTGAAGTCAAATTTTCTTCAGTTTATCTCAAAATTTTGTTTCATTTAAAGTTTAATTCTGTACTACTGGATTTCTGTTTTCTCTTTAGCTATTATTTTTTGTAAATCTTTTGGAATAATTATGCAATGATAATATAGGTTTTTAGAAAAGTCAAGATATACCATTGACAAAGGCAGCAGTATATAACTCACTCTATAAGAAGGAAATTCAAAGTAATTTTTCTTCTGTGAACTTCAAAATTGTGCAATACTAAATCTTAAAATACTTTTTTAGAATGAATATATTTCTGGAGAAAGAAATGGAAAAGATGGAAAATGAATTATTTCTTTGGAAATGGAAATATGAAGAACTGAGGCAAACCAAGCTGGAAAGCCTGAAACAGGTATGCTAGCAGTACATTGTTATCACATGTAATAAGAAAGAAAATTTTGACTTCTGATTTCCTTTGTTGTAGCTAAGTAAAATTGTGTCCAGGGTTTATGAATGTGATAAATCCACTATTTATCAATTATTATTCTATAGCCAGATGGGAGGGACCTGATGAAGGTGTGTGGATGCTGCTATGGCAGCTCTGGTGCTTGGGAGCTGTGGGAGGGGCACTGGGATGGCTCCACAGGCTTCCAGTCCCTACTGGCCAGAGGAGGCAGGTTCTGGTGCCCCATCCCCATGTGTGGTGAGGCTGGTGGTCCCAATGTACAGCAGTGTGTGATCAGGGTCCAGCAGGACTTGTGTTCAGAGAGAAATGGCCCATGTGGGGTAAAGGGATGTTGAGGAAAGCCCTGCTACCCTTCCTGTGAGCCTGGAGCAATAGAACAGTAGAGGTGTAGAAATTAGCTGAAAAACTGTATTGTCCCCATCAACCTGGACAAGAAAGTAAGGCTGGGCAGGATTAGAAAAGGCAAAGAGGAGATTACCAGAATCTTCCAAGGACCTAGAAATAAGAAAGTCTGAGCCACATGGGAGAGGCAGCCAGAGGCTGCTGTGAGTTTCACAGTGAATAGTCCCACAGTAGGAGGGCTGGAAAGGTATGTCCTCCAGCAGCTGTAGGATGGCTCTTTTTCCACATAAAAGAGTTCAAACACCTGGTAATGAAGTAGGGGAAGAAAGCCATGACTTGTGAGCCATCAGAGCCAGTTTTAACATCAACCATGCATAAACATCAGGAGGAAGCAGTGAGTGGCAGTGGTAGGAGGTTTGCTCCTGTGGGGATAGAAACCCCTGTGTTCCACATTTGCTGTTTTGAGGGTTATGTGGCTTGCTGTGGGCTAGAATCCAGAACACTGCAGAGAGATTGCCAGGGTCTGTCCAGTCCTTAGACTGCTACACAGGCACCAACTAGGAACATGTTAGGAATGATCACATAGCTCTGGGGTTGAGGTCATGGGGACCCAGGTCTTGTCTCCTTGATCCTACCAGCTGGGTAACGTAATGAGGAGAGTTTTGAACTAGGAAAGGAGGCAATGAGAGATTACAGACCACAGTGAAACGAAGAAGTGCTGGTTGGATGGAAAGCTCGGGGCACGGATTGATAGGAGCAAGAAACACTTCAGGAATGATAAAGCAATGTGAAGGGACACTCGTCTCAATTGTTGGTAAAGAAATACACACACCCTGGGAAAAAGCAGGGAGAATTAGAGCTGTATGTGGTTACAGAACTACGATATGGTTGGAATAATTCAGATACTGTGCCAAGTCCATGCAACTGGAGTACTGTGAAGGACTTCCAGAAACACTGCCAAGGAAGGGCTGGGGGGATGGAAGTTGCCCTCAGATCTATGAGCAACTCAGATCTTTTGCAGTCTCCAGAAGGATGGGGGGTAATCAGAGTTGTGACTCTAGGATCAGAAGAGAGGCCAGTAAGGGCATCATTGTGGTAAGAGTTTTTTACAGACCACTTAATGAGGAAACAAAAAAAGTATTTAAAGAACTCAGCTCTCGGTGTTGTAAACCCCAGTTCTCATGGGTGACTACAGCTGCTAGAAAGGTAGAATAGCTGCTGCAGTCAAAGACATTTCAGTGAGGTTTCAGGAATAATTTCTTGCTGAATGTATTCAAAGGGCCAACAAGTGATGATGTATAGCTGTAGCTGCTGTTGAACAATATAAAGGAAACTAGCTGGAGATGTGAGGATGAATAATTTCCTCCTCTGTGGTGACTTTGAAATAGTGGTGTTGGTCATCCTGAAAGACAAAAGGCGAGCAGCAGAGTACAGACCCTGGACCTAAGGAGAGCAGGATATTGGCTTAGTAAGGAAACATCTGGGAAGGGTCCCATGGGAGGCAACTCTGACAGTAAACAAAGGAGTCAACCAAAGCTGTCAGGCCTTGGAGTACAACACAGGCTTGTTCTTATACTCAGGAGCACAGGTAGATGTGTCAGGAGACAGATTTAGCTCAACAAGACATTTATGGTGGAGTTCTGATGTCAGAAAGTAATTTACTTTTACAAAGATCAGCCCTGAAGGTGTAATTTAAGAACATTGCCTGGTTGTGCCGATTGGTGTTAGGAAATACATGTTCATTTCAGTATAGCCATTTCAATATAGCCATTTCATGACTAGGAGAATAAGATATATTTGTTTGCAGTTTGCAGGTTTTAGCTTTCAGGACAATGGATAGAGGATCTCTTTGATCCAACGAAACTCAAAATGTGTGTCTGTATAACTAAACATAGATAGTGAATTAAAAATCTGCTATGAATTTAACATCTCCGATTTGGAATAATGGAGGGAATTTAGTTAGTCTTCTTTCATGTTCTGGAAAGAATTGCAAGTAGTCTATTAAATCTCAAGTTCCAGTTAATAGGTGATGCATATGCAACACAGCAACAAACTAACAGCTATCATATTTTAATTCCTTCAGATTTTAATTCTTTATATTCTGCTTGTTCATTAAGTAGGATTTTAGCTTGTTATACTTATGCAAAACAGAGAAAGTGTAGAGCTAGTTAATAGTTTTGCTTAAGAAATGTAATCTTTGTGAAAGGCTTTATGGCACTGTCATCAGGAATAGAACAACAGGAAGTAAAAATTTTCTGAGAATTCGTTGGAGACATAGATAGATAGATAGATAGATAGATAGATAGATAGATAGATAATATTAATGCACGTGCATGCCTACATATATGTGTTGCTGCTTTTTTCTTGGGAACATGCTCAATCGCTTTAATTGCAAACAGGAGGTGATATTTTGATCATTCTGTTCATCTTCTGATATTTATGACATAAATCTCATTTTTAAATTAAAGAAAAACACTGATCTGTATGGGTATGACTAATATGAATGAAATTATTTCTATCAGTGTGATGCCTGGGGTTTCTGTAAGTGGAAACTCTCCCTCTACTGAAATAAACCAAACCTTGTGTGTTTACAAAATGGATGTAATATTACTCACTATATATTACTGTTGAGAAGTGCATGCTGGAACAGACAAGATTTTTGACTGTAAAAATTTGAAAATGAAATAAAGTGCAGACATCTACTAGGCTAAGCATGGAATCTGATTCCAATATATATTTTCAATATTAAATCACAGAGGAATTTCTAGATCAACAGCAGATCAATCATTACATCTAGATTATTTCCATGTCCTTGACTAAATTAATCTGCAATTTCCTTTGGTATATTGCCTAACAGTCCCACTGTGAATGTGAAAAAAAGTGTTTGGTTTGCAAGTGATAGTCCCACTGCGAATTAAACCATTTTTAGGAATGGATAGCTCTTCTAGTCTTTTGGAAGTTGGAAAGATTTTGGGGAATGTTAGAAGTTTCACAGCTGCCAACACTTAATTATTAGTGCTCCCAGAAACTAATCACTTTCTTTAACTACTTTCATTAAAAGACTAGTATTTACTCACCTTGGAATAAACTAAATATGGAAAGCCTTGGTGATCTTGCTGATCACAGTTTTAAAATATTATCCATTCAGCTTCAATTTGGAAGTTGTAAATAAGTTTTCAAAGTACCGAGTTAATAAAAAATAGTAGTAAAATGACAATGTATGATCATAGTAACCATGAGCATTATAGGCAGCTTTGTGTGACACTAGCACTCCTCTTGTCTTTCTTGGGGTCATAAATTAGACTGTTTTAACAGATATAACAGAAAATTGCGTTTGGTGTTGTAATTGATAATTTCCTTTTTTTGTTCTAAGAATTCTGTTCACCCATTAAAGGATGTAAAACACTTTGATATTTTTAAAACTGGAAAGCAATTAGTATAAAATTACACTTATTGTTGTATTAGAATGAGTATCCACAGAATGGCAAAAATTGTTTGCAAGACTATTGAGTAAATAAGGGGTATTGACATTAGATATACTTGGGTTTAAAGTAAATATTGTTGGAAAGAGTAGGAATCTTTAAGTTCTCTGAAGAACATGAAAATTTTGACATCTGTAACTTTACATGTTGAATGTACACCCAGGAATTGGTGTATCCAATTTTTCCAGATTCAGTTCAGTTTACAGATCAATTAACCATCAGTCTAAGAAACACAAAAAAGTATGTCTGAATTTAATTAGTTAGGTCATTGGACTCTGAAAAACAAAGCAAATCCTTGGTGTGTTGCTGTGATGTTTGCAAACAGAATTGGTGTGAGCAAGCCTGTTGAAGTTTGAGGTTTTAGAATGTTCATTTTAACTTATGTACAGTAAAACACTCTTGTTTATACTCATGGCAAATTTTCCTCAAAATTTTATATTATAAATCCTGAAAAATATGCTTTTCTGGTCATTTCAAAGTTAAATAAGATGGAATATTTACAAAACATTACATTATACGGAAAATAGTGGAAAAATGCATGTACTACTCTATTCCACTGGTGTGCACTGTAGACTTACAAATGCCACTATAGGCAGTGAATTCTGTGTTGTTTAAAAGAATTTTCAGTTGGCTGACGTACAGAATGTACTCTTACTCTACATTATCTAGTGCTTTGGTAGTTAATGAAGGAAATTCCTATCCCAGTTTGTGGGATAGGAGACAAAAATTACACTAATTGACACTTAAATCTTTTTGGAGCATCAGTGATAAAAAAGTATAGCTAGATAAAAGGAAAAGCAGGCAAATGAGCCTTTTGTATATTCGGCAGAGACACAGAGACGTCTATTCTTCCTCTCTTTTTTTTTTTTTTTTTTTTTTTTTACAATTGAAAGGAAGTCACCAGCTATTGATTTTGAGATAGAGCCAAAAAAATCCTCATCTTTACACATCTTTTAAAACAAGTCTGTTCTGTTGTCTCTCTCAGTATATAGATGTTTTACACTATATTACAACAATCTGTGTATTGTTACTTAGGACCATTACTTTCTTTAAGAGATTGTGAATGGTTCCCTACCTGTTGTTCCTAGGTGAAGGAAGCTCCACTGATGTGAGTGAAGCTTCTGGATACATCTTCTATTATCACTGTAAACATTTAAATGCTCTTTAAAATGGAATGGCCTATTTGGAGGCTCAAGTTGTCTATAGGTAGATCTTGTTAAAGACTCCACATGATTTCTACCTTCTCCAGGAATTTTTATTCTGAAATTACCTTATAGTGTGAAGGTGCTACACAGCTGTTCACCTGAAATTGCTTTTTTTCATTCACTTTCTATATATATGAAATAGAAAAAGTGATACACTTATAATCTTACAAAAAATATATATTTAAATATATAAATATATAAATATATAAATATATAAATATATAAATATATAAATATATAAATATATAAATATATAAATGTATAAATATATTCTGTCCCATACTCTTCACCTGACTCAAAAAATGCCTTCTGATTGTCCCCTGAATCCTGCAAAAAGCTTAATAATTATTAGACATAAACAAGTAGCCTGAATGGCTATACTGGCTACTGTGAATTTCTCTGTTTAATTTCTTACCTAAGATGCCCAGAAATGCTAGGTACTTCGCATGACTATCATAGGAACAAAATTATGTGCAAAAAATAATTTTATAGTGTTTCTATACACTAGAGAATAGGCAGTAGTCTATTTTAGTGTGCTAGAGGAGTTTTTATAAAGTTTGATATCCGAAGCCTCAAGGCTGAGATTTAAAATATCATTAGGCAATTTTCTGTAAACAACATGTGAATTATTTTAGAATACAAATGACTTTATAGCATGGAATCTCGGTGCAGTTAATTTTCTAGTTAATAGGTCTAGAATTGTGAGTGTTTCTTACTGGTTTCAATGCTTCATTTGTTTGGGAGGCTGGTGGAATTTTCAGACTGACTGAAATGGGATGAAAATGGTGCTACATATCTGACTCCTGGTTTGGTAAAAGTACTTCAAATATTACTTTCAATATACACATTTTTTCCTGTGTAAATTACAGTAACTGACAGGTGCTTAGAGAGTAAGGAAAGAATTCTGTATTGCTGCTTCAGCAGCAATTCTTGCAAAGAGTTAACTATTCCTTCCACTGTTTTCATAAATCAGGTCCCTGATCATATTTAATCTCTGGAATTACGTACTTAATGTTCTTAGTGTCCAGCATAAAGCATAATTTGTCATGCTTCATAAAATTAAGGTTCCATTTGATGTTTATTTTCCCACAAATCTAATTTGGAAAGTGCAGGATAAGTCTACAGTTTCATTGACTCTTTTGCTCATACTGGCTTCTGACAAGATATTTAAACTCCATTCAGTCTAACTTGTCAATATTTTCTCTGTCTTCATTACACATTTGGCATCGAAAACACCAAGCAAGACCAGGATTACTTTTTGTTTCTTTTTTATTTAAAGAAAACTGAGGGATGAAAAGTTAATTCCGTGAGAAAGCATGTTCAGAAGAAACGTGTGTGTGCAAACTGAAACACATTTCTGCGCACAGATTTTCTGTGAAAGGAAAAATCATGCCAAAATGGCACCATTTGAGGAGGTTTGTTTAGCCTGTTGTTCTGCCACTGGCAGAAAGTATAACTTGGTGATGAAATGAAGAAGATGAGGGAGGAATGTGCAAATGCACACACTTATAGATATGTGTGTAGGTATGTGTTCGTGTGTTTGTGTACATGAAGCAATCTTGGTCCTAGGGATCAGTCTAGGTGCTCCTTCCCAGAGCAAGGGGGGTGGATCTAAATGATCTTCGAGGTTCCTTCCAATTCAGGTCATTCTATGATTTTATGATTGCATCTTTAACGAAAAGAATTTTTCATAGTTCAGATTGAAAGGCCCCAAATTATGACAAAGTTGATTCCTAATTAGTGTGGTCAGTTGACCATATGGCTGTCTAGATCAGAAATTAATTCTTTGCAGTATATAGTTTTAAAAAACCAAATAAACCAAAAGGCTTTTTAATATCTGATTTTTAATATATGTTTACTGTCCTGAATTTAACTTTTGGTATGATATTTTAGCATTCATTTAGTTGTTAAAGTAAATATTTCTGCTAGTGTGCTTACTTGTTATTCATCCACATAAAATCAACTTGTGCTGAAATTACTTGAAAAAACTAACAAACCACTGAAGAATTAAAAGTAACAACAGGTAGAATGTTGAAAATTGATGACATTAAAGGTATTGAATTAAAGATACAACCATTTTGCTCTTAGCTGATTCAGTTCTTTTTTTTCTATCCTTACCTGGATAAGGATGGCAATGAGTCACTTAAAAAATAATCTAATTTGAGAGGAGGCTTGGTTGGGAAAACAGCCTTGGATAATTTTATTCCCTTGTTTTTGAAACAAAACTTTCCACGCTTACATTGGAAAAAGTACTGCATATTACTTCAAGTAACAGCTTGAGGGATACCTTGAAGTCAAAGAGAAATCTGCTTATATCAATGAACTTTGAATCAGTTCCTAAGCTGTGTAGTAAGAGATGATTAGGAATTGTAACAGAAGATTCGTCAGGGACACTTGTTACTTCAGAGTGCCAGTATGATGTTCTATTGTGGGTGAGGCTCAGATAAAAAAGAAGATATGCCATGTAAACTGAAAGCAGCACAGTACAAGTGCTAAGGGCACTTGCCACTCGACTACTGCTCTATAGAAATTATTTTATGTAATTGCTTATCAGGTGACTAAAGCTGTATATTTCAGGCTCTTTTTCTGCAAGGAGAGCTGTATGGAGAAATGTCTTATGTTATCTTTACCTGAACTCTAAGCAGCACAACACTTTTAAATTTATTTGAACAAAGTCATCTCCTCTATTTCTTGAATCCTGTTGAACTTACAGTTCAGAAAACAAGCTTGAATACTGGTTTAATCTTTCTCTTTTAGCACAGGTTGTTAATGCTTAAGGATAAAGCTCACTGCATCAGAACATGACAGCTTTTGGAATTTGGTGTATTATAGTGCAATTTTTGTGCACTTTAAGTAACATTGGTATAATCGTCTGGTACTCATCAAGAAACCTTGATACCATTTTGATTTTCCTGAATATTTCACATTTTGTCAAATCAGACTTGCAAATTTTAATTGAATACCTTGGTATGGATGCTTTTCCTACAGGAAAGTAACGATTACAAATTCTAGTGTGGTTTCACACTATTTAGTATTCTAGTAATCTGACATGTATTTATTTGTAGAGACCTAGAGTTACAGAAAGCATCCTATTCCCAGCATCCCTTGACCATTAATCTGAAAAGTCAACAGTCCTCATCTGTAAGATAAGTGAACTTGTGTAGTCTCTAATTTAAATGTAGAGGCTTTGACTGTTGCACTCATTTTAATGTATTTTTGTTATGATTCATTAGCACTTACATTAAAAAATGTACTGTAAGTTAAATTTAGTTAATATTTTATTTTCCAATCTATCAATTAGCATTCCTATTATATCTTTAATGTTATTCATTTAATAATTTTGTATTAAAAATTAAAATTTTAACAGTGTTAAAAAAAAAAAAAAGTGGGAAAAACAGTGTTCTGATCTGCAACATGTAATACCCATACAGTTTAGGAAATTTATGAGACTGAGGACAATTTAAACTTGTTTTGAACCATGCTGACTATTATTGATTTTTCTGTTTCCTTACAGTTCTTTGTTTAGCTATATGTTTTTCTCAATTCAACAATAGTGAGGATGGAAAGTTGGCTAAGAAATTGGTTGTAAGCAAAAGAGTTATTGACCTTCTATACAGCAAATAAAATTTCAAAAACAAACAAACAAATATATTATCCATTGCACTATTTACTCTTTTTTTTCCAGATTATTTTCTGCATGTCTGAATTCATCTTTTTATGAAAAATCCTTGTATTTTTTGAGGAAGTGTTATCATCTTCCTTTTACAGTACTTATTAGAATTGCTTATGACGTATTCTAGTTCCTAAATTAATTACTAATAATAACTACCTAAACACACAGCAGTAGATAAATATTTGAAGTAACAGAAGGCAAGCTTTTATAGACTGGACTACAATTAAATTTGAAGGCTGTTTATTTGTAAAAATACCAAATATAAAATTATCTTCTGTAAATTATATACAAATTTTTATTGCTCTGAAAGTTAAGAAGGAGAATTTAATTGGTCTGGTCATTTATTTCCACAGAATAGAAGCTCATTTTTGCTTCCATTAAAGTCTGTACATGTATTTCTACTCACAGGCATACAAATCTCTTTTTTGTCTCAGTATTAAAACGAGGTTTTGAATTAGTCAGTCTCAGGTCTCCCAGGGCTTAGTCTGTGTTCCTTATTCGAGGAAGAAGCTTATTATATTAAGTTTGAGTAGGAAAAACAACCAAAAATCTACATACATGCATACATGGTCCCCTCCTCCTGATAAGGACACTAGTAATAGAAGTAAGCTAAATGCAGATCATAAAATCTCTTAAACTGAGAAACTTCAGTCTTGCAACAATATTTGGATGGAAATGAATTAAGCAGAGTTTAATAAGAAGTTTCAGGTGTCATTTAAAAAAATATTCTCAGCAGGGGCCTGTTCTACATTCTTTTGAAATATAAACCAGAATGTCTTGAACTGAACTTTTCAGCACAGTGAGGAGTCCTCCCCTCCTCCTTCCCCTCTCATTAAGCTAAGATGTCAGTGAGGAAGATTAAAGGGTTAAAGTTCCTGCTTTGCATCATATTTTTTGCTCAAGAATGCCCAAAATCATCTGACCTTTGAAATTTCAAATTATGAAAAATATTTACTGTAATCTTATGCCTAAAACAATCTTTACCATTTACATAGGATTTTTAACGCAGTTTATTTATTCTATTACCACTGTCACCCCTGTGATGTTCTGCCATAATCCAATCAGTTACAAGAAAAGCATGCTGTAGTTTATAAAATAAACAAATCAAACTCTTCTTTGTAAATGTCAAGAGCTCAAGTTTAACCTTGTTTGTTAGTGAAACATAAATTTTGTTTTGTTGGGGTTTTTTTTTGTTTTGGTTTGGGTTTTTTACTTTTTTTTTCTTTTTTTTCCTTTTTTTTTCTAATTGACTAGAGCTACAGTTATTAGATCAGTTGGTTATTATGGGAATTTTTGCTTTTTTATTACCTGGATTAAAAATTTGATCTCTCCGTGCATAGTAGCAAAAGGAAATAATAATTTGTTAGTACATTGGAATTCTCACTCTCTACATGAGTGATGGCTTGTCAAGCTTTGAGAGTTTTGGTTGACATGTGTCCCTTGTAAATTTCAAGCAGTATTCTACAAGAGATCAGCTGAAATGTGAATTATTTCCTTGAATGAGATCAGAGAGCATTTTAAATTCACCTAAACCAGTGTATGATGTTTGTGTAGATTAATCTTGGTTAGAACTCTATTAACTATGTTCATCTCTAGTCAAGAAAGGAAAAGTAGTTTGATAATTCAGTTATGTTAGTCTCACCTCAAACATAATTTCCATTTAGGAATACAGAAAACAGCATCTTGTACATGCCATTTTTTTGTAAGGTCATGATTATCAAAGCACCAATATTTTGCTAAACAACAAGAAGATGATAATTTGAAGAGCCTGCAGTAAAAAGCATGCTGCAAAAAGATGCCCAGTGCTTTCAAATTACTTTAGATACAGTCTCTGTTTCTAATTATGGGAAGTACAGAAACCACTTGAATCTGACGGGTTTTGTCAATATTAAAAAAATAGCCTTCAAGTCAAAGGCTAATTAAAGGATGCCTAATATTAAAGTTAGGTGTAAATAGTAATTGAATTTTGTTGGAACCAATGCTTCAACTTTTGTTTCTGCAGTCAGGAGTTACTCTGAGGCTCGTACAGGAATGAATGGAAAGTATTTGACTTATGGGCAGTTCCCAGAAACTGGGAAAACTTTTGGAAGTGGTTAGTATGAAGTAGGCTAGAAAGGAACCCAAATAGAAAGCTGATATTGGATAGTCTGAAAGACCATAGTGAAAGCGGACATTTAGTAAATTTGTAGTCAAATTACTGAAGTAAGCTAGTGAAGCATCTTTTTGGTGCAGCCGAGTAAGATACATTTGATGTAGATGCTGGTACATTTCATACCATGAGCATTACTTTTGAAATACAGCAAGCCGTGGAAGTAGGAGGGGAATGTAGCTGAACAGCAGCTAAAATGAGACATATAGAGAAAAGTGAGTGATGCTGACAGAAATTCTGGAGGTGAGGTTCTTTGCCCCAGACAAAGACAAAAATTTGTCTTAGGATTGAGCAAAAGAGAATGCTTAGAGGTGCTGTTGGAGTGAGACTACAATTGGGTGGTCCAGGGAAGATTAGGACAGCCAAGTGGTCTGTACTGTGAGGACCTTTGTGGTGTGAGCCACAGGTGAGGGTCTTAGTCCCAGACAGAAATGGAAAATAAAGTCCTTCTACTGTTTCCCATATTATAATATTGGCATAAGGTCTGCCTGAAACTATCTATGGCTTGGCTATAAATAAAATAAGGGAATATGAGTATTTGTTTATAAACCACAGTAAAGGTTTTAAAGGAAGAATGACTTGACGTACAATTTATTATTGGTAATTTAATTGTAATTTTTTTTTTCAGTGACTAAACAGCTTTCACTTACTGCATTCATCTTATGAGGGAAGAGAGGAGAAATTCAGGGAAATTCTGGAAAATTGCCAGTATCTTGACAGATAGGATATTTGTAACTGAGAGATAATCTTAAACCAGATGTGGGCAAAAAAAAAAAAAAAAAGGCCCTAGTTATTATGGCAAAATTTTCAAAATATAGGAGGAGCAGATTACAGTTTTCATATCTTTTTTTCTAATTTAGAAGTCTGAGTTTTCATTTTTCCTGTGGGGGCATTTACTCTGTTTAAGATGCAGCAAACAAGATTTTGGTGGTGAAGGGGCAGTTACTTCAATGGTTCCTTATGTGGCAGCAGCAGATACCCACAAGTGTTTCAGAGGGTTCCCACGAGTCCCTCAGTGATCTCTGAGAGGATGCCTGGAATGTCAGGAAGAGACTCAAACTACAGCACTTTCAACTTCAACCTGGAAAATCTACTGCCAGGGATTTTCTCCAGGCTACTTTGAAATTCAGTCAATATCAATATAATTGGCAAAACTGAGGAATGGTTCTTGACCAAATATTTTATATTTGTATGCAAATATATGGCCTGCTACCTTTTGGACAACATGAGGGCTCCCCAACCAGAAATGGTGGTAAAATATTGAAATATTTATATTACCAAATATGAGACAAAGCTGCATCAAGAATAAACACTGAGATGAGGTTGACACTGTTTTAATTTGAAAGGTAGGTGAAGGTGTTGATGCTTAGTTTTTATTATTTTTACTGTTTTCACTAAGTACATTTACATCTAGAAGATTCATTACTTCTCATAATTATCAAGTGTACATTTTCTAGTGAAAAATGAAGGAATCTCTTTTTTTCTGTGTTTCTCTCAGCTGAAACACACTTTATTCATAACAAAAATAACAGATATTTGTATGGACTGGTAATGTGGGAGGTTTGCATTTTCTGAGCTACAGACTGTTGAATTTGGTTCTGGAAGATAATAAAGTACATGGTTCATCTTTCATATTCATTAATGATCAGGATATGTGGATATATTTAATATATCGCCTGGCTATAAAAATGAAAACGGCATTTTTATATTTGTTTGTTTTAAACAATGGGTGAAAGTCCCTTAGTTTCCAAGACAGCCTAAAAATGATTTGACATTTGGCTTATCTATCAGAACACAGAGAATAGTAGAACAGCACAAAATGTATCAGAAAAAAAAAAACACACTCTTATTTGTTTTTAAATATTCATGCCAACATTCATGCTTTTCTGGCAAGCCTAAAAGAATACCTACTACACAAAATTGTCCTTACGTCTTATGACTATCATATGCTTTACTTATAGCATGTGTTCTTATATCTTCATTATAACAGTCCTTTCTAGTTTTAACTTTTTTCCTATATAATTTTCTAAATTGTTTTTGATGCATGAAAATGTTGACTAAATAAGCAGCACTGTGCAGCTGGTAGATGCTGATAGTTTGGACATTCTCAGTCCTGTTAAGAATTGGGATTACAATGAAGAAGGTTAACATACCCTGCTTGAGCAGGGACACTGGCCCAGGTGGCCCACTGTGGTCTTTCCTACCTCATCAATTCGGTGATACTGCAGGAAACTTCCAGTATTTGTTTAGTCATCTTGTTTAGTTTTTCCACAAGAAAAATGTAAACATCTCTTAAATGTGAGATCATAAAAATGAGATCAAATATGAAAACCCTTTATAATTTTGAAGTAGAAATGAGTGTATGCATGATGTGTTGGCATTCTCTTTGCTGATCTCAAATGTTTAGATAGGTAAAGATAGCTCCTCAGAAGTATTCAATTATTTAAAAATAATTGGTGAAAGTAGAATTTTGGATAGGCATTATGGATAATTTTCTATGGTAGACATTGATAGAAAATGTGCTTTCCTTGAATGAATAGTAGATTCTCCTCAACAGGAGGTGTTAATTTTAATGTAATACATAGTCCATATGAAATTGAACTCACAAGAAACATCAGAAGCAGTGACAGATTCAGATGGAAAGATCTGTAAGATCAAAGGTAATTTTCTTTACCTGACTATATTCCTATTTTTGAACTTATTTATGCCTATCTGCATATATTATTTCTGATTTAATATATCTATGGGCAACTTATATTCCTGCATAAATCAATTCTCTTAAATTAGTCGTACACACAAAAGAGTTTTCTCTGTATGCAGACAAGGGGAGAGGAAAAAAAAAGTACTGGTAAATCAGCAACTTTCCATTTAATGTCAGCATAGTGCAATTATATCAGCTTGCAGCAGACTTAAGCATTTGAGTAGAACCAGGAGGAAGAAATATTTGATTACTAAATATGCTGGTGCTAGGCATTGTTATAAATATGAGCATTCATTAAAAACTTCAATTTCTTGCAGGGCTTGGTGTCTCAAGATATTGTCAGGCACAATAACATTTATCAAGCTTTCAGTATAGGTGTTGATGGACTAAATGGTGTTCTTGGCGGACTTGCATACAATAAGGAAAAAAAACAGAATAATTTTTTTACTGTATTGAAGCATTTGACAAATAAAAAGATAGCCAACATTTTTCTTCCCTTTCCTGTGGAAGAAGTGCTATGGATTCTGGTAGTCTTTGGTTGCACCTTTTAGGTGAACAAAGAAAAGAATTCTAGAAAGTGTCAGACATACTGGAAATAATCGTTGTGAAACTGCCCAGTGTCACACATGCTAAGTAATAATTTTGCTTGCTAGCAAACATCACACCTGCATAAAGCAGTGCTGATCTTGGAAGCAGGAAAGTTGAAGAGATTTTCTTTCAGACCTTAGGAGCTTTGGAAGTTTTTGTCATGTTCTTACAGACTTCTAGCGGTAGAAATCTCAAAACAAAACAAAACAAAACAAAACCACAAACAAACATAAGAAAACAAATAAAAAAAAATTAAATTACCCAAAAACCAGACTCCCTCCCCTATACCCCAACAAAATAGAGGTTACTTTGCAAGTAACCAAAGATTCTTGGAAGTGTTTTCCGTCCTGGTGCACATGATTGTCTTGCTATGTGAAATCCATCCTCCTCTTATGCCTTTCTCAAAGGGAGGTGAGCAGTGGACTGGAACATTATCTTCCAAATACTGTAGGTACAGCTGAACTAAAACCGCATGTGATTTAAGAGAGCCAGATTCATCAATGTAATATTTTCTTCTCTTGTTTATCTCTTTGAAGATTCTTCTGGCAGTATAAGTTTCTTCCTGATCCTACAACACAGAAATTTTTTTCCCAATTGTGCTGAGAGACTATCTTTGATCATTTGATACCATTACTTTTAGACCACTGGTAAAATATCTTCAGACCCAGTACTATGTTTCACAGTGAATTCCATGATGGAATGTGGTGTTTTTGCTTGATGTTTGCTTAATCTTCAGGAAGAGCTTGGTTTCAGTTCATTTGATCCAATCTACCTAGGTGCCACATTTAAATAAGCTGCATGTTTGCCACTCCTAGCAGCTGAAGCACATTCCATGCTGTGGAAGTTGATGACATCTCGTAAACTACCACTGTGAAAGGGCAGAATCTCTGTCCTTGCATTTCTTACCGGTGTACAACAATTTGAAAGATGGTTGGTAAAACTGCACAGTTCTTGAGTTCTTGTCTCTGGCTTTGAAAAGACTGTTGGATATGACATTTCTTGAGAGACAGTATTCCTGTCTGAGTTGCAGAAAAGGAAAAGTTGCTTCTCGTACTGAGTTTTCTGAGTAACTACGGGGAAGAAATCTGTACGAATCAAATTCATTTGTGACTTTATGAAGATTTATAGTTATTTCAATAGGTTTTCTTTATTTAGGAGAGTGTCATGGTCCTTAATTAATAATCAACTTGTGGCTTATTAAATTTTCAGTTTAATATACCTCTTGCTTAAATTCTGTAGAATAATTTGTAGCATAGATGAATGGAAATTACCTCCATGCACAATACAGTGAAGATATCAACAATCCTGAAAATATGTGTTCATTTATCTTGCTTTGGAACATGAAAAAAGCCCTGCATAGTCATTTTAAGGACAAAAAAAATGATATTGATTTTAAATTTTCATTTTTGATCTGCACAAACTTAAGCAGATATTTTACTTTTGTACTTGAGTGAAGCTGCCCGAGGTCACTAGTTTAAACAGGAATTCTTGCATCTCTGGTCACAAATCTGTAGGTCTCATTTAGTTTGCCTGGAGATTCCAAGTATAAGGACAGATAGCATTAGAAGCTAATGATTTGCTGTGGTTGTGTAAGATTCAAATAGGAAATAAAAAATAAAAACAAATAAATAACACTCTTCTATTCTCAGCCAAATTAGCTTTAATTTGAGATATGTAGATACTCTTTCACAGAGCATGCTTTTGGTAAAGAAAATGCCAGTTTTTTAGGAGAAAAATTTGCAGGGAGAATTTCTGGTTGGATTGGCAGTTTTTTTATTTCTGACATCGTCAAGTCAGATCAGATCAAAACTACAGGATTTTCTTAACATAATGTTTGTGTTCTGTCCAACTCTATTTTAAATACTTCTTTTAAAAAGCTGAAGATCATAATTCTCTAAATACACTTTCCTACCTTTTCCAAGTTTTATAGGAAGCTAGCAAATCTTTGCACTCAAAAGAAAAAAAGCTGAAGGGTTTGTGAAATTTCTTCTGTTTACTGTCTGAAATCATGTTGACTGCTGCATTTCATCTTCATCATCTTTCTTTTTGCATGCATTACACCTTAATTGTTGCACTTCATCCTACTCTATCTTTTCTTGACTAAGGGGAAGGAGAAAGATACTGTTTCAACAAAGCTTTTGGAACCTCAACCACTGTTATATTGCCTTAAACTGAACAAAAGCATTAAGATTTTCCTGCTAATGAACTGTACGAGGTGGAGTTCCTTTTCTGTGTCTGATTCACCTTTGCAATTATCCACTTCATTGACACTACCTTGACCTCATTCTATGCTTCCACCATTATTCTTGTCTCCCTATTGAAAAGTAAAATTCACTGCGAGTCTGCACATATATTTTATGGAGAGAAAATATTAACGTTTTCAAGGGAAAATTAAAGATCGCGAGGTTTTTTCACATGTTGCAATGTTTTTTCTTAAGATTTCAGTTTTGTTTATGAATCAGAATCTGGAGTTCCACACGAGAGCATCCTATAGAATGGAATATGCCTGTGGCTGCTTTGGGTTAGCTGTCTGCTCCCAGATTCTTGTGCAGCCCGAGCCTCACTGCTCGGGCAGGGCAGTATGAGAAGCTGAAAACGCCTTGACTTAGCACTGCTCATTGACAGTAAAAATTCCCTCTGTTATCAACATTATTCTCATACTAAATTCAGAACATAGCACTGTACCAGCTACTAGGAGGAAAATTAACTCCTATCCCAGCTGAAATCAGGACTGTTAAATATGTAAATATATCATAATTGCATCTTGAGTGCAATGAATTGAAATTTTACAGACAGAGGTAAATAAATTTATCTTTGACATCAGATCTTCATGTAATAGTAATCTTCTGCTTAATTTCTTGACTGAAATTCAACCTTGGATGGTTTTGTGATTTTTCTCTATTTGATGTCTGACAAAAATGAATTTGTATTGATTAGTGTCAACTCTGTGCAAAGGTGAACTTTCAGGCTTAGAATTTCAGCTGTGTATTTTGGCAGGTGTTTTGCAAGAAGACAGGGTTTCTCATGTTCCAGAACTTTCATGGATACTTTTAATAATACTTATGCCTGCATATTTATTTAGGAAACAATATGGAGCTTGTGATTGTAGTCCAATAGACAGTATTCAAACAGCTTGTATAACTTTGGTGGGGAAGAAATAATATTTGCTGCTAAATAGAGGAATGTATTCCCTAATTTCCAACTATTGTACAGAAATTCAGTGGCTAGATTTTAAGGATCTCATTAGGAACATGTAAGCCTCAAACATTTACTTGTGCGTTGGCATTAGAAACTTGTAGTCTGTCACTCTGGACCTGCTCTAATAGTTTGATGACCTGTGCCCAAAACTGCAGACAGTGCTTGAGATGAGACCACATCAATACAGAGCAGAGTGGAACAATCAGTTTTACCGTCCTCTGAAAATCTGAATGACCCTCTTTAACTTTATTTGGTTTCTAATTGTTTTTATTTACTCAGAAATAAAGTGGGAACAGAGCATTTGCAATTTGATTTAACTAGATAATGACATTGTTACTATTCACAGGTACGGAGTTACATTTCTTTTAGGCTGTAACAGCATGTTCTTTTTGCTCTACTTTCAGTACCTTTTCATTATTTGCCAGAAATTAATTTTAGAATAAAAATAACCAATAGAGCTGAAAAGATACACCTCTATGGCTCTTTCTTAAGCCTTGTTGGCACAGATATCCTGTTTCTTCAATGAAGAAGTGTCACCAATGTTTTGAGTCTCCATTTTCATCATACCATCGATTTTAGTTCTCACAGAACTGAAAATTGTAAAAAGTTCTTAAAATTTTGACCTTTTTAAAAATAGATTGGTAATTATCTTCTTTTTTCACCTCAATTAAAAGAATGGAACCTTTTATTTTTCATAGTTTTTAATCTATGTTAATGTCTTTTAATCTCCTGCAAAGAACCAGTTAATAATAACTTTTTAACATTAAGTACTTGTCAGTAATAATCTTACAATAAATTTCCATTAGTAACTGATAAGTGCCTGGTTTGTGTTATAAATACAAATTCACTTTACCATTCTTCATTTGAAGTCTGAGAAGTATTTAATGAAGTTTTGACAAAAACTTCTGCCATTATCTCTGAAGAATAAATCAGTTCTTTAATAATTACTCAATATGACATAGTAATGTGTCTTTTTGTTTAATTTAATTCGCCCCATATGTGCATTTGATGAACAAATTCATAAAGTTATCTTAAAATAAGGTTACAGCATTGGTCATAAAAGATAATATTTCCCTTAAGACTATTAATTGTGAAACCACAAGAAAAAGATTAGCATGAAAGCTTAAAAATCTTTCCTCTGATTATGAGGAAAACCATATTTAGTACTGAAGATATACTTTAGAACTTCTTCATTTTAACAAAAATGTATTACAATTCTTCTAAATTGTAAACAGAAGTAAAACATGCTGATTTTTTGTCTTTTGGAGAATAAAAAGTGAACTTTGACATTGTCAAGCCAAAATCAGTATCAGTGTTATTTAAAACATTTTATTTTTTTTAATATTATTTCTCTATAAATAGCAGGAAAGGAATAAGACTTTGCTACCAGTTACGGTATTAAAAAATTACCTATTATTTACTTTTTTCAAGGTACATTTGATGAAAAATTGACTGTCTTGTATTTAGCTTTACTTAACATGGGAAACTTATATCTTGGGCTGATTTCTAAGGTGCCCACTTTACTCTGAGGTGAAGCTATTAGCCTCACCCAGTGAAAACCAGGGGGTTTTAATCAGATTATTCTTTTTTTTTTTTTTTTTTTCCTTTTTTTGGTTATTCTTCCTCATATTCTCAACCCTCCCAGCTGGAAAGAATGCAGTGTGAGAATGCTTCTGAATGGGGAAAGAGAAAGCGACTAGAAGCAGGAAAACTAAGTTTGGAAGAAGAGACCAGAAAACTAAAAATGCAGGTAAAAGAAATTCAGGAACCTCTGGAGATGAAAAAAATTAAGCAATACTAGCTAAATTAAGTTGTGATCATTAAAATGCACAAGGTAGGCTTTTGGTTAAAAATAAGCTTATTTTTATTTAGTTTAGTGCTATTACTTAGTTGGGTTATTTGGGGAGCATTCAAAACCAAAATTACTATTTCAAAATGTCAAAAGGTATCCCTAAAACAAAGATTATAAAAGACAAAGCAGTCCTTACTGCATCCCAGACCTGAACAATTGGATCTCAGTGGCTTAAAATTTTTGTAGGGTACAGAAACAGGAAATAATAGTGTTCATTTTTAAAAGGATCAGGGAGAAATTTGAGTATAACAAGATTAGGAAGCAAAAGTGAAGACTGGGAGGAACAGAAGAGATTTAAGTAAGCTTTGGAAGCTACAGAGTACTGATGAAGGTCAAAGCGAAAATAAACTATGAGACAAATAATTTCCCTGTCTTGTTGAACATTGAGTCTCTTCTTAGGAGAGGGAGAACTGAAGGAAGCGCTTATTCCTTATTTTTTTGTTCCTCCAAAGATCTGTTCATTTATTGTCCATTTAAAAATGGCTTGATAATTTATTCAGAGACTCTTGGACTTTATTTTATGGTTTCTATGCTGATAACTAAATAATAATCCAGAAGGCTCTCACTTTCATTAAGACTCTGAAAGTTCAAAAAAGAGAATGGAAAAAGACCCCCCAAACCCACCAACCAATCACTAAATGTACATATCCGATGCTATGAGTTGAGTAGTGAGAAACAGTAATTTTTTTTATTTGCCTAAATAACCAATAATTTAATTTATGTGCATTTGCTGTTAAATAATGACATTTTAAGTAACTAGATTTGGGGTTTAGTAACTAGTTAATTTCTCTTGGGAAAGACTGAGAGAGAAGTTTTTATACTTGATATCTGCTGTTAAATGTAATCATAAGATTTTTATATTTCCATCATGACTGAGTAATAGGAAAAGGAAGCTCATGCATATAAGCCTACCTTTCTAACATATCTCACATAACAAACAACGGGTTTTGACTTTTCTTTGCTACTATTTATTTGATAACATATACGTATCACATCATACCATATCACATCAGAATTTTCTGGATTTTGTAATGCAAGTAACTTGAGGTTGGAGATATGGTCAGAAAGAGACTCATCTGCTTAGATATATTACCATATTTCAAATCTCTTTTGCTTATATGTCTATGCTGGCTTGTTTATTTGTTTGGTTTTCTTTTGAAAAATACTTAGTTGCATAGACCATTAGATATCTGTGATCGACTCTCAGTTAGTATCAGCTCTCTCTGTTAGTAAAGCACCCCTAGATTTGATTTACTATAACTGAAAAACATGGAATCACATGACAAGTCAGGCTGGAATGGATCTCATGAGATCTTCAGTCCTACCTCCTGCTCAAAGCAAGATCAGTTCCAAAGTCAGACTGAGTTATTCAAGGTTTTGTCCAGTGAGGTCTCAAAACCATCCAGGACCTACCCTGGGCAGCTGGTTTGTGATGGCTTGACCTCAGCTGGCAGTTCAGCTCCCACCCAGGGGCACAATTGAGAAAAAAACCTTGTGGACTGAGATAAAGACAGATTAATAACTGGAAAGGGGGAGAAGGAAAAGGAAGGGGAAAAAAAGAAATGATAAAGAAGTGATCAACACCACCAGAAGACTGATTGCCCAGCCAGTCTCTAAGCAACAGCTGCTTTGGAAAAAACTTCACCATGTCTTTGCAAGGCACTATTCCTTCCCAGGTGTAGGACTTCGTCATTGCTTAATTTCACAAGGTCTTTGTTGGCCCCTTCTTCCAGCTTAACCTTAGAACTCCTTGATCCCATCTACAGGCAAGGATATTGCCTCTGCCTGCCCCAGCCTCAGAGGGAGACAGCAAGACCTTGATGGGAGCATTTTCCCTGGAGAGCTGTGAATTTGGCACATCCCATGTTTCTCCATTTTAGGCTGGGGACCATGCCCTGTGGTGCATCATCCCCAGGGCTAATCTGTCTTGTAGTCTTCAGCAGCCTTTCCAGCCAGATCTCCTTGCCAGAGTCTGCCACAGTATCCTAAATATTCTTCTCACTGTGTCTGGGGCTCCTGGCCCCTGGAGACCGAGTGGTACCACCAAAAGATGCCTTCTGTGACACCAAACACCCACTGGCAACATGAGTACAATTAAAGATCAACATGATTAAAGTGCTGTGGCCAATTTTTAATGAGAAAATGAATGCTTCACAGCTAGAAAAAGTATGGAAACAGTCTTAGGAGGAAAATAACTTTCAATGAGTTCATCTCTGTCAGTCATGTCATTGGAGACCCAGTCAGCCATATGTGGAGAAGGCAGTGGTTTGTAGAGTTAGTTGGCATATTTTTTAACCTTGCTGCTGCTATTAATGCAAAACATGTGTTAAGAAAGGAAAGAGTTTCTTTTTCAAGGATTCCAGCCTAACCCAATTTAGATGGATCCTGTCTACTCCTTTGGAGATACATCCTAATGTCATTGTTGAGCTTTTCTAAATTCTGAGACTGCTTCTGATTTTCTCTAATACTATAAATAACCTGAAAACAATTGCTTTGAATCCTGGTTCAAGACCCTTTTGTTTCTGGGATGGTAGCTTCAAGTTCAACTAAAATAACATTATAAACAGGGGTAGAGGAGTAAAAATTATGACTCCTTTAATGTGGCTGATGGTTGATGTCTAAGTCAGCAGAAATTGAAACTACAGCTATTTCATGCATCTTGATCATATGATTATGGCTTTATTTAGCAAGTAGACACAAGACATATAGGTAGTTTTTTATAGAATGAATCCAAAACACAGTTGCCTAGTATCTTACCTTTTTTTCAAAACTTGTATTTGTGAGGTTACTTGGAGCATCCATTGTAGTTGTTTAAAACAATATTCAGTACATGGGTGATTCATACTTGTAGAGGGTATAAGCAACATTTTTTGTTTAGTAACAGTATTAGTAGTATTAAAAACATGATATTAATACACAGAAATTAAATCCTTACATCCTTGTCTAAATATTTCATGTTGGCAGTTATCTTTCTCTTTAATATATATCTATACCTCCATAGGACATAGAATTTGTGTAATCTCTTGCCACTTATAGTAGTAAACCATGTAGCTTGAAGTTCTGACCATAAAATTTAATATTAATTATGTCTTTCAGAAAGCGTGCGTCCTAAATATGACTTTTAGCTGGCAATATGTTGGTTTAAAATGTTTCCACATGCAGTTTTTAAAATGTTAATTTCTGTTGTGCAAGATGAGCAGAATTGATGAAACAATTGGGATCAGATATTGTTATTGTATAGTTTTATTGATTGTACTTCTTGAAATGAAAATACCATTTAAATTAATAGATGTATTATTTGACTAATATCCTGGTAACAAATATTAAATGGATCTAATTGCTTCATCTAGGAAGGAATAACATGAAGAAGAAAACACCTTCTTGATAGTATAAATCAATACTTAAAACATGATGTTTATAGAAAAATATTTTCTCTTTCATCTGTGAATATGACCCTGGAACTTATAAATTCATTTTTAGGAATAGTAACTATTCTTTTGTTTTATCTCTAATGATTATGGTAAATAGATGGCTATGAAAAATTAATGGAATATGTTTTGTAGTGAACCTGAATATAGAACTGTGGAGCTTGTGGATGCATAAACTAATTTTTATTTTAAGTTTGAATTTTATCTGTAATATGAAAAGGTTAAGCTGTTCCCAAAAACAATATGTACATCCATGGGCTTTGTGAGAAGAGCTAAGGAGCTTCTCCATGCCAGACACAAGCAGCTCCAACTGGCTCCAAGAGAAACCCACTGGCCAAAGTTGAGCCAAATGTGAGAGAACCAAACCTGCAGACACCAAGGTCAGTGAAGCAGGAAGGGGAGGAGCCAGAGCATGGATTCCTCAGCAGTCCATGGGGCAGACAAGGGGAGGCAGCTGTGCCCCTGTAGCCCATGGAGGTGCATGGTGGAGCCAATGGTCATCTTAGTGCCCATGGATGACCCTGTGCTGGAGCAAGTGGACTTGCTCTGAAGGAAAGTGCAGCCTCTGGGAGCACATGCAGGAGCAAGCTCCTGGCAGGAATATCAGACCATGGGGGACACACTCTAGAACAGTCTGCTTTTAAAAGACTTATTGCATGGAAAGCTCCCATCCTCAAACAACTCTTGAAGAACTGTGGCCTGCAGGAAGATGCCATGCTTGAGCAGTTCATGAAGGATTGTATCCCATGGGAATGACACCCCTCACTCTGATAGAGAGGAATAGCATGAGGAAGGAGAAGCAGAGAGAAGATGTGGATTGATCCATATCCTGACATTCCCCTTCTGTGCATAGAGTGAAGAGGTAGTGGAGAAAATGAGTAAAGAAGTGATAATGAGCCTGAGAGGAAGGGTGAGAAGGAAGGAAGATTATTTTAGTTTTGTCTTTGTTTTTAACCATCCTACTCTATTTTTAACTGGTAATATATTTAATTTTCCCCTAGTCAAGTCTATTTATTCTTGCAAGGTAAATTTATCTCAATCCATGAAACCTTCTTTTCCACTCTTGTCCTGTAGAAGAGAGGTGTGAGAGAGCAGCTGGGTGGGCATCTGGAATTCAGCCAAGGTCATCCCATCATAGTGACAGATGTGGGTGTGTTCTTCATATTTCACAGGCAAAAGCTACTTTTAATGATGCAACTTCAATGAGGTTGGTTTTCTTCATATTTTTAAAATGTAGGAATATTATCCACGATCTTCTCTCTCTTAGATCCTTTCCTCCCTTAGAGGTGAAAGGGATATTTCTTCTTCCTAATTATATGAGGTATTTCATTATGGCTTTCTTATATGCAGAAAATAATTCGTTTGCTGTAGCCATGAAATCTTCCTAACAGTAGCACTGTGTAAACTCTAATTTTTATGGATACAAAGTTTTGGTGTGGGACTAGGTACAATGTGAATGACATTCTTCCTTCCTTTAACACAAAATCCAAAACAAAACTAGTAAAGGTTATAAGATTAAATTTTTACTCCCTAAATCTATTTTTTTAGTTGAATAAGAAATTAAAATTCAAACATCTTCTTTTCTTTTAAGAGCTAGAAAAAACAAATTAACAAAAATTCCAAAACAAAAATCCTCCCTCTCTACACATCTCTAAAGAAGATATTATAACACAGCTGTACTCACTTCCAGATTTATTTTTTAATAAAGGCTAGACTACTACAGTGGCCTGATGAGAGACAGCCTTATTACTCTGAGCTCCACAGAAATGTGTCACATGTTATAAATTAGAACAGTTTTTGCAAATACAGTTGAGAAATCAAATTTAAAAAGTGGTCAAGAAAAATAAATGGAGCAAGATAAGATGAAAACTGCTGCAGCTGCATAAACATACCTTTACATTTTGGTTAAAAGACTTAATAGATACATAAAAGATAATGTAGCTTTAAGGCAAATTATTTCATCGTCCCCACTTGAATTGGTATTTCTTTAATTCAGAGTGATTTTGTGCACATTAATTCTTTCTAAAGGAAACCATGTGGGAAGTTCTTCAGGTATTAGCAGTCCTTGCTCTAAGCCCTGAGAGAGTGCATGTGGCTGGAGCACTGACAGTTTTTTGGGATGGCCTAATGCCACATGGGGATTGAGGGCCACAGGAGCAGGAAAAATCCTGGCTCCTGTGTTTGTGTGTGGGGCTCAGCATTGGCTGCTCTGGTCTGTTTACCAATGTCTGCTGTGCTGAATTAGGGGAGTGAGTAGGGCCAAATGTGAAAGGAGTTGCAAACTGCTTCCTTGTCAACAGTGAGAACATTCAGAGAGTGTAGGCAGGGATCTGTCTGCACACCCTGAACACCTGGGAGTGCCAGATGTGTTGTGAGAAGGCACCACAGAACAGAGGAGGAGTTTTATAATTTGCCTGGATGATAAGAGAGGAATTTGAATACTAAGGGCTTATATTAATTGCCATGTGTTTCATTGCTGGTTTTGTGTCACGGATCTCTAGGACTGAGTTTTTTATATATCTTTTACTCTTCATCAGAACAAAACTCAAGAGGAGATGTAATTATGGTAATATTGCTAAACCCTTTGATATTCATCTAGCACTGTTCATCACAAATATATTTGTTTCAACAAAAACCACTGGGGCTGGTTGTTGCTATGATAAAACAGTACAGGCTTCACAGTCTGCTCCCTTAATGAATTTCTAAAACACAATATTTTGTCAGAATTGCAACATAGAGTACAGTTGCTTTAATATGTTTGTTTTCTAATTACTTTCTGGTGAAATGCTCATTTCAATTCCGTAGAAAATTGACTAAATTGTAGAGCTAAAACTAATAAAAATAGAGTTTTACAGATGTGTTTCCTCTAGCAAATTATGCTGATGTTTAATAAAAGAAAGAGAAAAAAATTACTGTATTACAAACTGATCAACACTCAGCACTTTTCTTAGTAATTTATTTCCAGTTTCAAAGATTTAACTCAGAATTCCTGACAAGAAAAGCTGAAAGCCGAAGAATCCATTTAAAAATCAATCTCTCATTTGCATCAGACTAGTGGTATAGCTTTAAGAACATTATTATGCTTCAAATTTCTCATTTAATTTTATTATTTTATCATCTATTTTCTAACTTCTTGAATGGGCCTGTAAATTGCAATGATAATTTTTCAAAGATCTTATAAATACTTTTTAATTACACATTTATTGTGATGATGGAAACCAGAAAAGCTATAAGGTTTTTGATGCATATGTATAATTAGCTATTCAGTATTGTAAATTTTTTAACAATATTTTTATTTCACTTGAGGATACATATTTAGTATTGTTCTGTAGTTTCCCAGCTCTATTGCACCACCTCCCTCCCCGTTTTATCCAGTCAGTTGGGAAAGCTTGCTTTAAAAAAGCCAGTTACCTTTTTTATTTTTGCAGAGTAGCATGAGAGTATTTGCATGCCATCAGAATAAAAGTTCATCCAGTCCTATATCCCATTTCTGACATTGACCAAAAATATGTATATATAGAATACTTACTAAGAGCAACACAGGAATATTGTCTCAGAGAAATGTCATGGCTTCTTAGCAATTCATGTCTTAGAAGTTTCCAGCATGAGATCAGTGTTTTTCAACTCTAATACTTCTTACTGAATATTTTTTTGGTAATTTTTAAAAATTATTTTTGAGCACATGTAAATTTTTAACATCCACTATGCCCTGCCATGAAATATTATAAATTTAGCTGCACATAAGTAAAACATTTACACTGTTTGCTTCACATCTACTTTTATATTTTCATGATACTGAAACAGAAAATTAATTCAGTTCCCTCTTTCTTCACATCATCACTGATATGATCTTCCAACACCACGGAAACTGCTCAATTATTCCTCTCCTCTTTCCCCTCTCACTTATTTTTTCCTAATTTAGTAACTAGGTATTCCTGTATGTAAGAGCCTTTTTTATGTCAGCTAAGTTTCTCTAAGAATCACTGTAGAAAACCCTTGTTAAATGTCATTTGAAGGCCTGCCTAGACCTCTGATCTAGCTGAGTCAATTAATTGACTCATTCGGAAAACTGACATAAGTTAATTAGACCTAATATTTTTTGAATAAAAATTGTTTCAATTCTTCTTCAATAAACCATATTTGCCCATGCCTCTTCTTATGTGTAATTAAGAATGTCAATATCAGTTCTTTATGGGCTTTCTTATACCCTCTTGAAGCATTTGTCCTTGTGTTGGATGTTTTCTAGGCTTTGTGAATTCTTTAATGTCTGGTATCTAGTCCCAGGACTTTTTAACAAGCCATTTTGTCTCCTTGATTTATGATAATATTCCATTTGAGAGAGATCCTCTGATGTACCCATCTATATATCAAATATGGGCACAGAATTATTTATTTTCATGCTTCTCCCATGTGAATACAGAGGAAACTCCAGTAGCTTTCTTGTTTCCTTAATTCTTGATATTGTTTATATAATTGTCAATAGACTATGTTGATTTGTTGGAAAAAGGATTAATGATAATTTTTATAATTACTGCAAGTTGTTCCTCATGTCCTATTTGGCCTCTCATAGTTATCTTTATAAAAGTACTGCCAGATCTTAAGATCTATTTTTCCCTCTTGTAAAAAGATAGTTACTCTCTTCATATGATATAATTTTTTGTCTAGTTCCCTTATGAAAAAAACACGGTAGACCCTACCCTAGTATATATGTATGAGAAACTGATTTAACTTTCTTCTGCTCTATTCTCAGACTTGAATATATTTTCAGACTGTTCCCAAAATCTGTAATAGGATAAAATTCTGATCTTTAATTCCCTTTATTCCCATTTTATTAATTATTAAAATATTTCCTTAACATTATTGCTGGTGATAGAAGGTCAGGAATTTTACATTTTTTTCTTGTGTCTCATGATTAAGTTGTCATTTGGTAAAGGGGAAAATGTGCATCCAAGTGTGCCAAAGCTCTGTTCAAGTTTCATTCCTTTGAATTCAGCCTGTCACATCTGATTAATCAGTGATTAATCTTTTCAGTTATATAGAAATTTTATGTGAAATATCTGAAAGCTTGTCTCAGTTGGAAAGGTACTTGCTACAGTTACTGAATATTTTAAAATACTTCCTCTGATTTAATTTCAACTTCTTTGAAGTAGCAGACTTTGAAATTCACTTGTTGCTGGAAAAGGAGTTGGACTTATTTTTGTGGGGGCCTTCTAACTCAGGCTATTCTGTGATTCAAATTACTTTTTAAGAATAATTTTTAAAAAATAATTAAAAGTAAGGAGAGGTTAATTGAGCCTTCAATTTGGGACGTCTTTCAACAGTCTTGGAAAAAGAACAAAAGCAATTGTTCCTCAGCAGTATCTCTCTTAAAAATGCATGCTAATGGATTTGAACGTTTTTGACATTTGGAAATTTCAGTTCTTTAAACAGTCAGCAGTAAATATTTGGTATATCTTGTGCTTTGCCTTGCTGTGCTATGCATAACCCATTGCTTTCAGAACAGCTATCTTGGGTTACAATGTTCATTGAAGAGATCATGACTCAGTTGTCCCTGATCTGCCCTCTCACTTTCTAACCCTTTTAGCCAAGTTTGTGTAAAGATTATGCCTCTATGTAAACCTTCTGGATGCTTCTTATTCCGTCTTTCCTTTTCCTTCTTTTGATCCCTCTCTGTCTCCCTCTCTTTTTCTCTTCCTCATTTATCCCTTCCTCCATTCCTCTTTTACTTATTTATTCCAGTATATGCAGCTCAAGAAGTGGGACAATGCAAATCTCATGAGGTTTAACAAGACCAATTGCAAGGGGATTCACCAGGGCCAACCCCTGGTACCAGCACAGGCTGTGGGATGAGCAGACTGAGAGCAGCCCAGTGAGAAGGACTTGGGGGTGCTGCTGGGTGAGAGGCTGGGCATGACCCAACCGTGTGCTTTAGCATTCCAGAAAGCCAAATGTGTCCTGGGCTGCATCCAAAGCAGTGTGGGCAGCAGAGTGAGGGAGGGAATTCTGCTCCTCTGCTCTGCTCTGCTCTGCTCTGCTCTGCTCTGCTCTGCTCTGCTCTGCTCTGCTCTGCTCTGCTCTGCTCTGGTGAGAGCCCACCTGGAGTGCTGCATCCAGTTCTGGGGTCTTCAATACAAGAAAGACATTGACCTGTTGGAGCAAATCCGGGGCAGTCCACCAAGATGAGTTCCTCTTCTACGAGGCACGGCTGACAGAACTGAGTTTGTGCAGAGCTGGAAAAGGGTAGGCTCAGGGCTCCCTAGTTGCAGCCTTCCAGTATCAGAGGTGGGCCTATAAGAAAGATGGAAAGGGACTGACTGTGTAGTGACAAAAAGAAGTGGAATGGCTTCAGCCTGGTAGAGTAGATTTGGATTAGATTTTATAAAGTAACTCTTTATTATGAGGGTGACAAGGCACTGGAACAGGTTGCCCAGGAAGTTGTGGTTGCCTCATCCTCAGAAGCATTCAAGGCCAGATTGGATGGGGCTCTGAGCAACCTGGTCTAGTGAATCCCTGTCTGTGGCAGGAGTTTGGAATCACATGATGTTTAAGGTCCCTTCCAACCCAAACCATTCTATGATTCTATGACTGTATTGAAAGAGCGATCTAAATCTAGTTGGAAATACTCTGGTATTTCTTCATTAGACTTTACTAAAGTCTAAAAAATATCCAAACAAACAAACAAAAAACAGAGCACAATACTTTGAAGCTTAAGAATTTCATGAAAATGTAGTCCTGTACCAAAGAAGAGAACAGAAATAACAGCTTTTATTTTGTTATTATTTAAGGTAATTTTGTCAAGATTCAATTTCTTTAAAACAATACTTATTTGTGCACACTGGGGACAGGTAGTCCCCTAATAGCATAAATACTTACCTTTGGAACACCTCTTGTCTGACCTCGTCTCTTCCCATATGCTTTGCTTTTCTCAACTTAGGAATATTGACCTCTCTATCTTTCTCTGTTCCAGAAAATTTGTGATGAAGGAAAATAATAGTTTATGTAAGATAACAAAAGTTATTTGTCTACCTAAAGGCAAAATCCTTTTTTTCTGTTTTTGTTCTTTTTCTTTTTTTTTTTTAAGATGTTTTGACAAGAATTTTATTTGTATTTGATGATGCTAAAGATGTTCTTTTTTTGTAATGTAAAACTGCACTTCTTATTGCAAAAACATTGTGAAAAAAAATCCATTACTTTTGATAAGGGAATAACATCTAATATTTCTAGTATCTTTGTTTAATTATAGTTGGGAAGTGAATATGTTAAAAAACAATTTCAAGATGTTCTCAAGCTGTGTTGACGTATAACATAATGGCAAAGGAAAAGAAATAATCTTCAACATTATTTTACCTATTTTCTACAAGCAGAAATATCAATCATGAAGTCATTTAGCAGGAACTCTTAGATACCATAATCAATCCTTACTTCCAAGCCTGCATCTTACCAAGGATATTTATTTTCACATTACCAAATGTGTAATATAAATGAATTGCAACCATGTTGGAAGATGCAATTTCTTTAGTGCCAGATAGAAAACTATATTTAATACACTGCTGTACCCCTTGCTTAAGCAAATTGTAGAAACCCTTACAAATGTTATCTTAGAAAATATTTTTCTAAGGAGTTTTCTCTCCTAAAGTTTGCAAGAAGTGCTTGTAATTTTGCAAGTGATTAGTCTGTGGAGACTGCTTTTTTTTGCCTGTGTTGGATGGATATGCAATGTCAGTAAGGATTTAAAATCCAGAATTCTTCTTATGTTGCACTACTGTAATTTTGGCGTCAGCATCAAAACCAGTATGTTAACCTCTACCCCAGTATGTCAGAGGGGCACCCTTTCCCCGAGGGAAGCAAAGCCAGGAGCTGAGCAGCATTCACTTTTGGTTTCCAGCAGAGCATTTTGTCCAAGCTTTATTTAAGGTCCTTTCTAAAAGAGGAGCAGGGACATGCCCTCAGCTATATTGTCTCTAAATTGGCCCCAAGCCCAGGCAGCCCAATCTCTGCCCTTAGAGCCCACTGTCCATCACTTAGTATCAAAGGACTCTATCTGAATTAGAACTCGGCTAAGAGGCTATAAAACTGTTGAAGAGGGAGACTTTCAGTCCAGCCTAATTCACCAAAACATTAAGTTCCTTCTGTTCAGATTGATTAAATGTGACCTATTTTTTTTTTGGGGGGGGGGGGGGGGGGGGGGTGTTATGGGTTTTTTTTGTTTTATGGGTTTATTTAGGGGTGGGTTTTTTTGTTTGGTTTGTTTTGGTGGTTTGTCGGTTTGTTGGTTTGGTTTTTTTTGTGTTTGTGTTTTGACTTTTTTTTTTGTTATTGTTTTGTGATTGTTCATTATTCTGGTAAACTAATCAATTAATAACTTTTATGTCATGTTGAAGGTCAACATTGGTGATTGCTGACCTTCAAATGGAAATTACTGTAATGGTCTCCTGTATAGTTGAGTGGAAATACCTTTTACCAAGTCTAATGGCCTAGAACTGATAAGTTTAAATCAATTACTCTACATTCACACTCTTGTGGTTTTATGATTACTAGGTGTAAAGGTATCTGCAGTTCTGAATTGTCTTAGACATTTACAACTCATCACACGACACACCATGATTGAAGAAGGTGCTTTTTAGCGAGAGGTAATATTTCCAGCTAACTAAGTGGAAGTGAATGTTTTTGGCAGTTCTGCATCCCTGGCTCCCATGGTAGAAGGCAGATCAATTTACATGAAGAATATTGTTGGTAAAATCTGAAAGGTCACGGTACTCAGACATACATAATAGTCTGCCTTCTGAAAAATCAATCTGTCTGCATTGATTAGATGAAGAAAGCTATTGATGTTTCTGTTTGTTTCAGAAACTGATGGTTGTGCTGAGAGTAAACTTTATTTCCATTGACCTTACTGGGACTTCTTAAGTCTAATAAATAAATTATTTTATTTTATATACAAGAATAATCTTTATTATTTAGAAAATATCAACTCCATGAATTCAAAAGTTTCAGGAAAATGTGCTGTGAAGAGAAAGACTATAAGGTCCAAGAGTAAAATTATGAGACATTTTTTGTTTTTTTAATTCTCAACAAAACTAAATTTGACTCTACACTTTTTTGTTTTCACAACACTCCACAAAAAACTTGTAGCTTATAAGCTGTTCATTTTGTTTCCATCAAGATGTAATAAAATATTCTATAATGTAAAAAGAATTGTGGTGTTCACACTAAAAGATGAAGGATAGTGAAGATAAGAAAAAGTCTTGAATGCTTATGGTTTGTTTGGTTGGTTGGTTTTTTTTGTTTTTTTTTTTTTTAATGTATGCATTCCCTGAAATAGGAAGAGACATAGGTTAAAGAAATTATATGCTCTGACACCATTGTGGCTACAATTTAGTATTCTGTTGCTAATTGATTCGGTAACAAAGGATTAGAAAATATATTTTCTGAATTTCTAGAAATTTTTTTCACTATATTAGTTAATTCTTATCCAAGAACAAATTATTTTCTTCCAAGTGCTTATTTTTCTGAAATGTTTCATGTCGTGAAATTTAGCCTCTAATTTATTTATAAAGAATTTATTACTAGTGAACCAAATACATGATGACAAGACACAAGAGGTTTTCAAGGAGACCTTTCCAAATGTGTGATGCTTACTAGCTTCTAAATGCAGATAAGTTAATTTCACTGAACTGTAGATGCAACTTGCACAGAAATGTTAAATCAAATGCTTCAGGATACGCTTATATTAAATTTCATAAGAACCAATCAGGATCATGTGCATGAAGCAGAAGTTTTGCACTTTGGAATGCTGAAGGTCATATGCCAATCAAACAGAAGTTGTGAAAACTGGAGTTTATGAGGAGAAATGTCTAGAAATAGTTTCAAATTCTTCTTAGTCCTCATATGGAAAAAAAAACAACAGCAAACAAACCTCTGTTTTTCCTTTGTAATGAAAACAAGATTTGTCTCTAAATCTTGGGCATGATTCCCTAACTTTCATACAGTACATTGGAATAATAAAGTATGTTCTAGATAATATTCTATAATTTTCTGAAATTTTAGGTATATTTATACTATGCGTTCGTGGTTTTTCCACTATAGAGATGTGTTCATATACTGAAAAAATAAAATAGAATCAACTGATTAGAAACCCCCAAAATATCTATAATCTAAACAATGTCACATTTTAAAAGGATTTAAAAAGTATTGGTGTTCAGTCTTGTAAGCCAAAACTTCACTTGTTCTTTGTATTCTCTAAGTTATTAAATGTTTAAATACAGGACATTAATGTCTTTTCCTTATCCTGAAAAGGAAATAATCTAATTATGTTCAGATCATTTGTCATTACTTTTATAAAGGGTCATACAAAACTAGACACAGTAAAAACTTTTACTTATTTGGGACTTGCTTTATGCCAAGAAGAAGAAAATGTAATTTTGCTTTAAAATCACACAGCCCTAAAAAAGATTGTAAACATGTTTGGATTGAAAGCACATTCCACTTTGGGCTATTTTATGAAAATGAAAGAGCTGTTACCTGGTGTGTTGCAAATGTACATTGTATTTTAAATAAACTTCCTTGGGGTTAGAATTGTTCCTGCATAGAAGGCAAAAATAACTTTTCTGAAGGGGGATGAGACAAGGAGGGAACAAAATTTAGGATTTTTTTTAACCTAAAACACTGATATGGATGACAAAGCAATTAAAAAAAGATAGCTATGTTACATACTCCCAAGTAGCATATATGGAATAATACGATCAGGGAATCATAGAATGGTTTACAGTGGAACGGACCTTAAAGACAATTTAGTTCCAACCCCACTGCCATGTGCAAGGACAATTTCCAATAGATGAGTTTATTTAGAGCTCCATCTGTCCTGGCTCTCAACACTTCCAGGGATGGGACCTCCACAATTTCTCTGGGCAGTGCCTCATCACTGACAAGGTAAAAAATTTCTTCATAATATCTAAGGTAAACCTACCCTCTTTCAGTTTGAAGTTTTGTCCTGTCATTACACATCCGTATAAAAAATCCATCTCCATTTTCCTTGTAGTCTCCTTTCAGGTACTAGAAGGTTACAATTAGGTCACCCCAAAGCCTTCTCTTTTCCAGGTTAAACACACACTCATAGAATAGATGCTCCTTTCTTGTAATCAACTTGGTGGCCTCCTCTGGACTCACTGCAGCTTGTGCATGTCTTTCTCGTACTGAGGACCCCAGAGCTGGGTGCAGTGCTCCAGGTGGGGTCTGAGCAGAGCAGAGGGGCAGAATCCCCTCCCTCCCTGGCTCTGCTGCCCACGCTACTTTGGATGCAGCCCAGGACACTTTTGGCTTTCTGGGCTCCAAACACACATGACTGGGTCATGTCCAGCCTCTCAGCCACCTGCAGTCCACCAGTCCTTCTTGGCAGGGTTGCTCTCAATCTGTTCATCTCCCATCCCCTTGCACTTGGTCTTGTTAAATCCCACGAGATTTGCGTTGTCCCACTTCTTGAGCTTGTCCAAGTCCCTCTGGATGGGATCTCATCCTTCAGGTGGGTTAGCTGCACCACTCAGCTTGGTGTCATCTGCAGATTTGCTGAGGGTGAACTCAATTCCTTCATCTTTGTCATTAATGAAGATATTAAATGGCTCTGGTCCCAGTACAGACCAGTACAGACAATATAGTTAGTTTTATAAATACTAGCAATAGAAACAGAAACAAGAATATTTTGTAGTGGTGGAGAATCATAAGAAAATTATGAACCATCCAGTTCATGGCACGTTCCAAAACTCAGGCACATTGATGTGAACTCCACATTCTTACACCTTCAAGCAGTAAATCAATGTAATAACAGGATCAGAAGTCTTTACAGATGCTATTTATGAACACTAATATAGATTTTATGCGATCACTACCTGTTGTGATCTTTTGCCTACCTGATGTATTTCTCTTTTAACACAATAATAATTATAAATTAAGATATCGAGTATCTTAAATTAAATGAGTGGTCTGTGTAGCAGCTACTGAGATGTGGATTTGGACTAGTAAAAGCAGGCTGAAAGAGTCCAGCTTAGATGTGCATGTATGCTGCAGTATTTTCTATCTGACTTTGAACAGTGAACAAAAGATATTAATTTGTATTTTTCTTATTTTTAAACAGTGCTGCTGGGCTAAGAAACTTTCACTGGAGTATTTATTCAGTTTGGCTCCAGAGAAAGAGGAGCTATTTCATAAGATCAGCTAAATTGATATTTAGAAATGTCACCCATGATATGGTGGCCTTTTCTAATATATCCCAAGGTAAATATAACCTTTCACTCAAAATTTTAGTTGTTGAAATTATGTAGTTGTATAGTGTGTTTTTAATTTGGCGTCTTTAATATTTAAATGATTAAAAAAAACCCACACAAAAATACACCCTGTATGTTTAAGCAGATCTACCTTTATTTTTTGCCTCTCAACGTCATTGATTTTTATTTATATATACGGTAAAAAGCATGTCATTAGCAATGTAGGAAATAGTTGAGCAGAACTTGAATGTTTGAACAATTCCCTCTGAGAAGGGGAAAAATAGATTGGGCAAAAAGGAATTTTTGTTGTGAGAAAAGTATGGGTAATGGTGGAAAGAATATATACTAAATCAAAATTTTTATGACATGGTGCTATCTTTCTATGTATTGTCCTCACAAGCCAAAAGAAATGCTGTAATAGTTTCATCTTTAAACTTTTTTACTTTTTCTGTGTATTGTGTCCTCTTACCTTTCACCCTAGCCTGCTGCAAAATCAGGCATAATTCCTCTGATGACACCAACAAATATTGACAGGAAAATTATGTTGCTTTAGAATAGGCCTCAGGTAAATTGCTCAGGAGACCTGTCAAGAATGCCTTACAGTTCTCACAGCACACATATTAGAGTTACCTCCTGGGTTATCTGAGGGAAGAATAGTGCTACATATTTTCTTTTCAAGATCAGAAATAGAAATATTACCCTGGCTTTGGATGTGCTCTGAAAATTGCTTATGGTGAATTCTTTCCACCACACTGTACTAACTCAATAGCTTCTGGGAACATATCAAAATTATAGAGTTTTGGGGTGTTTTATTTAACCTTTTGTGCCAGGTAGCATTTCCATGTGGTTACTGCAGAGATCTATTGTTCACAAAAAAAACTTTCCCATGAATCAGTGAGACAGAAAAGTTTAATATGTGAAAAAGAGTTTAATAAGTATGAATATATGTTAATATATTCATATATACATATATATCAATATATTGTACTAATATGATGTGCTAATGTGTATTTAGGACAACCATATGAAATTGCTTACACAAGTCAGTAAGATAATCTAGATGGAAATGTCGCTTTTAACTTCCATATGTATTAAATGTACAGCAGCTGTGTGGAATTGGCAAACTGACCTGGATTAATGTAAGCATTAGATATATATGATGACTTGTGAAGGACTATTTACAGAAAGACTGTAGCTGGAAAAACTAATGGTTTTGTCAGTGTGATAGCACCCATCTCAAGATTAGTACAAGGCTGCAATAAAAAACAAGCAAGCATAAAACATACTTGTATTTTATGTTAAGGTGTTCATATCTCTTCTCTTCCCCACCCACAGAAATTATATTCAAGTGGCAGTCAGAGATCTTGTTCATAGATGTTTGGTAGTGGTTTTGTAAATTATGAATTGATTATAAAACTTTCTGATTGAAAACCTGATGATCCAGGGCAGGTCCATTATGCAGATCAGCTTCATAAGATTTTTACAGTGGTGTCCTGATATTGGGAAAAGCAGAAGTCGTGCTGCAGTGCTCTGCATTGTTGGTTTGACCACACAATGTAAATCTGAGAAAAATGTATTGCCTATCCTGAATGTGCTCCTATCATCTGTGCACATCAGACTCAATAGAGTTGACTTGGACATTTGATTTGCTGTACTCATTTGCTAAGTAGAGAATCTGTACGTGTTGCTACGTTAGGGCAGTATGTCTACCTGAGAAAAGTAAATGGTGACAAAACCAGATTTTTGCTATGTAGCTTTTCTACTCCGAATGCCCTGCCCTCCCTTCTTCTTCCTCCAGCTTTATATGCTGAGCATGACATGGTGTGGGATATCTCTTTGTCCTGTTGGGTTCTGCTGTCCCAGCTGTGTCCCCTCATAGCCTCTTGCCATCCCCAGTCCCCTCTCTGTCAAGGCAACACGAGAAGCAGAAAAGGCTGGGATTTTGTACAGGTACTGCTCAGCAACAGCTAAACAGCTAATGTTACTACACTCTTTCATTCAGTAATTCAAAATACGGCATCGTAGGAGCTGCTATGGATAAAATCAACTCTGTCCCAACAAAATAAGTACAACTATGAAAGATTCCTTCAGGTTACATTGATCTCTTTGTTTAAGGATGATTTAATGTAATATTACTTTGCTTAAAATAAGACATCACTTGTCTATCTAAAGCATCTCTTTCAATAATTTATTTTACTTCTTTATGTTGATAGAATGTAGGCAATAAACAGAAAGAGTGGATGAAATTAAACTATGTGAATGGCATATACTTATTTAATAACGTTTATAGAAAAACTATAATTATGCATTTCTAATTGGACATTTGCTTTTAATAGTTTTGTCAGCTATAGATTCACAGCCTTTAGAACAACACCTTTTAGCTATAATCTGGAGGTGGACTAGGATTCCTGTACCCATCTTTATTAAAAAATAAATGTTCCATCTGCTCTTTTTTTGTACATAACATATGGTGACAATAACAAAGTAATAATACCTAGGGGGAAAAGTACCATCTCTCTGTGCATCTCTCTAAGGATGGCTGCATAATACTGTGAGATTCTGTTGCTATCATTCCATTACAATATGGTACAGAGGCAAAAACTATATTTTATTGGTCTGTATCTATGGTGTTTGCAGTAATATCATGATCATGTTGCAGTAATATGAGAAATTTTGTGATTTGAACAGGATTGCATTAGAAAACGGCTAGTATAATAATTCTAGTTAAATCAGTCTTGGTAGTAAGGGCAAGCTAAAGGAAACAGAGACCAGTAAATTCATTTATTATTATTTAAATAGAAAAAGATATATTTATTTGACATATTTATATTAATCTATTCGAAGAATAATTCTATCATGGGGTTCCTGATTCATCCAAGAACCCTTTCCCACCACATCAAAAATCCCGTGCTCCTAAAAATAAATAAATAATTTATTATAATAAATTATATTTATTATAATAAATAAATTATATTGGGCATCTCCATTGTCACCTCAGTATTTTGTGTTCAGAGTATAGCACAATAAAAGTCGAAAATACTGCTTAAATGAGCCTGATACTGGGGGTGGGAGGGGGAAGTGGAGATGAAATTTTACTTTAATATCAGTAAAAATTACAGATTTTTTTTGTTTCTGTCTGAATTTTGCATTTTGAAAGTATAACAGACTTGAGAGTGGTAAAGACAAAATTTACAATATAAGTTAAAACACGCTTCTTGGCTTGCTCTTAATTTGCTTTCTTTCCTATTTAGCAATTACTCTGTGATAAAATGTCTTTTTAGAATTATCGTTGTCTCTAATTACTTGACCATATTTGAAGATTCTTTTTTTCAACCTAATTCCTTCTTTGTTTGCCATAGTTCTTTCTTAGTTGCAATGTCAGCATTTCCTTTCAGGCTCTTACATCTAAAAGTAAGATTGTTTCTTCTGCTGCCAGGATTAAGAAGCAGAAAAGAAAACCACTGCCAATTATTGTCCTTTTGTGGTATTTTAGATTGTTCTTTAAAATCTTTTTATCCTTGGTCTGTCTACCATCAACATAAACAGATTCTGTTAAATAGCAGTAGAGTTCAGCTTCTTATTTCAGTTGCTCTTTCACTAAGGATATTAAGAGCATTCAGAACACTTAATGGTTTTTTGGGGGTTTATTTTCAACAACTGAGTTCTGGAAAGGCATTAAACCCTATCTCTTCCCATTTTTGACGGACATGCAGTTGTCATGCAATGCACTTTCTCTGTGATGTGCAAAATTATTTTTTACATTTTAAAATCAGAAGACTGGAATAAAGCAGAAAACATCTGGTTAGGTCTGCAGTATCTGTCAATTTGCCAAATTATTAGCTTAACAGTAGAATATCCATCAAAAGTAAAGAAAGAAAAAATGTTGGGTTTTTTTACATTTGTGCACCAGAAATGGATATTTATGTTAAGAATAGTGAGGACATTAATTTTCAAACTTCATTTATTTCTTGAGCCACAATAAAGCAATAAATGCTTCATTTGAATTGCTCTGAGTTCTTTGATTTTCCTTTTCATCTAAGAGGGATTAGAAGCAGAATAAAAGATAAACTAGCCTCTTCACCTGATCTTTTTTGGGTTTTGTTTTACTAGCATAGTAATAGATATTAGAGAGGAAATCATTAATTAAATGCTGTTTAATCATATTCTTCATTGAAAATTAACTGTCACTGTTTCAGATGTAGACTTCACTATTGTGAGTGAACCATAGTTTGTTGGCATTTTTTAAAGCATAATAAACTTTGAACTTGTTCCTGATTTGTTGCTTTTTCTTTCTGAGAAATTGATTAATATTGTGGAGTGGTTGCAGTATCAGACTAAGATAAAGGAAGAAAGAAAACAGAAAATAGATCAAGGAGTTCATAATGAGGACATATTGAAATTAGGAGGATCATAATGAGGTTGATACGAATTCAGGAAGCACATCTACACTTTGGATTATGTTATAATACCAACGGAAATTAAAGTTAGTCTAATTAAAGTCTCATTGTGTAATCCAAATAGGCAGTTACTATCTCAGTTATAATGACACTGATATTTACAGATTGAAATATCTGATATAAAAAAAACTTCAGTAGAAATACAGTTAAATCTGTGGTACGTAAATGACTCGAGTTTTCTACTTCTCTGACGTTTTATTACTCTCTCTGGTGTTCAGCCCAGTATTTTAGGTTGGTACACATCCTCAGGAGGGATGGAGTAAGGGAGAGGATTACAGGAAGCTCTCTGTCCTGATTTTTTTAAATTAAGAATTTTATGATTGGTGGTGATAAGTTTTTTCTTCTCAGAATTGTCTGTCATAGAATTTTTTTTTTTTTATGTTTTAAAACATAATGCCATTTTTTGGCTTCTGTTTGTTCGTTTCTACCTAAACTGTGTTTGTCCCTTTGTGAAGGCAGTTTGCAATTATGAATTTAGATTCTGTGATAGCCTCCTCCAACCCCAGCGTAACATATAGGGGCAAAGTTTGCTACATATCAGCTTTATAGATTTGTCAGATCTTTGCCATAAATTATATTCACATTGCTAAACTCAATTCTGGTTAAGACAAGACATGAGATGTTGCATTGCCAAGTTAATAGAAATTCTAGAATTTCATGAGTGACATCAAATCGCTACATGGACTGGCATCACCACCACCACACTCACAGTTTAAACTTTGAAATATATTCAATGTAGACACCCTTTGCTATGTGGACTTTTAAATTTGGGATTTGATCTCTTGTTTGGCTTCGAGATTTTTAGTGTAGTTTTATGGAAGGGGTGGTTCTGCTTTTAGTCAGTGCTAATCATGAAATTAGTTGGAAAGCTACTTGTTGATCCTCTGACAGATAGCTATAGCAAAGATACACTGTAATTTTTGTTATATTTAGCTAGGTTGGATTTGATGATCTTAAAGATCTCTTCCAGCCTAGTAATTATGTGAAAATGTTGAATGTTCCAAATCAAATTGCATCAGACATCAGATTTTCTGTCAATATATTAAAAGTATTTGGGAGAAAAAGACTAATACAAATTTAGTCTTTGAACAATTGAAAGTGAAATATGCCTAAATAGAGAACACCTAGAAGGAACCCGATGAGCTTATCCATGCTCCTGTTCTTTAGAATATGCAAGATTTGATGTTCCACAGCCTTACTCAATGACCATTTTTCCTTTTTAACTTTTCATTCAAGGAGAGCACTGTGTCCAGAGATATATTATGAAACGAAACAGCTTCAGTGCAACAGCTTGCCTTTCTCACATTTTGCTTTTCCAGCTCCTACGTAATAAAAAATCAACAAAAAAATTATCTCTCCCTTTGGTCTAAAATGCTTTCTTTCAGAGTAACATTCAGTTGTTTTTATGTACCTTGTCCTACAGTCCTGTTTCTCAAAATTCTGCTGCCTGAGGAACATGGGGTCTTAAACAAAAAAAAAAAAATTACTACAGTGCTATAAATCTCTATAATTGAATGGCCCGAGGTCCATGGATTCTTTTGAAGGCAGCTTGTTTAAGCCCATACTTAACTATTTATAATGCACCCCAGCAGAGTGTGATCACATAGTGACAGAGAAAAGCTGTGAAGTGGTTCTGCTGATACCCATAAGAGAAAGTAATTGACCTGGGAGTACAAGCAAAGGTTCATCTGGCCACAGATAACTCATTTTCTAAGATATTGCAAAGATACTGCCTGCAAAGGAATTTGCTGTGACTGAAGTTGGAGAAAAAAAGTCAAAAGGACAAGCTTGTCTTGAAAGTTTAAGAGTGCTCATTGATAAATGAGGAAAAGAAATAAAAATTTTTAGGAAGAAGCCTTGCCTACTAATTTTGGTTTTATTCCTATGGATTTGAATGGATTTAAACCTTTGAGCAATATTTACCTGTGTTTAAGAGACAAATATGAGAAAACAATAAGAAAATAAGGATGCAATTTCAAAGTATCTGCACTATTAGGTGTAAAATTTCTCTTTGAATTGCTTTTTCGCACTATTTCTAGTACAGAACACTTGTAGAAATTGCAGTTTCTTTCCCCAGTTTCTCTTTCCAATTCATTAAAATTCAATAATGTTTTTTGTTTCGATAAACTGATAGTTATTTATGTCCTCTGAGCAGAGAGGATAATAAATCTTTTACCTTGAAAATCTTGGTGCTTGATGTATCAAACTGCTGTGGGTAGAAAAACTAAGGCGATGCAGTAACAGGTCACATATGATGGATCCTGCCTCTTCAAATTTGCAGGTATGGATCATTGTGCACCATAAATGTCTGTACTGCAGTCTTAAAAGCTACATTAACAGTTTAATTTTATTTCTATTTCTGTGTATCGGAGGATTGTATTTTTGTTGTTTCTTCCTCTGACAATTTTGTTGCAACAGACTTGAAACATAATTCTCAGTTCTGTAACATCTAAAACGAAAAGGGACTCAAAATTTTACAATATTTGCATCAGTAAATATGGTAGAAGTGTAATGGTATCGTCAGGGTGTACTTTGTGCTTGCTAAGCAGAATTTCTTATTTGGCATTTTAGATCTGTGGAGACCTGTCCTATTTTAATAAAAGTCACATGTAAAACTAGGAATGTCTTAGTTTGAATTCAATCCCCATGTATTTGCTAAAATAAAAGTAATACAGGCAACTGCCTTTTGACCCAGATTAAAGGTATGTGGATCTGCCCAGAGATTTTATTTTATGCAAAGAAGGATGGTAACATCCATTTCTTACACTCCTTTGTGGACAGAAAATCATACCGAGTAATTTTCCTGCTTACCAATTCTTGTTGGTCTTTTTGACATATCTTGGTGATCTTGAAAACACCTCTGGGGATTAGGAGAAGTAATTATTAGAATTGATTAATAATACCTTAAAGAGAAATGTCAGTGCCTTAAGGCAGTAAATTATATGATGATATGAGAGTTTTATTTACTGCATCTACCAAACAGGCAGTCAATAAGGATGGAAGGTCTGGATGTACACTGTATTTTATGCCTTTTATACCTGCTCTGGAGAATTTTCAATCTTTGTGAGTGGAATGCACATAAGTTACGTCAATAGATAGACTATTTGCAGTGATTTTATTTTTAAAAAATCTTTTTATTGCAGCACTCTAAAAATTCACTATTGTTTTTTTGCTCCTGACCAAGCATGAAAACAATGATAATCCTCAACAGGGGGTATTAGAAGGAGGTCACAGTATTTGCCCTAAGTGTCTGCCTGGCAGACATTTATTGTGTATAATTTTGAAAGACATAACCATATTGCAGAGATGTTTCCAAACTTCTGAAACTATGAGAAGTTAAAGAGGAGAACTAGGTGAGCTCTGTAATGGTACATCTCCTTTGCCTTGCCTACGTAATGATCTCATTGAGGGAATTGCTCCTTAAAACTTTTGCCTTTTAAATATAATTCCTTGTCAATTGTTAATGAGGTGGTAATTTAGGAAAAAAGTGCTGGATTAAGCCTGAACAACATGTAAATCCTAATTACACATATTTCTGTGAAAGTTCATGAACGGCCTGAAGGATCAACACAGACTGCTTGCTCTATCTCTAGCACAGCATCCATTTGGCACGACTTCGGATTTTGTGTTACCTCAAATTCTGGTGATTGGATATTTGTCTCTCATAAAATTAACTGAAAAGTCAAAAATTTCAATCTTCCCAAATTTGTATATGAATGCAATGTGCTTAAGAGAAACATGTAAAAGATAAAATATTTGGTTAACTGTTACTCAGTAGTTGATCTTAATCAGTAATTACTAATAGCCAACATTAGTGTATTAGATGAGTAGTGCTAAATAATTTAAACAGGCTGTTTCCTGTATCTACTGTAATTGGATAATATAATATGAGAATAAATATTTAAAACTATCCATACAAATAAAGCTTAGCTTTTAGATTACGCTTAGGGGTGTTACTATTGATTTATATTTATACAATATGTCGGCTGTAGCTGAAAAATCATTCAAAGGTAAAAAGTTACCAAGAAGAGATGACTATGAGTGAAATATGAATAAAAGTGAAAGAAAGATTATTGGCTTGTTTTGGTGTTGATATACTGTACTGTCAGTAACTGCAATAATCAGCAAGTCTCTGCAAGGTAGCAATTCTGTTAAGCATTAAATTTCTGATTGTGCAGATAGTTTTAGGTACTGCTACAATCACTTTAATGATGGGGACAGTTTTTAATCTCTGATTTTATTTTGTGAGTGCTGCTGTAAAAACTCAAAGAAAAATAGGATGCAAGAAAAGAGGAATTTTTTTTGTGAGAGTAACTAGCATATATATGTATATATTTATGTTCTACCAAAGTAAAAAAGGAAGAATTTTCACTTTAATCATGTTGGGTTATATTCAGTAAAACTTAAATTTAGCTTACTATATTTGAATAGAGGAAAGTTAGATTTAGAGTTTCTAGATTTTCCATGACTTTTTTTTCCTAACAAATCAAAGTTTCCCTGAATAATATTATAATAAGAATTAGCAGGAAATCCCCTACTATCTGAATAGAATAGGTTCTGAAATTACTATATTTGAGTTTTGCCTAGCTAGCTTTCATTGATGGCTCTCTTAGGTAGAAAGCAATTTTTAATATCTGGTATCTTAAAGTAATCTTATCTGCAAAGATGTCTCCTTATTTTTATTGTTTTGATTTGAAAACAATCTTTACATCAAGTGAGTTGATTTAAAAATAATTGAAGTATTGATAAAGCTACAAATCTGTAGGTTTTAAATTCTAAGAAATTATTCCTTTGGTTTCTGCATATTGATCATGCTGAGAATTAAAAACATTGATAAAGTGGCAAAGATTGCAATTTAAACAAAAGGAAATGAAACTGAAAACTTAAGCAAGTCTTTGAATTAACACCAGCAAATGAATTTTTCCACATTCTGAATATTTGGAGGTTTTTCATATAAACTGTGAAACACAGAAGTTAGAAAATAATCTAATCTATTGTGAACACTAAGAATATACTGTTCATATTTAAGAATATTCCAGACCAAAGTACAGTTGCTAAAATCAAAGAACATGGAGAGTCTATCAATTTTTATATAACAGTAATTTAAAAAGAAATAGGGAGAGAGTAGTGACATCATCTTCCTGTGGTACTTAGCTTGGATAAAATTCAGAGAATACAGACATTTTCAGGTGCCATTCAAAGCAATCCTGCAACAAAGTGTTGATTAGAAAAATGACAGATAAAATTGTTAGAGTGGTGGAAACTTGAAGTATTGCCCAACTAACAGGTGTCTCAGGCAGTTTGGTCACAACTACGTTTTTGGTTATTGACAAATAGCAGCAGGGCTACTGCTGATTAGCTAACAGTGGCTATCCTGAAAAAAGATAAATGGTTCCATGCTGCTCTACCACCACCATTTCCATGATTACCGTGGAAACAATCAAATATGAAATATTGCTGACAAAACTGCAAACTGCAGCAGCAGTTATTAACTTCAGAATGGCTGAGCTTTGCACTTGATCAACATCAGACTTAACAGTGGGTATTTTTCCTTGTATTCAGTGATCTGTCCTTTTTCAACGGGGTAAGCAGGGGCTAAAAAAAGACTTGAAGTGTGGATTGTTAGATATTTAGGCTCTGGCTATTGGTTTATATCTTGCTTTTTTCTGATGGTGCATTTATGTTTGCACATGGTCAAGTTTACTTGTCAGAAGCTCAATGGAATATAATGGTGCAATACTTTATATGTGAGAAGAAATGAAAATGAGATTTCGCCATGGTTCTCATGATTGATGAGATTTGTAAAATAAGAGGGAGTCCAATTACTAAACGGTGTTTCAGGCAAAAAGATCACTGAGTTTCTCAGTCACTCCTGACTGCTAATCAATTTGTTGAGTGATGATTAAAATGTTTTGCTTTGACCTAAAATGACTTAGCAGTTTGAGACCGAGTTAAATGGTCCTTTTTGATAAGGAACTGCATTCCTATTCTGCATATAAGTTGCAGTTCCTTGTTTTAGAATGAAAAATTGTGAGTAGCTCTTTCAGGATTTTGTAATTCTCTCCATTTTTTACTTATTCGAACCAGGAATTGTCATCTTCACAATACCCAAATAACTTTTTGTTCATGAAGGTAGGAAAAGACAATGAAATATGTCAGCGATTAAGAAGATATTAGTGTTTTCAGAATGGTTTTTTCAAGCTAGTCCTCCTTAACATTTTGCAATATTCATTTTCTGATCTTAAAAGGTTGTTGGGACAATGGTGACAAAAATACCTTTGTAAAAGTAGATGACATCATGTTTTATGTCATATAGTAAAGTCATCTTTCTTAGATAAGTGAAAAAAAATAAAAATCACTAAATTGTGATACAATATTTTTTCTAATTTTTTTCTAGAAGAAAGATTTCATGCAAGTGTGCCAGCATATTTCTGGGTTTTGCTTGCATTTTAAAACTTTTATTAAAAATATATGGTTGTATATTGATTGTATTATTGTGTTACCAATGAAGGATTTCAAGAAAAAAAAGAAAATTCTGACAGACTGTATCCCATCTACAGGTGGACCAAATTTCATTGCAAGCTCTTCAGATGCATAAAGGTGATGCTTGGGCACAATCCAGATAAGATTTTGTAGAACATAGCCATCATTCCCAATAGCCTTAGTAATCCTTTTGCAAGATTTGTCTAACAGTCAGATAAGTACATTAAAAAGTTTAATTTGTTTGGTCTGGGAAAAAAAAATGCTGGTACATCAAAATGTCAAAGTAACTGATAGAATCAAAGTAAACCTTTTCCTCATACTAACATACGAAACTCCTGAACCCATCATTTTACAAAGTAGATTTATGATATAAAAGCTTTGTGCAGAAGTCAAGTATGATTCAAACACACAATTCTGGCCAAAATCCCAGATTAGATACTGTACCATTAAATCTGTTACTAGGCTAAAATCCAGACTTCTTGAAAGTGTCAGTATAGTTTGTGAAGTGATTCAAAACCAAAGAGGTCTTAATACTCTTAAGCAGGTTTATTTAGACAAAAGCTAAATTTGCTTTAATTTTTATTTTTCCGTGAACAAACTAGGAGAGATGCTAATTAGAGAATTAATGTGTGCTATCTTAGACAGTTGCAATGTCTTTGGAGAGCTCTAAATGAACTTCTGTAATTTTTTACTAGTTTGTATTTCACTATTACAATTGCAGAGAATACAACTGTAAATTATTTTTTAGTTTATTTTCTTTTCTATTGATCATATTTAGGAGGCTGAGTAGTCTAGTTCAGGGCATATGGGAATCTATGAGTGTAATTTTTGTAAATTAAGAGGAAAAAGTCATATTCCATATGTAGGGTTGTTTTTATTCACTCTTTCTGAATTTTACTGAATTCTTTAAGCACCATAAGAAAATACAGAAAGTCAAATGCAGGAAGCAGTATCATGTCTTTAAATGTATAGAGACATCTATAAGAACACAACATATATATACTATATATATATATATATATATACTGACTTTCTTGAAAAGTGCAAAGGTGGGGGGGAAACCGAATTAGCTTATCCACTGGCTAGCAGCAGAGTCAAGCTGTTCTTTAGAATATTTTGTTTTGCCCCCAGGCACAAGCAGTGCCAGTGTTCCCTCTCCACATTTAATCTAGGTAGCAGAGCTTTTTGGAAAACCACTCTAAGCAATGCTAAGTAGGAAGTTGGAAATGCAGAGCAAGCAGACTGTTTGCTGGTGGGGAAAAGACAATCTGTCTGTGCTCAGAGGAGTAACATCTCACTTTAGCAAGATTTATTGCAGCTTCAAGCTGAAACCAGCTTCCTGACATATATATATATATATATATATATATATAAAGAGGATGTGGTTGTCTTGATCAAAGCACTGTTCTAAAGATTAATTGATCTGTGCTGTATGTTTGGTTTTGTACAGACTTGAAGAGGACAGGTAGCAGTTCCCTGCTTCAAATTTCTCATCAATCAGAACAGATTATACTTTCCTACTTTTTTAACTTGCTATGTGCTAAAATGATTCCTCATAAGGGCTCTAGCATTGTGGGTCCATAGTTCTGGAGAGAAACTTAGGAATATTCAGTATCTCCATATACTTTCATACTAATATCTCTTCATTGTGTTGTGACCTCTGCCAAGTGGCTGTTCCCTGGTTTGTTTGGATTTAGAGCAATTCACCTGTGACACATAACTGGCTGTCAGTATCTTTGCCTTTCATCTCTATGTACATACATGGAAATGAAGTTTTCAGGTTGATTTTAGCTATACATCATTTATATATGTAATTATATGAAAACTGGTACCTTTTTGAAAATACAAGTTATTTTTTTAAAAATCAGAAAAATGTATCTAGATCTAGCTAGCTTAATAAACATTGGGAATATTTCTGTATTATATGATCATACGAGGTACATAAATATTGTCTATGTTCACTACATGATAAGGTGTATCTCCATCTGTGTGGTACCAAATATTTATAATGTTCCAATTTGCCATGCCAATCTTTTTGCAGAGAAGTGCTGTTGCTTCGATATCTTGAGAAAAACCCAGGTAATCTACCAGCAGAGAAGAATTTCTTTAATGAATAAGCCCTTTAATTATGTTCTCGTTCTGCTATATGCTCAAGATTGTAAAATTGCTGGAGAGAAGAGTAAGTAATTGAATAGCAATTTAAGTGTGAATTTATTAAATCAATTAGATTTACAAAAGTAATTTGAGACCCAGTGCTGCTATGTTGGGCGCACCAAGTATATAAAAATTTTAAATAGATGCTTGTAAGTGCAGCATAGTTTCTAATGGGAATTTGTCTTGGTTATAATAGTAAAAATGATTGATTCTACGTGTCTTGTAAAGCTTATTCTGTAAGTTATTCTTATCCTAATAGCACCTCAGAGGTAGGCCATTTCATTTCAGATTGCTGGGGAATCTCTAGGCATAATAAGAGATTTAATAAACTGATGAAAATTTATAACAATGATGGAAATATTTCTGTGCTTTTATTTTCCTCTAAAACAAACATATCTTCTGTATTAAGTAGTTTGTTAAAGCTATTATTTTTTCTGCACTCAGAACTTCCATGAACATTATGTTAAACTTTTATGTGTAATGTACTATGTAATATTTTATGTGATGCTTTAGAAAACTAAAGGAAAATTAATTTGTATGATTTGGTGGGTGCGTGTACAGTACTAGCCAAACATAAGGACAGAAAATAGTTACAAAGGCTTTTGTGATCAGTTGCTTCATTAGCCTTCCTAAAGAGCTGACCTCATACCATGGTGTTACCTGCAGGGTATCAGAGTGTGAGAGAAGTTACCATGTATCAAAAACCACAAAAAATCTAACATGATGTGTGTGACTGCTGATCATTTCTTACCTTTCCTGCCCTCCAAATAGTGGGAAAGGCTATGCCTATTCAAGCTTTCCTTAGTGTGATAAGATTTAATAGATGCGAAATTTAATGTCTCTAATGGAAGCAAGATCTCATGATAAAATTTCATTGTGCCTCCAGTTTAGTGACCATCTTCTTCCTCTTCTGTCTCCCATAAAATATCTGTGATCCTTGACATCACCACATTTCCTATCTCACGACACTCTGTTTCTCTGCTTGCTATCCAGAGGTACACAGTGCCATGAAATACAGCTTTATTCTTCTCCATTTTCAAATGTCCTTTGACATCTTATATTTAGAACTACAGTCACTGTTTTTATTTTCCTTTTTCTTCTCCTTACTTTTCCTCCACCAAGTTACTCGGATATTCAAGAACTTCTCCTTCTCCTCTTATCAGTCAATATTTTAGTTTACAGATTTTATATATTAATTTTTGACTACTCTCCTCAGTCTTCTGCATTCAGGAAAGTTTCAATCTAAAGAAGAAAATGTCATGCTTGGTGAACATTTATTATTATAAGAATTGTTTTCCTGATTAGTCCACTGTGTACAGAGTCAATGTTGAGGGTATCTGTTAGTATCAATATCAAAAGGGTTCAGGGGACTGAACTAAAAAATATTATTTGCTAAAGAGTATATACGTATTCCTGTAATATTCAGTGAATATCATAAAGATCAAAGCAGTAAATTAAACTGTTCAGATTAAATAGATCGATCATTTATTTAACTCAAAGTGAGACTTGAAAAACATTTAGTTTAAAAGTGCAAAAGTGAGTAGTTGAAATATTATTATCAACAGTTAATTTTGTCCACAGAGGATGGTCTCAGGATACTAATACAGGAAAATCCATTTACTATCTCTTTTTAAGGCAATAAAAGAGAAGTATTTGTAGACTATCACTATATTAGCTTGGGTACTTTCTATATGGCCTCTTTGGGTATTAGGCAATCATTTATGGAAGCAAAGTAATAAACCCCATGTCTTAAAATATTACAGCTCAATGAACATGGAAATATCCTAAAAGTCAGATCCCTATTTTGTAAAATATGAAGTGTTAGAGAAGCTAATGAAAAAAAGTAAGCTTGAACTTCTTGGCTTTATTAAAGTTTCTGTATGTATTGAATTTATAAGCACATGGAACAGTGAGATGTGAAGGATAGAAAATTTATAATTAAAAACTTCTTAATGTCTAATTGGTTGCTGAAACAGCCAATAAGGAAGCTGGCTGGGCACTTTCTCTTGAGCAGGTAACAGAATCTCAGAATGGGTAAGGTTGGAAGGGAGCACAGTTGTGTCACCTGGTCAAATCTTCCTTCTCAGGCAGGGTCATCCTGGAGCACATGGCACAGAATTGAGTCCAGATGTGTCTTGAATATCTCCAGTGAGGGAGACACCACAACCTCTCTGGGAAATCTGTTGCAGTGCTTGACCAACAATAGAGTTCTTCCTTATGTTCAGGTGGAACTTCATCAGATTTTTATGTTCAGCCATCAGTGCTTGGCTAGCTAATACTTTCCATACTTGGGAAATATTAGCAGCAGGAAATTATTAGCTTAGGAAATTCAGCAATACCTGACTCTTTTCCAGCTTGGGGCATCAGTAGGCAGAGATATCAATCTCAATATCAATCACAATCCCTATTGTCTGCTATCACATTACCTGTGAGAGTAAAATGAGTTATATTTCAAATCCCACAGGACCTCCTAGGCCTGACCTCCCTATCTTAAGCTATCTTATGAGTTGCCCCATCTTGCACTACCACCACTCCATGCACCACCTACCCCAGCCCCTCACTAATTATTTGATGGAGCCATTGGCCAGCAAACTGGGCAGGGTGTTATGTACTAAAGCATACGAGCCCTGCAGATCACAGAACACTGAAGGCTTAAGTACACACTGCTGCAGATTCTTTCCCTAAGGAGTCTTGTTTAAGGATTCAGAAGTATATGCTCTACTGTGAAGTAGACAAGTAGGTTGCTAGTCACCTTAGAGCCATTTTAAAGAATTCACGTGGTAGTGGGTATAAAGTAAGTGATGTCTTTCAGAAAAAAAAATCTGGAAACCAACTAGTTTATCAGTGAAAACAGAAAAAGTTTAATGTTCTTGCCAGAGTTTGGAGTGGGGGAAAGGCCTTTAAAATTTTGTTGTTTCTGAAGGGTCAATGACTTTTTTTTCCACTTTTTATTTCATTTGTGGTCCCAATGCACCAAAATCTGGCAGCATTGTAACTCAAGGAGACAGTAAATCTGATGGAGAATACAGCAATTTCTTTTTCATCTGCATATAAAGTGGTCACAGGTGAAAGAAATGTTTTCTTCTGGTGTAATCCGACTGAACATGTGATTGACATTTTACTAACCAATGCATTTTAAGTGCATTAGTAAAAAGCTGCTACTTTAGGCAGAAGAAGTATGAATTCTAAGGCTAGCAGGTACCGAATTTGAACTGGCATTCTTGTGAGGGTATATTGTATTCTCTATACACAAGATATTTAACAGAAGTCTTTTAAATTAACATTACCCTGATTACATGCTTGAAGCCAGCCAAAGTATGGGGTGGTAGTATTGTTGCAATAAAAATTGTGTCATTCTTGAAGCTGGTCTAGTAGGGAATTCCAGAAATAAAGCTGAGATATTGCACATTTCTCAGGGGAATGAAAAAAAGAAGGTGATTCCTTTGAATTTACCTCAACAATCATGGCTAAAATCTTGCTGAGAGCAGTGCTGGGCCACAGCAGATCTGGTAAACACCACAAGGATCCTGAGAAAAATGTGTGAAAGTCACACTAATACGCTATGAAAATGTGCCAGCAGAACCATTTCAAGAAGTGGACTATCTTTTTATATTTCCTCTTACCAGACTTCTTGGAGTCTTCCAAATAGTTATGGAATATGGCAAAAGAAAAAGCATTCCACTCATGGTCAGATGTCACTTAAAGAAAATGTCTTAATGAATATTCTGACCATTGAAACGATCAGACAGACAGAGACAGACAGCTGGATCTCACCTGTAACAGGGATGGTGGATGCTATATAGTGTTAAGAAGTGTGCTCATGTTCTTCAGTGAAGCTCTGTAAACTCAATATCCCAGTGCTCTTATCTGTAATACAAGTGGCCTGAGAGAAATTAACACCTTTGCCTCAATACATTAAGCTCACAAACCAGCATAAAACTTGAAATTCTCACCAACTTCATTAAAAATTATATTTTGGAGTCAAACATCTGTCTTCAAATTCTGTCATGGGGTAGAATACAAAAGATGAGAAGGTCAGGAGAAACCTTTTCAAATATTACGTCTAAATACACTAAAGCTGAGCTATTGATCCTGATTTTTAACATGTTTTAATGATTTATTTCAATTTCAATAGAATGTATATGTGTACAGATTTGCATTTACAAAAAGTTCAGAATGAAATTATGATATTGTGGTGTGTGAATACTGTAATACAGGCCATGCTGCTTTGCTCCCACAGAGCTTCTGCTCTTGTACACACAGTGGACACACAAACAAACATACAAAAAAATCTTGCATTCGTGCATTCCCAGACAGAATTTTTTGTAACCCTGAGCTGTGCCATGAAGAGTTTTGATAGAGATAAGTGCAAATAGCAGTCAAGTTTTTTTGCTGCTGTCCTGTTGCTTTTATTGCTGTTGTTGTTTTTGATTTTTTTCAAGGAAATGTTTGTTTCTGCTAAGGTTTTGGAATTTTTACATATTGGCACTGAGCATATAATGACGAATTTGGGTTAAAATGGGAGAAATTTGGGTGACTTATCTGTAGTCAGATTCGTTTTGTGCTGGCTCCTCTGGTAGGTAAAAAGGATAAAATTCTTAGTATTTTCACTGTTTTAATACTTTATGTGAAAAGACGGCTTGCTTTGACAGAAGGTTTTAGAAATGTTAGGAGATAACAGATCTAAGGCTATCATGATGGCTCATTACCACAATCTAGATTGATGTAATTGAATTCCACACTTGTGAAACAAAAGAATGCAGTAAAAGAGTGCTTCTGCAGTTATTTAGTGTGCCTTGGCCATGCAGTATACTTGGCATTGCATGAAGTGTTAGCAAAACTTGTGGCATTAAACAGATCAAAAGGTTGTTCTTGCTGTAATTTCTAGCTTGAAAGTTAGATACGTGTTGAGAAATCGTTTCTCTTTCCTCCTTCAGCTATGATTTTTAAGATTAGGTTGCCATGTGTTTGTAGTACTGAAACACTCTAGTGTGGATAAATGGTGTCACTGCATGCCAATATTAAACTTTGTCCATTTCTTCACTTATCACCTTGACTTATAAAGGAGAGGTCACCATCAGAAAAAATATGCTTTTATTCTGTCGTCCCAAAAGCAAACACTATGTTCCAGATAATAAGGAAATTCTTCTTTTTCTCTGGTGCACATTTTTCTGCTTTTCTGAGAATCAGCGGTCTTCTGGGATTGTTATTTTGGTGATTCATGGTGACTCTTGAAGGTCTCGTGGCATTCAAAGCATCTATGTAACATTAACTTCTAGGTCCCTATGTAAATAAAGACTACCCTCGTGTAGAAAATATTCTTGCATTAATTGCTATGGAATGCAGAACTGAGAAACAGCTTCAGACATATTAATGCATGTGTTTATGGCAGCTGAAGAAATTTGCAGCAGATAAAATATAGGCATGTAAGGGAATTAAAACCATTTTTAAAATCATGTTTCAACATTCAGAATTCACAGACTGAAACTTTGTATACTAGTTTTTTGTTTAATCAATTTTTAATCTTTGCTTTTACTGAATCATAGCTTTTTACAGAAACTGTTATCTCTAAAGTGCTCTGGTTCTGTCAGAGAATCAGATGTAAGTATTTTCGAGTATTTGGAGGAAATCTTGTCAGCTTTGAGATTTTTTCAGTAACCTATTTCAAGGTTATTCCAGGATAGAGGTTAGATTATTCCAGGCCGCTTCTCCTGACAATATATTTATCTGTGTAAGGGAAGGGAGGCAATTAAGCACTGTTAATACTACGTGACAGAAGAATTCAAACTTATATTTGTAGATAATTAATATTACTGTTGGGGGTCTAGTCTGTAAAAGAGGGTGAGTATTTTTGCACCTTAGCTGAAAGGGAGTGGGTTGTGTAACCTTGGTCTTCTGGATGTGAGCTAGTAACAGCAATTAGCTGAAAAATAGACTGTATTTTAAAAAGCTGTTTACTATGTAATAACTATTTACTGTAATGGTAGTATTTCTCAGTTACTTTTAATTGAATAGAAACATCAATTTTGTCTTTCTTTCAGTGTCCAACTTCCCTGCCTGCATGAATGCAGCTCAGACTTCAAATGTAACTTTGGATACAAATAATGAAACTCATTTAACTTAATTTAGCAGAATGAGCTATTTTAAGTTACAGTTCATTTCATCCTAAAGTGGATGTCTCTGAAAATTTCTGTTATCTAACAAGTCACACATGCAACATCAATACAGTGGATGAGGTATGAGTGTTCAAGGTCTAGAAATCATTAGTTCTCTGCACTTAGAAGCGCAAAACAAATTTTATTCAGTTCAGTCATTACAAATGTCATTCTGACATATTGTTGACCATTTGTGAACTATGGGAGCTGAAAATTCAGTAATAGATGGTGGGGATGGGAAATATGGACCATTTCTTTAATATAATTACTAATGTGGCTTTTTTCAATATAAGAGAAATTAACACTATGGTAGTCAATAATAATTGTTCAATTTTGCAGCTGAGGAGTTGGGTTTCTTCAGTTTTTACCTTCAATCAAGTTTCATTTTATTTATGTTCCATGTTGTTTAGGATAACATTCACTTTTTCTGTTTGGTCTCACCAGAGTGTAATGGTCTAATGGTACTAAATGGTAGCAAATACCAATGTGATTGAAAACACAGCATTTGTTCTTAAGTCACTTTCACATATTTATAGGCTACGCTGTTTGGGGTTTTTATAGATTTTAAAACCTGGTCCATTACCTGCCTCTATAATCTAAAAACATTAAATTAACCATATTGTCATTTTTCCACATACAACAAAATAATTATTTCTGACTAAGTGCCAACAACTATCACAGGGCAGGGATGGTACTGTCTCAATGTACATATATAATGTTAATGCTCAGAAGGAAATAGTAGATTGTGCACAGGATTGGTAGGACAGTACAAGATAATAATGATTGTGTCACAGTGGGTTTTTTTTAATCTCTTTCTTTTTTTCCAAACAACTTCTGTCATTGCTTACATCTCAAATACAAAAACATACTTGTAAATATAAATTCATTTTATTAGCATAAAAAAGCAGGTGTCTTTTTTAGAAATTCTAAAAAAGTCTAGCTTACCCTAGATATAGCAAATGTAGACAGATACAGATTAAAAACAACTACCAATGCATAATTATGCAATGTCTTTGTCCATACATACTGGAAATATTGGAAAGCTTTTTTTTTCCCCAGCAGTAGTCAGATTATTTGGCATAACTCTAGATAAGATCTTGGAGTTCCAGTTGTGGTTTTTTTCCTATTCTTAATTAAAAGTAGCTCCAAAACCTACAGCATGCTTACACCAAGCTAAAAATGGAGGATCAAGAAAAACTAGGAAAATAGAGATATGCAAAGAAAGCAATAGAATGGCTTGAAACTGAAGCTAAAATACTGATAATTCTTGGGAGATCTTAGGGAGTTAAAAACTTAAAAGCTGAGGTACATCAAAGTAGAAGTTACTAGTGGTATACTATTTTATCAGAAGCACTTGGCTGGCAAGGTTTAGGAAAATTAATACATTTATTGGAAATTAATCAAGGCTTATGTCTGAATTTAGACAAGGATCAGACTAATCTGTTGCTGATACTCTTCTTTCTATATCTTTCCTCTATACACATATTTGCTTCCCTTCCTCTGTGTGAGTACATGAACAAAATTTGATATGTCTCTATTTGTATAAGTCATTGACACCATGACAGGCTAATCTGTAAAACACGGCACGGTTTTAAGATAAAATCTTAATGCTTTTTGAAATATATTTAAGTGAGTTTCAGCTGTCATGTTAGTATAAATGAAAATTTGATTTTTCCTCAAGTCTAAGGATTATTTACTTTGAGGAGAACTGAAGCAGTTATAAATTAAAATTGTTACCAAGAAGGGAATAAAACTACAGTGAGTTATCTAGAAAATGGTATTGGGCAGAAGCAAGACACAGTTGTTTATTAACTTTAATTCTAAATAATTATTTCACAAATTGGGTTTTTTTTAATTCAGGTATCAGATCCTCATGGATACGTAATTTTATACTTTTCTCAAAACAGATGTTATGTGAAAGAAATCAACATTTACCTTTAAATCTGTATATGCAAGGTATTTATTCTTCCTTTTTCCCCATCTTTCCTCTTTCTGAAAATAATCTGGCTTAATAAATGCTCTTTCACCAGTCTCAGAGTAAAAGTTCCTTCTTGTTGCTGTTTTTGTGAGTAAAGTGTCCTTAGTAAAATCATGAAAGTAAGTTGCCTTTCATTCTTTGCAAAATGACTGGGCTTTCATTATTGAACTTCATGTCAAGGATCACTCTTCATCTAGAAGTGTATGCAAGTTCTGTGTTTGCTTTCCTTTGGATTCATTGAAAGGGAGAGGGAGAGATGAATCACAAGCTGTATTTTGAAACCTGTAATAGTCCTTTTTGTAATCATAGTCATGATATTGTGTAAAGAAGGCCTCTCCCTACCATTAACCTTGATTTTCTTTCTTATAAAGTGTGTAAGGATAACCATTTTCTTATCAAACAATATGACCCTTGTAAAAAACCATTATGAATAAAAACTCAGGTGGAGGTGAAGTAAAAATAAAGAAGTTATTCCCTTATGCTGAAAAATAAGGGTTATTTTTCCTTGAGCTTTTGTTAGGTTTTTCATTTCATGTGATTGAATTTCTCATAGTCAAATCCACACAAAGACCAGGCCCAAACAAAGAGATTTCAAAGAAAAGATAGGAAATCATAGGAATAATAGGAAAATACGGGATGGTGGGCACCAAAAGGATATTTAGGCTTGTTTTGAGTACTTTAGATTTGAGTGTTTTGTTCGGTTAAGTTTGGCTTTTCCTTTGTCTGTTTTAAGATCAAATTCTTGCTATATGTATTCCTGTGTAAAACCTTCAATTGTCTCACTTGAGCTGGAAGAACTAAACTTGCTTTTTCACGATCTCCCTTAGCCTGTGTGGTGAGCCTCACCACTGCTTCAACAGGTGACCCAACAGGCTGCTTGTCCTTTAGGCACACAGAGGCGACTGCTCATGGCTCCAGCTGTCACAGGCTCCAAGTCCTCTAAAACTCTGAGTAGCAGAACAAGGATCACTACAGCCATTAGGGATCGCTTACCAGGCAAAAGGCTCCAATTGCAGAATGCATTAGGAACCCTATATCTTGTTACTTTTTGTCAATAGTGTCTGCACAGCATCATGAAGCACGGTAGTACTTTATGACAGAATACACATATATTTGGGATGCCTGCTCAAGCATGTTTTAGTGATAAGGGCACCTGATAAAAAGTGTTTGGAGACTTCTGTGCTAGACTTTCTCCAGAGGTACCTTCCAGCCTACGCACTTCTATGACTTTTTGATTCTGAAAATAATTGCCACATTTCCTAGAAGTGTCAGAAAAGGGTTTTAAGGAATAAGTACAAAATAATCTAACTTTATTTTCTAAAATATACATGTTGTGGTACTGTAAGTAGTTTTTAAAATTAAACTACCACTCATCTGGAACCTTTCTCATAGTGTGAAAATACAGGCTTCAAATCTATAATATTGTTTACCTATTGAATTCCCTGATCCTCAATAAAAACCTTCTCTCTGATCTTTTTGGCATAATAAGTAAAACAGCAAAAGTGCCTACAGTACTGAAAGAATATATTTTCCTATATTGCTTTAAAAAAAACCTTATAAAAGGAGAGAGAACTTGTATTTTTAAAGTATCACATTTATTTACGTTCTTTTCCCTAACACAGCCATTTATCAGTGATTTAGTAAAAAGCATGAAGATCCTGTTTTCAGTTTAAATCTCAGTGGTAGGAATAAAGGGATAAAACTAATGCTGATGTAATTTTCTTTAGATAGCACTTAACCACAACATATTCACTGTTAACATACGTTGCACAAAAGAATTGTACTTAATTATACAGGTAGTATGTCTTTAACACACCACAAAAGTAGTTTGTTGTTTTCTCTGTTTCATTGTCAGGAAGTTATCTTGTGCATTCAGATGAAATGTGCAATGTGATTATTTGTATCCTGAGACTCACAGGAAAATGAAAAGTTCTTAGGTTTTCTGACTGGTACTTTTCATTTTACTATATGATACATATTAATTTCCACTGCTCCTCTTAGGCGCATTTATATAGCCATACCCTGACTTAGCAGGTTTTGAAGAAATATTTGACATACAATTAATATTTGATCTGATTTATGTAGATTAATGCAAGAATCTCATGTGCTGTCAGATTTTCTCATTATTTTGTGCACTTTTTAGGGCACGAGTCATTGAAGTGATCAAGACAAGTAAGTGTGATTCCAAACACTATTGGCAGTGAGTTGATAGTAAAGTCTACAATTTCAAGGATAAAGAGGTTCATTTTTTCTTTAGATTTGTTATTCTCAGGTGAAATAAATTTTACAATGCATATCAAAAATATGTAGCACTTACGTTTTGTATGTGAAATTATGTTTATATACAGCTGTAGGTATTGCTGCAAATAGTAATATTACCTTGTTTTTGATGGGGTAATGGCTCATTATTATAGTATATCCCTGTACGAGGAAGTGTGTTTTCTTTTTTCCTGTGGCTGCAAATATTTAAATCCTTTTGTGTGGTTTTTGACTAAATTCTTTATGATGAGTTAGGAAAACGAAATTTTTCTCATGAGAGACAATAAAAAGATACTCCTTTAAAGATTTGCATCAAAATTTCTTTTGCTGCATAAAAACACATACAACTGGAGTGTGCATGCTGAATAAGGTGTAAGCAATACCAGTCATTTATAAACAAAGAGAATGTTTTCTCTCCAAAGCAACATAATGTTGGTTGCACTGTGACTAGAAGCAAAGAGAATTTTGATGCATAATTTTTTTCTCTCAATAAAATCAGAAATATTTTTTTTAAACTCTGTTAAGGCATTGTAGGATACTTTTTACTTATTTCTTTTGTGAGCAGGAATTTTCATTTAGGCTCCACTCTATCAAGTGTCTTGTAGTCTGTTTTCTGGATGAGTAAATAATTTGAGTATTTTGTTCACATAGTCACTTTAGAACTATATTTAGTTTTCCAAAACTCCTTGTGTTACCAGGCTGGGTTTTCACTTTAACAAAAAAAAACCAAAACAACCAAACACAAAAAAAAATTAAGAATGGAAATGTCAAAAGTGATATTAAACCTATCTCCTGTACTCTGACAATAATCTGCATTTACGGATGCAATGAAATTTGTGTTTCACGGAAATAGTTGAACTGATTTAAGTCTTTCAAATACTGGAAATATGCTTAATTATCATCTTTACTGTGTTTAATCCCAGTGAAAAATGAGATTCTTTACACTTGGAAATTTGTAGTTGGAACGGTAGGGAATAGAGAAGAAAGCAATACTGTATGAACTAAGAAGCAACAGAACAGGAGTATTAAATCCATGGATGGAAATGGAGATTGGCTAAAATCTTGCTCTGGGGATACTAGGTGGACAAGTGGATAATGACTTCTACACACATTAGAAGTAGTCTCACGTTCATAGATCCTGGTCCTCTTAAGGACTTCAATCACCCCAAAGTCTGCTGGTTAATTAATATTCAGTGATTTTCTCAGCTCTAGAGTGGTCCACCCCACTGAGCAGGAAATTGGGTAAAAATCCTAGGAGGTCTGCATAGGTGAACAAGGAGCTCCTGGCAACACTCCAATGCAAAAAGGAATTCTACAGAGGATGGAAGTAAGGGCAGGTAACTTGGGAGGAATACAGAGACATTGCCTCATGATGAGGAGATACAGCTAGGAAAGCAATGACCCAAGTGGAATTTAATCAGACCAGGGATCACAAGAGCAGAAAGAAGGGCTTCTCTCAGTACATAGAAGACAAAACAAAACTAAGTAGAATGTGAGTCTTCTACTAAATGGGGCAGGGGCCCCAGTGACAAAAAATATGAAAAGGCCATGGTCTTGAATGGTGTCTTCACCTCAGACTTTACTAGCAAGATCAACTTTTTGGAATACCAAGGAAAAAGTTCGAAGTGATAAAAATGTACTCTTGCTGGGAGCAGATCAGATCAGGGAATTCAAAAGAAAACTGGACAAACATAAGAAAACTGGATATACATAATCTCTGGGCTCTGATGTCATGCACCAAAAGTGCTGAGGGAGCTGGTTGTTGTCATTGCCAAGGCCACTTGATTACCTTTGTAAAACAACAGTGGTTTAGAAAGATGCTCAAGGACTGGACCATGTCCTATCTTCAGGAAGGGCAAGAAAAAGGACACAGAGAATTACAGGCCAGTCAGTCTCATCTCTATCCCTGGGAAGGTAAAAAAGAAGATAGCTTCCAGGCAAGGACAATAAATTCATTGGGTGTAGTCAGCATGGACTCTAAAAGAGGAGCACATGCTTGGCTAGCAGTCAGAACCGGTTGAACCCGTTGGGTTAATTTTGTGACTACTAGGATCTGGCCCAGAGAGATATAAAATGCATATGCATGTACAAGTGAAGAGATCTTCATATTTAAAATAATATTTGAGAAAAGAGAGTGGATTGAACGAGAAATATTTACTTGTAGGTCTTCTTTCATTCAGGACTTTTTTTGATGATTTTTGGACTACAGGTTTTTTTCTGGGAAGTCATTCAAGGTGAAGCCTTGAAGCTTCCAATTGCAAATGAGATAATAAATCTCCAATTAGACAAAATCAAGAGTCATAATTCTCAGATTTTGGTCTTGATTACAGTTTGGTTACTAGATTTTGTGGCTCCAAATGAGGAAAAGACATAGTAAAGATGAATAATTTTGGCCTGTACGATGTAAGAAGGAAAAATGCAGATGACTAATTAATTGATTAACCACTGGGAAAAAATGCAGTTTTTTACAGCTTTTTTAAGTGAGAAAATCTACGAAAGGAATAAAAATAATTTTTAAAATTAAATTAAAATGTTATATAATATTAAAAATATTTTTAAATTAATTATTTTCTTTATTCATTTTTACTAAGATCATGGATTGCACTAATATGCCATGTAAATGTCTGAAAATGGTCCCAAACTATTGCATAGTTTCAACCCATCAGATTTATAAGGTATTGAGCTGTTCTGATGAAGAGAAGACATGATAACAGCTCCATGTCTTTCAAAATTATCTCTAGATATGATTAGGAAAGCTGATTAATTCTGTGAAGTTAAATGTACAGTCTCATGCTAGCATTTATTTGAAAGGGAACTAAGTTCTCAGCCCAACAGATCTGATTTCTTTTCTGCAAGGTTCCAGGTGACAGTCTGCATAACAAGTTCTGCAAGATCTTGCTCTGCACCTACATGATTTTAATGGAGTGAAAATAATTTAAAAGATTATATCTAAACATAAGAAATTATTGAGTGGTCTTAGACATTCCTAAGAGGATACCATTTTTATAAATAATTCTGTTAGCTGAATATGTGGCCCTTCACAAACCTCTTAAGATCGATATCATTCTTGCAAAATAAGGGGGAAAAAGTCTATATCTGGAATAGCACCAACAAATCTTCTGCATTCTAGAGTCACATCTTTTTATAGATGAAAAAATAAATTGGCACTGTTTCTGTTTTTAACTCCTTTCCCTGAAAATAAGTAAAATTGTCTTTCATACTTCAAGATACAATACTTTTCAAATTTAGATCAATATAGTCTGAATAAGCCTACTAGGATCAAACAGCAAAATTCTTACAGATTTATATTTTTTATAGTTCACTGACTTGAAGGCCATTGCAACTTTATACCCTGTACATTTTAAGACAAATATTAGGGAAAAAAAAAAAAAGCTCAATGTATTTATTTTCTGTTCAACCTTGCCATAGATAGTTTGAAGATATGGTCAGTGTGGCATACAGTTTATCAAGCTTCTTCTATATTTCAATATCAAGCAATATTCAGATGTGAGTAATTATAGTGCACTGTTCTACATATGCAACTTAGGTTATGTTTTTACAGTTAAGTGGATGAAGACTTAAAATAAAGCTGTTGTATGGATAAAGCAATGCCTTCCTCCTTGTAAAATTCCTTCCCATAAAAAGGGCCACCTTTTTTGAGTGAAATTAAAATTTATAGTCCTAGTCTTGAACCATCCGTCCTTCAAAACAGTATGAATTCACTTGAGAGAGTAATAAATAAATAATTTAAGAGGGAAAAGAAACTTTAGGGAGATATTAAAAGTAAGATTAATCAAATATTTTATTAAATTTTGTTTTAGATAAATGTCATAAAAACCTCTGAGATATATTTGAGGCCATGGAGGTCACTGTCATGTAACAGATGATAAAGCACTGAATTAAGACTCAGAAACCTTGAATTCTCATTCTAGTTCTGCCATTGAGGCATCATGATGTCAAGAGAGTCACTTGACTGTACTTCAAACTGACAGCCTTGAAAATAGAGATAATTGCATGTCTCAAATCAGATCTTTTCTGATATACTTATATTTTACAATGTACCATTTCAAATGACTACAAACCACGGGTCAAAACCAACTTAGAAATAACAGATTACTTTTCTTTCAGAATTTTAATTATCCAAAGAACTATTATCAGTATAAAATGTAGCCCATTTCAGATGTGATACCAAGTTCTACTCTCCAGCGTCTCCAGCCTGGCAGGTCATACTTTAAATAATTTTGGTGGTAATTCAAGATTCTTACTGTTTAGAAGACTGGGAGGATTTCTATGAGAGTCAGTTGTTTAAAGATAATCGATTGAATGTCTAATCCTCCAAAAGAGGCACAGGGCCAAGGTACTGACCACCTGCAGTGATTATGTCCCATGGCTCAAAGGGTTTAACTGGTGTTGAGCCAAACTCTGCCCATTGGTTTTATTGAGATTATATGACTGCAACAGATGGCAGAATTTGTCTTGTGTTTCTCTGGCCTCCTTCCAAATTGGGTAATTACATTTTACATAACTACAGTTATGTACAGTTTCCGTTCAGTTCAGGATTTGTCATCCTCTTCATTGCTAAGCAGTTTTCATATTTGAGGAACCTGTTTGGGTTTTTTAATGGGTTCATAGACAATACTTTTCTATAGTTAAATCAGCACTTTTTATTTACAGCAAAGCAGCATACCAGGCATCTCTCTAAGCAGAAACAAACAGAATTCAGGTTTTGAGAATCTTAGAGTCCATTTAGATTGTACAGTTCTAATATATTAAAGTATGCCTGGCAACTGTGTTTGTATAAAGCAAAATTTATTACCAGTGCAGAAACACTGCTTCCAGTCCCACAAGCAAACAGAATTAAGGATGGTGTGCTTTGTAGTGTAAGATAAATAAATCATTTTGCCATCAAACAGCATTTATTTCATCTGAAGCCCCCCAACAAAACCACTCAAACAAACAAACAAATGACACAAAGCAAAAGAAAACAATACGAAACACTTTTTATTAACAAAGTACTGTTATGTTCCAAAATGCATAGCAAATCACTTGCTTCACTCTTTTCATAATTGTGGTTAAGAATAACAGATGTGAAACAAGAAAATTCTGCTGCATGTTCTAGCCTAAAGATAGGAAAACAATAACCAGAATAAATCATGTACACAAAATTAATATTTCTGTGTGAGGAAAAATTTATGCATGTAAGCATAGGCTAGCAAAGTACTTTCAGAAATAGTTACAATGATTGCAAATCTTGCTAGAAGTAATTCTAGATTTAGTGAGAGCCTTCTCATCCCTGTTAGTGTTACGACAGAAATATCCTTTTCAGAGTCCTCGAAGAATTCCCACTCCTTCTCTACTATTTGTCATAAGTATCAAAAAAGAACTTTTATTTGAAAGTGCAGATTTGTGCCAAGTATTTGGTAAATTATGCGGTTTTGAGATGTTTGCTATTTAGATTTCACTATTATATGACTTCATTATTATATGGATATAACCTTAGTTTTGAGTTAAATGTAGTAACAGTGAGATTCCTATGTTCTCATCCTTCTATGTTCTTATAAAAGTATACTGAAATTTTTGATTTTAAATGCTTATAGTTCCAATAAACATTTCATGTGATTTGAAATCTGTTAAATTGGAATAATTATCAGCTTTTCCAGTTTCTTTGTATTTAGATGCTTGTTTATTTCTTAGCCTCTTAATATTATCTATCATTGAAATTGTGAAGTATGTACCCACCAAAAGTCCTCTGGTTAAACATTTACATTTAGTTGAAGCAAACAATATAAATTTGTGGGGCTCAACATATGATCTCATAGAGATATTAAGAATGACTACATTCCTTTCCTTCCAGATGAGGATTCACTATAGTAAGCAATTAAGTAATATGTTATATTTCCATTGAACCCATTTATCTGAAACTGCTCAAACATTCACCAGCCATCTTCAGGGATTCCAGAGGTCATGATTAGGAAAGACAGTTACATATCTATAGCTTTTTTAATTACTTCTCTTTTAGAGAGTTTTATTCTCTTGACTCCTTTACTGTGACTAAAGCATCTGGCTGGGACATGTTTTATGATTTCTTAGGGACTATGCTAACACGGCTCCTTTTGTGGCTTTTGTTCACAATAAGCCATATGTAAGGATAGTTAGATCCTCCCAGATAAGTCCACGATATTATCCTGGTGTGAATAGAACTTGCAGTACATGACTCAGGCATACTTTGGATGAAATTAGCTGTTTGGTCTATTTTGTATAAAATGAAACTCCCCATGTGCATTAAGTGTAGGAGGAACTCCCTTGTACACTGAAAAGTCACAAAGAGAAGACAATGTTTGATTTCTCCCTCCACCAGCATGGTAGCCATTGTCACTAGTCACCAGTTATTGCCAGTAACATTCATGCATAGCTGGAGAGGCAGGTGAATCATGCTGCTTGTTGGGAATTAATTTAAGAAATAAAGAGCATTAGAACATTTTAACTGGAAACATGTCCATTACATCTAGACAAGAAGATTGAGGCCACCAAAGTCTTTACACTGAGTTTGTTTCCTGCTTCCTCCATTTTGAGTCTGGTGAACACCGTACTGTGACAACTGATGACTTCCCCAACACTGCTGTGAATGGTCCTTAAAAAACATTTATTTTCTTTAAAGTCTAGGTTGCCATGCTTATTTAATTTGCTTTTCTTTTCAATAAATAAGTTTCACTCTTCTGAGAAAATTATAAAATTGCACAAGTGTTTCCTCTCTCCCATTCAGAACCTGCCTGTTTCTTGGATTTCATTCTTGAGAACAAAAGTGTTATTTTATTCTTATTTTATCGGTGAGAATCTTCCATTTTATTGTCTCTTGTGGAAAATTGCTTTCTTCATACAGTTACTGAGATGGATATCTCTTAATTCTGTCAAGCTCTGACAAGGAATTGTATTATCAAGATTTAGTTCCCTTGTGAAAACAAAGAGTAACATATTAGCTCTAGGATACATACAAGTGACATGACAAGTAAAAGTTATTAATACTTGTGTACAGAAATGATCCATTTAATTATTGTATATTCATGATTTTTTTTATTTTGTACTCTATTTCTAGGGTCCTATTAATGTCTGGTCAAAACATGAAAGTGAGGCTGGTTTTACTTGGAAATGAAGGCTGGCAAAATTGCTACCTCTAGTGGAGAATTAATGAGTTCTCTGTGCCTTCCATTTGTAGACAGAATAGTTTAAAAAGATCATCCAAATGAATATTTTATCTTTCTTTCATCCTCCAAGTTAGTTGAAGAGGTAGTATTCCATATAGTGAAATATATATATATATGAAGCAGAGCTGTCAGTCTCTTTCACCATGCACTTTTGAGTGGTCTGCTAAATTCAGGCAAAGTCATTGACCTCTCAAAGGCTGGTAGATAATTTTGTCCTTTTTTCCAAGGTAATCAAGCAACAATAGCTGTAGAACAGCTGTTTCTGCCATGACAGTGATAACAGTCAGAAATACAATACAGTCATAGGGAATAGATCTGGAAGTACTGAAGAACTGCTTGTTCAAGAACTTTTTTTTTTGCATGTTCTTTGTTTTAGTTATATTATTTTATACAATATATTTCTTTTTAGCAACTAGTGGAATGAAGGTTGAACAGAAATGTACGTCTTTTCTTCCATTTAAATTGTATTTCAAGTCACATTTCAATATGGGACATTGTGGATATCTGAATCATATTTCCTGTGATGTAAATTTGTCTTATGTAATGTAAAGTAATGCCTATAAGCTGATTAATGAGAATACACTAAATTAAGATCAAGTACCATTCCATAAAATCAATATTTTTAAAACTAATTTAGTATATATGACTTCATGACAGTTTAGGGAACCAAACTAATTTTTGGTTTGTTTTTTTTGTGTGTGTGTTGTTTGTTTGTTTGTTTTGTTGTTTTGTTTTGTTTTGTTTTGTTTTGGTATATCAAACGTTTTTGTTTCAATTTCAGTCGGACATGTTTTCAAGAATTGTAGTTTATGGCATTATATGTAGTACAATAAATTATGAAAAGCTTTTTAATTATCTTGGAAAAAATGACATATTGTTAACCAACAAGAAATAATTCAGTATGCCAATCACCATATTCTTCTACTGCCTTTGCCTAGAAAAAAATCAGAATACTTTACAAGAAGCTCAGTATTAGCTGAAAATAATCTCCTGAATCAGAATGGTTTCTGAGCCATATCAACCCTCTCATTAAAAAGATTTTCCCCTATTTTATTAAATGTTGTCACTATATGTATGTATACACATGAATACACTCAGAATTGTTTTCAAAAGTATAAATGCAACATTTTGACCCACCAGGTTATGCCTTTGAGAAACTTGACACATTACAGTCACTTCTTCAAGATTCATGTTTATTCTTGAGACCAAGAATACCTACCTCAGTCCATCAACAGTGTCTGAAAGCACACAAGGCCATGGAGCTTGGAAAGCAGCTCAAGCTGAGTTAGAATTTTTTTGATGACTCCTTTAAAAAAAAAGATGGTTATACATTAATTGTTAATGTATCAAAACAACAACAAAACAAAACCCAAACAAACAAAGGCAACAACAAAAAAAATTCATCGATTACCAGTTTTCGTGGGAAAGATTTCATAGGGTTCAAAATGCAGTCTTGTAATGAATGATATATGTGACCCATTTCTAAACCATTTCTGCACTATATTGCATTTCCAGTACTGTGAATGTTTTGTTGGCAGTGGCACAGAAACAGGAGAAATACATGAGGATGAAGAAATGTCCTTGTCTGTCATTAAAAGGAAAAATGTGTGTAATGCCCTATTTCAAGGTAGCTAAGACATGTATAGCCAAAAACATGCTGAACAATGATAAGCAATAAAACATGCCATAAGATCTGACAACTTTTATTTCAAGCATGAGAAGCAGAATACTACTCTTTGAAGTTAAACATTTTTAAAAGTGAAACATACATAGAGAACTGCTTCAAATATTCTTGGATATTACTTTGCACTATATTCAATATCAAAGTAAAAACATGCTTAAGATATTTGAAAATCAGTCTATTTATTTTGAGCTTAGTGCTTTGCTAAATTAGATTCAAAAGCTGCAACAATTCTTGGATTAAACAGAAAGAAGCAAAAGAAAACCTGCAAATCCAGTCTGGGCATTTGAAAAGTATTTAGATTACATTATTAGTTGGGTCTCAATGGTGATGTTCAATTGGCTAGATTAAGGAAAGATGCACTATATTTTGATTTGTTTTCACAACATTGATTTGCCGGTCACAACAACAGTTAAGGTGATTTTTAAAAAATTTTTAATTTCCTGTTCTGCATCTGTGTTTCAAATCTAAAATGTTTGGTTTAAGGTCAGATGGATGTAGCAATGTTAAGACAAAGTATAGGCAAGCAGTGTTGTCCCTGAGAGGAAAAGTCTCATGTTCCTGCAGAAGGACAGCTAATTGTGCATATTCATATTGTGCTTATATATTCTATTCTTAATTGGTTTTGGATAAAGGACACAATTAACAATGTGTTAAATCCAAAAGATTTAGCATTTACTCTATTTCTAAATATCCTTTCAGTTATTTGACCTACGTTATGAAACAGCAGATCAGCTGGCTATCTAAGGTTTTTTTTAATGTCAGTTCTGCCAGCTACATTACAAAAAGTGGTTACCACAAGTAAACAGTGAAACTCTTAGTTGCAATATTCTTCCTGCTTTTATGGTGCTACCTTCTCAGGGTAGATGGAGGCTTATGTATTTAATAAACCAAGGAAGTGTTAATTAATATATTAAAATTGTCAATTTATTAGGCTCTAAATGTACTTTTGAAAGAGTCTGCAGATATTGGAAAAGCTCCAAACCACATAGGAGACCTCTAAATTCATGTCAGCAGATGGGATTTTGTTTGAAAATGCAGGGTTGCAATAAAATTTGGGCTACTACTGGAGTTGTTCAGTTCCATGAGCTTTTAATGACCAGCTGTTTTCTGTATCCATGGTTACCCTGAATGTTAAAACATCATTTTCAAAAATTTATTTGTATGTTGCTCTTTATTTATTTTATACTGCTACATCTAACTATGGAACAATATTTTTAAAAAAGCATGTAATAGTACAGTATTTGTTTTGCCTAAGTAAATACACCTAGGTAAAATAGCCTAGATACACCTAATGAAAAAAGAGTCCTACTTCTTTATATTTCTATTCTTTTTGTAATCAATACTCATAGAGAAATAAGTTACTGTATGGACTAATAAAGATCTTGCATAAAATCAAATATGATCATAAAAGAGAAATTCACCATTGCAAGGAAAGGAATACATATAAATATCACAGATTGTGCTGTCTTTGCATTTTTGTAAAAGTGCTGATGTCAGGTTGCATAAGGTATAAATTATAGAGTTATGAAGTTCCAACAGACAGTGATTAAATTTATGGGATTGTCAGAGAACATTATGTAACTAGTAAGATACACAGAGGCTTTTGCCTATGACTATGCTGTCTATGACTATGTTCTATGACTGCCATAGTCTTTGTACTGAACTTCAACATTGACCATTATATCAGAATTAAGAATTCTTTTTAACCTAAAAAAAAAGTATTTTTGTAGACAAAAACAATAATATAATACAAAATATTTGTAAGAAATTTTCTGTGCTGTATTATGAACTTAAATAGAATTATTGCAGTTAAGCACTGCTTGCATCTTCCTGTACACTCAATTTTTAAAAATGCATTCCTAAACTCCCAACCAAAGATATTTTTCACAGTTTTCCTACTGAAAATGTCCTGTTGTTGCCTTGCAGTCAAGTCAAAGTTACTTAGCATCTCAAATTATTAGTGAGGAGAAGAAGATAATTTATCAGGAAGTAATCCAGATGCTTAAGTAAGTATGATAGTGTTCTTCATAAAAGAGAATATTATACTTAATCTGCTTCTCTCTGAGTCTTAGGGGCAGCCAAGTGAACTGCCTTCATGCATTTTCAGAAGCAGAATCTTTGTGCTTTGACTATTTTATGACATGAATTTTGTAAAATCTTTCAATAGTAGTTCTACCTAATATCATAAAGGTCCTTTACAGTATGTAAGAAATACAGGTATTACTTAGATTAAATGTCATTATTCATTTTTATGCAAATCAAAATCCTTTGTGTACATTACTTCAGAGATATTTCCAACTTTGGCTGATATTTTTAATTTTTTTGTGATTTATGTTTGTTTAAAATAAAAGAATGTTTTCAAAAAGTATCCTTAAATGCCCTCAAGATTTAGTAGAGTAATAGTTACAATTCAAGGAACTAGATTGCAAGGGACAAAGTTGACACACAACTACTCTTGCACATTGCTCCTAACTAGACTAAGTTTATAGTTTTTAGTAAATGTTCACTGATTCAATTTGAAGGAATTTTCAATTTCAATTGAAGTCAGTTTTTATTGACACAAGGTGTTAACATTTCAGACTTTCCACAGTCAGAATCTTGGCTGTGCAGTTGTCTAATTTAGTGTCTGTCAATATTTTAAGATTGGTTCGCTTTTTCGTGTTGCTCAGAAAAACAGATTTTCGCTCCCAGTAAAGATGTTGAGCAGAATACCTGTGATAAATCTGAGGTTCGACATTAAAACAATGATACATTTATGCTGGGAATGGTATACTGAAGAGTGTCTGAACTCAAAAAAAATCTGCATAAAACTAAAAAGCCTCCCCTAGATCTGCTGCGACTTTTAGGCAAAGGCAGGTCCCAGCTAAATAACTGAAAGATTCAGCTAAAACGTAGTGATGTCAAAAAGAAAAATAAGAGTTGAGATATGAAACAAGCTTATAATATTCTTCACATTTCTCATTATGTGTAATTATATATGTCTACTGGATATTATATCCTCATTATGTTACAAAACCACCCTTTACTGTTGGTGCCATGAATGCTGCTGCTGTGGGTTATCAGCTGTCTGATTAGACAAGGATTTGAGACATGCTGTTCTCTGACGATGACTCTGCAGTAGATCTTGGATCAATCATTTCTCTGGTGATTCTCACTTCTTGAATCAATCACTTCTTCCCATTTTGCATCCTCTCTTTGTCTCTTAATTTTAATTTTCTGTCTTTTTAGACTGTGAAATACTCCCTATTATATACTTCTCTAACATCTAGAACAGTTGGGATCTAAATTTCACTGTAATTTTAGCACTTCAGCATATAAATATTCCTGAAGGACTTTTAAAATCACTGAGGTTGTGATAATGGCAATTATATGAAGTGTTTAAGATAAAATAACTTTCCTGAGTCAATGCTGTAAAAATTTAGCCTGCTGAGTTCTGAAATATTTAGCACAAAGTTAGTCTCAGAAAATCTCTTCATTATATTGTTGGAGGATGCTCCAAGTCTGCTTTTCTCATTTGTGGTCTTGGCGAGTAAAAAAAATATTGCAGCAAACTACTGTTTCAGCCTCTCTCTTTCTCTCTCCCCTACTCCCCCACTGTTAACCTCGTCTTGGTTTTCTTTTTTCTTTTTCAAATGCTAATTTCTATTTGATTGGAGAAAGAATATTGTTAACACTTCTCTCTGTTTTGCATAGTAGCTTGTTGATTCCTCTGCTTCTTTACTGATGGTGTTTTGGCATCAAGTATTAATCCCTTATTCTTTCCTTCACTCTCATTTTTTTGGTAGTCTTGTTTTGTGGGGTTTGTTGATGTTATTTTTATTTTTAAGACAGGAAGCTATCAGATGTCTTTTAATATCAATGCAATTGTTAAAAAAAAAATTGACTTTGATGAAAGTTAGATAATGTAAAATTAACATTTTCTTAAGTACAGGTTACCACAGCACTCCATTCAGATACCAGGTTTTGAATATCTGTGCCAGTGTGTATAACAAATGAAGTGCTAAAATGCATAAAACCAAGCTCCATCAAGTCAAATGTTGTTGCCAGTATTATGAGTTCCAGATCAATCAACTGGGAACAGAATGAAAACAAAATATCCATATATTTTACTCTGCATTTTTTTAGACATGGTGGAAAAGAGAATTTGTCTCACAGTCAGGTAACAATGTGCACTGATAGTGTACTCTGAAAAGGAAGCTGCTTCATTATTGATTTGGAGTAGTGTTAAGCATAAAGAAAGATCCTGATTTTTGAACTTTGATGTTTTATGTAAACTAGAATTTTGATATTTAAATGCAAACTGCAAAAGTCAGTTAGAAATTCCTCATTTAGAAAAAAAAAGAAAAAAGAAAAAAAGAAACAACCCACATACAAAATACCCAAAAAACTAGTAAAATTCCAAGTATTTTGTGGAAATCGTGGTATGGTTCTCAGTGATAACAGTATTACAGCACAATAGTTCTTATATAGTCATTCTTCTAGGAAATCAGAAATTATACTTTTAGTGAGATGTTTTATACCTATTTTATGATCTTAATTTCTTAGTATCTTAATTTCAACATCTTGACACAATTTAATCTGGCTAGATATAAGTACATGGGGTAAAAAGGACAAAAAATATTTTAATTATTTCAGTGTGAGTTATATTTATCTGTAACTAATAGTAACTTTGCTTTCGCAAAGACTCCCAACCTTGCACTATAGAATAAATTCTAAAAATAATTATAAATTAATAATATACATGCAAAATAAAATTCAAGAATAGTACTGTATTGTGTTACCAAATTCAGAATGAGTCTAGGAAGGACAGGTGAGCTAGATGATATTGAAAATTGATCATAGCTCAGTTTCTCTGTGTATAGATTTTCTGTGTGTACTTTCTTTGCTATATCTCTGTTCTTTAGATTAAAAATTAGAGAAATAAATATGTTTAAAGTTTACCTTTACTTTTCCCTGACTTGATGTCTTCTTTGTAATACTGACTCACTTATGAATTAAATCTACCAATAATACTCAATACATTATGTTTTTACTAATTTACTAAGTACTTTACTTATAGAGTAGGCTGATAACCTAGAAACCATGTTTCTACTAAATAAAGTCAAATAAATTATAAATATGTTATGTGTCTCTTTAGAGCATGGGCTTTGTGGCTCTGCTGTTCATATGATGTATCACAGCAAGGTCAGGGAGTAGACTGTGTATCTCTCCAGGTATTTTATCTCATTTTAGAAAGGATGCTGATAATAAATCATCCAGAAACACTTTTATTCCCATTTTCTCATTATGACACTGTTCTGCTAACTAGTCCTTTTTTTAATAGCAACATTTTATTTATTTTTGCATGTATACTAAAATATTTTCCTTCCTTGAACTCAGGGTCAGAGTCTATGAAAATGTATCCATGAGCACTGGCTAAGCTGTTCCCTCTGTGATAATTTTGAACTTCAATATAATTTAATGTTGGTGTTGGGTGTACTCTAACTCTTTCAGTTGCTTTTTGCCCCTGTATCTTTATATATTTGAGACTGACCTTTGAAATCCTGTCATTACAACCATTTGAACTGTGTAATATTTTTAGGCAAATCATACAAAAATGGTTCAACTTGCCATATTTCACATTCACTTATGTATAAATAAATGTTGGGATCAAGTTTATTATTCTTTTTACAAAGGTGGCAGTTGTGACTTGGAGTCAGACTTTGGAAGTAGCATTCATACCTTCATGGAGAAAAATTTTCAGAAGAAAAAGCTAAGATATTATTTACAGGGTTTTTTTAAAGTTGCTCAATATATGTGGCAAACTTTTGATGTTTCCAGGCTATAGTCTGGAGCCAGGTAAGATGAATTTATTTTTATCTTGGCCTTTTATGTACAACATTACTTTTAAGTAATTTTATAGAAAATCTGTAATAATTTAGACAAAAACTGCCAAAATAACTCTTTTGCTAGTTGAAAATTAAATTTAACAAAATTCTCCATGAAACCATGAAATGTCTCAGTGCAAAGTACCATGTTTTACTTCAAATTAATGATTTTTCACTGTATCTCTGAGTATCTTTCTTCCCATTACGCTAAACAGTGTCTGCTCACAAAACATTTATGTAGCATTTGAAGCCAAGGGAAAAATAGCTGAGATTCAAATATACGGTGTTTTATTTCAAAAAACATGACTGTTTATTGGAACACACTGAATTGAATTCTACTACTATAGATCAGTAATATGCATTGTAGTATTAGAAAGGCACAAGTACTCCTGTTTTCTTTAGCTTCTGTGCTCAATCTCGACATTATTCTCAGGTGAAATGTTAGGGAAGACATTTTAATATGCTAGTGGACTTATCCTAAGAGAAAAAAGTTTTTAAATTTACTGTAAGTTTTATGAAATGTTTTTAGAATCTAGAACTGCTGTCCAATTGTAATTAAAGTTCTGGTGAAAGATGGGGACTTGCTGCTGTGCATTGGTGGTATTACAATGAAAAATCATAGACATAGTGACATTTTTCATAAATAAGTCAGATAATAGAGAACTGGAGTACAATAATAAAAAGGAAAATATTCTAAATTTTTTTCACATAAATTTCTCTCTGCACAAGCATTAGGCTGTTTTGAATCTGTGGATGTTTAGTTAAAGTGAGGACAGAGTGTGGCATATTTTGTCTTTCAAAGCTCTTTGTGATTAATGCTTGCAAAAAATAGAGCAGATTTTTACTGAATATGCTTGATCATCAAAGTGTATGGCTGGGTGGGCTAGATGAGCAGAGATTTAGGTGTGTGCATGGGAGTTCTTTTTAGTGTTTGTTACCTGCAGCCAAAGATTTGTTACTAACAGGCTTTGAAACACAATGAGCAGAAATCTCAACAAGAAAGGAACTTCTTTCTATCATTTTGTAATTGTGTTAGGTTTTCTTTCTCTTTTTTTTTTTTTTTTTCCCTTAATGAATGTTTTTTTCTGGCTTATTGCACTAGTTGGCTGGGAAGAGTGCATAAAGAAAAAACCCATGGTCGACTGGCTAAGTTCTTTGTGACAAAAAAGGAATTAAAATAAAATCAAACCTAATCAAGCCTCATGAATGAATAATCAGGTTGTACATTAAATCTTAATTGCTTTTTCTAAAATATAGCAAAGCTATTTGAAATAATTTTTGCAATGAGGCAGTATTTACATTAACACTTCTCAATCTGATAATGTTTCATGTTCCCTAATATGAGTAATGAGTTGCCTTCTTAATTCCTTTCAGTATTTTATTATCTTTCATGTATCAAAATGTTTAATTTTTTTTAGAATTACATGGAGAAAAAAGAATTTATGACCTTATGGATTTAGGCTTTCTGATACATTTCCATGAATTATACAACAAAACAATGATTAAGCTGCACTATCTCAGTAGTTTTTAAATTTATATTCATTGTTCTACTTTTGAAATAATTTATTTTGTCTGATCCTGCAAATAATGCATCTTCTTTGCAATTATCAAAAAAGCATCTAGCAGCATACTTCTAATGAGGTATGGAGATTTTTGAGGTGGTCTGTCATGAAAAAACTAAGTTTACATATGATTTTCTAAAAAACTCTCAGGTTTAAAATTGATTTTGTAAAATTTAAGGAAAAACTGAGGGTTCATGTATGCCCTGTAAATAGAACACGTGGATAATGAAAGAAAATAATTGATGTGGTGCTTGTAAATGACAGAAAATGCCAGTTTAAAGCAAATGTTCGACAACAGAAGTTCAAGATTATTTGTGGTAATTAACATATTTCATGTTCCTAATACTTACTGCTTCCTAAAGTGACACCTTCTTTGGCATAAGATGATAATATTGAGTTGTACAGTATATTCGGAATAATTCAGGGTGCTTTTCAATTCCAGTTCAAGTCTTTAGGTTGAAGAATTCTGTAGACCTCAGTAACCATTGTTATTTCTTCATATTGTGCATTTACCACATTGTCTCATATAATTAATGCAACAATGGGTGGAGGGGAGGGAGTTTAGTTCCCTCTTCTCTATGGTGATTTCTGCTTTGGGATTGCTAGGTTTGTTTGTTTTCTATCACATCCCTCATAAAGCACTAAATGCTGTGGGTTTAGCTGCCAAGACTCAGCTGTAGTTCACACCATCCGAGATTTCCAACCTCACTTTTTGTAGATCATTAGTTTCATGTAAATCTGCTCATTGCATATAAAACCAATGTTGCTTTTCACGTTATAGCACAGCAATTGAATCATAATTTATTCAAACTGCTGCAAGTTCACACTTCTCTTACTTTTGTGTTCAAGATTTCCAAGTTCAATATTTGTTCTGGACAGTACAACTTGATTATTCATGTTTTCTTCTTGTCTTGGCCATATGACTGTTTCCAAGGAATGGATTTTAGTTTCACTGCTCTAACACATTTGTTAGATTTGTTAGCTTACTGATAAATTTATTTTGCTGTTTGTATCTATTTTAAAGATAAAATGGTTATAAGTACTAAGTGCTTCAAGAGCACTATTCCAATACACTTCTTCATGACTCTGCAAATTTTGTCAGTATGAACCTGTAGATCCAAGACTTGACTACATTATTATAAGTTTTTATTCTTTCTCTTTGATAGAATATCTGTATTTTGCTATTATATAATATAGTATTGGTTATTGATACTTCTTCTTTTCCTGAGAGCCTACATCATCACTTCAAAACAAACTGGTTTTATAGTCAAATTAAACCCAGTCCATTTCCAGCAATTCCAATCTGGAACAGAATCAGAAAGTCCTTTTTAGAGTGCAGGTTCAAGGTTTAGCTGGTATATAGCGACAGGACAAACCTATTTCTTATCAGACTTCCCCCTTGGCTTTGTGCTATCTTGCATCCTTTCTGGATGCCACTCCCTCCAGAAATTGTCATCATTCCATAAGCATGCGTTTATTCCCATTATTTCATAGTGAAAATACAGAATTTCAATTCCTTTATTCATTTCATTTGAGTATTACTATTTTCCATTAGCTTTTTTGCCTAATTTTTATTACAGGAAACAAAAGGGACTCTATTGTAGCAAATATAATACCAGAAAATGTTTGCATTGTAATGTAAAATGTATAGAATTGGAACTGGAATTGCTTACTATATTTTATGGTGGTGGCGGTGGTGTAGTCTTTTGTTGTTTATTAAGGAGTCTTTTGGTAATTTCATCAGTGAGGCTGAGGCTAATGCTCTTAGCAGATGATTTGACATATAAAGAAATGGCTACGGAGGAATTTTGAGAAAATACTCTTACTGCTGCCATTATATGGATAGGTGAAGGATATTAAATGCAATTCTGAAAGGGATAATTAAAATGGTACACTGTCGTGCACTGTATCTGTTGCTGCTCTGGGAAGAATCCTACTTATTGGATGATATCTTTTTTTGTGAGTAGTCCCTGAGTCATCCACTGATCAAGATGAGTCATCAGTGTTTCTTAATTTTATTTTTTTTTTTAGCAAACATTGAGAGACTTTTAAATTTATTAATTTGGTTAATTAGTTGTGGGGGTTTCTCCTTGTTTAGATTTCTTCCTTATTGGACTGAAATTGTTTAGGTAAAAGTGGGCATGTTTAGAATTTCAAGCTAAACTTGTAAGAACGTTTCACTGCTCTCTGATTCTCCAAAAGTTCTGTGGAGTTTTATGGCTGCAGTAGAAGTTGAAGCACACTGTGTTTTATCACTCTTTGTTGTTACTTCCAGAAATGACCAAAGTCTGCAAGGCTTCTGGGTGAAAATAAAAATTAGTCTGTTTAAAGAAGGTAACTTTGTGAACACATTTCTCTAAAAAGGCCAATTAACTGTTGCATAAAAGTAAATTCAGTTCAGAACATACAGGAGAAGGGACTAAGAATTAAATAACAATTTTAGCCTAAGTTTTAAGGATGGGAAAAAAAAAAAGTCTTTATTTTTATAGCATGCCTTTAAATTGCATTTCACACTTTTTTCTTTATTTTAAATTCTGTTTATATTGCAATTTTTCCGTGATATGAAGTAAATATACTGTAAAATTTATAGCATATAATTCGATACATAAAATAATTTATTTTCAATTTGTACAACAGACCATCTGACTATTCTTAGTAAATTATACTTCTTACATAAACAAATCCATATTCATGCTTTGTGTCTTTGGAAATTTAGATCCTTTCTCTTTCAGAAATTAATAAGGAAGATTATTGAAGTTCTAGAACTCATGTAGATTTTAGAGGATGAAATCATGTTTTCAGGATTTTTCAAACCAAATTAATTACCACTGATACAAATCTAAGTTTAAAACTGATAATGTTCGATCTTCAATCTACAAATAAGCTTAAGTCTTTGGCAGTAACTGAGTTATAAAACACTTATCATCTACATTTATTCTATTATCAATCTAATCTATTTCTTTAAATCAGGCTAATTAATATATATTATTTGCACTTATTATGCTTAAAATAAATACACTGGAAAATAGTCAATGCATCTAAATGTTCCTAAGAGTCTCTGTTTTAGAATCCAGTATCATCTCTTATTTCTAATTAAAATATATGGTAATGAAAATCAAACAACATGCTGTGTTTTTGAAACTTTCCAAAGACCTTAACAACCATTACATTTTCATCAGAAGGAAAACTGAAGAAATAAGTTCTACATTTTAGTCAGTCATAAATATTCCAGTTTCAGTAGCATTTTGGAATCAGAGAATAGTTTAGGTTGGAAAGAAAATGAGGAGATTCAGCCCAACCCTATGCTCAAAGAATTGACTTCAAGGATGAATGTGGTTGCTCGGAGCAAATCAATGCTTTGGATGTTTCCAGCAGCAGAGATGCCACAACTTCTCCAGAAAACCACTTTTTTTAGGAACTTTACCTGCGTGCATTCAAGAGTCACCATCCTGAACACAATATATGATATCACTACTGATTAATAAATTATTAGTAAATATTGTCTGAGGAAATAAGCACTGTGTGCTTCTGAGATGCCATCTGTCTGTATATTTGCAATAGTTCTACAGTATAGCAAAGTTTTTGAGAAGATTGTCAAAGATTGGAAGACAGTAAATGAAATGGGTAAATACACATATATTTTAAGCAAGTCTAATGCCATTGATTTAGTCAAAGCAATGCATTTTTATATCAGCCCAGGAGCTTCTTTAAACCTTGTCAGTTGTAATCTCACACTAACTTTACTTTTTCTTTTATGTTCTGAGTTTTTTTCATCTACTTATTTCTTCATTTAATATCACATTTTATTAATTCAAGACCTCTTAATTCTTATATAAACAATTTTCATAATTTTTCACACTCTTTTTTTATTGGTTATGATAACTGTTGTTCATTAAATGTACCAAAAGTATAAATATTGCAAGGCTTCCAAGCCCAGTGCTATAAAAAAAGGAGAAAAATCTTTGATAAAGTGAAAGAGGTGGTTTCATTATTTCCACTAGACGCAAGAGTGTAATATAAGTTCCCTTTTTTATAAGAAACTCTCAAACTTAGAAACTGATACCTGATACCATATAATTGGATTAGAGCTAATGTTTTTTTTACAGTCAGGAGGAAGGATATTTGTCTCCAGCATTGAAGGAAAGGGCGAGATGTATTTCCTCCTATCAGGACTAGAGCTGGAACAAGAGGCTAGATATACAATGTCTCTGTTTAGACTTTTCTATGGTCAATATACATTCTCAGTGCCAAAGTGAATTTGTCTTTCAAGAGGACAAAAAAAGAATTCTGAAGTTTGTGTTCTGAACAAAACAATTACCTTGCAGTCAGAATAAATAGACAACATTTCTGCAGCTGTCTGAATCATGGATGCTTACTGTATCATTTTTCCCTGTGGTCCAAGAATAAATGTTCCATCTGCAAAATGATTAAATGGATTTCATAGGTAAACTCATTTACGATTCCATTTTAATGGAGTTACCCTTCATTAGAAGCTGTCATTCAAAATTAATATGAGGAGCTATTATGAGATACCAAAAGTGAAGAGCTGAATGTCATAGTACTCATTTTTCATAAGTATGGATGCTCTTGAAATGAGAATTGAACACTGAGAGCAGATTTATCAAATGCTTAGTTATATTTTTATGTCAATTCCTCCTGTCAGTCAAAGCATGGCAAACCAAAGGAGAAAATACAACAGAACAAATAATCAAAGCAACAAGCAAGCACAAACAAAATAATGTCCTTCCCTTGTCCTTTTTGCTTATAACACTTCCACAGTCATGGAGGAAGAGTCTGGCTTCGTCATTTGTTGAGGGTCTTTTGTTGCTTTGGTTTGTTTATTTGTTTGTTTTGTTTTTAATAATAACTCAAATTATTGACTATTCAATGAATTCATATTTCAAAAGAAACAAATGGGCACTAAGCCTGTATAAGCTTAGTGAGCTAGAAGACAATTTGTATATCACCACTGGACTAATATTTTTATCTAGAAATTTACCTGACAATGGAAAGAAAAAAAAAACAAAAAAAAAACAAGAGCAAAAGACAAACCTCAAGTACATTGTATTTTCAGTAAATACAGTGTGCAAAATGTCTCTGTTAGCCTTTCTAATTTATTTGCTGAGTAATATATGTCTCCCCAGAATGATGTGATCTTATATATTACTTCCCAATGTAATTAATTTAATTTTCTACTCTTGTTTCCTAGTACATATCTATATTTCTGTACTCTGATAAAAGTCTGTATTGTCCTTCATATGTAATAATAACTTTTTGAGTATGACAATATTTTTTAAGGTATGCATTTTTGAGTCCTTTTAAACATATAGCATCTTTTGCTGTCAGCTAGTCAAGGGGAGGAAATGTTTCTTTGTAGCTGCTATTCTATCAACTCAGCTTATATTTTGTCGATGGTAATGCTATTAAAATTTACATGTAATAATTAGTATTGTTTAGTTTGATTAGAGCATGCATCTGCTCCTGAAAATTATGATGCTTCAATTTTATTTTACTGTTTGCTCTTATTACAATGACAAACCATTGTCAGTAATTAGACTATTGTTTACTTCAAGAAAGTGGAGTAGTCATCTGCCTTCAGCAGCATCTGTGTGCAGCTACCATCTGTTCTTCTCAGACGGTCATGAAATACTGTCTGTAAATTTTCTTCTTTTCAGTCTGTGAATGGTGTGTAATATTAATATTTGCTGCTAGGCAAAAAGCAACTTTTTTGTGCATAAAGTTAATAAGAAATAATATAATATAATTTTAAAATATAGAAGGCATTATATCTCAGGAAGTAGCTTCAACATTCAGAAGACAAAAGTCCACAGAGAGTTTACAGCAGCCATCCAGTACCTGAAGAGAACCTACTGGAAAGCTGGACAGGGATCTTTTACAAAAGGAGGAATGTCTTTAAACTGGAAGAGGATAGATTTAGATTAGGTATTAGGAGGAAATCCTTTAAAGTAAGAATTTCTAGGCACTGGAAAAACGTTGCCCAGATAACTTGTGGATGCCCTATCCCTGGGAATGTTCAAGGTGAGGCTGGATGCAGCTTTGAGCAACCTGGTCTTAGTGGAAGGTGTCTCTGCCCGATGCAGTGAGGTTGGAACTAGATGATTCAAAGGTTCTTTCCGGCTCAAACTATCCTATGTTTCTATATATATTATTATCTACTAATCTGCAAAGACTATAATTCTATAATATGAAATCTAGTTTTCACTATTGCTTTAGCATTTTGTAATAATTTCCACAAGAAAAGGTGCTGTAAAAGTGAGATGGCAATAAATTGAAGCCTTCCATAAGTTTAGAATTTATTTCATTATCAGTAAAATTTAGTAAACTTTTTCATAATGACAACCTATTGTTAGGTTTATAAGGTTACATTTAGACTACGGATGTAGTCAGTGTGTTTTTTCTCTTGAGGAAGTAAAAGATTAAAATAAGGCCAGTTTAACATGTGCCTTTCATTTATATTTTTACAAAAGTCCCACATATACATATGCCCAGAGAAATTATATTAATCCTAGGACATGGTTAATAGACACTGTAGAGCGGAATGAGCCACATTTTAACCTTAAAATTATTTGATTTCATTTTTTTTCAAAATATCTTTAAAACAATAGTAAATTATGTTTTATTAGTGTTGAATTCCTTGCTATCATCATAAAATATGCAAGGCAGAATTCTATATAGCTTCTGTACTGCAGTTTAGGATGGATTGTGTGACTGTGACCTAATTAGTGATGAGGTTAAGAATAGAAGGTTTTATAAAGCTATATTTGTGGCCAACCTCTTTGGCAAAATAACTTCCAAAATCCATTTGAACTGGTGATATTTTGCATTTTATATGGGTTTTTTGTGGGTTTTTTGTATCACTGTTTGTTAAAAAGTTGATACAGATGTCCTCGTTGAAAACCTAGAATATAGAAGATTATATAAAAAAGGGGAGAAAAGGAAAAACAAAAATAGGAATATTACTAAAATGATTGAATTAAAATTTGAAGACTTCTTTCCTGAAATTAAAGTAAGAATACAAAGACAGGTACTTGATATAATTATTATCTATGATTTATATTTTACCTTAATCCTTCTCTTCCCTCCACGCCCAGATTCTGAATATTGAAATGGAAATATAAAGAATATAGAATTATAGACAGGGAAAAGTTTGGTAGTGTAGAATGGGATGTACGTTTTATTTCTTGATTGTGGTTTCTAGCTTCAACCAGACACAAAATCAGCATCAACTATTCATAGGTAATGTGAAGTTCTTAATCTAAATTCAATGTTAGAGGTAAGACAAACTCTGGGTAAAGGATATGGCTGTGGTGGCCATTATGGTTTGTCTTAATGTGTAAGTGTTCTCTTTCCACTACTTTATTTTTTAAAAATGCATACATAAAAGCCTGTGCACACTTAAGGGATGAGAAAGGGGGGAAAACACTGCAGTATTTTCATCAAAGTTTAAATTTGCGTTATTAAAGTGGTCGTACTTCCTAATTCTTGACAATATTCTTCAGGATAAGTAAAGATTGATCTAGTGTGCAATGTGAGTTCATTTCAGGAAACTGGAAAGATGAAAAATGCCCACTTAATACGTGCACTGAAGTGTTAATTATAGTCAAGTTCTGCTGATTTCATAAAGCTGAAGTCACATTTTCACATCAGCATTCAATGAATACCCATAACTAATGAGTAAAAATGTTATTTCTATTAAAGATTCTTAATAAACCATAAAAAGTTGATTGGAAAAATGATGGTTGTTCAATTTTAGCATAAATAAAGGAAAAGCATAAGAAAATTAATCGAATAATCTTTGTGGTGACAAATCAATTTTTAAAAATATATTTGTAGGAAGGAAAGCCAGTATTTTGCTGAGAGGCTGCAATTTTCTGCTTAATAATTATCTTTTAGGGAATAGTCACATTTTATTAAAATGACTAATTAACTCACTGTACTGCTGCACTAATAGTGAAGGAAGCACAATAAATGAATATTGATACTATGAGTTTTTAATAAGAAAAAAAATAAATAACAATGTGGTCCCCATATTCCATAGCAGCAATTTAAATGCAAATGTAAGATACAAAAATTACCCTCTCTTCCCCAACACAGAAGGAATATGCATTCTGGAAAAGGACATTTTTATTCAGAAACAAGCCTGAGAAAAGAGACAAGCTAATAGGGAGATATCAGTTGTTAAAACACAGTTGATCAGTTCAGCAGGGGGAGATTTCAAGCAGGGTTATTCTCCTTGAACTGAGATTTCAAAAGCTGTAATCTCCAACAATCTAATTTCCTGACTTTTATGCTTCTCAACAATTGCAAAACCCGCTTGCCACTTGGAACAAAACTGGGAATACAGACTTTTGGAGAACAAAAATAAAAAATCTTTTCTCTAAGAATCTAATAGAAGGATATGGTATAGGACTAATCAAAGTCTCATTTCTATCAGCTGCACTTCTCTCACATAATATTCAGAACTTTTTCTTTATTTAATGGGCAATGCATCATGCTCAGAGGGGTTACATAGAACATAAAGTAATGACAGGAAACTTGAGGTGATGGAAATTTTTGCTGAGAAAGGGAACATGGAATAAATAGTCATATAAAAGCAAATTGGAGATTTTCATCAGTCAGTATTTTTCCATGTCTAATCAGACTTTGGTTAATCATGTACATAGACCGATATGAATCTTGTAGATAAATAAGAGCTCACACTAAAGAGGAAGGTTAGAGTTATGTGGTGATTCAAGGCATATGTTAATGACAAATTAGAAGTGGTTTATACACTGTTTCAAGCAAGTAATATGCTATTTTGGAACAGCCCTTACGATCTAAAGAGAAAGACCTGGCATCCAAATTTTACATCCAGCTAGATATTTGAACACTACTATCATATTTATAGCCTGATAACCTTACTTTGCTTTGGCATTTCTTATTTATGACTATGCAGTCCTCTAAATAATTCATACTGAATATTTGCACTTACAAAGTGGAGAAAATGGAAAGACTATGAAAGAAAAACATTCTTCTAGTACCTTCCAATTATGCTTCCAGAATGATGAAGGGAAAAACAGATACCAAACTGACATTTGGACATATTAGCAGGTGCAGCACTGCATCGTGTATCGAGTTTTAATCCCACAGTGTTAGTTGTGTCATTGCAAAGGTTGCTACCAAATATCTTCCTAGTATGGAAATCTAGTATGGAAGCACTTGCATCAGAAGGTGAGCAAAATACAAATAAATATTGTCTATGGAATTTTTCAGATGATGATATAAATTTCTACTATTCTGATTTTTTTAAATGCAAAAGTGTCACACCATATCATCTCCCTAGTTGAGAGGAACCTTTTCTTCTTTTCTTTTATGTCTTATTTCCTTTCCTCTTGCTCCTCTGTGATTAGAGTAGCCATGAACCTGAAAACTGTATTTTTTCTATGTGAATTGAACAAAGAATTGAAGGGACTTTCAGCCTGAATTTATAACGGGAGTTATAACAACCAGTTTCTTCACAATGTTGCATTTTATATAGCAGTTATAGCTAAAAGTACTGAGAAATTATTCATGACAAAATTAGAATAAAAATTGAAGCTTAAAACCGCAGAAAGCGAAGAAAGCAAGAATTAGGTTTTCAAAATAAACTGTAACGCAAGGCTAGGTCCTTTAGAAAACTAGGAGCTGATAAGGGTGGAAATTAATACTGGAAATCAAAAAGTGTTATGAATGGTTCCCAGGTCTAGAGATAAATATGATATCACGCAACATTTCAGAAAAATAACACTGAAAATCAAATGTAATCTGTTAATAACAGCCTCAGACAGGATCATACTAAACATTATGTTCTAATATATACTGTGTTCCTGCCATTCAGCTCCACATCATTCGTTAAATAAGATTTATGTCTTTATAAACATATCTGGAAAGAAGTTTTGGATTGGAATTTTGATTTCAATTGCATCCCATTAGGAGATACTCATGTTCTTAAACAATACCTGTTCCTATAAAATGTACTGTACTCTGGAATTTCCTGTGTTCATATCACCTTGTAATTGCTCAGTAATGAGAATCGCCATCAGGAAATGATGGATTGGGTTCCTACTTTGATCTACTCAGATTAGCAATTTGTTGTTCCAGCTGTAAAACTCAAAAATAGCCTCCAAATATTTGAGCCCCTACTTCAGTGCATTTTTCCAGTCTCAGTATGGTAATATTTTCTGTCAAATCTCATTTTGCATGAGTATTCAAGTACAGATAATCCCTTATTTTGCAATTAGTATTTGTAATATTATATCAGATATACAAAAGTGCTCACTTCTACAGCCATTGGTCATATTTTTCAATCACAAAACAGTACACGTTTATTTTGATTTTATTTCTACTGCAATGGAGTTACTTGCCAACGAATTAATTGAATAAATAAACAGAATATTTTTCATATACTGGTGCTCCATGACAAGCATTGATCAGAGGTTTGGCTGTAGTTCATAATTTAACTAGCAGCTCTAACTAGAGGCATGTTTAAGAGGTGACTTAGAGAAAAACAAGAAATACACACTATGCCAGTCTGTAGCCTTTTTTTCAGTGAAAGATTAAGTTCATTGTGTCCCTTTTGGTTTTACACTTACAGCAACTCGTCTTCAAACCTCCTTCATTTTATTCTTTAGAAAAATACTGATGAAGAGACTCATTTGAGATAAAATAATAGATTATATGTGAAAATACTTACTATACATTTCTAAAGCTTTCAAACAATGTGGATGATCAAATCTATCTGCATTCTTTTCACTCTCTTTTCTTTTGATGAACACTTTCCAATAACCAATTCCTCTGAGGTTTTTGGATTCGGAATCAGTGTTTGGAAAAACGAGTTGAACGTCTTATATCATCTGTAGGAAATAAAGTTATGAAAGAAAACTGACTTGCATAAGACTTTCATACTTACACCAGTGAAAGCATAGCATGGCCTCCATAGCCTGCGTGAGCTGTGCCTCGTGAGATCTAAAAGAGAGTTTAGAAAATGTGACATTTTCACAACATTGGAAGACTGTGTGTCCTCACTGACTAGAGACCTTCTTGTCATATGCTGATACCTCCATCAAAAAATCTTCATATAACACTTGTCATATGTCCTGAAACTTGATACAATTTGAGGTTGAAATTATTCACTTGTAAAGGAATTATCTACAACTATCCATTAACTTTCTCATAATTCTAATTCCCTTTCAAAACTAAAGACCTTTCTTAAACATTCACAGTACTAAAAGGATCTTAATCTACAGCTCTGATTTAGAGGATTTTGCTCTTTTTTTGCATAAGATGTATATGAGAATCTAATCAGAATACACCTACGTTTTTTCTAGTAGTGCTGAGAAATTCTCAGGTGTTTGGCACATGGCAACTGCTTGGACATATTTCGAAAAATCCATGGCAATATTTCATAAAGGTATACCTTCCCATGTGAACAATCAAAATTTTAGCTCTCTTGGATTGTAATATTTTGTTGGCTTACTAGAGACTCTCAGATAGTGAGCAATAGGCAGCCTTATGTGGTTGCAAAATCAGTTATGCTTCTTGAGTTTTCAGTTGGCATTGGCCTAAATCCTTGATTTCCCACTGCATAAGCTCCAGAGTAATATTTTTCTATATGCTGTAGCTCATCATCAAACCCTGAACACTGAAAAAAAAATTAAAGATTAAAAAAAGTATGCAAAGTTACTTTTTTAATTAAGCATTTGATGACTAGGAATATAGTGTACATGAGTTGTTTAAAATTAATATGAGCTGAAATTCTTGCAATAAACAATGATTAAAATGACTCAAAAATATAGCTGCTGGGTTGGCTTTTTTATAATGCCCAAATATCAACTAAACACAGAATGATGTGCTGTATGTAGCAGAGCACTCCATAATTACTGTCAGGAGTGACACCACTCAACCTGCTGAGGGAGAAGGCTGGACTTTGGCTTGTTGTTGTTTCTTTCTTCTGACATAATAGCAGTGGTCATCTATTAAACTGCCAGACTGCCTTACTAAGTTATTCTTGTTGAGATTGCCTTCTTCAGAGGCAAATGATTTTGGAATAACTGGGGCAAAGACTTTTTTTTTGGTCAGGTTTTTCTGTAACACCAAAAACAACACACATGTGAGAACATGTTGCAGGCTATTTGACTTTTGACTAACTTCCACTATTGCCATTCTCTAGTGACACCTTATGGTCCCCAAAGTTTTAAATTTCTTACTTAAATTTTTAATCTGACGTGAAGAATAATGGGACTTGTAAAAATGTTCCTGGAACAAAGACTAAACCTTGATATAAACTCTTTAAAGACAGGCCAATGAAGAAACATTCTATTCTAGGTTATGTAGAAATATAAAGGAAATCTCTTAAAAAGCTCATAATATTCAAGATTTCAAATATTCTTAATAAATTTCATTGTAACACACGCAGAAAATACACCACAGGGAAACTAAATCATGAAAAATAGTTAATACCACTCTTCAAAAGAAAGAAATATTACAATTAAGTAACTTGTGTGGTTAGTTACAGACTATGTTATTTAAAGGGTTGAGGTGGATATTACTGTGTACACAACATCCACCACTCACCCTACATTAACCAAATAGGTTACCTGCTGTGGAAGATCGGGTTTGACAAGCACAGTTTGCCCTTGCTGAACCTATGCTGGCTTTTCCCTGCCTCATCTGACTTTTGAGAACCTCCAGGAACATTCATTCCATAGCTATCCCTGGGATGAGGTAAGCCTGACAGGCCTGTAATTTCCTGGATCCTCCTTCAAGACAATCTTGTTCAAGGGGGTGATATTAACCTCCTTCTATTCTTCTAGGATGTTCCATGACCTCTCAAAGATCGTGGAGAGTGGCCTGGCCATTGTCAGCCAGCTCCCTTAACACCCTTGGGTAGATAATGTCAGGGCTCATCAGTTTTTAGGGGTCATGCTTATGTAATCATTCACACACAGCCCTTCCTGCACTGACAGTGGCTCTGTGCTTTCATCAACATGGATTTTTGTTCCCAAGGCCAGGAAGCCAACAGGCAGAGGTAAAGAGACTGTTGAGGACAGCTATCTTTCTAGATCTCCTTTTTAACATCAGGCTAATATTTTCCTTCTGATTTTGATTGTTATTTACATACCTGAAGAACTCTATGTATTTTTTAATATCTCTGGCCAATTTCAATTTGAGCTGAGCGTTTGCATTTCTAATTCCATCTCTGCATGCCCTGGAAATGCCCCTGAGGTTCTCAATGTGTGTTTATGCACTTTTTCATCTCTAGCATGATTCTTTTTTTGCATTTGGACAGACTCAGATGCTTGCAGTTAAGCCAAGGGAGTCTCTTGCTTTGCCTGCTTTCCTTTACCTTTAAGAGGATGAACTGTATTTATGCTTCCAGAAGAGTGCTCCTGAAAAGCTTTCAGTACTCAGTAACTCCTTTATCTTCCACTGAAACTTCCTGCAGAATCCCTTCAAACTGAGCTCTGTGCAAGCTGAAGTTTCCTATTCTAAACTCAGAAACTTTTGTCTTAGAAATGGCCTTCAGTGTACTCAGCAGGATCCCAAAGTTCAGTCTTGTGATCACTGCAGGCAAGGCTATCAATAACAGAGATAATACAAAGCAGATATTCTTGGTTTGTGATTATATTTTGATTGAACTCTTAAGACATAGTGGATGTAGTCTATTTCCATAAAAACAGCAAGTGAACAATATTAAAAACAAATTGATTTGTCCATAATGTCTGGTTGTTGGGATTTTTTCTGTTTTTTTTAAATAAAACATAGTTTTGTACATAGAGCAATTAGTGGCATACTGTAGCGCAACAATATATAGTGGACTATATAATGCACTATAGTGTATTAAATGTATTTTTAAAAATAATATTAGAAAGGCTTTCTGTCTCAAGTTCATTAGTCAGTCACAGCATAGTTGCTTGAAGTGCATTTCTCAGTAGTTCAAAAATTGATTTAAGAGAATGGTCAATTTTCTGAAATATGAGAGCAAACTGGGGTTGAAATTTCAAAATTATGCAAAAACCTAGGGCATGATGCCACATTAAATTGTGAAATAGCTCTCAAAGTTTTCTAAAACTAATATTCTCCAAGTTTCCCAAAACTGATCTATCTCCTGTGTCCTTATGTAAATAATATTCAGTAGTAGACAAGAAGTTATTTGAAATAGGAGGAACTGATATACGTATATGACCATGAAGAGTAGATATATAAATAGTAGATATAAAACTGATATATATCAATGACAGCACCATCCCTAACCTTCTTTGGTGTAAACTGAGAGAGAACAGAAAGCTAACTTTGGTTGTCACCTTGGTATAATACTTTTTTTCTCTCGTTTTACTTTTAAGTGATTCCCTTCGACCAAGCTTGTCTGACTGGAATTTGTCATAATTTGGCATAATTTGTCACTAAATCTTAGTCCCTGAACAACCTGGTCTTACTGGAAGGTGTCTCTGCCCAGGGCAGGGAAGCTGAAACTGGTTGATCTTTAAGAATCCTCCTACCTTCTGTGATTCTATGATGTATCTTTTTCTCTCTGAGATTTGAAGATCTTTTCCTTAGGTAAGGACTATGTTAGAGCAGTTTATTAGGTGGAGATTGCAAACCATCTTTCCAGTATGTAGGAAATGTACAGGTCTTTAGCAAAGCAATTTCAGATAATAAAACCTTTGACAAACTCATGAAAAGAATTTGGTCTTTAACCTGACAACTGTCTTCTAATATATTTTCTAGGAACGTTTTGGTGACAATATGGTGTATAGAAAGAATTTGTTTAATTGATCAGTGTGCAATAATGTAGAAACAAAGTATTTACCTACATACCCTTACAAATATTTTTAGTTTTAGAAATTAAGTATAGTTATGATGCAGTAGGTTTCACACCAGCCATATAAATTAGAACAGAGCTACCATGGCTGAATATTTAGGGGAAATTTTCTTTTTCAGCGTGTCCTGAAAGTTGAAAAATCCCGGTTCAGACAGATCAAGGCACGAATGCAAAATTAGAAGGCTGCTAAGAGAGATTATTAGCTCATTCCTATCTCTCAAATTCTCCTCCCCTCGAGCTCTCTTCCCTCCCATCACTCTCCTCCCCTCACTCCTTCTTTCTCTTACCCACTTTGTCTTTCCCTCTTTTAATTTTTAATATTTTTAGTACCATGGATTGCCAGCTTCAGTACTGGTTGTTTTTCAATTATGATGGCAACAGGGAAATAAGATTATAGACCAGAGAGTACCTAATTCAGCTGAGTTATCCCTGTTTATGTAAAGCTCATGCAGACCTCAGAACACTGACCCATGTTGTCTGGTTCAAATGGTTGGTCATTTAAATTTATTACACCTTGCCTGGGCCTTATAAGTGCCATGTGTCTTGCCCATAAAAGCCAGAGGATGCATATTTCTTGTTGAGCAGAAGTGCAAAAGGGACACATTTCATGTTATTTAATCCCTGAAACTCCAGTGAGACTTTCAAGTATAAATTTAAAATCCATTAGATGAAGATTTAGTTTTACTCTGTGAACATGACTAAGACATATATTTCAGAAAAACACTCTGTGTAAAAACAATGATTTTGATTTTGGTATTTTTAAAATACTATATTAAACAGTGTAAAATAATATTTGACATATTATGAACAACCTAAGTTAGAAATTTGAAAGAGTTTTAAAAAGTTAAGATGGAAGATGTAGGAACAAGATTTTCGTTTCTGGAGGAAATAGTTTAAACAGGTTATTCTTTTATTAGTAGCACTTCTTTTTGGTATGAATAATATCCAAAGCTACTAATATTATTTATTCCAGAAATTTTCAAGAAGTGTTAACTAAAAATTGTTTTCTTTACAATGTAATAATATTTGTAAAAAATTATGGGGTTTGCAAGTAAGAGCTCTTTAATTCCAGCATCTGGAAAGTCTTTTCCTTAAGACATTAAGCAAATTCCATCATCTAGATCCTATATATTTTTCTTGGATAAATTATTCTTAGCCAAAATTTCTAGAAACTTGTGACTTATAACAATTACATAAACATGGAAAATAATCCAAATAATAGCATGTAGTACTTATGCCTATCTTATCTATTTAGATCTTGCGCCTTGTAATTCTGCATGAGGTCTGGATTTGTCTCAGGAGCTAATGAAGGGCAAAATACTTTGGCAGGAATGCTTCTGTATGACAACAATTGCTTATTTTTGCTACAAAGAATTGAAGTACCATTTTTATTTCTTGCCTGCGGTATTTTCCACAGCACTGTTGACTACCCCTGATTATCCTAGATCGTCTGACTGAAATGAGATATTTATTTGCTCGTTGGCTTAGAACCTTCAGCACTATTTTGCATCTCTAAAATTGGCATTAATATTGCCCATTGGCTTTGATAATTAAATTGTACACCTGTTCAAAAATAAGCACCAGATTGTTAATGGTTCTTGGCCATCACACTGCCGGTCGTTTTCCAACAATATTTCTCTTCAAATTATCAGAACATTTTTGTATTCCTCTAATTGTGACATTAACTATTCCAAGTCTTCCATGGCAATACATGGGTAAAACCATAACACTAGTATTCTAAAGCAATAACAATCTAGCTGAAGTGGGGAACCTGATGAAATGAGGATAATTATTATTAAGGTTTTCTTTAATTAATCAGCTCATAATTTCTCTTAATAAGACATTTCATTTTGGTTGTTTCTACAAAAATATGACAACTCCACATATAACTAAATCGCTGGAGGTTAAGTAGCTTTAGTAAATTGAAATCCATCATATAAAATTCTCTGAAAATATTTGCTTATTATATTTAAAATTGCATGTTACTGAGTAACTATGAGCAGAATAATGGAGACAAAGAACAATGAAGACTAAACCATCCTACCTAAAAATGTTATTGCTTGATATCTTTTTTTAAGTAATAGACGTGATGATGCACTGTCTTTGTTTACATGTTAGAGTTTTATGAGTAACCCTTTCTTGCAAATTCTTTCCCTAAATATGTTATTACAACATTTATGAGCTTTGTGTTTCATGTAGAATCTTTCCACCAGGTCAAGGCTTCATTTCACAAAGTGATTGTTGAAAAACCAAAAAAAAATAGGGACTAACACACTGTATTAAAGTTTGATTCATACATTAATAGACACCAGGAAGTCAGAAAGAAGAATCGTTAGATACTTCCTGAGTACTAATACAAAATAGAGTGTTGTCTTTTGTTGTCTTCACTCTCTGCAAATCCGAGTTTCTTTTACAGTTGAAGTTTATCTTCTCAAGGAATGTTCTATTTTATTTTAATGGCATATAGTAGAATTAATCTTTGCTTACTTGTAAACACAATTCCAAATTTCCTTCACAGATGATTTTTGACCTGATTACTTGTAGTCTGTACAATCACTACAACATGAAGTATTTTGGTCTCCATATCATCTCATCCTGCTCAGTTGGGTCTCAGCTGCTGGGCTTCCCAGATCTAGAAGCAAAGATACACCATCATGTAAATGTCTGTTCCAAAGTGCCATCTGTGTGGTGCTCTGATGTTGGTATACTGTATCTGGCAGCACTTCTGCTTTTCCTGGGATATGCTTTATTCTCACCTTGTGGAGCTGGAATCTCAGTAGCTGGCTCGGTGGAGAGATGAGCATTGTGTTCAGTAGGGCCATCTCCATGATATATTTTAACAGCTACTGCTCGGAGTGCACATCTGCTGTATGGCCAAAGGCAAATTGATGAAACAGTTCATGCAAAGCATCATAACCAGTAACTCCTTCTCCACCTTCTATTCCCTTTTGATGTGCACTGGCTGACTTCTGCTGTTATACAGAGTACCAAGGAGCTGTTCCACGGGTGGTCTTACTGACTTCTTCGTACATTAAAGCCCCTGATTTTTTCGCTTTTGTTCTGATTTGGTTTGTGTTACCTTCCTCAAGGTTCTGTAAGCTTCAAATTAATATGAATGAAGAAAAGAAAATACTGTTCAGGCCATATGCGTAATTAGACTGTATTCATGTCTGTAGTGAAGAGATTTACAGAATAACTAGCAGATAACTTAGACATCTCTCTATAATGGTCCCAGACGTTCGTGTTCCAAAGTATGGTTGTATGCTGCCCTAATTGTAAATTTTCCTTTCATCTTTGTTTTGACTTTCCCTAGAGTGTCCACTGACTCAAAGTTTCATGTCCCATTGTGTAATAGCATAAATAGTTTTTGTTTATAAAGCTAAATGGGCTCTATTTTTTAGGACAAAACCAGTTTGAATAGACTTCTGAATGCAACTAGTATTTCAGAAAAACTTTCTTACATCTCCTCCAGTATTTTCCCTTCTGTAATATGGGATCTTATTGTCTTTTATTTAATCTACAGGAGATTGGTGTCATCTGTGGCAGCAAAATAATGTCCACATCATCTATAGATCTAGCCTGAAGAAAAACTGAGAATAGTCCTTCCTTCCTCCCATTAGAGGCAAAAGAAAATAAACTATATAAGGGAAAATGAGTTTTCCTAATCTTGTAATTGGAAAAGCCAAGCTCAAAGAAATATTAAAATGTTATTTCAATGTAGTGAAGCCATGGAAAAAATTTTCTGAAACGCATAATAGAATAGCTTAAACTTGTATTCTCCAACAGTGCTGTGATATTTTAATGACCTTAGGTAGCAGTTTTAGAAGGTACCACATTTCTACCCAGAAAAAAAAAAGTTAAAATTTGAGGTTTGTTACTATACGGAATTTTATCAACTTATGTGATAGCTGTTGTCATTTACAGCACAGCAACCATGAATGACAGTAGTCCAGGGCTGTCGATGTATCTGCATTATAAGAACTGCCAGAAGCATCTGGAGAAATATGATGGACTAGCAGCACATTTCAATATGTGTCTGTTTAACAGAGGATAAAATGAATGAGACGAAAATAGTATCACCAAGAAAATGGAGAATCTTCTCAAAAACAAAGTAGCAGTATTAGGAATTGAGTTCGTAGCATCTTTATCCCAGCTAACCTCTGCTGTAAATCATTAGGAAGTGCCTTTCAAGCCTGTGGCACTACTGATACTAATGAGTACAATTTCAAATGCATTTGCAAGAGTAAAAAGGGATTGGAACCTCTGTGGATAAAAACACAGTCAGCATACATAAACAAGTCATGGAAAGTATGTATAAAACTCTTAAATCCAGGACTAAGGCAAAAAGTAAATCTCTTTTATTAAACAAGTAGATAATTCAATTATTTCCAATAGGATTTTACCAGAATTCATGCACACACACACACACACACACGCAGATGCATATACATATACATATACATATACATATACATATACATATACATATACATATACATATACATATACATATACATATACATATACATATACATATACATATACATATACATATACATATACATATACATATACATATACGGCTGGTTCTCTCTGCGGATTGTGAGGAATCTTCACAATAAAATTATACTGGGTTGATCAACATAGACATCTGGTATAGCTACTGTAGTGCTTGAAGACAGCTGCATTTTCAAACACAAAATCATTTTGGAGGAAAACAAGTAATATGGCTGCATCTCATTTTTAGGCAAGATACTGATACTGCAGCCCCTTTTGTTTACACGTTTACACTAGGTAATACAGTAAGTAGTGAGAAATTGAAAAATTTAAGAGATGTTTCACAAAATCTATAAAATACTCATTTTATTTGCATATTACTGGAATTCAATTAAGCTTTTCAAAATTGAATAAAGTATATCTTTATGTAAAGTAAAACCGCTTCAAGTATTTCAGTCATACCTGCATTTGTAGCAAAAACCTGAAATAACAAGGGAGGTGATGTTTTTAAATCCAATTACTCTTCAGGGAATTTGAAGCTTTTATTTGAATTTTTGAATAGAAGAGCTTTTTCAGTGTATTTGCTTTTGTTTCATTTTTAACACAGAGTTATTTCTAATGTTTTAGCTGATGAATATCCCATTTCTCCCTCCCTCCTTGCCACCCTGAGGGCTCCCGGGCTCTGTCACAGGATCCTGATTATGCTATCAGGTGCTTCTTCTTTCTGTGTGCAGTGGGGGTCAGAATTAGTACCAATGCATTCAGCTCAAAAAAGAATTAAGTCTGGGAAAGAATCAGCAGGTTGTAGAGTTAATGGTGGTGGGAAACACCTGGTACTAAAAGCCCTCGTCTTTTAATTGATTATAACTTAACTTCGGATAAATCAAGTGAAACACAGTAAAATCCATACCATTTGATAATTTCCCATCTGATTTAGACTTCAAATTCTTTAGTCACTTATCCTTTGAAATTCCTTTTGTTAAGCTATTCATCTATTCTCTTTCCCATTTACTTAAAGGCATAAGACAGGGACAGAAAAGATTGAAAATAAAAACAGCAGCAAAATATTTCCAAATTAATTGGAGTGGTAACCAGAGGCACATTTTGATACAATACAAAATACAGATTTTTTTTTTTTATATTATATTTCGGAATATAGTATAATATACATTTTCACTTAAAATTTGATCTAAAAGAAAATTCTGATCTTTACACTTCAAAATCATTTATCCTCTTTTTAAATACGTGAACCAACATTTCTATTCTTCCCACTGTAATTTTAACAGTGGAACACATAAGTGTGGGTTTTTGCACATCGGAAAGAAGCTTCATGTCTCTTGTCCTGTGGCTTACAATGGATGGATGACAGGATTTTAGCTCTCGTATTCACGTTAGACTTTAAGCCAGAGGAGGACTTGGTGGCTATTATGAAACCTGCAGCTCTCTGAAATTAATGAAAAATGCAATGAATACAATTTTACTTTTGTGTTTAAAAGGTTATAAAGAAACTATGGACATCTGTAATCCAGCACTGATAAATGTTGAAAAGCTCTGCTCCAGCACAGTAGCATGCATGTACAGCTGATACAGGAGACATCAATCTTGATGTTCAGAATACTGGATGGAGCAGAATCTTATAGACTCTTCTATTGCACAGTCTCCTATAGTTGCTCATGTCCAAAACTAAAACAAAATTTAAAAAGACATCTTGTATAGCTTACGCTTATAACAACCTTTATACCTGGATACAATGATGATGATGATGATGATGATGATGATGATGATAATGATAACAACTTCATCTTATTATATTTTACCTTTGACAAACTTCCATGGCAGAGCACTGCACTGTCTGGGAAGGCCTGAAGCTGTGTGTGTATTTGTCTCTGTGAATGTATACAGCTATATAAAGCCCCTATAGAAACTTTGTAGCCTTCATGTAACACACATATTTGCTTACATTTAAATAATACCTGAGTTTAAACTTTTTGACTCACAGTGCTTTAGAGCAGAGAATTTAAATCAGGTAAATTGATTGTTCTGCTGTCAGATACACGCCTTTTGCCTTCCCTTTAAAATGTGGAATATTCTGATGAAGCCTTCAGAAATCAAATTCCTGCATTGGATTCCCGTTAAGAGTTTTGATTTTGTAGCAAGAGGCAAGAGGAGAGCCTAGCCATAAGTCTTACCTTTCCATCATACAATTCCTCCACAATTTGAACTTTTCACTTTTTCCCTGTCCCCAGTGGAGAATAAATCCTGAAGTTCTGTACCACTTCTATCCACCCAAAATGGCTATCTTTCTGCCAGTTACAATATGTTTTCCAAGAGTAAGGGAGGAGAGAAGGCAGACTTAATGTTTCACAATGATGTATCTGGCTAAACTGATCAATATCTCCATCTTTACTAAATAAAATTAACTTTTTCTTTATATAAGATTGAAAGAAACAAAGTAAGTGGTTTTTCTGTGCCAAGGGACTTCCTAACTTCCAGTCTGTGATCTTAGGAGACAGCTATCCAGTGTAACTCAGCTCTTTCTTGAAAACATATGAGTTATCTCCATGGAAGAACAGTTTGAAAAGAATATATAAAATTTTAATTTTTAAAATGAAATTTGACATCTGGGGATAAGGTTCCAGGTTTCAGACTATATGAAAAATGAATTATTCAGATGCTTACAGGAGCAGTATTGGATGTAGTTTAACCTTCTTTCACTGAGAACTTGCTTTCTCGTATAGCCATCAAATATTCAGCCAGTATTCAGACACTAATTACTTTGAGTTTGCTTTCTTTTCCATTTTTTGTGTTTAATGCATATAAGCTTTCAGGGAGGGTCAGATGATATTTATACATTTATACACACAGAGGAATTTTTTAAAAAGTTTAATTAAAGTTGTATAATTGATTCACTCACCAACAATATTAAGCAACAAATGTTTAGACTAAGTATTGTAGTAATAATTTCAATAATGCATTCTTCTGAAAATAAAAGTTTAAGCAGATTCAGGGAGTGACAAAAGGTGAAGGTTTCAATTCCATACAGATAGATACTTGAGACTTGAAACAGACAAATCTGAAAGATGTAAACTATGATTGGCGTGCATGTTACAGTATTATATCCTGCAGGAGCAGTAAATTATGACTACAAATGAGTACATTGTAACATCAGCAACGTTGCTAAACTTTTATGCTTGTATCAAATTCAAAGTGGAAATTTTATTTGAAAGTTGGGTCTCAAAATTATTTTTTCCCCTTAGCAAAAAAGTGTGAAGAATTGCATTTGATGCTGTTGCCTCTGAAGTGGAGATATTAAGTACCTTGAAAGGATATAAAGTTGGGGTTTTTTTTATTTGATGGGGTTTTTTAAATGAATATACTCATTTTTCATAGTGGAGTTGACAATTCGAACAGCTCTGGTCTTGGGAAATGAGTGACTTTGATTCAGTCAAAACTTCTAGCACCATATCAAACCTTCCTCTAATCTAGAGCTTAAATTATTCACATTTTTGCTCTACCAAAGTGGCAGCCAGGAATCACAGGGATACCATTTCAATGAACATGAGCTATTACATTGTCTTGTGCAAAATGAATGTTAGAAAAGAATATTGAGTGATATGTAACAGTTTTGTAAAGACAAGATCTTGCATACTTCTTCTACAAGTTTAAAAATGCCAGGCAAAAGACAAATTGCACAGCATCCTGATGCTATTGGCTTCTGCAAAATAAGGAAATACTAATATTGTTTCTCTATAACTTTAGAATCAGTGTTCCAGGGTCTCATAATTGCATATATTTTCTGTGTCCTTCATTCTCAATTTGAATGTCTTTTAAACGACATCAGCAATGAATTTATCTTATGACATATTTATTAAGACCTTGAATTACTTGTTTTCATTCATAAAGTCTATGAGAATTTTTTTCAGATGCAGATGGAAAAACTCATTTTCTCAGGTCTTTAATTCACTTGAGAAATCAACTAAGGAAATTAAATGGTAACTTTTGATTATTTTTAAATTATTCTATTTTTAAAATTTAATTAGAAAATTTCATAACTAAGTTGCTGTTCTTTTTGACTGCTTTCAGCTATAGGTTTTTCACACTGAGAAATACATTTGTGAAAAATGTTTTTGAGATTTCTAAAATCTAGAAATACACGCTGATTTTGAGTGGGCATTTAATAAGATACTACGGTGTTGTTTGCATGCATATGTCTCTAAAAAGTTCTTGTCATTAATTTTTAGTTTTCTGAGGATCAATAGAATCTACACAGAAGTACATGTAAGGAGATGGTGAAAGGAGAATATTTATGAACATTTAAGGGAACATAACAAAAGGAGAGTTACCATGTTGTTTGAGTTGCTTACTACAGTATAATTGTGTTTGTCCTCTCTCTTAAATTGGAATGCCAATCAAGAGTCTTTGTTCAATGACCTGCTGAAACTACAGCCTGCTTCTCTGCATTTAGCCCCTCTCATAGGAAGTTTTGCCTAAAAGAATTAAAAGTTGCTAAACTCTTTGTTTTAGTCGTTTAATGTCAGCCCAGAAGAAAATTTCAATACTAGAAAAAAGATTTAGTAATCGAATAATTCAAGTCCTTTTTAATTTTTTTTCATTGTCACTGGCAATGTTGTAATGTCCACAGCATCAACCGTGTTGCTTCTTACCGGCCTGGAAAAGGTCAGTATATGAGGATATTTAATGTTATGCTGATTACCTTCAATATCAGCAGTATAATATATTTTTATCTACTTATATGAAAGGTTCTTTTCCTTATGTTATATTCTTTTGGATTTTGTGTCTGAACTAAATATCCACCCCTGTGAGCATCGGCATTTTGACATCATTCTATGAATATTCCAAAAGGAAAAACTGGACATATGGGCAAGATGCATCCTTCATATTTCTATCTATTATTTAGAAATTATTAGGTCACTAGTGGACTAAGAGTTTGGCTAAATCATCAACAGTTTTTAAGATAACAAAAAATTAGATTTCAATATGTGAATATACAATCTTTTTTTCTTAATCTTCTTAATGACGGCAATAACATATTTTCTTTCAATAGTATTGAATTCATATATACAGTAAATATAACTAGTGTATTAGTCTGAAACCTAACCTGAAGTATTGGATGATTTTCTTAAATATAGACTGTCACCATGAATGTTCTTGAAATGAATAATTGATCTTTCCTGAAATTGTTCTGTCACTAAACAGAAATACCATTCATTTAATGATTATTAAGATTATTAACTTGTAATTAAACAGAAAAATGCTTTACTGGAGATAGTAAATATCATTGTCTTAAAATGTGATTTTACAGTTGTTTATTAAACTGTACAAGTTGCAAAACATTTGTAAAAGAAACGCACTTCTTTGTACACATCATTTAAAATTTCAGCTTTTCTGAATGTATGACTTTATGCTGAAAAGTATAAATGTGTATCATGGCCGAGATTAGCTAATGGTCTTCAGCAAGAATTTTAAAACATTTTCTGTAGTCAACTGTGCATTTTTTGGTTCTTAAAGATTGCTCAAAAGATAATTTGTCATGACAGTTTCTGTGTCAGCAGCTCTTTTCTTTATTCCTGAGAGCTTTAATTAAATCTTTTAGCTGTACTTATCACTTCTTAGCACATATTTCAGTTATGTTTTATTCTGGGAACCAGAAGAATCACTTTCTTCTAGTTTTCACATAACAATGTGAAGAATTTTTATTATATAGCTTCTTTCAACAACATTTCCAAAAAGTTAAAGTTACAGTACATACACTTTTTTGTAGGGCAGCATGTTTGTCATCCATTAGTTCCATACTTGAAAGCCTCCTTCTGTACTTTGCATTTACTGTCACTTGCAAAAAAACACTAGTGTATGTTACTCATTTGTCTTCAAAGAAGTTCCTGAGATGTTTTTAAGGAACGGATTTTGTTGGCTTGCCTACACTGGGAGTGGGTTTAAAGGCATAGAAGCAAACAAAAAGCATGATGATTTTTGAAGTATCATTACAGATCTGCAGTGACCACCATTAAAATTTTATGATAAGTCTTGCCCAATATAACCTACAATTTTTGAGAAAATTCTCCAGGGTGCAGCATCATTTCATCACAGCAGTAGAAGGATTGAAGTTACTTTTCAGTAAAACTTCTTTATTTGCAATCACTAGACTAAACATGAGCAAATTATGCAATCAACATTTAGAATTTGAGGAAGTACAGATTGTCAATATTTAAGCAAATCTATTTATTTGACACATACAGATCAGTTTTTGATTATATAGTATTTCATTTCAGAAACCAATTCATAATATACATATTGCACAGCAGTTTTAAATAGGCAAGTTTAAAGCCTTCAGAAGCACTAAAACTTTTTTGGTTTGATATCTAAATGAAAAATTAATACTTCTACCCAGAACTGATCTACCAAAAAGCTTGCAATTTGTTGAAAAGTATATTATTTCAGAAGAATTTTAAAATTAACTTGTATATTCCAAACAAATAGATGCAACAGACAAAAGAGAATGTGGAAAGTAGCATAAAAGAGGAGTAGTAATTAGAGTGATGTATGACCAAGGGCTGGGATTTATAAGCATTAATGCACTTTGCAGAAGGTCCTGAAAGCCTATCATTTGAATGATTAATTATTTTCATAAGTGTTTCAAAGATTTAGTTCCATATTCTATAGTCATGTCCCTTTTAAGAAGGCCAGCTAAATCTGGTTTCATAAGATATGAAAAATTAAATATCTTTGGTTGGGATGATGGGAAAGTGTGGCATGAGAGAAGCAATATTGCAAAATGGGTGCCAAATAGGCTAAGTTGTGTGAAACTGGAGCATATAGCAAAACTTACCAGAGTTGTTATGCTTCCAGTTTTATATATTTTAATAAGGCAGAGTTTTGTTGGAGTCCAGTGCTACACTAATCAATTTTAATTCTCAAGTGGCAATTAGGGAGCTGTTATGTAAATATTTTTTTTTTATCTCAAAAGAAAGAAACAAAATACACTACAATTGTCTGAATTACTTAAATTCATAAATACTTACAAGAAATTTAGCATTGATTGCAATGAAGTATAAGGGTGATAATAGCTCAGAGTCTTCCAAAGGAGGAACTGTAATTTCAATTTATCCTTGAAATCATAATATAGACAAATTCCCCTAGGTTTTACTGGACAGAGAGAAATCACAGTCTGAAATCAAAAAGACTGATCTTTATGTTTTCTTGTGCTGCATTTTGAGACACTGGTAGCACTCTAAAGTAAAAGAGAAACCCATCTTTATAAATCTGAATACTTCTCCCTGATCAGTGAGGATATGTGTCTTAAATTCAGCTGAAGGAAAAAAAAAAACAGCATTACCAAAAAGCCCTCCAAGTTCTGGAAGACTTTGTTTCATATTTACAATTCTTCTGATGCCACCTCAAGTATGGGTCTGGAAAAACCTGCTTGATTTCAGATGTTCTGAATGCTCAGCAGTGCCTAATGAGTGCAACAGAATAACACCACACAAAGTTCCATCTAAACTGGTGTCCTCTTTCTGGGATGGAAAAAGTCTCTGCAGGACTTTAGGAGCAAAGCAGGCGTCCCTGGAATACCACGCAAGATTCCAGGAAAATCAAAATCAAGGACTCCTCAGTCAGAGGTGATATCTTCTAAGCCTTTTCCTCTACTAAAATGTTCAGAAAGCAGTTGCTTTCTGCTCTCCTGTGAAACTTCTATAACAGCTTAATACAATGTTAAAATATTAAAATTTATTCAGTATTCATAAAGTTTTTGACTTGTTCCTATTCACTCTATCATATGCATCCTGAAGTTTGCTTAGTCACCTCTGCTGTTCAAGCCAGACCAGATATGTGTTAATATGTCTATATGATTCTGCAAACTTTTTCTTGGTTTGGCATGATTTCTTGTCAGGTACAATAAATATTGTATTCAGTATTCATCATGTGGTCATTTTATTGGATTAATATAGTAACATAAATATTGTGTGCCCCACTTGCTTTCTATCAGTCCACTTCTTTTTTCTTTTTTTATGCTTTACTATTCCAGAATATTGTTACAATATCTTATCACTTTCCAAATTCTGCATAATGATCAATCCTTTTCTTTCAAAGAAGAGAGCAACATGTTCTCACTGAAAAAGCAATGGGATAAGTAAAAAATGTTATTAGTTAGGTAAGTGGAATATTTCAGAAGTTTTCAACTTCAAGTCCTGCTAATTAAGATAATTTATAATCTACTTATCTATAACTAATGAGAAGATTAGAAGATAGTTATTTCTGTAGGACTTTTTTCTTCTTTTTTTGAATTCTGACAGTCTGATGATTCCTTTCACTGAATAGATCTCACTGTCACTTCACTGGTCTCAAACTATCAATTCTAGAAATCATGAATGATGATGTGCAAATTTGTTTCTTGAGCCTATAATTCTAAAGACTTCACTTTCAACTTTTATTTTTTTAGGCAGAGAAATACTAATGCATTTTTCTATATCCAGCATCATGTGCCAAAAAAAAAAAAAAGGTTATCTGTCTTGCTACCTAAATTAAGAGAAGCAAGCAAGGATGGTCTGTCAACATGGGTCTGTCAGCATTTGTGGGGCTTATAGGCTTATGCTCCTTTACTATTATCTGTAAAATATTAGCACTTATTTTTTCATTTGTGTTGATGTGCTTCAGCTGTGTTCCAAAATTTAGAAAATTATTAAAGAAAAGCAGATCCAATGTTCTAATGTTCTTACAGTTTTAGATTCATAGCTGAAGTCTGTTTTTCCCCCCAGACATAAGATTTTTTAAGTAAAACAGCATCTCACACTTGGAGAATGCAAATGTATTCCTCTTAGAGGCACTTTAAATGCTTCGTTCTGCAGATGACACTGCCACTAAAGATCTTCTTCCCCTTCCCAGTACAGTTGCACTTGTCATGAAAAATTTCCAAATGATAGTTGTGCCAAACTGAAAGATTGCAAAGTTTGAGCTAAGATTATTCATATTCTTTGTATGTTGTTTCTAAATTTCTAGGTTATAAGGAGGGGAGGCTTAAGAAAACTTAGAAATTCTTAATAAAGCTAAAAGAATTGTTCCACAGAAATTATTTGCATATGCTCAGGATTTGTATTAGTTTTGTGAATATAACGCTATAAAAGTTAGCAATACATCCATGTTGAGCTGTCAGTGGGGTTCTTTCACAATTTTCAGGGGAAAAATATATTTCTCCCATCAGGTTTAGGAATAATTAAATGCTATGTTCATACCTCTTCTTGTTCAGAAGTAAATTAACACATACACATACATGTATTTGCAACAAACATCTCTATTTTCATGCATGATTTTATTATGCTCAATTTTCTGTCTAATGTAACTTGAAAGAGATGAGCTGCTTTATTTTACCAAAATGGCAAGGCCACTCATTATTGCAATCTCGCAGTGAACAATTCTGATACTCTTTGTGCATCAGTTTATGCAGTTAATATAATTATAGTGGCACAAAACCGATCAAATCCAGCACATACAATATATGAGCAGAATTCAGAACCACATGAAAAAACTAGCTTGCTTGGTTTAACTTTTTGTGGTCTTTAAACTTAGCATAGCTCATGTACGTGCCTCTGAATTCTTCATATTCTATGGATCTTCTGAACCTTCTATAAAATGCTGTAAAAATTCCTAAACTCTAAAATAATCCACCATGCAGATTATAGTATCAATTTGGTTTTGATATTTCTGATCCCAGTAGAATGATACTCACTCTAAGTTCCCCGCTATGATTCATAATTTTCAGGAAATAAACAGAATACATTGAATCAGCTACGCCTGGTTTAAAAATACAGCAGAAAGCTGGATTTTGTTTCTGGTCAGAGAAGAGCTTCATAGCGTTTCAGTCCAATAGTCTATTGATTTTAATGACATAAATAGAATTATAACCTTTTTTTTATTACATATATTTTTGAAAAGTAGCAATTTGCAGGTATCTAAAGAATAGTTTGAAAAATTTAAACTTTGGAAGTAGCAAAAAATTTAGAGATCTGAAAAAAACAAGGAATTGCAAAGCAATAGAGAGAATTGTAACAGTAAAAAAATTAATCTATAAAAAATTAAAAAATAATACAAGATTTCTGCATTGTTACTGAAAGAATGTTCAAGATATAAGACCTTTTCCAGCATTAGAAATTATAAGTAAAATTGCAGAGGATATGAAATTTAACATACAATTGGAACTACTAATATTCCATCTTAATGTATATATTTTGGGAGGGTGGGGTTAACTTTTAAGCATAAGTGTGCAGTAAACCAACAGCTGTGTGTACTCTCGCTGCTGAATGGGTCAAGTGAAGGTTTTGGGTGCTTTGCAAGGGAAGTCTTGGGCTGTTCCACTCATAGACAGAGAGCTGAGATGGGTGTGAATGAGATTTACAGAATCATGCAGGCAGGAGGTGAGCTGAGCATGGCACTGTTGCTGGCCAAACATGAGGAATAGGCCTGGGTGAGAGCAAGGATAACAGGAGCAGCCACAGAGGCAGAAGCTTGCACAGCCTTGTGCATGGAAAGGGACAGAAAGTGGAGATGGGAAGGCACAGGACAGTCAGTCCCACCTCGACCCCCGGAAAGGTAACAGCTGGAAGACCTGGAAACTATTTCCATGCATGCTGAGGACAATAAGTGCATTGTCTGGATCCAGAATTGGTTATCTGAATTGCTGGGCAACGGGACAATAAAAGAATCCTGACAATACTAAGCAGGAACGTATTCTCGGATATTCCTGATGCAATGGTTCTGGATGCTAGAGGAGTACCATAAAACAGATGACAGAAACGTAGTCATTTCATTATTAATTTTTTGCTGGCACTGTCGTGATCCAGAGACACTAAAATGAAACTTTTCAAAGGAGTGTGTAGGTAATAGGTCAACTTATCCTGAAATGCATTGAGAATTAGGTGCATCAATAATGTAATTGAGATATGGAAATTTTCGGGCATCTTTTCTTACCAAAAAAAAACCAAATCCCCCAAACTTAGAAAAGTATTATTGTTAATTTTTACCAGATCTATGAATAGTATTTGGCAAATACCTATTTTTTTTTCCTAACACATTGGTAAGTAGATAAAACAATGTTACAAGAAAGCATGCTCCATATCTTATCCACTTGTGTTTTATTTTACCTCATTTTTAACTGCTTTACTCTTTCAGTACTTTTATCTTTGTCAGCTCTACTGCCATTTTGGCATCAAAGCTACCCCCTGCTTTTTGCATACATAAGATAATTTTACTGGCCCTGAGAGCCCTTGTACTTTTTTTTATCAGACATGGTAGGTCCTAAGATAATGAAACCTTCATGTCACCAGATTACCATCACCATTTGTTGCTTTTCACTTTAGCTCCCACATGATTTCAGTAGTCAAAACCTTACTAGCCACAGAACTGGAGATTAGTGCTTTGTGATACTTGAAAGCTGAGATTTCAACTTCCAGTTATGATTTTCTAGCTGCATGCTATCTTTAACAGCTGGTGAGATAGTAGCTGCTATCATGTCAGAATTTGAAGCTGGGAGGAATGGAAGGGAGCAGAATGACTAATTGTAATGCACACATTCACGTTCTATCTCTAGCTTTGCAAGTTTTAAAAGAAATGCTTTCACTGTTGAAAAGCTCGTAATCACAGCACAGCAGTTGTGCTCGGTATTTGTTCCTACTCAGCCGGTTCAAGAGATACCAGACTTTAATACTGTCAAAGATGAGCAGTGTTTTGGGCAATGATCCAAGGCAGAACATGGTCTATGGCATAACTCTCTAGTGCTTCCCAGAACTCTCATATAATTTTCATTCAATGACTATAACTAGGAGGCATAATATTGAATGATACCACAATATACTAAGCAATTTTTTTCAGGAATTATTTATTTTCTTGAGTGTATATGTTTGGTTTTTTTCCTTATTTTGAGGAGAACTTGATTTTTAACCTAAGTTTTAACATGCTGGGTGTTTTCATCGTGAAAAGTACAAAGAATCTCCCCAATATAATTCTGAAAATAACTAATTTAGTTTCATGACATATTTGGATGTAAATTAGAAAGTGAATAAGGGTCATGGGAAGGAAAGTTAATGTCTGCTTCAGAGTTGTATATATTTCATACCTGGAAGAAGCAAGAGGAAAGCAATGAAGAGGCATACTGAGCAACTGCTAAAAGTTAAGAATTCTGAAAGGGGAAAAGGAATTAAATTGAAGCTGGCAACCATGTAATTGCTGGGTAGGGAAATGGCCATGATTTTTATTGGCCTGGAGATTATGTAGGTGAAGATATTATTGTGGCAAGTGAATCTTAATGTATTAAAAAATGAATGAGAAAAGGGCTTGTGCCAAGTGCACTTTCTTAGCCTTTTATCAATTCTTTAAAAAATTGCTCACAGAAAACATTCTATGCAAATCACACTTCTTAAAACAGAAAGGAATGTATATATCATTTATACATTCTTCTTTGTAGGACCAGAAGAGCTATTCCTGTGTTCAAAATCAGGAGACATCTTAAAAAGATATATTAAAAGCATTTGAAAGAAATATTAAAACATGCTTTACAAGAGAGACTTGTATCTACTTAGAAGTGCTAAAACAGCCACCTATACTATCTTCATCCTTCAATATTCTTGATATCTCTTTTTCCGTTTTTACTTTCAAATGTACTTAAATTTTGAGTGCTTGCAATACAACGTAAAGCTTTGAATAATGAGAAAATGCCTTGAATAATGACAAAAATGGCAAAATCAGTTTGTATTTAGCCCAAATGTATGCTTAGCAAGAGCACAAATGCTGAAACATGCTTTCTTTTCAAACATAAGGAAATTTTATGATACTTATTGTAATATGCAAGGAATTAAATATGTATTGGCAAAATTACATGAGTGATAAAGGGAGATGGACATACGAGAAAAAAAGCATTTTCAGACAAATTTCAAAAAACATACTTTTTTTCTGAGTACTTTCACTGTAAAAGCAGATTATATCAATATTCCTGTTCATTCCAGGATGTTCAAAGTATTCTAGAAACCAAAGGTAGAAAGGCTATTACTTCCCTGTTATCATCACTCCCCTAGAGGAGGAATTTTTACACCTTGTGCTCATTTTGTTGGGGAGAATGGATTTAATTTTTCTTTTATCATGTAGTTGTAAGGAAAAGTGGTCTTATTTGGTCATCCCATATCCTGACATGGTCATATTCTAAAGTATTATCATTGAAGAAAGACTTTATTATGCAAAGCTCTTATGAACAAAAATATGTGAATATATGAGAATTAACAATTTAAGAAGAGCTTTTATTTTAAATGTCATTTTAATTCTTATTATATGTCAGAATTATATGTCAGAACAGTGAAATAATTATGTTATAAATGGGAATGATTCTTCTTTTGGAAAACCTCAGTTAACAAGACCTGAGTTTAAGAAAGGCTGTTCAATAAGTCATTTCCTATTAAGTGGCCACTGAGTTGTATTTATCCTCTACCTTTCTAAAAGTTCTTACAGTGGATAACTTATTCAGAATTTCAGCAGAGCTAGTGTGATACAGAAGCAAAGGGTTTGGTTTAGTAGCAAAAGTTTGATCAAAATAGCCATTTTTTCATATTTTATTTTTTATTTTAGGGAAAATATTGCATGAATTTCAGCAGTACACTATTGAAATACACTGTACCCAGAAATGTACTTGAGAAATTTATTCAGACATAAACTTTGAAGTTAGAAGGGGTTATAATTATATAGGAAAACACAAACATTTTCTTGTAGGGAAAATAAAAGCATAATTTTTCATGAATTAAATAAATTTTAAAAAGTTATGAAAAATATAGAAAAAGATGGTTTATGCTCTTGTGGATTTCAAAGGAAATACAACATTTAGCATTTAAAGAAAAAGTCATGCTCTTGGAGAGCACATTTAATATTTTTAGAAATTGGAGTGGCATAGTGGGTGAGTTTACAGAGTGTTTGAGTAATTTCTGCAGTGTAAAATTATGAAACCTAATTCAATATCCATATGTTCACTCATGATCTTTCACAGTCCCCTAATGCTAAATGGCAAATATATTTTAATTAAAGCAGAAGCTGCTATAAATCCATGTTCTATAACTTGGGCATTAGCTGTAATTCCACTCAGAATATTAATTATTTTATTCATAAATAAATGTCTAAAATTGTAGTTTAGTTTATACCAGTTTATGCTAGTTCAAGCTTATAGTGATTTCCTTTCTTAACTCTGATTTAGTTTCATACCAGAGATCCCTTTCTTCTATATCCACACATGAAAATAGCTTAGCATAGCACCACTGTTGAGACAGTAAATGACAAATTGAAGTGGTTCTGAACTGAAATTTATTATTGATTATTACTAAGTGAATTCTCATCTTTTATATTTAAAAATTACATGTCCGGGATATTAGTTGTTTGGTCTAAATTATTTGATCAAAACTTTTCTGATGCAAGAATTTTAGATTTTAGTGCTAAGGGCTCATTTTCATTCTTATTTCATTTTCTATATCAAACTCATGCCACAGTATATGCCTTTTAGAAGGGCACATGAGATAGTTAAGAGTACTCCTTTGATAAGAGAATTCTCTTTTACTTCCCATAAGGGTCCTGAATTCAAATAGGAACCTTGGTAGGATTGAGCTAGTGTGGCAAAATTCATCTTGTCTAAGAGGCTCATGGAATCTGTAAATACTTGAGATAGCGTGTTTTACAAATAATTTTCATCTTGTTTTTGGAAATCCAGAAGTTCCTTGAACTTTAATTTTTCAATGAGAAAAACATTTCATATATCTTCATTTCCTTTTCTTCTCCACATATACATGTGGATATTTATTAGACTATCGCCTTATATTTCTTGCTGTATTTTCTTTACCACTGTTACACTAATCCCTTATGGTTTTGCCTCTAATCTATACTCCTGAGAAATGCACACATCTGTCCTTGGGAAGTCATCATTGATTAAAACAAACAACAACCTTGTAATGTCTCTCTGTAGAATCATTACAGCAAATTGTGTGAGGATTAAATAAGATGACAATAATAATTTAAGTATCATGTGTAGCTACTTTAAAATAGTTCTGTCTAGCTCTTCCATCTAATTAAGGTTTGGAAAGAATCCTACCTTCCATTAATACTTACTGTGCACTTGCACTAAAAAAAAAAAGATTAATTTAAACAGTAGTGAAATTTTAAAAAATATTCTACAGAGAAATGCATGCACAAACTATATTAATTGAGCTCTAAATTAGTGATGCTAAACAACAAAAGCAAGGAAATGCACTGTGAAGCAGGAAATGTACCATATGTTATTGTATACCTGGGCACAATGGGGACACTATCTTAATGGCATTCTTAATGTTTCTGTTGTACCAGATATTGGTGGACATATGGTATGCTGCCTTTTTATATGCTTGTGTCTTTTCACGATTTTGTTAGCTGACTTTGATAGCATTTTCTATTTGTCTGTTGTTAGGAAAAGGGCTTTAAAATGTTTTGTTCATTTATCTGGAGTTTGAAACCCATGCACTTTATTTTACTTATTAATTTAGACCCCACTTTTAAAATTTTCTTCAGGAGCTGTTCTTATTACTTTTATTTTTAAGCTTTCCATAGTCTTAGTCCCTGTGTGGCTATAATTTGAAATACAGTTGAGTGTTTCACATGCAGATGGGTTTTGGCTCACTGTCAGTGCTGGCCAAACAGATGGCTAAAGCAACAGCAACAGCTGCAGAGCTCACCAGGCTTTGCATAACCAGGATGGTACAACCATAGGATCATAGAATGATAGAATCCTTTAGGTTGGAAAAGACCTTCAATATCATTAAATTTTCCAGTTAACCCGGCACCACTAAGCCATGTCCCTAAGCATCATGTCTACACATGTTTTGAGTACCTCCGGGGATGATGACACAGCCACTTCCCTGGGCAGCTGGTTCCAGTGTTGGACAACCCTTTTAGTGAAGAAATTTTTCCTAATATCCAATCTAAACCTCTGCTGGCACAAGTTGGGGCCATTTTTTTCTTGTCCTTTTTCTTGTTACTTAAGCACTCATGCAACTGGCTTCTCTGACTGCCCCAAGGAGCCCCAACCAGCTCTAGCTGGCAGCAAAGTTTCCCATTTCACTTGGCTCCTAGTGCCCTTCCAGCTGAGGAACAAAATACAACTTCTTGCAACATCATTTCCTGGACACCAGACGTTTTCAAAGTTGGCAGAATACCAAAGGGAAAGGTTTCCTTAATTTTCTTATGGCCCAATCGTCATAAATGTTCACATTTAAATAGGTTGTTCATTGCTTCTGTCACATGGGATACACAAACTGAAGTCACAGAAGTCCAGAAGTAGTCAGAAGAAATATATCACGTAGAAGAGAAGAACAACTGGGCCAAATCCTTTTGACATACATGTGACTTACTCCAGTTTTGCCAATATCCTGGAAAAATTTACTTCATTAAAGCTCTGATGTCAGGGCTTCTTACTGGAGGTGTTTGAAGACTGTTTAAACCAGTGTGGAATTTAAAGGACATTGTTGTATATTGGCTGTTCAATGGACACTCTTAAATCTTATAAGAGATTACAGATCAGGGCTGCTCTTATAAGTAAGATTTAGTTATTTCTGGCAAGTGTGAGGAGTAGTTTTGTCTAAACATTCAAAGCTTACCATTCAAATATTCATACAGCAGTTTTGGTAGAAGCTCCTTATATGTGTAGCTGCACTAGTTTAAATATCAAATAGAAGGCATAATGAAAGTGTCCTAAATTTTTATAGCTGCCAATAACCTTACATTATGTCTAGCAATGCCAGACTAATTGCTTCTGAAATTATTAATAAGAAATATTTAAAAACAAATAACTTGATTTGTCCTGAAAATTTATCATGTGCATTCCCAGAAAATCAAGAAGTAGTTTAAGTCCATAGCCATGAGTTACACCTAATATTTTTTTCATGTATTTTGGTTTCTTTTCTTTAAATTTAATTTGAAACTTTTTTAGTTAGTAGTTTTAAGATTTCCACTTTTAGTTTATATTAGTATGTCTTCGATTAGCAAATGAATGGGAAAGGATAGAACTATGAGTAATTTTGCACCAGTATTTTAATGAGTTGTTCACAGAACTTACCTAGAATTTTTTATAAGGCAAAGTCATTATTGGAAATCATTCAGTGAAAGTAATTAAAAAGGAAACAGCCATCTCTTTCAAAAGGATTCCAGTAAAATTCAGTAACAGCAACCAAGTTGCTGCACAGCCTAGTCTTGTGTATCCAGCAGGGTTGAAGAACTTGCCAGCTTATTGATTCTTACTGATGTAGGGCTTGGCAATCAGTCTGTATCTGGGATAATTAGTGGGGATGTTAATCAGTAGACAGGAACATCATGGGGTCCCTGACGCTATAAACAATTACACTGCTATGCCAGTTCAAAGGCTTTTACACATTGGCAGCATAAATGCTTTTGACATGCGACGCTATTTTTTGTAAGAACGTTGTTTTATAAATAGTGGGCAGATTTGATTAGTTGTGTGAGCACAATGGCATGACTGACCTGTCCACACTGCCAGGGAATGAATTTACAAATGGATTGCAATTGCAAAGAAGTAACTGGGTACCATCACAGTGGCAAAAAGTCTCCACATTTTGGTAAAAAGTCTCAGGTTCCTTGACATTTTATTCAGACTTTCTTCACAAGACTACTGGGGTCCCAGAACCAAGAGCAAACTGATGTGTTTTTGAATTCCCTTTCCTGAAAACCTGTTCAACACACACAAAGAAGACAAGAAACACAGTGATTGCACAAGGGCTTTTGGCAGAATTTGAATGAAAATGCAAAGATGATATGGAGGAATTGGAGATGTATGTCCCTAAGCTTAAAGCACAATACATTAATCATGGATGAGATAAAAACTAGTAACATACAGAAACATTTTAGATCTGGCATGATTTCCTCACTTTTACACATCATCTTCTTGAGTCAGTTTGTAGTGTAGCTACTTTGGGAGTAATTAAGTCCTAAATTTTGATAAATCTATGTTGTTCTGTGGAAGGCTACTGTCTGTTCACTGTGCTCTAAATTCCCCAGAGTGTAACAGCCAGTTTCTGGCATCCAGTTTTAGTGGATGTTCTTGGTCTGCTGAACATCATCATTAGGAAAGCAATTTGTCAATTCAAAAAATATAAAAACTAATATACTTTTAGCATAGTTATGGTTCAATGAGAAATTTTATAGTGCTTATGGTATCTCCTTATTGTTATTAATTTAATATGAAGACGTTATGCTAAACTAGTGCTAGAATTCTGTCAAATGAGGAGTTTGGGACCTCTTTGATCTTTTACACTATTCCCCATTTTCCCTTCTTGCCACAAAAAAGCTCACGAGTTGGAAGTAAGTACTTTAAATGTATCTTGAATAGCAATAGGACTGAAGTTCACAACTGCCAATCAATAAATAATGGCTCCTAGTCATCAAAAGTGTAGCTTGCTTCTCACTGTGAAAGACAATTCCAAGTAATTGCTCTGAAACCCTATACTTTTTCATTTCTTTTTAAGGAATCAGCTGAAAAAGTATCCAGTGTTTGCAGTACAGAAAGATTTTCTCATCTAAATCCTAATGTCTCCTATTGAAATCTTTTGCTTAGGAGAAATTTGAGCTACAACTGTTTAAACTTGACTTGACTTTTCTGTTCATGTTGTGGTCACACCTTTTTTTAAAATTCCTTTTCAGAGTAAAGGGGCGGAAGAAAGTGAACACAGGATTTGGGACCAGACAAAGTTCCTTGTCTGTTGTTGGAGATTCTACCACGACAGTGAGTGAAGATATGGGAGATCACCAAAAAGCCCTGCAGCAACAAGGCTAACAGCAAAGAGGAGAGGCAAACATTGTTCATGAAGACATACAAGAAAGTTTCATTGAAGAAGTGCATGTCAGATGTATATAGGAATACTGTATGCATTGTTTCTATATATTCCTGAATTTTATAAGAACCAAAGAAAATATGTCAAGAGTCAGGGTACACCTATTCAGAAGTTATGTTGGCCACTGTCGTTCCTTTCCAGTTGTTCTAACTGTTCTCTTCTAAAGCAAAAGGTAGACTTTAGTTAAATTGTCCCATATTTTACTTTTGGGAAAAAGGACTTTAGAATGTGCATGGTGTATGAGAGAGGTTCACATTCTGCCCTGGGAAGACACGGAGTCTGGAATGGAAGTCAGTGGTTTGTTTCTTGCTTTGTTTGTGTGTTTTATTTTCATACATCAGTGGAAAAAGGTATCTGTATAACAGGACCACCAGTTTTACCAGGGTGACATGTGTATTACACTTTTCTTTCATTTAAAAAAAAATAAAAATAAGAAGATAAAAATATTTTATTTTAAATACCCAAATATTATCACACACAAATTTAGATTAAAGAAATATCTGTTCCTTATCTGTTTCTTATACTCACCATATAATAAAATTAATGCATCTCAAATTTACCTTATTGTCTACATATCACATTTTTATTTAAAATTTACTTTATTAATTATCCATGTAAAAAACTGTAAATGTTATGTAGGAAGTAAGATAAATATGTTAAGCCGGAAAAGCAGATTTTGAAAATCTTCGAAAATTCACAATTTATAAAAACATCAGCAACTTTCAGCCATTAAGTGAGACGTAAATTATAATTTTGTTTGCCATGTGGAATTGATAATGAATATGTGCAGATTCTGTTTCACAAGGATTGCTATAATTGCACAGCAATATGTTTAATTCCTTATATCCCTATAAACTGAAAACTTATCTGAGGGCTCTAGATGTATTTAAAGCTATGTCCTTTCTAAGAGGGAATTATGAAATCTCTTGATTTCTTTTGTAACCTAGGACCATACAAAAAGTGAAAAATATTAAAGATGATTGATTACACAGGAATCACATTTTTACAGGAGTTCTCTGAGCTGCAAATGCTTGGAAGCTAGGAACAAAATGTTCTTATGACCCTGTCTGAGATTGAGGCTGCTGCTGGAGATAGGATGCTAGAACAGAAGTATCTGTGTTTTGACTACCTTTATACATTCTTAACCCTCTTTCACGTTTGTAATGCTGAGCTAATCCCAGCCATTACCCCTCAGGACACAGTAAGGGATATACAGTGACGGAATTCTGTCTTTGAATACCTGATTCACAAGTTCATCAACAAGCTACAGAGATACTGTGAGACAATTTATTTTTAAATGGAGTTTTAACATGTAAAACTTAGAAGAACTGACAATAAAATAAGATTCATAATTCTTTTTTTCATAATTCAGACTTCCTCCCTTTGTTAGCTCACTGGTTTTATATTAGACAAGAGATCTCTGGTCTTATTCCATGCATTGTGAAATGACACACTGATTTTCTCTAAAACTCCATCTACTTTTCTTATGCCAGCATCTTCACGACCCCACAGTGTGTTAAATGGCTGCATTGAAAATGTTGATGTGCACAATAGAATTGGAAAGTGTATAATTATTGATTTTCAAGTACTGTAACAGCTGAATGTACTTCTTTGGTTACACTGAAGCACTTGAAAATATGGCAACACAACAGTTTACTGATAAAAGCTAGCATTATTTAGATTAGCTTTAGAGATAAGACCTTTCTCTTTTTTTCCCCTCTGACAAGCCATTAGAAATATAGTTCTTTTAGAGATAAAATATGATTTCAACACTGGCCAAAATACCTATAAGCTCGAGAGTATCTTTTCAGCCCACAGAAATAAAAGTGGCTAAAAATCAATTTAAATGATATTATGAATTGCTGGTTAAATTTGGATTCTGTCTTTCCTGTCTCTATTTCTAAATCTGTAGGAAAAACAACATTTTATTGGTACTGGAGAACATTTCTATGCTAACTGCTTGCTGGTGTAACATGGATATTGAGGGAAATCTAACCAGAATCTAGTTTCTGCTGCTCTAACTCTACCATAAACCTTTTCATATGTGTTCATATATGTTGCATTATACTACCCAGCAGGTGGGATGCACCTGGTTGGTCTAAAAAGTCATCATGTGATGCTAGTTTTAAAATTTATATTTCAGAATGTCAGTACAGTATCTTTTCTTTCTCATGAGGAAATTTTAGTTTCTTTTGAGGTAGTTAATATTGACATTTATCCCACACATCTCTCTGATCACTTATTGATCATATTTTACTTTCAGGTGCCTTCTGAATAGCACTTTTTAAGTTTTCGTTCTTGCCCCTTATAGATCACATAAGATGACCTTAGTGTTTCATAATTTCTCCCTATCCCCTGAGACAGAGAAAACTCAGCTACTTCCATTATCTAAATAAAATATTTATTTCATCTTTACACACACAGAGAACTTCAGAGGCTTCTCTGAAGAAACAAACCCATAAATTAGTCACTTGAAAGTGAGTCAAAATAAGATGATGCGTGATTACCCTGGCTGCAGTTGAGAATGTTTGAGAATGCTAATTTATGACCTTTCCATAATAATAGTAGAATGCTTCCTGATCCTAAATATACACCTATGATATTTGCTATATACCAATGTTCCCACCCATTTCTCTTCACATTTTACATGTGGGAAGTGAAGATACACAGATTTGTGCAGGTGTGATTTGCTCAAGGTCACCAAGCGTAATTATAGGAAAGCCAAGAAAACTAAACTTAAATCTGGATGCAAACAATTGAACTGTTCATCTTTTAAGATGTGGTACCTAAAACAGGGGATTGCCACTAGAAAAAATAGTCTTTCCTATTTTCCTTTTTAAGATAATAAATAGCATAAATCTTTAATGTGGATCAATTTTGCAAACTGATTGTAAACACAGTGATAGAAAGACATGGAAATAATTTTCACAACACTCAATTAAACTTTGTTTGATCCATAAACATGTGTATTATTTAATATTGTTACATGTTCAGAAAGATAGGAAAGAATGATTTATGTGGTCTTGTGGTCCCCTACTAGTTGATATGGAAAGAGGGGGTAATAGTGTGTTTTGAATAAGATAGATTAAAACAGCTCAGCTGGAAGAGATCTACGATGACCAGCTATTCCAACTGCCCGACCACTTCAGAGCTGATCAAAAGCTAAAGTGTGTTGTTAAGGGTATGGTTTAAAAGCCTCTTAAACACTGACAGTCTTGGGGTATTGATCACCTCTCTAGGAAGCCTGTTCCAGTGTTTGACCACACTCTCAGTAAAGAAATGCTTCCTAATGTCCAGTCTAAATCTCCCTTGGCACAGCTTTGAACCATTGCTATGCATGCTGAACACTGGGGAGAAGGGTTCAGCATTTCCCTCTCCACTTTTCCTCCTCAGGAAGCTGCAGAGAGCCATCAGGCTGCCCTTCAACCTCTTTTTCTCCAAACTAGACAAGCATAAAATCCCTAGCTGCTCCTCCAAGGACATTCTCTCCAGCCCTTTCACTTGCTTTTTTTGCCTTCTCTGGATTCATTCCAGGACCTTTATATCCTTCTTAAATTGAGGTGCAGAATTGCACAAAGTGCTCAAGGTGAGGTCACACCAACACTGAATAGAGCAGGAAAACCACTTCATTTGACTGGCTGATTACACTGTTTCAGGCATCCCATGATTGGATTTGCCCTCAGGACTTCCAGGGCACTCTGCTGACTAGCACTGAGCCTACTGCAAACCAGCATCCTCAGGTTCCTTCCTCCAAGACTGCTCTCCAGCCATTCCTCTCCCAGTTTATTACTGTGCCCAAAATTACTCCAACCTAGGAGCAGAATGTGGCATTTGTTCTTGTTAAATTTAATCTCATTAATCATTACTTAATGTTCCAATCGATCTAGATCCCTCTGCAAGGCATCCTATGCCTCAAAAGAGTCAACAGCAGCTCCCAGCTTGGTATCATTAGCAAACCTGTTAATAGTATATTCAGCGCCTGCATCCAGATAGTTAATAAATATATTGATATACTATTGATAAATATATTGAACATAACTGGCCCTAAAATTGAACCCTGAGGAACACTACAGGTAGTCAGTTCCCAGACAGATGTAGCCCTATTCAGTACAACCTTTTGAGCCCTGCCCTTCAGCCAGTTCTTCACCCAACACACCCTAAAAACACCCATCCCACAACTGGACAACTCGTCCAGAAGGATGCTGTGAGGTGCAGCATTGACAGCCTTAGTAAAACCCAGAAAAACTACATCTACCACCTTCCCTTCAAACAAAGGCAGGTGATGATAGAAATATATCAAATTAGTTATATAGGACTTTCCCTTTTTGAACCCATGCTGTCTGCACCATGTTGATTTCCTCCTTCCTAAATTAAGTGCTTCTTTTCTGAAAGATGTCTCAATCTCCCTCTAGAGTACTTTGAAACACTTTCCAACATACAGGCCAAGATAATGTGCACTTATTCCACTGTTGACTTGATTAGTAGCAGAGAATAACTACGAAGGGCTGATGACCAGTCCAAAGTTATGTCTCCAGTAGGATGGAATCTATCAGAATTTCATAAGAACTGGTGACCTTTTCCTACTGAAATCTCTCCCCTTGTATTCAGCAATCTGCCTGTCTCTATGACTTTCTCCATTGAAAAGTTTTCTCAGAATAACCTATTTTCCCCATTTTAAATGGAAAGAAACCTTAAATACTGCATTTAAAATATGCCAATAAGCAATTATTTTTCAGAAACCATGAAGATTCTTGGACATCTTTTGTCATTATAGATCTTTTATCACAAGACTTCAGGAAGAAGACAGGCAATTTTAGTCAACTGAAATAAAAAGGTCTATTCATGATTTTGTACAGCCTAAATCAAAATGACCAGAAATCCAACAGTAATTTCAAAGGATATTCTAAACATATTAAACAAATATAACTATGTAAGACTGCAAATGTGATTCAATTGCCTCCTTTAATCATGAATAGAATATTTTCCATTTCAGGAATCTATTGATCATAATTAGAAAAGGGCCATGAATGACTGCTTATGCCAAAAGTGGATAAATTATTTCTTAAGGCTATTAACATTTGAAAGGAAGAAAATGTAGATAAGAACAGGACAAACAATACCCAGTCATTTACCATTTAAGCTTTGGGGTTTATCTTTGTAAGAGAGTTTAAAGTGAAATTTTAGCATATCATCAATCAGTGAACACATCAGAAGATAAAAGTGGATTTACTAATCATCTTAACAAAATGCTATGGTACACATACAATAGACTCTATTTCTGTTAACAAATAATGTTTTTCTTCCAGCCAGATAATCAATAAAAACACAAATGGATTTAAAAGCCAGCATATTACCAAGCTTCTCATTACACACTGCATGACTTTATTAGCATCCAAAAATAGTGTATAAGAAGCACAGTTTTGACAGTTTTGAAATGGCAGCATATTTCTGGAGACTCTTATTTGTTTCTTAGTGGTCATTGACTAGAGCCCAGTGAAATCATGCACCTCTCTCTTAGGAAAAAAAAAAACAAAACAAAAAAAACCCCAAAAAGACAAACAAAAATACAAACGTGACCAAAACTCCCTGTGCAGATTAAGTAGAGACATGATAATTTTCTAAGAAAACAATTCAGAATAAGGAAAAATATTAAAATCCCCCTTCACAAGCAACAAAGAAATCAAACTAATTTTTCTACATAAGAATATAAATTTATATGATTAATCTCATATTTTCTTGTTTCCTTACTCTGTACTAATTCTGCACCATTATTCCTATTATACATTGTCACATTTGTTAAAAATCATATTGAGGAATAGAAAGTTTAAATGCCTTTACTACATCTAATGGAAAAATAATTCATTTTCCAAATTAAATGCCCTATGAAAGCTTGCAGGTAATTACATATAAATAATCATCGATCATATTCTCTTTTTGCAATGTTGTGGGCTAGCCATGGCTGGCTGCCAGGTGCTCACCAAGATGCTCCTCCACAGGACAGAGGGAGAAAATAAGATTTAAGAACATGGTGATTTCTTACCAGTTAGTTTCATAGGCAAAACAGACTTGACTTGGCGAAATTCAGCTTATTGTTAATTAATATCAGCATAAGATGGTGAGAAATAAAAAACTAAACTAAAAGTACTTTCCCCTTCATCTTCTTCCCAGGTTAAGCTTCAGTCCCTCACCTCTGACTTGTGCACCTCTTTGTCTCAAGTGGCACAGGAGAATGGAGAATGGGACGTGTATCAGCCCATAACAGCCCCTCCCTGCCATTCCTTCCTTCTCACATTGTTCCCCTGCTGTGACATGCAGTGCCTTCCACAGGATACAGTCCATCATGGACTATTCCAACGAGACTCCTTTCCATGGGGCCCAGTCCTTCAGGAACAGACTGCTCCAGCATGAATTCTGAGCTGCATCTCCAGCCAGAAAATCTGCTCCTTCATGGATTCTCCACATGCTGCACCTTCCTCCTGACATGTCCACCTGCTTCAGCATGGGCTCCTCCATGGACTGCACAGAGATCTCTGCTCCACCACGGAGCTCCACGGGCTGCAGGACAGCCTGCCTCACCACACTCCTCTCCAAGGGGCTGTAGGGGAACACTTCTTGTCTGGACCACCTTCTCCCTTTCTTCTTTTGTGACACCGATGTCTCCAGAGCTGTTAACTTCACTTTTTCTCATTCTTCTTTGTCACAACTGCTGAGCACCATTTTTACCCATTCTTAAATATATCAGTGAGGAGCTAGCACTGGTGGCCACAACTTTGGCCAATGGCAGGAGCTCTTAGGAGCTGTCTGCAGCTGGCTTTGTCAGTTTCTGTTGTCTTCTCACACCTCTATAGCCCCCTCCCTATTAACAAAACCTTGCTACAAAGCCACTAGAGAAGGATTTTTATTCTAATAGTAAAACACTTCCTTCTGGAGTAATTGGAACAGTGGAAAGAGCATAATTTAGAGCAAATTTACACTTTTGTCTTATTTAAACAGATTTAATCTTCTGTTATTCTGTTGTGATCTCTTATAAACCAGTGTACCAGGACTACATGAATTATTCAACACAACCCTAGCTATGTAGCAGTATAGTGAACTGTTCCAAAGAGGTCAAATGTTATATTCTTCTCTATGGTGATGAGCTGTTTCCAATACAGTCATTCATTATACTAATTATTGAAATAGATTACAAGAATGACACAATTTGATTAAAACCATAAGAAATTTTACCTAGTGTATTGTTAGCAAAGTAAAATGGTTTTCAAAAACCATCCTGTGCATTTCTGTTCTGTTAATAAAAATACAGCCACTCCTATGAGTTCATAGAATCATAGACCAGTTTGGGTTGGAAGGCAGCTTAAAAATCACCTGGTTCCAGCCGCCCTGGCACTGCCTGCCATGCCTTACAGGGTGCTCAGAAGCCCCATTCAACCTGGCCTTGAATACTTCCAGACATGGGGCATCCAAAACTCTGGACAGCCTGTTCCAGTGCCTTGCCAACCTCACAGCAAGGAACTTCGTTTTAATTTCCAATCTAAGCCTAATCTCTTTCAATTTTAAGCCAATTACCCCTGTTCTAGCACTACATGCCTTTGCAAACCATCCCTCTTCAGATTTTGTCTAGGCTCCCTTCATGTCCTGAAAGGCTACAAAAAGGTCACACCAGAGCCTCCTCTTCTACAGGCCAAAAATCCTATTCTAGCCATATTTGTAGTTCTAGCCATATTTGTGAGTCTCAAGTTACCATGTACAGGATGATGGACAAAGAAAGAACACCACAAGTTATGAGACAGATGACATCTATGACCACCAATAACCACTGGATGCCCCACAAATATTCCTCTGTGCATACCAGGAGCATGGACTGTAGATAAGATAAAGGGGTATTATTGTCCAGATGTTACCTCAGACCTAGGGAGAGGTTAACATAGCTGGAAAATGAGCACAAAGAATGAGGAATTTATGGGCCACGGGGAAAGCCAGCTCATTAGCTGTGCTGAAGCCAGCTCTGTCTGGCCAAAATGTAATTCTGGCAGGGGCAGATCACGATCACCATCTCCCAGCCCAAGAAACCACTGACTCAAAAGAAGAGAAAGACTGAGTATGTGGAGTAAGTAGCATTAGAGAACAGTGTAACCAATGAACATTAATTCCTTTGTTCGCTGAAATGTGTGAAGACTGAAAAGTTTTGAATGACATCAGGACCCTCACCACCAAGAAGCTCAGGGTGAAGAAGGACAAACAAGATGCCACTGAACCCAGGGATGGTGATTTTCTTCTACTTGATCTCTCTCTCCAATCTCTTTTCTACTTCTCTCTATCTCTCTACAACACATTTACTGTTAAATAAAATCCATCTTACTGACTTTGGCATATGGTCTCCTTTGCGCCATAATTCAGGCAGAGACATCTCAGCAGTCAGGTCTTAACTGTTCTTAACAGCCATGCTTTTTTTTTGCATATTCTGGGTTAAATTTTAAAAAATGTTCTAACACACGAGAAAATGAAGGAGTGTTTTTGGGATATAACCAGGACTTCAACGAGAATGAGACTAGACATGTAACTTGGCAGATTCAAATAGCTCAGAGCTAAAAATCACCATGATCTTCAATAATAATGGAGTAAACATTCCACTTTTATTAATTGAACTAATTTAAATTCTCACAGTTTACATGAATCTGCATTCCAGTCTATGTGAGAGGGAAAATAGAAAAAATATTATCTATATGTTCAATGAGAGTTGTTTAATGCATTCAGGGAAAGAAAGAACCTTGCAAGCTGGATGGCAATTGGAAGACTATTTAAAATTTGGTTTAAAATATCTTTCATTAAGAAATATAAACAGAAACTATAAATGTGACTGCTCTGTAATTATTTATATATGAAAATACTGCTCATGGAACTGAAAAATATGTTCTAAAAGAGACTGCACTTTCATAATACTTTTTAATAGAAGATCACCTTAGACTTTTCAGGGAAAAAAACCCAAAGATTCTTGGGTATAACACTGGTACAGAAGTAATAAAAAATATATATTTTATTTATGAATTTGCTTTCCATTCTTTCATTTGCTCACATTTTTTTTATATATGGAAGTATGAACTTCATGTTTCAGTTCTGCCAACTCTCTCAGCAAGATGTAGTTTAATCCTTTAAAACTTAGCATTGTAGTTTACCTTTGTGTCCAAGGAAGTGATAGAAAAGTCAGATTCAGTTTGCCATGTATTTTTTTCTTAGAAGCTTGAAAACTTTCTGTGTCTTTATTGTATTACTAGGTATTTCTTTACAAACTGATCTGAGTCATATAGAAACAATTTCTTTTGTGTTTAAAGTAGGCAATTCAGGATAGTAGAGAAAAAAAATCAACTCCTGGCTAAGTCAGTTACATTTTCTTATAGATCTACAAGAAATAGTTTCTAAACATGAGCATTGGGTAAGGGTCACATGAAAAGGGCTGACTAAAGACTACTATCACTGCTTTGTGAAGAAAAGCTTTTACTGTTACTGACATCCCCCTCTTGAAGCTGATCCTAAAGGGAAAAAATGGCTTCATTTTGCTTTAGAACTAATGCACAGTATAACTCAAAGTCCTCCTTAATTGCCATTTCTTCAGGCTTGGCTTCCCGTAATAAAACATTTCACCCATAGGAAAAGATATATTTGGCTGCTGAAGATTTAACCATTTTCTTTAGATGGAGCCCTGTGGGACAGACGAGGCAAGGAAAGACATATTTTTTACTCCTAACTAATTTTCACACAGTAAAAAGGAGATTCTAGAGCTCAAAAAATGGTCTTTTCTTGTTATTTTTTAAAAATTATTTTTACAGCATAATTTTCTGAAGCACTGTTTAATTGGTATATTTGTTTGATTTAGCCAAAAACATATTGACCCCATAATATTTTCAAATGATAGATTCTTCTCAAGATTAGTTCACAGTTAAGGTCTTGGTGCAGTAACCATCTCAGCTATTAGTTTAAGCCTATCAAATTAATACAGTGTATTGATTTGGTGGGTGTAGAATGTATGCACAGCAGATTATACATTAGGAAAACTTTTGTGCACTTTAAAAAGAAACCAGAGAAATTGGGGAGTTTTAATAGGAAAAATATTCTGCTAATTGCACTTTTTATTCAAGCTAGTAAAGGTATAATACAGAAGTTTTGTGACCAAGAGAAACTAATATGACAGATTTTTTTGCTGAATGGGAATATCATAGAGCGTAATTCACTGTTTGTTTTGCTTTCTTAAGAAAGAAGTTAAATATTCTCTGTTCTAAACTTTTTAGATTTAGGACTATTACTTTCTAAACTTATCACTGAAAATTATTCTTCTAATAAATTTATAGTGAATTCTAAAAGCAAATGTTGTTTCATGCAAGTAGAAAAGATCATAAGACAGTGATACAGGAATGCAATCTTCTTCCTATGCACATCAAAGCCACCTGACCAAAGGATGACACTAAAATGGAAGACAAGTACTAAAGACAGAAAAATCTGGTAACTCATGGGTCGAAGGACTGTAGCAGCTCAGGCCAGAATAACAGGGTTTTGTTGTAGTGAGGAAGAAAGAATTAAAGGCTTGCTAGAGCCATAAGTATATTTGAAATGTACATCATCTCCAGCAACTAGCATGTCCCATGATTGATTCAATCCCAGATTGAATGCTTTTAGCAAAACTTAAGGCACTGATATCAAGAGGCTTGATGAACTGCCTTAGGATAGCTGAATGCATCTGAACCTAAATGTAACAAAATATACCTGTTATCTTCACAAAACTCCTGTCTGCCTCTGTTCTTACTCATGTGAAGATTCCAACAATCAGAAATGTGGAAAAAAAACTTTTAGAACACCAATATGTGTGTGTGTGAGAGCGTGTTTGTGTGTGTGTAGAAGAGCATAACTTAAAATACAAGTTTTTTCTTCACTGCATACTTATCTTTATGCTCCACATCGGTTAACAAAACAGTTTAAACTACTATAAACTGAGTTACAAAGTTTTACAACACAACTTAAAAAGATATTCAAATACACAGAAAGCCGTCAGAAGGTTTCAGAAGGACTTTGCTGTAAGTAGAGGAAGCAATAATGAGAGGCACTGGAGGATACATAATAAAGCTACATAGAATTCTGGTTATTCAGAAAAATAGAATCCAAATTTGAGTACTTGCAGTCAAGGGCTACTAAGATGGCTATAGACTAGAATGTGGGTATATTTGACTAGAAGAACTGTCTCCTTTTATTTTACTGTGGAGAGCTGAGGAGGACTCAGAAATACACTAGATATGGGCAAAAGCAACAATATAGGCTGTGCAGCAATGTCAGTGTCACACCAGAGGACCATCCATTGACTATGAAAGATTTGTCTTCACGATTTAAACCAAGTGTCTGCCCTTTCTTGTGGGCTCATGGTATGTTACAAGGTGAGTGATGCAATGATTTCATCAAATTTTTTAAAATTTCAATCGAAATTTAAGTATTATGTGTAACGCGGTGTTAGAATAGGGATGGAAATGTGGGCTGCAAGACCTTCTGGAGTCTAATGTGTGAGCTTAGTCTGATGTATTAGGAAAGATAGGAAGTGGTTGAATGACTGCAGTAATCCATCAACCCAGCTGCATGCTGTAACACTGTGTTCCTGCTGCAATAATGTAATGCAAGCATTGATCACACTGTTCCAAGATTCCTGTTCTCCAAGATGTTTAAGAAATATTATAGTTAAACTTGCAAAAATAATGTTAATATTAAATAATATCCAAGTGAGGGGAAAATGTGGTACTACGGTCCTATTAACCACACGGATCCCTCATCTACTCTCTCTGAAATTCTGCACCCTTTGGGATATTAGGAGTAAATTGTTTAGCTGAGTTGTAAAGTGAATGGAAAAGGTTTCCTGACATGTTTGAAATGCCCCTGAATCTCTGATGAGGATTAATCACCAGATGCAGCAAACAGCTGGCTCTGCCAATGCCAGCTCAGCCTGCAGCTGAGCAAGTCGAGCAGTGCTGGCAATGGTGTGCTGTATGACCCCTGCTCCCTGGCTGTGGAGGGAACTGAGCAAATCCTTCCATTCCAAGGGGACTCGAGAGGCTTGCTGCCTTACACAATAGGAGAAGGGTCTTCATGGGGCAGAAGAGGCCTTTCACAGCTGTTAAAGAGGTCAATGGCCTTCTCTTTAACCTAATAAGTTGTATAATAATCTAACATGTTATGGTATATGGTAGTGCTTTCATGCTTTGAAATAACCCACGGTTTCAGACTTAAGTAAATACAGAACAGAGTCACTCTCTTGACAATGCTGTCATAATACTTAAATACTTAGTATTTAAATATGTTTTTAAGTGACACCAGAGACCTGAATTCTGCCCCTCCAACAACAGGGCTGATGATAGGAAAGACTTGCATTAATAATTTTGTCTTCGGTGTCTTCATTCCAGAGCAGTAAAGTTGCCATCAACCTTATCTTACCCAACAGCAAATTGGCATTTTATTTCTTAGACAACAGCAGGAGAATTGATCTCTATGTGGGAACAACCACTAAAACATTTGGTGCTCTTTGGGAGTTGTTCAACATATGCTCATCCATTGAAATGTTCTGCATGTTTCCTACATAATCGGGTCTGGACCTCAGCCATCCACAAGCTAGATGACAGCCATGAGCACCAGGCCGTGAGCTATATTCTCTGTATGGCCTTTTCTCAGCACACCTTCTGTTCCCTCCACCTCCCCAGAAAAGAATTTGTTTTCTAAACTTAAAAGTCTTGATTAAATGGAATTTCCCCTTTATTTTTGCCAAATCTGGTAACTATTCGTATCATCTTCACATTAAATGAAGAGAGAAACAGTGTGCTCTTTGGCAGATCACACTTTCCTTTCTTAGTTGGCAAACAGGAATTTATCATAATGGAATAAATTACATTATAGCATAATTTTTTAAAGCACCATTAATACAAATATATATCCTTCCTTTTTGACAGAAGTGCCACTGCTCTATTCAAAATCTAAATCAATTTTCAGACTTTTATAGATTCAACCATTATCCTTTTCATCCAGGACTCTAAAATAATGCATTCACTTTACATGGTAGAGAAGTGCAGCCTGATCATGTCTTTTCCAATCTCCAAAGCATTATAAAAATACCCAGAAAAAGTATTTTTTCCCCAAATGATCTTTACATTATAGCATTATTGTAGCTGTGGTCATATTTTATTTTCAATTTACAGGTCTGTAACATGTAGCTACTAATGGTTGTATTAAAATCAGAAGGATGTGGCATTGAGGCTGCAAAAGGTCCATGAAACCATGGATGGTTTTATTTTCACTAATCAGTTAGAAACTTGAAATGCTTTATTAGCATTTGACAAGCCAACAGATCTCTCCTCTGTGAAGATGGAGATCATTCATTGGTCCCTGGGGCTAAGTGCACAAGATGTCAGGACCTTTTCACTGGCTCCGAGATCAAAATGACGTAACCTAGCTCACACTGACATATCCGTACCCTCTTGTCCCCCAAAAGCATAGCAGCATCAAAACTGCCAGTGTGCCATGGCCCTTCTCATGTGCCAACCTCTGTTTGGGCCCAGAGCCACCTGACAGCAGCCAGAGCTGTAAAGGACCATGCCAACGACTGAGAAAGCAGCCATAACAGACTGCAGCCATGGCACAATCACAGACCATAATTGTGGGGCCATCTCAAAGCTAGCCCTGTTTTATTATTTTGTACAGACAGACCTGTGAAACCTGTGAGATAGTAACAGAAAAGTGCCTAACATATGCAGAATATTGATAGGATAAAAATTAATGGAAATATTATAGTGTGCTTTGAATTTTTTTTGTGTTCTTGTTTCTATGAGAAATATGAATTTTAAAATCCTAGACCATTTTTGATGCATTCTGAGCAGTATGCTTTTATTAGTTATTGAGGCTTTAATGAAGCCTCATCACTCCAGATACTTAAAATCATGGTAAGTCTCACAGAGGTACAAGTGGAGTACAATCCCCACATAGGTTACCATTTCCTGTGACAAGATTCTTGGGTATCACCAGCCCTGCTAAGATTTCCAGCTGTAAGTTCCCTTTTCTGTCTATTTAGCAACAGGGTTTTTTATGTCTTTCTTACAGATTGACACAATGGGAGTAAATTCTCCTCCAGAAAAATATAAATATTAGTCTCAACTCATCATTAAAAGCCTATTTTAATCTTTGAAACCAGGGGAAATTCAGATAATAGAATGGGACTCAGAGAAGCAGAAAGTACAGATTAGCATAAATAACATATAGTAGAGATGCAATAGAGTGAGTGAGAATATGTCTCAAGCCCAAATCAATACCAGCAAACGAGCCACATAATAGATTTTTACTCTGTACTGTGTAGTTAAAGTTTTGAACTGACTTTAGGTTCATAAAGTCATTCCTTGTGGAAATAATAAATTATTAGCCAGATTTTACCTTTATTAATGTGTTTACAGAAAGTGCAAATGATCACTGAAGAAACCTGCCCACTTTTTAATGTTTTCATTCACTGCAAATAGAGTTGCCAAGTCTATGTCTTGTAAAACTTAACAACTTGGAGCCAGCTGGTATATCAAAGCAAGCTATGGCCTATCAGGTTTTGGAACCCAACCAAGAAAACACAAAGAATTGCAGTGTAAGGAAAACATTGCTTACTTTAAAAAATAAAAAAATATGGGTGGTTAATTTTTTTTTTCCATAGCGGCAATCCAGATGGGAACTTGAAGTGCCAGTCAAAACCTGAGTCGTAAAACACTGTGTGATTTATTCAAAGTTCACCAAAAGAGAAGGGAAGCATTTTTTGTTCTAGATATATGAACAATGCAAAATCATTGTAAAGACTTTTTTTCTTATAGTTTTCTTTGGACTCAGTTTAACACTTATTGTGTAATTACAATACCTGGAAATGTCTTTAAGGAGTTAGCCAGAAGATTTTTCTGAAAATTATTGGTTTTTGTCAATGTTAACAGTATGTTCTTAAATTTTTTTATATTTGTACTTTTTTTTTTGTTTTAAGACCACTTTTTTGACAATAAAGAATACAGTTTTAAATACTATAATGATATTGCAGAGCTGATTATGTATGATGAGCAAACTCAGGACAACTCTTCAGTTTTAGTCACAGACAATAATGATAATTAAGCATTCTGATGTCTTGTACAGAAAACATTCCAGGATTATGATCTCCTATGTAAGTCTCATATCATCAAGGTCCAATTTGAGCTTCAGACAAGTTTTATTTTTGAAAGCTAGTGCTAAAGGTATCAAATCGACTGTAAAAATACTAAGAGAACTTTATCTTCTCCTGTTATGCCGCAGTGTATAACCTGGAAAGAAAAACCACCTTAGATGGAATTTTTGTTCGAGGGTTATTTGTTATAAATTTTGAAATCCTCTGATTTGTTATATTCTATCTCTGCATTTATGAAGCTCTTTATGTCTTTATTTTATTGAATTACCTTCCCCTAGATTGTGTTTCTCAAAGCCCCATTTAACCTGGCCTTGAACACTTCCAGGGATGGGGGCATCCACAAGTTCTCTGAGCAGCCTTTTCCAGGGTCTCACTGACCCACAGTATGGAATGTCTTCCTAAGAGCCAATCTAAACCTGTCCTCTGTCATTTGAAGCCGTTCCCATCATTTGAAGCCATTAGTGCTCTGCATCTTTGGACAGCCTGTGGGGTGTTTATTGCAGTCACAGGGCGAGCATGCAGATATAACAGGCTGCACAGCAGCTTGCAGCTACACACTTCCTCGGGGGCTGCTAGTCAAAATGCAGCACCTCTCTAAATATATCAGGTCAGGGGCAACTTGCACAGGATTTTGTGGACAATGAGATGGCATCACTTGCAGCCAGAGGCTTACACTACCCCCCAGATCTTTATTCAGTTTCCTTCTAGTCAGGGTCAGGGCAACACCTCAGGGCTACCTGAGCATCTCTCTGGCCAAGCCTCTGCTGGTAGCATGCTGAAAACTGCAATATAGAAGTGCCAGTAATCCTACACTGTTGTCTGTTTTATTTAATGATAAAACCATAAATCAGGGAGAAAGACAATATTATATCCTTTTCACCTCCTATTAGAATTCAGTGTTCCCCTGATAGGAAATAATTCTCTCTAGAGAGAAAGGGCTGATCCTAGATTGATTTCTGAAATACTCTCAAGCTTCTAGGATTTAAGAGGAGATGGAAAATTGATTTGTATTTCATGTGCTACATTCATTTGTGGAACATGTTTTCAACTGCAGTAATATAGTATTGCTCAATTACAGTAATCTGTATGAAGTCTGATTTGCATTAGGGTTTTGTAATACAATTCTCTTTTAATTCCCAAAGCCTTAGGAGACAATATTGATATTCCTCACTTACTTTTGGCATGAACATGCAAAATGCTTGAAACCTGTTTCTTGAGTCAGAACTTAATGCTTCCTTCTCTGTCCTGTAAATGAACTCTTTTCTGAATATCCCAATGAAGAGGGATAGCATTTTCAAGGCAGGAAGCAGGAGACATTGCTCTGTTCCACTGTCTCTGCTACATGAATTAAATACGATTAAACTGCTGGCAAGGTTTAACTGTTAAAAATGTCAGTTCCTGACAGAAACAATATAATGAGGGTTTATTTTAGACAGTATTCAGATGAAGCCTGAAATTCATGAAGAACCGTATAGAATGCATTTGTCAGTTGATTCTACTCCCCTGGTAAGCCTCAGTTTATTGTTTCTTAGGTAGAAATTGTACTGATTGTGACGACTGCTTCAGTCCCTGGAAACTATTAAAATGATCAAATAAATTTCAATTATAAACCTGACCTTTATTAAACATGTAATGTCAGATCTCTTCCATGACATTTATTTAATTAAGTCATAGTCTTGTTTATTTCTGTTATGACTACACAGAAATAAAAAATCAGTTTTTGTTAGGCCAAGTAAGCTGAATGAGCTGAATTCCACAGTTCTAAACCTCATTTTAAAACAGGAGGTTAGGAGATAAAAAATCAGACCTTGCTCATTTTCAGGAGGGTATGAATTCACATACAGATTCCCTTTTATGACAATTGACTTTGTGCAGCATGAAATAGATGTCTCAGTACAAAAATGATGACATATTGCTCTCATAAAGTCTCTTAAAATTGACAGAGACTCTGCAGGTAATTCTCCTAGGATTTTCAGCTTTTTATTGACAAACAAATGGGAACATTTTACATCCTCTACCTGTATTCCAATGGCTTTTAAAAAGCAGGAAATTGTAGCGTTTGTTTTTTGTTTGGTTGTTTTTTTTCTAGCATGCAATAAATATCTCTTTGATTGAGAAGTACCATTTTTTCAGAAATTCTTGGTTTTTGTTCCTTTCCATCAAAGAACAAAGGAGCAATGATTGTACTATTTTGTATTGCCTCCTAAAAATACTACATAAAATATTTGTTCCACTTTTGATCTTAAAATGTCAACACAGAGATACCAAGCAAACTTCCATCATCTATCTTTAGTAAAAATCTTAGTTATTACTTGAGTTACTTAAAATTCTCTTGAGCTTTCCTAGGGACATGATGAGATGAGCAGTAACTGAAGAATGATGAAACACCATATGAATTTGTCCTTTAGAAATATTTCATAGAATCAGAGTGGTTAAAGTTGGAAGAGACCTTAAAGATCATATAGTTAATCTTCTTGCTGTGGACAGAGGCACTTTTCTCTAGACCAGGTTGCTCAGAGCCCCATCCATCCTTGCTTTGAACACTCCCAGGGAATGGGACATCCACAACTCCTCTGGGCAACCTGTTCCTGTGCCTCACCACCCCCACAGTCAAGAGTTTCTTCCAAATATCTAATCTGAACCTACTCTCTTTCAGTTTGAATCCGTTCCTCTTGTCCTGTCTCTACATGCTCTTGTAAAAAGTCTTTCTCTGTCTTTCTTGTAGGCTCACTTCAGGTACTGGAAAGTCAAAATTATGCCATCCCAAAGCCTTCTCTTTTCCAGGGTAAACAAACACAATTGTCTCCACTTTTCCTTGGACAAGGGCTTCTCCAGCCCTCTAATCATCTTGGTGTCCCTTCTCTGGACTTGCTGCAATAGGCTGATGAGCTTCCCATCCTGGAGATCCCGGAGCTGGATGCAGCACTGCAGGAGGGGTCTCATCAGAGCAGAGCAGAGGGGCAGAATCCTCACCCTGCAGCCCCCGATACTTAGGGTGCAGCCCAGGACACAATTGACTTTTTGGGCAGCGAGCCTTATTAAACCCCAGGAGATTCCCATTGTCCCACTTCTTAAGCCTGTCCAGATCCCCCTGCATGGCATCCCATCCTTCAGGTGTGTCAACTGCACCCTCAGCTTGGTGTCATCTGCAAGATTGGTGAAGATGCATTTGATCCCTTTGTCTATGTCATTAGTGAGGAGATGAAAAAATACTGGTCCCACATGGACCCCTGAGGGACACCACTTGTCACTGACATCCATCATGACTCTGAGCCACTGACCACTACCCTCTGGAAGTGACCACCCAACCACTTTCTTTTCCATCTAACAGTCCATGCATCAAATCTATTTCTCTCTAATTTAGAGAAAAAGGTGTTGTGGGAGCTATGTCAAAGTCTTCATAGCAGCCCAGATAAGCAACACCTTCAACTTTTCTTGTCAACAGATGTAGTCACCTCATTTCTCTTGTATCCAATAGAAACCTCTAGACTACAAGATTTCTTTTGTATGATCATCTCCAATGACAATTATTTAAGTGAATGTGGAAAGTACACTAGCATTATTGATATTTCAAGCAACATTTCAAAAGAAAGTAGTTTTGAAAGAAATTCTTGAAGCTGGTGAATTTTAAGTACCCTCTGACAATACCATTGGACAGACATCCATACTAAAAATCCTGGCACCAACCCTTTGCATACTAAAGGTCACAGGGACCTGTGGCCCAGCCAGGGGACTGAACACTGAGAGACAGCAGGAGCCAAGGACCTCCAGACTTTCATACACTTGGACTGCAAGATGATAAAAGCCTAGGGGTTCCTTTTTTCAGGGTCCCTCCTCAGAGGCACCCAGGCTGAGCTGTTACTCTATTGTTGCACCATGATCAAGTTATTTTAAGGATCAAGACATTTTGCTATGAGAAACCTGGGGTTGAATTGGTAAGTAAACCTGGTCTGACTGTGTGAGTGTGTGTGTAGGGAGTCTAGTGGGGTTGGCCACTTCAAAGGGGACTCAGTCCCAGTTCTGGTGGTGTAAGTGTGACTGCCAGAGTGGCCCCTGGACAGTCACACAGGAAACTTCCTTAACCAATTCTCTAGAAAGTTGCCACTGGCCTGTTGGATGTTTAATGCCAAAGACTCTGAATTCTATGTTAAACATGCTAGGTACCTGGAGTAGTGAAAATTTGCATGTATTTTTGCAGGAACAAAGGGAATGCACTGCCAAACCAGCGAGTCTCTGCCAGAATATAGCCTAAATTGTGCTTCAAGTTCATCAAGCTGTCAGTTTGTCTCCTAGATGCTGTAAGGTAGGACATTAGATTGCTCTTGCTATTCCTTGCTTTAAAGAATGATCAATAGCAAGCATGATGGATAGTGCTAGGCAGAGCAGGTCCTGGTTATATGAAAGATGCCAATTACATTTTTCCCTGTGGGGCAAACTTTCATTTCACTAAAGTGCTAATACAAAACAACTCTTTCTCTCAATCAGCACTTATTTGAAGATTTCTGTACTCACAGCTCTAAAAAATATGGCATTGAAACTTTCCAGTTACATCACTGTCAGGAACATAATGTTTCTGGCTTCAAAACTGTTTACAACCATGCTGTGTCAAAGAAGGCTGCTCTCACATGTCTTTTGCCATTATCCCAGCTCAGTCTCCTAAAAGAAATTTCCTTGGTTTTATTACTGCTAGCTATTTCTCTGCTGTCTTCTCTCTCTTTCCTCTAGTTCAACCTATGGATTGAGTACAGTTCCCTAATCTTCAACCTGTTTGTCTAAAAATTGCCTATTGTCAATCTATGTGTTGCTGTTAACTGAGATGTAATCAGAATACTGTGTATCATGATTTATTAAATTACTGTGGTTATTAGTTCATCTTGCCATCAAAAAAAGAAATATGCCTGTCACAACTCTCTCCCAAATATTTTGTATCACCATGATAAGTGGGATTAAAGGACAATAAAATTGCTTTTTCTTCTTTTGTGTCAGAATGAATCTAATATACTGTTAGGAAAAACTGTCTCCATCACAGGAAAGCTTTCAATGGTTCACTGCCCTAACATTATTCAACATGCATTGAAAGCTGTTTTGAAGACATGAAGTGACAAATATATGTGAAAAATGTTGTGGTTCTACCCGAAACACAGCATCTTCTTATACTCTCCATGCTTTCCAAATCCAAAATTGGGTAGGAGAGAACTGGGTCAACACTGAACTTTAAAAAAATGAACAAACAAAAAAAAAATAGTAAGAAAAGAAGCAAACATTTGAAAGATAAGTATTTTAGACCTGAATCCCACTTTTGCTAATTTAGAATTCATTTAATTGTCATATTCTTACTTACAGATACATATTTATAAAAATACTCATGGGGGTATATATCTCTTCAATACCAAAATTAAAAAAAAAAATAAAGAAGTAAACTAAAAAGCTTGCAAATCTGAAACATCATATTGTTTAAAAATTATCATTTAATAATTAAGTTGGCTTACTTCAGTATGCCAGAATAGGATCTTTAAAGGTTTCTGCAGCTGACATAATTTCTGTGTTATTCAGATTAAATTATCAGTGGAATTCAGATTAAAATATCACTGAATTTCAATGTTTGCTGGTGTATTTTTTTCTTACATAATCCTACCTCCAATATAACTTAGAAAAATAAAAGTTGTGAAGAGATATTTCAGCACAGGAATTTTTTCTCAAATGTCTTAATGTAATTACATTGTTGGCTATTTCAAAGCTCCAGAATGGGAAGTTAATCATTAAAGTGCCCTATTTTTTATGGTCTCTATTTCATGTAACTTGCCCTGGCCAGCAGCAGAGACAGGACAGACATATGACAAGAAATTAAACTTCTCATATTCAACATTTTTATCTTCTAATCTTTCTTGCAATCTACTGCCATCCTGACTTTCACATGATGTCCTTACACATTTGCTTTCTGAAATTATTAGTGATTATTTCTCTCATCATTATGCATATGGCTATGTCTTTTCATTTCACAGAATGAGAAAAACCCATTGAAGTCTAAAACCTTGAAGTCTAAATGTCCTTATCATTTCCAACTGCTAATATTTCAGCTGAAAAAGAAGACTGTTTAAAGCCCTGACATCACCATGTGAATTTTATACTAAGGCCTTTGGAGGAAGAGTCACTGGTAAGTGACACCAGGTTCTGCTGCTGCTTTTTGAAGTATTCTTGGTAGCACAAGACAGCAACATTTCACAGTTGTGAGTGCTGTTTGTAGTAATGCCTTGTTTGGGTCTGTCATTTTCCCTAGGAAAGTAACAAGAAACAGGAAAGTAAAGTGCCATGTTGACAGCAAAATACTTGACAGTTTTGACCTGCAGTAGACATGACATTGACAACCAGCAGCAACAGGACCCAGTCGATGGCATTTCATTGGTGCTAGGATGTACAGACACATTTGGTTCTCCTGATTTCTATCCCTTTCCTTCTCCTCTAGTTAAGTTCAGACAGTGTTTCTTATTCAGAAGAGGAAATCCTTGTAAAATAAGAAGCTTATAAACTGAGACTGTGCAGACATGAAGTGTGAGAAGTCCCTGTAGAGTGCGACATAGGACAACAATTCTAGCAAAGAAAAATTAATTGTGATATTTTATGGCTCCTGGCAGTGATTGTTGTTTTGAAAAGTGGATAGAGAAAAACAAAACAAGTCTGACTTAAAATATAGGATGTTAATGATATCAATGGCAGAAACCTTAGTGTTTCTCCACAGTTTTCTATAACTGGTTCCTTTAGTGTTTGGTAATGTGTCCAAGGAGATTTTATGGGCTTGGCTATTAGTTCTGCTGCTGAAACAAGCAAATAGGTGAGGGAAGAATCTCCCAGAGACTGAGACTCCTTGAAGTCCTACAATATAGATGCCAGGAAACTTTATACTGAATCATACAGTGTAATTAATGATCAATATTGTTGATGTATTCTCAAACAGCAGATTTCTACTATGACAATTTTGTTTAAATGTCAGGAAAATCTTATACAGAAGTTATCATAATTATTCCTTTTCTAGAACCAATCGTTATATCATGTATAACAGGTTTGACATCATAGCAACAGTTGCCACACGATTTTGTCTGAGATGAGTGGGGTCTGCTTTACAATTAGAATATCTAGACTGCATAGTGAAGGTTCACTTTAACATACCATTTAATATGCTTTAAACGTGATATGAGTAAAGAATAAGAAAAGTCTCATTTCAGTGATACACTTTGGTCCATACCATTATATTTATAACGAGAATTTGTAAGTCTAAGTTCAAAACATAGCTAAAATTCCATTATTTCTAAATGTCATGAAAATACAGTCTTCTTCAGATAAAAACTTAAATGCGAGCATGAATAACATAACTGCAATTTTTGGCACATTCCTAATGTTAATAATCTTTGTTATGGCACCTAGGACTTCCAGTTATTTCTTTCATTTAAGGGTCTCAGAGCTCATTACTAGCTTAAGAACTCAAGCATCTTCATAAGGTGAGCAAATGTTATCTTCATTTTGCAATAGGAATAGTGACAGAAAATTATCTCCCAGGAAGGCCACTGAAATCTGTTTCAGGCTCTTTTCATCCTCTTCCTATTCTATATTTCTGCATACTTTAACCATATCAGCACTATTGCTTCAAAATTGGAAATGTTTCAGCCAGTAAGAATCCAGGAATGCTGTTATAGTTTTGACTGATTCACCCTTGCAGCTTAGTATGTATACTTATTTCTTAGTCAGTCATTTTCTTGCACTTATATTTGCATAATGGTAGAACAGTTCTATCTTATACTTTCGCATAGTATGCAAATTCCTGTAGTCTGACATGCAGGCAGCTATTATTAGTCAGCCAAAGTACAGGGATTTACATTAATCAATGTATTGCTCTTTCTCAGTTACTTTATTGCAATTATCTAAATCTCATAGCCCTGATCATGAAGAAAGACAGACCTTTGAGAAAACTGAGATGAAGTGAACAGAAGTTTTGAAATCAACATTTTTTTATTAACAACGGCTTTGTGGACCATGCGCTCTCATCATAAAGATTACACAGGTGGGAAAACTCCTAATAGGTAAAGACTACAAAAATCTGGGTGAGGGCACCATTGTACAAATATCTATATAATAAAATGTATTGCATAAATCTGTAGCTCACCTTAGTCTCTTATGTAAAGCAAGCATTTTCCCACATAACTAGATTTTTGATGACTATACCTTATGCAAATACTTGACACTTAAAATATAAGAAGATAAAATATTCTCAGCAAAGCACAGATACTTAAAGATATCCTAATAACTCTGCCACTAGAAAGATTAGAAACATAGGGTCAAATTTCTCAGTATTATGGATTATCAATACTATTTTGACTCTGAAAGAAAGATGGTCTAAAGAAAATTGTCAAAGGCATGTAAGTGACTTGGAAGCTCAGCTGTAGAGAAGTCCATCCTACTCTGTGTAGACACATTTTCAACCCTTTGGCTTATTTCTTCTGGGGAAGACTTAAGAATAAAACATCTATGATTATTCATCCTTGTCTTCAGGAGCATTCAGGGTGATATAATTGAGATAAAATATTTGACATAAAATAGCAAGCACAATTTTTCTTCATAAGACAAATCCTCTCCTTCACCTTGTATTCAATATGCTACAGTCTAGTGGCTGGGACATTCCTGGGGGATTAAATACCCTTGCCAGTGGAAGATTACAGCCAGTTCATATCACGAGTTGATTTGGCCATTACACTGCCAAATTTTTTTGAGGGGTAGCTCTTACTTTAGACATAGAATCATATAGAATGGTTAGGATTGGAGGGAACCTTAAAGATCATCTAGCTCCAATGCTTCTGCCATGGGTAGGGATGTCATTCATCAGATCAGGTTGTTCATGTTCCTCCATCCAACCTGGCCTTGAATACTAACAGGGATGGAACATCCACAGCCTCTCTGGGCAACCAATTCCAATGGCTCACCACCCTCCAAGTACAAAACTTCTACCTAATATTTAATCTAAACCTGTCCTCTTTCAGTTTGAAACCATTGCCCATCATCCTGTCACATTATCATATAAAAAGTCCCTCTCCCCACTTTCCATAAACTCCCTTAAGGTACTGAGGTCTCCCTAAAACATTTTCTTCTCCAGACTGAACAACCTCAGCTCTCTCAGCCTGTCTCCATAACATAGATGTTCCAGCCCTCTGATCATCTTGACAGCCTCCTCTGATGTAACCTAGGAAGTGTTTGGATTCCTGGGCCGTGAGTGCACACTGCTGACTCATGTCCATGTCTTCATCCACAAGAACTCCTAAGTGCTTCTCCACAGGACTGGTCCCAATGAGTTCTCCCAGCCTGGGATTACCCCAGTCCAGGAGCAGCACCTTGCACTTGGACTTGTTGAACTTCATGAGGTTTGTGTGGGCTGACTTCTCAAGACAATAAGTCACACACACACACACACACACACACACACACACACACACACAGACACACACACAAACACACACACAAACACACACACACACTTCTGTAAGTCCTTGGGCCTTATTTCCCTCCCAAGCACTGAGTGTGCACATGTTGTCTGTCATTGAGTCCATCACCCCCTTACACAGTTGTATTTTTAGGGCCAGAGGGTATGTTCTGGTTGCACCCAAAGTTAGAGAGGATGGCATGAGATGACTGAGCACGAGGATGAAAACAGCATGCACTGGAAAGTTGGAAGACTCCAGCATCCCAGCTGTCCTGTGATTTTGTACATGGGATTAGTGGTGTCAGCCTATTATATAACTCTATGCTATAGCCCTCCTTATGACAACCACAAAACCCTGAATTTTTCAGACTTAAAAATCAGGATTAGTAAATGTATGGAACTATGGATACCTATATTTTGAATGGCTCATGCATGTGTTCTGTTAGTGGAACCCTGGAACTCAAATATAAGCACATATAGAAACATAGTAAGATTTTGTTCTGAAATTGAAGGCTCTGGAAATACAACAGCACAATTATAAAAAGAATGCACCTCATAAAGAAATATATCCTCAATCTCAAATTTACAGAGGCAGACACACTTAACAGTCTCTGGAAATCAACTGAGGAGGGCCTAAAGCAGTATATTACGTCAAGAGGTGGAGTACTTATATAATTTCCTGCTTTTTAAATCCAGAATGTTAGTTTGGCATCTCATAAACATACAAATATATATTTATATGGGGAGGGGTGTGTATGTATGTATGTATGTATGTATATTCATATGTATGTATTTATGTACATGCGTCTGTGTGCATATATAATAGGTGTTTAAGAAAAAAAAAGAAAAGCACCAGTAAGCTGTTACCTGCTGAAAGAAATCCTGACCTATCAGTATCCTGAACACAGGGAGGCCCTTCTTTCTAACTTCTATGGACATCTTTCAAAAATAAATTTTCAGAGCTGAATTCCTAAATATGGCTGAGGTTAACATGACACATAGTTCAGACCGCAGTAGAACTTCTTTCTTCACAACAGGCAAAATTAAAATATGAAGTTTACTGTAAGGTAAAACCTATGTCCCTAAATATATTTATAAGTCTCCCAAGTTTGGTAGCTACTGATATGGAGTATTAAACCTCCAGTTTTAAAGTATCTGAAATCCATTTTCAGCTTTTGTGTGTCTTATTGCTTTTTACCCTCACCAGGATCTCAATTAAGATTTTCTTCAAAAGCTTTCCTAAATTAGATTCTTATTACTAAGAAGAAAAGCAGTATCTCTGTTTACCCTTACAAATGGGAAAATGTTTGACTGAATTTGTAGTCACAGTGCTTTGGTAAAGAATGAAAGACAATTAAATCTAACTGGGAAATCTGATAAATAATTCACTGCTGGAGCTGAGAGATCCACTGATGCCATTTAGGTTTTGCCTTTTTTCTTTTATATGTTCTCCGTATTCTTCACACATACATTTGTAGCTCTGTAGCCTATTGCATTAGTGACAAGTTTTCCCAGTACTTTTCCATGGCCTTTCCTTAAACAGAAAGACAAAACAAATTCCAGAGCTCCAAGCCCTGGGAGGTACAAGGCTCCAGTGCTATCTTGGTTCTCCTGGGAACCAAGGCTGAGAACAACTCTTAGAGATACATTCTCATGGACAAAGTGCAGCCAGTGCTGAAGGGGAGGCTCCAGAGAAAGGGCTTGACCTGGGGGGGAATTGCATCACCACTTTTCCTCCTCATTATTGCTTTTTATGCATTATGCTAATTTCCTAAAACCTATAAAATGTGCTCACCCCTGGGGGGCATGGCGTTTGTTGGCATTTTTCCATAACTGCTCCTGAAGGCCATCAAATAAAGATCCCTTTTCTATTTCCTCCTTACTAAAATTATCTCGAGTTTCATTTCCAGGTTGGGAAAAAAGCAACAGCACAATAGTTTTTCCGGTAAGAAATCCAGAAAGATTTGTTGTCTTCTGAGGCTGAATGAGCCTAGACTAAAAGTGAGCACCTGAAAAGAACTATTGCATATAACGTTAGCCAGTTTCTCACAGTCAAGTTTTTGCCAAGAGTTTGTATTAGCTTTTTCTTTATGGGATCCTGAAATATTCTGTGTATTTTCTGTTGAGGTCTTTGAACAAAACCTTATGAGATCTTCAATATAAAACTTGGGTTGATTTTCAAACTCAGAGAATACAGTGATCAGTGATACAATTATTGATTGAGGCTGAGTCTGTGGTAGATGTATGGTTCTTATGTCTGTCAGCTAATACTGAAGTTTGTGTGCAACTATATCATTATTCCAAACGAAATAGAAACCTCAGGGGGTACAAATTCAACCTAAATAAAACAAAACCCCATAAATCTAATAAAATCCTTTCCCACGTGAAGGAAAAAGAAAAATATGCTGCCATTATATTAGACAGCAAAATCGCAGGTTTTTACAAATATCTGTGAAAGAAATAACAGGCTAACATTTAATGAAAATTTGCTTTGAGATTTAGTGAAAAAAATATGCTGTTGTTGATAAAATTGAAATCATAGTGAACCATATTGTTTGCTAAATAGAATTAGGATGTAAAGAGACAGATTGTTAGGAGACACACAAAAGTGAATTTTGGGGATAATAATGCTTTCATCAGGGAAATAATCCTAAATGTTTCTAGGTCTATGGAGGTTTTTCTTTTCTTTGCTGCATGTTTTATAGAAACATTGACAAAAAAAAAAAGATAATGATTTGTAGAAAACTATGTTTTTTACTTCAGCTTTCTTGCCTAATGGCAAATATCTGAAGTTTCATGATACTACCTAAAGATTCATGTTCCTTTGTTTTCACGTCAAAGGATTAGTCTGGAGTAAATAAGAAATATTCTGAAATATGTAGCAATTATGAAGATTATATGGGTTTGATAGTTTGTCTTTTTGGACTTTTTAGACACATAGATCAGAATGAGATCGCTGTCATTTGGAAAAAAAAAAAAAGAGTTTGTCTATAAAAACTTACATTTAAATTATCATCATTTAAGACTGTCCATGGACTTCATAACTTGATCTGATATCACTTAAAGGTGGATACCCACCCACTGTTTTCAAAGGAGACAGGGCATAAAAGAGATGGAAAGCAGTGACCTGAGCTTGTAGTTTATTAAGGCAGAATGGGAATAGCAGCAGCAAAACTGTTAATGCATTATTACATAAGAATTTAAATATTCTATGTGAGCTCAATTGCTTATAAAATAGTGTTCTATTAATTCAAATGACAACACTAAGATGCACAGAATGGTGATAAGGTTCTTCTTTCAGTCTTTGATAGATGCATTGTCCTGGTTTGCTAGGTAACTACATATAGATATTTAGACCTGAAGAACTGACAGTCTGCTCAAAATTGCTTCATGTTTGGTATGACGTTTCTTGATAATTAAATAACACCAGTGCTATTATTGTGTCTGTTTAGCCAGAGCTTTTTCTGTTAGAGATGATATTGGGCTTGAAGCAATTTTGGTAACTTTCCAGGGAGACAGATTTTATTAAAAGTATGCCATAGTTATTTTCCCATCCTACACCTGCTCAGAATGCTGCCCTCCATCCTATTATCCAAATTAATGAATTAACTGAAAGTTTGTAGTTCAAATTTGTGTATGGACCTCACTGTTGATTTTGATTTCTACGTTTTTATTTGTGCTTTAAATGAGTTTTGATTTGCATTTTGGTTTTAACTTTTTATTTTTTTTCTTGATGTCATTTCAAAGCCCATGGATTTCAGGCAGGATGTACTTTATGTCTGATTTTGAAGCTCTTTAAGGATTTTTTTGTGGTTTCAGATATATTATCTTGCTTTGACCTGTATTTTTGGTTGTTAACCATTACATATTGCAGTTGACAATACTTCTTCCACAAAATTTTTGCTGGTTTTGATGTGATCCATATTCTGTTGGGTTATGTTTCCCAACCCGGGGACCATTAGCCTAGTTATGTGGATGTTAGCAGAGACATTCTCATTAGCTTACATAAAAGCAGCCAAAGCAGAAAACTTTTGCAAAATCAGCAAATTGCTGCTTATAATCTCCAACAATGCTCTAGCTCCCTAAATCAGCAGAATCACTCCAGCTTGTTTCACAGGGAGTCTGGCCAGTGTGCATGTCATCAGAAAGTTTTTTCCAGAACCCAGCACTATTTTGACCAGCCTTGAGGATGTAACAAACTTGTAAGGCTTGTTAACAGCACCTGTGATACGATATTTGATATAATTTCTGATCAAAAGCTCCTCCTTGAACAGGACAAACTGCAATGAATTAGAAATTAATTCCAATTGATCACATGCAAGGTTTGCCAATGGTGAAGAACTTAAAGGAAGAGGGGAAAATTGTATTAAAATGAATTCATCTTTCATAAAAAAAGAATAAAACAGACATATTTATACCACTGAAGATAGGTTTCAGATGCTTTCACTTATTCTGAGAAATCTCTTCTTATGTAATGAAACACAGTGATGTCACAATCAATCTGATAGATGGGGGAAAAAAGAAAAGTTGATTTTTTCTTTCCACGACAGAAAATATTAACATATCATGCACATCAATGCATACAAAAATCGCATAATTTAGAAAAATTCTCTGCATGAAATATGCTACAGCACACAGCATTCTAGTTAGAAAAGAAAAAAAAAAAAAAAAAAGAGGTAGGAAAAACCCCCGATGTTCTTTTCATAGAATATGGAGATTTTCTAGTGTTTGTACTTAATATTCTTACTCTATTCTCAGTTATTGCTCTTATACATTATTGCCTTATATATAAAAGATAGATGTTATCAATTCCTTTCATCAAGTAGCCACTCCCTATACTTCTTTTCCTATCCTTATTTGATTGCTGTGTCTAAATTTTAGATAAACTTTTATCCTTCCAAACTACATTTTTTTATAGAATATCAATATTCTGTAAGGAAATAAAGGGCTTCCCTTTTGCTGAAGAGACCCAAAATGTGCACAGGGCAAGAAAAGAGGAAAAAGAAAAGTGTATTTATTTGCCTTATCAATTTTGAACATACATTAGTTAAGTATTCACACATTATTTATCTTCTTTTCTTTTTCTCTACGGCATGGAACCAAAGGACAGTGCTTCAGAAAGGCAGTACTCAAGTTCAAAGAAATAATGTTTAAGGTCATTATTGCAGCACTGAAGCATTTGCTTTCTCTCTGTGCATCAAACTGACAGTTTTGATGACAGATAAGAGCTGTTGTTTCTTCCAAATTCTTTCTCAAAATGACGTTTGTTTCTTTCTTTCCTTTTAAGCAATTGTCTTTCATGTTTACCTAATTTAATTGTACAAACTGTAGAACTGGACAGGAAAACAGATGTGACCTAAAGTTGTAATTATTCACAAAAATTTTCAAAGACTTAGTGAGGAGAAACCATTTGATAAACATGATCGATGTAGCTGTCATTTGCCAAACAAATATCATTATAAGAGATGCCTCTGCGTATTCCTGGTTGGTTTGCTTCTGTTAAAGACAAAGTAAGAATATAAGATAAACAGCATATTACGTGTTTTTTTTCCTATAATTTATGGATTGAAATTTAAAATTATTGCAATGATCTTCAACAAATAAGTCTATTTCATAAAGCCAGAAATGCTGTCTCTGATCTGAAATAAAGCAAAAGTCGTAATATTGAACTTGGAAGAAAACAAAATAAGACAAAAAAAAAGTGGAAATAAAATATTAGAAACTAATTTTTAAAGATAAAAGACAATTTCTCACCTGCAGCCATGAAAATAAGAACTGTGGTACATAGGGAAGAATTAGAACCCAAAACCTTTCTGAATATAATCATTGCATATGAAAATTCCAAATTCCAAAGCTGCAGCACATGGAAACAGCAGGGGGTTTTTCACTTAATAGTGTGATGAAAAAACCTAAAAGCTTTAATTCAGCCTGCATTGATCTGATTCCAAGGTCACTGGGAGGTCTGAAAAGTGTTGAGGATGGCTGCACTTATGAGAGAGCAGAGGACTCAGATGAGCCTAAGCCTTTTCAGAAGCAAGGGTCTGGCATCAGAGTAGTTCTTGTAAGAAAATATCTAACCACACGAGCCAAAACCAGGGACATGCACACACATGTACATGTACACACAGTGACAGCTACAGCTGTGACATACTAAATGGATTTTTGGGAATAATTCCCTTGACTCTCATTTCTACTTTTTATGAGTCATTTAAGCATCTTTCCTCTCATTTCAGAAAAAGTGATTTCTGATTTTAGTAATGAACCAGGTTGGAACCAGGGGCACCTACTTCACACTTCTGCTGCTGTGGGCAGTCTGGAAGACGTTCACACAAGTGAATCTCCACTGGAACAGTGAATGGCCACTGGACTATTTGCTGCCCTTAATGTTTTGCTCTCCTAGGTGACTACCTGGTCTGCCAGGTAGGACCTGTTCTACACGTAACTGATGCCTCATATATTTCTTCTTATCTTCCTTTTAATGTTTGACTGCACTATAGCTGACTGGTCAGCTAAGATAGCGTTGGTTAAATGGCTATCCAGCTCCAATGGTGGATCCTTTCCCAAATGTTTTGAGTAGCAAAATATCTCTTGGTTTCTAGTAACTAAGTTTCATTTTATTACATAGCTTGCTACTGGATTTCATTTTTTGCTAGTGAACTCGCTCTTTAGCCTTTTGACTTGCTTTCTGACACTGTGCTGAACCTACGTTAACCTTTCTACCATTTTTTCTCCCCTCTTATGTTCTTTAGTTCACTATCCTCTTAGTATCTCTTTCTTTTCTTTACACTCTCTGGCAGGCTACCACATTTTTGTCACTTTGACTGCTCTGCAATAGATGGTGTGTACTCTCATAGCTCTCAAGCTACTGATAACTACCATATTTCTTTTTTTCATGTGGCAGGAAGCCAGACTTAAACATAAAACAAATAAATAGCATGAAGTATTAGGAAAACTGCAAGCTCTAATATTTTTTCTTGCTTTCAGCTCCACCCTCATCTCTAGAGCAAGATTGTTACACTACTACTTAAGAAAAATGATGTAATCATTAAGCCCTCGATGTCCACTTTAAAGTGTTAACTTTGCCAAGTCTAGTGTCATTAATTTTGCAAAGGAATATAATTTTGTTTCATTAACATTAATATTTTGTCCCAATGGTCAGAGGACAGACTCTCCTGAAAGACCTTTATTCCTTTTTATCCTTTTAATTCTGGTCATCTGTAATCTTATTCTAGCCTAGAAAACAATACTGAGAATTTTTTCTTCCATTTGTAGATGTTAAATTTTAAAGTGAGAGCTAAAATACTCATGACTGGAGAAAAATAGTATTGTATATAGCATTACCGTATGGCTCATGTTGTTTCTTCGTACCTAATGACCCACATTTGATTTTTCAGATTTTAAATTCTGGGAATAAATTATATTACATTCCTATGCAAATTGCATTCAATATTTCTTGAGCAATGTTCAGTGTAAGTAAAATATAGCCTCAAGAATGAAGTGTTTAATTACCTTTGTAACCAGTTCTGTAAGCCACTTGCCATCCTGGAATACGAGAAACTTTCATCCAAACCAGAATGAATCGTTTCACTGTAGAAAGGTTATTTTTTCTATAAACACAAAAGGGTACATCATGGTTTAACTGCAAGTAATTTGCTTCCTTAATTCCAAGTACCCAAAGTAATTGCTGTTCCAGAATATTTCTGAGTCCTTCTTTATATTATATACATACCATTATAGTAAGTAGAGCAAGAACAAGGAGAGGGGCAAAGATATCACTGATGGTTCTTGGTATAAGAAGATGGCAAGAAAGATAACATAGAGTAGATAAGAAAAATTTGTAGGGTTTTTTTGTTGGCTTTTTTTTTCCCCCAGATTAAGGAATGAAAATCCTTAAGGAACTAAGGTCAGCTGGAACTTTGGGATGAATGTGTTTTAGCTCCTTCCTCATACTGAGATCCCCATGAAATGACATAATTAAGCAATAGATACAATCTCTACTAGAATTTAAATTAACACATGAAAATTCAAAATAAAGGAAGACAGAATAGAAAGTTTGAAGAACTTTACTAGTACAAACTTCAATAAATACTTTAGAAAGCCCCTGCTGTCACTTATGAGATTTTCCTGATTTCTGTGTGCTGTCCTCATTTCTCTTTGTGCTGCAAACTTCCAACTCCTTGCATTAGATCTCCCTGTCTCAAAATCTGCTGTCTGAAGGACTGAGTTTATTCAGTTTTTTCCAGGAAAGGGTAAAAGGATAAAGCTCCCCCTTTTTAGGGAGTTTCACCAAAACAAGTTTCTCCCATTTTAAACGAGTGTAGAGTAAATGTTGAGTCCTATGTGCAGTTTTGGGCACCACAATATTGGAAAGACATGAAGCTATCTGAGAGCATCCAGAGAAGGGCCATGAGGATGGTCTGTGGCTGTGGTCTGGGGAGCCACATGAGGAGCTGCTGAGGTCACTTGCAGTGTTGTGTCTGGAGGAGACTGAGGGGAGACCCCATTGCCGCCTACAATTTCCTCAGGAGGGGAAGAGGAGGAGCAGGTACTCATCTCTTCACTCTCACGACTGATGACAGGACCCAAGGAAATGGCATGAAGGTGACTTGGAGGAGAATTAGGTTGGATATGAGGAAAAAGTTTTCCACCCAGAGGGTGTTTGGGCACTGGAACTCCCCAGGGAAGCAGTCACAGCACCAGCCTGAGAGAGGCCAAGAGGCATTTGGACAATGCTCTCAGGCACATGGTGTGACTCTTGGGTGTCCTGTGCAGGGCCAGGGACTGGGCTTGGAGATCCTGATTGGTCCCTTCCAACTCAGCATACTCTATGAAATACAGAGCTATTGTCCACCAGAGATTATAAAAGTACTGTTCTGTACCTTGAAGCTCTTGAAAAGCTGTCTCAAAATCGGGTGTGCCATGACTTGTGCATTATAGAACTGCTGTTTATTTATTTCTGCTTACCATGAGAGAGTTCCTTGCATTTACCACTTGGGTAAGTTAAATTCATACAGGAAAATCTGCATGTATTTTTCCTAATCGTCTAGTTTTAGAATCAGATTCTTTTTTTTCTTCCTTATAGCAAGTAATCTCAATAAGTGTTGATGGCTTGTTTATTTTTAAAGCACTATATATGCACATATATACATGTAAGTATGTATATATATAAACATATAAAAATAAATATACACAAATATATTCCAGTCATCTGCCTTTGCATTCCCTAGCACCAGTACCTTTTTGAACTCTTGACCCTGTGCTGAACACTGACTGAACATCCTGCAGTTCATCTCAGTGCTACTGTGCAGTGTCAGAACACTTGGCTGCAAATCAAACAACAATTTCTTTTTTTTTTCTTTAAGTTGTCAAAGAAAGTTTTAAAAGGATGAAGGTGACATTTTGGCCTTGAGGCTTACTTCACATTGTTGAGATACAGAATTTTCTTCCTTATGCCCTGAAGAAAAAAATTCTGAATGGGAAGAACAAAGATAATATTTCCATGTATACTGATCTCTATACAGGAACAGACTGGCTTGATTCACAGTGGGCACCAATATTGCCTACAGCCAATTGTATGTTTTGAGCTCATTGAGAGTGAGTCCAGGTATCGTGCTCATTTTATGATTTAGGTTTTTTCCACTGGTTTGGAGCTTCAAATGCTTTTCATTTGAAACAAGAGCAGGTAAAGCCCCTTATCCTCGTGAATTAATGTCAGGTATATAAGTTTGGCTGCAGTTGTATTCATCTCCTTCTCTCCCCTCTCTTTCCCTCTCTTTCTCTCTCCTCTCCTCTCCTCTCCTCTCCTCTCCTCTCCTCTCCTCTCCTCTCCTCTCCTCTCCTCTCCTCTCCTCTCCTCTCCTCTCCTCTCCTCTCCTTCTCCTTCTCCTTCTCCTTCTCCTTCTCCTTCTCCTTCTCCTTCTCCTTCTCCTCCTATTTGTTAGTACTCACAAAGTACTTGTTACTCCAAGACAGGAAATTTTAAATTTAAGTGGGAACTGAAAGAAGGGAAACACTGAAACAGAAATCAAGAAGGAAATCTATAGCTTCTTACAGCACTTTTCGCACTAACATAAGGCCCCAAGGGGCTCAGACTTTTTCAGAACTAGAAAGAATTCATTATTTTGTTCAGTCAGATACTGCAACTAACTTTAACAAAAACAACAGATTCTAAAGAGCTGCTGTAAATGCAAATAGACAAATTCCCTTAATCTGCTTCCTCTTTATGTACTGTCTTGACAGAACTGCTGAGTTGTCACTTCTAGGACAAAGTTGAAGTTACCTTTCCTATCCAGTTTTGTATGGTTTACACAATACCTTGAAGAAATCAGGGTTGGGGTTTTTCTTCCCCTTTGAATTACTCCTTTTTATACAGTGTGTTTCTTTTTGTAGATATTTTCACTACTGTGGTGAGATAAAATGTTGGTCCAGAAAGATTTAATACATGCATTTATATAATTTTTTTTAATTTATAAAGCATTGATGAAAAAATGTTTGCAAAGAATTAACAAGAAGAACTATGCTGTGGTGTGAAAAGAAATCTTAAAGAGCCAATCAACTCTGAATACCTATTTAGTAGGTATCTGCAAATTGGTTTTCAGCCTGAATTCCAATAGTATTTAGGATGAATAGGCAGGAAATTTAGTTTCCTACAAGGTTACATTGCTTCATTTGGAATGTCTTCTGGATTTGTGGTACTAGAAGACAATATCCAGTAAAACAGGTTAGTGTTGCTGCTTTTAGCTTCATCAGATTTTTCCTGATAGACTTAAGATGGTCTTGTCTGAACTATGAAAACACAGAAGCAATTTAGATTCCAGTTCTACTGTCTATGGAAAGCATGAAATACATGTCATGACAACACTAATGACAGTAATAGCAGCAGTCTCTACATCACTGTTCAAAACTCTTTGAAACACTACCTTTGCTCTCAAGAAAAAAAATTGTTCTGACTCCTTGTTCAAAAGTTGAACAAGACATCAGCTGCAGATGACTAGCTGTATATTTTTCGTCTTTACAAGGTGTCAGGCCCCTTCAAATATATCTTAAGCCCGTGTACTGTAAATCTGACTGCCTTCATTTCCTTTAAATCTGGTACAGCACAGCTGTACGTTAAGTAAATGAGCACATACATTGGACTATCTTTTCACTAACGTTAAATTTTTTTTCCCCTCTAGCATCTTATGAACAACAGAGCGATTAAAGTTATGAGTAGACAGGTTCTAATGTATTGTTTTCACAATAAATATCCCACAGCATGAAAGCATCAAACAATAAGCACTCCTCTTTACTTTTCCCAAAAAAGCTTTCTTGCCTTCCCTTTAGCCCACTTATTTGCATCTTTATACTGAAGTGAGCAGATTGCTCGTTGCAATATCTGTCTAGATCCTCTGTCATCATTTATATTCAGTGTCTTTCTTCCCACTTGCTACCTAGAAATTTACATTCCAATTCACTTTTCTTGTATCCCAGGCTTAGTCTGAAAAAGTCAAACTTTGTTACGGTATACTGGCCTGCAGTTCAGTGTCCTAATACTCCCAAAAAGCCTTGGAACTGCTGTTTCCTGCTGATTTCCTTGGCCCTATTTCTGTTAGTCTAACTTTGGACATGTAGCAGGATATTACCATTACCTCAGCCTAAGGATCCCATAGATGTTGCATCCCAGTATCAGTACTATGGTACAAGATAAATGGATCAACATTTATTTAGGACTGAATTCAATTTTAACTCCTAGTATACATGGGTAGTTATCTGTTCACATGCATATTTTAAGCCTTTTAAAAAATATGTTTAATTTTTATTTTTTTATATTTAGAATGCAATTATTTTCTAAATCACATTTTTCCTATATAAATGCCTTTGAATATATATTCAGCAGTGAAAAAGATAAGAAAACTTCTGTTGCATAGAATTTATAATGAAATGCCACATAAATTCACATAGTAAAACACTCGAAGTAATTGGAGCTTTTAAAAGGTTTTCAACAAAACATATTTTCATTGAAAAATGCTGTTTTGTTTAATAATTCTTCAAAAATTACTGGTTTTGATTTCTCTGGATTTTTTTTCTTGTATCTGAATGAGACAAACAAAATTGATCCATGCTTTCTTTACACTCTTTGTTTCTGTTTTGTCCCCCTTGTAATTGAGTGCAAATGGCTAAAATCTGGATTCAAATTTCAGAGCTTGGCTCCATCTTAGATGAAGACAGGCTTTATATTGGATGTCCCAGAGATAATAATTTTCTCCAGGTTAGAGGCTTGCAGGTCTCATTGACTTCAAAGAGACCTCCAAACTCCAAAAAGATTGACCACTGTAAACAAGACACAATTGCTCTTTTCCAACCAGCAGCTCACAGGAAATTGGCAGTGTTGTGCTTTCTTATCAATATAATGGAAGTGTTTGCTCCATGCACCAGACTGTGATAAGGATAAATTAAATATTGCAGAGCTGAATATAATAGAGGAGTCTAAATTTAGTTATTCTTTTTTAAGTTGTTATTATAAGGCTGTGCTTGAGAAACAATACTGGATTATAAGCGTTCCCTCAGGACAGAGCTGGCAAACTACTATCAGACCTGGAAACACAGCACCCACTATTCCAAACACCTCTGTAAGTGTGACTCAGATTAGTCCCTGCTGATGCTAATGCCACTGCCTTCCCCAATCTTCCAACTGATCCCTGCTGGGAAATATGAATGAAAATTTATCACAGCTTCATAATAAACTGTGCAGGCTCAGAAATACTTATTTCCTGGCACAGTGTTCACTAAAGGAATGTCACAGACAACAATGTGTATAGCTCCTAGTGCTAAACACTCTGCTTATAATGATTGACCTAGAAAGGAGGTCGATAAATGAGCAGCAATCAGTAGAGCAGTGGCTGAGTTGAAAATGGGAATAATTATTTCACAGAATGAGTAGATGGATACCTAGTCCTAATGATTTCATAAAATGAGTAGATGGATACCCAGTCCTCAGATTTGCAACCTTTCTAGGCTTGTGTCTATATATCCAAAGTATTAAGGTAATTTCCATTATTTTCTTGTTTGATTATTGTTATGGTAGTATTGCTCACATTCATACCAAGTAGCTCAGTGGAGCTAGTAATGTTTCATACTAGTGCTCTTAGCAAAAATCTACACCCATTCACACAGTTCAAGAAAAAATCTCATTTTCCATCAAAATTTTTAAAGCATCCAACTACCTTTTCTAACCTTTCCCAAGCCCAGCTCCCTCAGCTGCTCCTCATAGGACTTACCCTCTAGACCCTACACCACTTTTGTTGCTCTTCTCTAGGCTTGCTCCAGCAACGCCATTCCTGAATGGAGTGGCCCAAAACTGAACACAAGATTTGAGGTGTGGCCTCACCAGTGCTGGCATCAGGGGAACTATCACTTCCCCAGTTCTGCTGGCCACACCATTGCTGAGCCAAGCCAGGAATCCATTGGCCTTCTGGGCCACCTGGGCACACGCTGGCTCATGCTCAGCCACTGCCAACGAGCACTCCCAAGTCCTTTTATGCTTGGCCACTTTCCATACCTAGCCACAGACCAGCTAATCTAGATACATTAATGTTCTAGGTTTTTACCATAATAGTATCATATCTAAAACTTGCCAAAATTGAGTAAACTCTTAAGATTTCTTTAAAAACCCCAAACTTATGTTTTTAAGCGCTAGAGGTTAGAAAGGTGTCTTCTTTCTTCCATCCTCATGAAGTTGTTTCTGGTTTTTTTATGCAGGCAAGAATTAAGAAGTAAGTAAATAAAGTTGATGATCATTGAAATGATTCTTCTCCTTACGAGAATTAAAATTCTATTAAATCCATTTTAGATCTGATTTACAATGGTAACACAAATTTCAAATTTGGTACAAGGTTAATATTAACTGGCTAATTCAGAAGAGGTGAAAAAGTCCTATTCTTCTAGTACCACACACTGTAAATATATTTAATCTCAGCTACTGCTCGAGTAACAAATTACAAAAAAAAATTATATTATTAACTCTGTTAAAGAGTGATCACTTACCTTTTCATTATAAAGAAGGTTGTAGGGTTTTTCCCAGGTTTTCCACTCTAATTTTCCATATGTCCTTTTAGTGGAGTTTGGTTTAGAACCGATAATTGAATTTGTCTTAAAGTATTAGTCACTGACATTGCATCAGTGATGGGAAAATTAGCTTTCTTTCCCAACACTATATTCATCCCATTGTTAACAGTCTTTCTGATCTAAATGCTACTTAGTCCAGCCATGGGACAATATATTAAAATGCTGGGAGCTCAATTTGCACTGTTGCTAACACTGTGATAGACAAACTAAGACTGAAAAGCAGTTATTAAAATCAGAAGATCAGATAAACCCACAGCTTTAAAATTAGTGACATCTCACCATAAATCTAATCTTATTGTAAAACTTCATTCACATCCTTTCCAATTCTCAATGGTGTTATGTTTCTTTGAACATTTCCTGATATAAGAGTTTCTTTCTTCACAGATGCTTTAGTTTATTGTTTAACAAGCAGCCACACAGGATGCAAACACTTCAATTGCTGCTGTATGGACAGCATAAGCCTTTATTCAGCAAGCAGTCAAGTAGCTGCAGGTAAGAAATGGCAACATTGTGTACAGTAAGTTGAAAGATAAATACAGTATATGTTTATATTGTTCATTCATCAGATTATTTACACCTTACACTAGATCCTACAGATAAATGACTAGCAGTCTGTGTCTCCACTCATTTGCTCACATGAAACATCCTCTAGAGCACAGAAATAAGGTTTGGATGGCAGAGAATTATTTCCCTATTCTTTTAACAGTGCACATCTTGCCCAGCCCTTCTGAGAAAGACTTTAATTTCCTTCTCAAGTCAAAAGATTAAGATTTTGTTTCTGCTTTTTCCTTTACAGGCTGAATAGTTTTAATGTAGCAGTTAATCAAACAGTTGTAAAAATGCTCATTTTACAGCCCAGCCCAGCTTGTAGGAAAATATAAATTACTGAAGAAAGAACACTTGACCTCTCACACATCCTCGTTCCAAATAGAAAGAATATACATATATACATACCTGCATGCATATAAGGAAAAGCAAATGATACCACAGATATTTTGATCAGTGTCTGATATCACTGGGGGATTTAAGATGACTGTCGAGATGCCATAAATTCTGGAGAAACAAAAAGTGGAAATTAATTCAGCCTGATGGACTCAGTGGCCTAATGCACATTTTGTGCCTCGGTCTTTTTATGTCACCTCAGTTTATACTACTGCAGTGACCACAATACGATCTTTGCCACAGCTGAATGTCTGCCTGTGCTTATCCCCTCACAAGAGATTTGAATTTTCATTTATTTCTCACTTAAGTAAAGTAACATTCTTTACACTTAATTGGTTGCCATCTGAAAATTTTCCTTCATCCTTCAAATGTCATCTCTCTTTATCTGTATGGAAAATCAGAACTTTTCTATTAGCAAGTAAATACTGGAATTCAGTTTACTTTCAGACTTCTGATTCTTTTCTCTTAAACAAAACAAACAAAAAAAGAATTATTGTGCCAGGCATGTTGAAGCATTTTTAATGACTGCACATAATGAAATATGCCTCTTATCAACACATGCATGTTAGTTCCTAATTGAAAATTTATACACTGTAATCCTTACATTATGATAGTTATCATTCAAATAGATAGTGCAGGTATTTGCGTTTTCTGTAAGACTTTTTTCAAATTTGTATAATAATAAAATCTAAATGTGACATTTGTACATAGGATAACCTGATGGTCTACTGATGCCATTTATCCATATCACAGTGCATTTGTATCAGTTATTATATATTACATAAAGATTATATAAGGTCCAAAAAAGACAAACATATCAGGAAATAATTGTGCTATATTTTCATCAGGCCAAAAATGATTTTACCTAAATTATTCTTGATTCAAATATTTAGTTTAGCAGAAATGAACTATTTTGTGCTGAATATACAGTTTAGGATATCTTCTTAAACATCTGGCTATGAATAACACAGAGTGGTACTTTAAAACATATTTCTTAGTATTCATAAAATTTTACTCCTACAATTCAGAGCCAACATGTCATTATTATACTTGCTATTAACAGACTATTTCAGCTTGTTTATTTTGGAGGATAATGACTTTTAAGAATATGTATTCATCCTGTTGAATGAAAATCATTCTTGTAATTCCTAATAACATTCTTGGGAGCTACTCATACAAATCCTTACTGAATTAAGAATAAAGGCCAGCAAAAATGAAAAGAACATTGAAAGCAATGAAAACAATTTTTTTAGAAGATTAAAAGACAGATTTTGGTGCTCAGTGGCCAATTAGCTAATTTAACAGTGTCTCAATATGCACAGACAAAACAGTTGTGATTTTCATTGGCATTTCATCTTGTATGCAAGACTATAAGATTGTTAAAAACATAATTAAAATAAATTTAGAATAGTGCATAAAAGCTATCACCTAAAGGTTGCTAGGAAAGTTTATTTGCTATTTATACTTTAGACATTTCTTATTTTCTCTTCTCTGGAAAAAAATTCCTTCATAATTCTACATTTTTCTCTCCAAAATACGAAAAGAAATCAAGTGACCTTTTAGCTACTGTAAATGTCATTATGACCTGTGATGTGAACAAGAAGGAATTGAAAGTTTATTGATTAAATCCTATAAATGTCTAGCAGACATCCAATGCAAATAAGAGAGGAGTGAAATTTCAGAGCTCTTCACAGTGACCTGACTTTTACTCCTGTCAAAAAGACATACACGTGACCAGCTCAGAGTAATTAGCAGACACAGCATCTCACTTGTCTTAAAAATGACCTTCAATTTTATTAAACATTTATATTCTTATAGGTATATTAGCAAGAAGTAAGTCTCCATATATATACTCACAACAGTGCTACACCAGAACTCTTCCAGTATAAGGTACATGTTCTTTGCACTTGTGTTTTGTCAACACCAATTGATAAATAAAAATGCTACATGATTCATTACCTCAAGGAAAAAAAAAAAAGGAAAAAAGAACAGACTGGGATTTATTATCCTGTTTAAGAATCTGTGTACTCAGTGGAAAACAGGTGGACTTTGAAAAAAAAAAAAAAGACTGCTCCTCTGCTGTGTATGCAATCTTTGTGTATGATATAAATTTGTGAAATTAGGCCAATCACCACCTTAATAAGAATTTGTTTGGAATTAAAATTTATTTGGGTGAGAAAGAGAGGAGCTGGAAATTTTCTTTAATATTTTCAGACAGGCATATATCATTTTGTGCTATCAATTGCTTTAACAAATAGTTTCATTCCATCAGGATCATTACATATCTTTTTCACTTAATTGTTGTTAAATGCTAATTGGCCTATGGAGAAAATCCATTATCATTTGTCAAGGACAGAAATTAAATTTATGTATTAACACTATCAAATCCAGGAAGAGAAGGTTATTAATGTTTTATCATAATTAAAACATTATTTCAGTGCTTTAGAATTCAGTATGCTACCTTTTATATCAGTGATATTACAGACTGTGTAGCATCTCCTTGTTTCCCATTTGCTATGCAATCTGAGATGAAGATTGACTATGAAAGGTACAGGATGCCACAGGCTTTATGTGGTTATAAATCTAATTAATGTCAAAACGGTTAAAGTGTTGGATAATGACTTTGGAATATTAATGAATAACTCATTAGAAATATTAACAGTATACAAACTAGATTATCATTTGGTCCTAACATTGATATAGAGAACTGTAGTGAAAGCACATAGCCACATAACATCTGTTAACATACTTCCCTTAATCTTAAAATCAATTGCAAGGGGAAAAAAAAGGAAAGTGCTGTTTATGTGCAGCAGGTAACATCATCTGAAATACAAAAGGGAAGCTATTGAACTCACATAGGAAGTGTGACATGCTTATGGAATAATAAGAACAGAGAATGGAAAAATTTTGTTTGAATGTGTGGACATTAATTGGAATATAATTGTATATTGTTATTAAAATCAGAATATCAGATAAACCCATAGCTTTAATTGTATGGTAATTGCATGGCATGGAAATGACAGGATTATATGATATGTCAGCTTCACTGGAAGTGGTGGGAGCAAGCTTATTTAGTGAAGGCAATTTAGTTACCTAGCATATACGTGACTGAAAAGTTCAAAGGTATCCAATCAAGAAGAAACCAAAGCTGTGAATCTGAATCCAGCTTGTACCAACTCAACTGTGATGGAGAGCTCACCCCCCGCTGCTACCTTCAAAACAGGGGAGCCCAGGTGAATGAGAAGGGGCAGGTCCCGTGCCTCAGGCAGAGATCACAAGAGATCAGATCTACTTCAGGCTGAGAAACAGAGAGGAAATTCCAGTCATGTGTTGTTCCATCAATGAAGTGGGTGATGAAACTCAGCTGTACTCTCCCTTCGTTCTCCAAAATGAGACAAACCCACAGGTTATGTAGTAATGACAGCCAAAAGGACACAGGTAGGTAAGTGATGATATTGAAACAGAGGAGCAATGTCCCCCCCACTTGTTTCTCAGTTTAGAGACCTTTGATAACACTGATTCTCTCCACTGTTTTAAGGAGGTGTCAATGAAACTAAATTTTGCTACTTGAAGCAAATATTTTTTTGCATCTTAATCATTCAATTTTGCTTTTCCTTTCTGGAAAATAAAACAAGCAAATAACCCATGAAAACAGGCATTGAATAGCCAATGCAAGACTGAATGTGAGTGAATATAAAAGTTAAATTAAATTTCTCTAAATTTATTTTCTGGAGGAGAGAAGTTTGTGTGATTCTTCGCCTCTACTCTGCTCTTGTGAGACCCCACCTGGAGTACTGGATACAGGTCTGGTGTCCCTAACATAAGAAGGACACAGAACTGCTGAAGCAACTTCAGAGGAGGGCCACAAAGTCGATAAAAGAACTGGAGCACCTTCCCTAGGAACATGGGCTGAGGAAGTTGGGGCTGTTCAGCCTGGAGAAGAGAAGGTTCATGGAGAGCTCATAGCAACCATCTGAACCATCTGAAGGGATTTTACAGGTAAGCCAGAGAGGGACTGTTCATCAGGAATTGTATTAGGTAGTGGGTGCCAATTGAAAGTGGGGAAATTTAGATTAGATGTTAGGAAGAAATTCTTTTCTGTGAGGGTGGTGAGGCATTGGAAGAGCTTTCCCAGAAAAGTCATGGGTTCTCCATCCTAGTCAGTGTTCAATGCCAGGTTCAATGGGATATTGAGAAACTGGTCTAATGGGAGATGTCCCTTTCCATTGATGCTCTTTAAGTTCCCTTCCAACCCAAACAATTCTATCATTCTATGAAATTAGAAACTAACAATGTAAATCTTACATAGAAATGAAAATTATTTTGTTAATTAATTGGTAAGTATTGAAAGGGAAGAGGAAAATTAAGAGTTTTAGAACTGGCTGGATGTTAATGAAATAAATGTCCAATAAAAAAGACAGAAATAAACAGAAGTGAAAAAAAGTTTGGTGGTTTTTTTGTTTGGTTGGGGTTTTTTTAAGACATTAAAAAAAATTGTTTTTAGCTGTTTGGGAGGTTTTATTTAGCTTTCGGTTTTTATTTCAGTTCAACTGAAAGAATTGGACATAGAGAAGAAATCACTTAGTCAAAATACTGTGACCTAAAGACCAAAGAAGTGAAATTAAATGTCTAAGTGTACAACACTGGAAATAAAGCAAAGATAAAGGAATGTTCCCACATAAAACACCAGATACTTGATAAAATGTAGCTGTCTAGGCAGTTTTGATTTTAATGGGAGATCACTTAGAAGACGTGTAGCATAGACTGGAGAAGATGATACACATCTATGAAAAGTCAAAAGTTCCTCCCTTTCAACTCTATAATATTACTAGTGAGAGTACTACCTTTAGAAAAGAGCCTAAATCCGATAGTCCTAATCAAACTACAAGAAGATAAGTGGATCCAATTCAAAAGCAGATGCTTCACAAAACAGCATTTTTTTTTTTTTTTACAGAGTCTGAGTACCTTGCTCATGAAGTCAAATTGTAAAATAATCTTCTTGAAAGGAAGGGATGGAAATGAACGTTGTTAACAAATTACTTTCATATTCAATTGCTGTTCATCTAAGTCACCTTTAAGTAAGTGATGTAGTTAATGAGGTTGGGAAAACGCCAAACACAAATCATACCATCAATGCAAGTAAATTATGATTTGTGCATACAAAATAGATAATTCCTTGGAATGCACATTAATTAATAAGTATAATGCTTTTGGAACCTCTTTTCACATAGATATTTTCCATGTCATTCTGTTCCTTTTTGCTGACTCCTGAACTTAAGTCCTTGTCCTAGGGTGACGTTATGGTGCTTGTATCTCCAATCGTGTGTTCTGTTTGTGCTTGGTTTTATGTCCTGTGCTTTCAGGACTGACTCTGAAAGTGAAGCTTTGTTTTGTCTCGTTATCAGCTGGCTCACCTCCCCCATGGTCGGTGTTTAGGAGAGGCTGGCTTTGCTGGCTTGCTTGCTTTGCTTACTTGCTCGCTCGCTTTTGCTCCTTTTTTTTTGCTTTGCTCTTGCTTTTGCTTATTAGTTCGTTCAGCTAAGCAGTCCAATTTTTCCTCTGGACTGTTTATTTTTTTTTCTCTCCCTTTCCTGAATACCATCTGAACCTGTTCCAGACGGGGACTAGGGAGACACCAAGAAACCCTGGGAGTCTGCATTCTGTCACCTGCAGCAGTCATTCCCCAGCGCCAGAGACCGATAACTGGGCGACCACTCACCAGAGAGACTCTGAGTTTGTCATCTGGTGTTGTTTTTGTTGTGCTGGGGAGTGTTTAGCTTGTTAAATAAACAGGTTTTTTTCCACTCCTCTCTGAGGAAATTCTTCCCGAACCCGGTGATGGGGGGAGGAGTCGTGGGGGTTTGCTTTCTGGGGGCTCCTTCCGGAGGTTTTCCCCCAAATTTGCCCTAAACCAGGACAGTCCTAAGACTGCTCAGTATGTCTGTATCTTTCCATTTGCTTCTTCCTCCCAAGAGGGTGTTTTATTACTTTCATTGCAGCTCTGAGCAGAGTAGTACTTTTTGAAATCTAACCTCTTTATGGGTGTATAAGCAGCATAACATGCAGTGTTATGAAGCAATGAAGGTGGCATCCATCACTTTGAAATCTGAGGTTACAATTCAGAGCCCAGAATGCAAAACAGTATCAGCAAGGTTGGAGAATTTCCTCCATGTAAATATTGCAGTTGTTTCTCCAACCCCACAAAGTCGCTCAGCAGACCAAATTGCTTATTTTCAAGGTTTAATTCTAACCTAACTCCTTTCTATGGCAATTATTTTCCTTATCATAACTCACAGTTACTGTGAAAACATTCTGAAATTGGTTTCTGTGCTGAAAAATAAGTGAAACTGCTCAATTGTTTTGAATAAAAAATATTTTTGGAGGAAATCTTGCCACCATTTGTAAAAACATTCTAATCCATAAATTTTCCAGATTAACTGAATGAATTTGAAATGGAACTATCCTAAGTGCGTTGTGAAGATGCAATATGCTTGTTTTATCTTCTTAAATAGTGAGCTTTACTTTTCAATGTCATTTATATTACTCATTGAAATGAAAGTCAACTGGAGTATAGTTAAAAAAGTCTGTCAAGCATTTGGCCAGTCTTCCATGAAGAATCAGATTTTTCTTCTGAGCAATAAAGGTTATTAATATACAACTTGGGTGTGCTTATTAGTCAAGGAGTCATGAAAGTTTTAGATTCTCATTAGAAAGATAGTCCACTCCAGAAATATCTGTACCTTGCTTGCCCTTTCTCCTTCACTAACAGAATTGAGATATTTTCCTAGTTAAACAGCATCTAGGACTCAGAGCAGGCTATATGTTTCATCCTGGCCCACTGATATTTATTTCTGAGTTCTTATGCAGTATTCTCTGTTGCTGTGAAAATATTCCTCCAGCATTTTCTGAAACTTTATTTCTTCAACAGTTTGCCTCATCACTATACTTACAGAAACACACACGTATGTATACTAAAAAAAGTTTGATCCATTTCCTTAGAAAACCTATATCTTCAAAATATATCAATATTAAATACTGCAATGAAACTGTCTTCTTCAGTTGAACACTTTTCATTATTCGTATGTATGGTTTAACATGACATTCTTGAACAGTCATTACATGTCTTAATCCAGCACACTTCTTCAGATGTGGTGAAAATACTCACTACATCCTAAGTTTGCCAAACTATTAAAGGGAGTCATCGACTTTTACTTGCAGTTCATTTGATTTCTTGTAAAAGAGTATAAGTTCCAAAAACATTTGTCTTTGTTATTCTAAGAAAAAAAATACTCAAAATGTGACTACTCTTTATTATTTTTGGTTCTTTCCTTGTGACTCCTTGTCCATACAGATGTCTTTCTCCTAAGAAGAGATGCTAGACTGAAAGCTACCTACATGATGGACCTGCAAGCAGTCATGGCTTTTCTCATCTATATCTCATGCCACAGCTCCCCTGGACTCTCAGAATCAAGTGTTGCAGTCATTTGCATGCAATGGCTTACATCTGTCTAGAGTGCATGTACCTTGAGATCATAATTATTATTAGGTGATCAGGCATTATAGAGAGTGTGGAAATTAATTCTTTTTCACTGTAAGCGTTGCTCCTCCTAAGAGCTGATGCCATTGTATCATTCACACCTGAATTGTCTTTCAAGGCACCCTGAATTATTATTTATCATCTTTTTCCCTTGCACTGAGAATATTCTGGCCCTGTATGACACAGCAGTGTCTGTCCCTGTATTGTCAGCAGTGTGTGGTAATGCTGTGTGTTACTTGCTACACAAAGGGATAACACCTCTTGTTTCCTGTCTTTCTTACTGACAGACTACATGCACCTAGTTGGAATAACAACAGTTGGATGAATGGCAGCTTACTTTCCTGGAGAGTAATGAGACATTCCTTTACCTACCTTGAGGGTCATGAGAGAGATTGAAAACATGCTACAAATATCTTCCCTTCCACTGGAAATTTCTGCATCCTCCATCTGTGCAAGTATTGAGTATTTTTAGATCTTCCTGCTGTACTTTCAGCATAAGGAAATAAGTATTCCTATTTCTTAAAATTTTTCCTCCACATTATTATTTGGTCTGTCTTTGGCCTGTTCCAAATTCCTTCAGTTCTACTCCAATTCTTTGTGCTGAATCATTAATATGCAGTTATCATTCCCTTTTATGGAGAAATCAACTGCCCTCTTTAACCTGGTTGCATGACACCTGAGTTAAGTCTCTGTCTTACAATTAAAAATTTAATTTAAAAAATTTTATCTTTAATGGCACAGTTTTTTCACTATCCACAAAGTAAATGAGTTCCCAAATCTACTGAAAAGATTTTTCTGTTTCTTAGTATCAGACAAAAAAACCTTTATATTGTTTCTCTTTCTAAGGGTGAAGTACTTATCTATTAATTTTATTAGTCGTGCCCATGTTTCAGATGCAATTGCTGATAGTATTTTCACAGACATGCCAATTCTTATGTGTCAGATATGGTAGAGATTCATGAGACTCTATTCTGGGTTACTTTGAAGGCCCAATCTTAAGTCTTTGTAACATGCACAAGTGTGACCCTCTCCTATGTCTGTGTACCAGCTGACATATGTTCACTAATGTATACGAATACATTTTTATCTGGAAGTCCAGAATTCTGTTCTGTTTCTATAATTCTCTGATATCTTTTCCTCTGTGTTTTTAATTACTGCAATATTTGCTTATTAATCAAGAGCTCTCATTCTGAGTGTCCTTAAACTAGTAACTTCCATTGTATTTCATTAATTTATTTCTAGAAATAAGTAAAGATGAGGGTTCATGAAAATTTGTAATCTTTGTCAAGACAGCCACTTATCCAAATACTAAAACCAGACCCAACTGCACATCACCTAGCACTATTCTCTGAAGCATGATCAAGCAAATACATCCCTTTTGTAATTTCTATTCCTTTATCCAATTGTTTTCATTTTAATAAAATCATTAAAGCAGGCTGGATTTGCCAGCAATGGAGAGGAATGGGAAGAAAGAAAACAGTATCTGAAGTGTGTCTGAGGAGCCTAGGGTATCCTAGTGAGCAGAAAGAATTAAGTAGGAGTCAGAAACCATGGCAAGATGTGTATATTTGAGGGGAGGGTGTTTCATAAACATAAAAATTCATGTTTCATAAACATAAAACATTCCTCCCTCTGCTCTGATCTGAGCAGAAGAATTTTACAGCACTCTCCTTAGGTTTTCCCTTCCTTCACATAATACCCTATGGTGACCCATCCTCTCCTCCCCATGTATTTGTTTCACCTTTCTGCAAATGTGTTTGTATTTTTTCACACAGACCAGCCTTTCTAATTATTCATTGCTAACTATTGTGACTGCAAATGCTAGGTTTTAAGATGCAGTAAAGTATTACGCATAAGAATATAGATTTCTTTAAAAACAAATTTTGAAAATGGGATAAGAGAATTTTTGAGAAGGAAGTGATGACCAAAACACACAAAATAAAATGTCACATTTCTAATTTCTCACTTCTCAGTTGGACAATAACCCTTTTTTCCCTTGGACGTTGTAGTGTGAAGTCTGAATGCAAACCTAAACATGGTTTTCTTTGCTGTACACTAAATCATGGGAAATGTGAAAGATAGAGCACCATCAGGAAGATCATTTGTTGGGCAGATTATGTTAGGGGTAAGTCAATTCTAACTGTGTTCTCTATTATTGCAACCAGTGTATAAATAGAGCTGTGTGACCTGAGTGTACGTCTGATTTTGTAACTGCAGAGTAACAGTACAGACGGAATGTCTGTAAGAAAATGAAATTTATATCTCAGTTGGAAAAGACTAGAAGTAGATCCAGTCTTGTTGCCCTTGCTACAGCTAATGTGATAAACCCAGCTGTCTCCTCAGCCAGGAGGCACATTCCTTCAGCAAATTTGCTTGAGAATGTTGAAGAGCACTACAGAAACACTGGTGAGAATGGCAGTTAAGCTTCAATAGAAATAATTGTTTGTTGAAAAAGAACTGTAAATGTATATAGAAGTTGATAAAATTAAAACTCCAAAGCTTTTGATAGGACACTGGCTTCACCTAGTTAATTATGAGTTTCTAAAAGGATCCAGGTTTTTTCTTCTCCAGCATATTAACATGTATTTGCCCATTCATTAGGTGGAAGTCCAAATTCTGCCTGCTTGAAGTGCAAACCATTATGAATTAAAGACAAATTACTTCCACTGACATAAATGAAAAGTAGGTCAGATCATACCCAAAATTAAGAGTAAAATCCCAGACAACTCTATTCACTATAAAGACTGCAGCTATAATTTGCATTCCTAAAATATATTTATATTTGCTATTCGACTCTTGTTTATTAGATTGCTGAATTTCCTAGAAAAGTGTGTTTTCTACAAGAAATAAACCTTCTGACTACATTCTTTGGGATTAAAAACATTTTTCATTATAAAATATTCACAAGAAGCCAAACATTTAGGCCATTTTTTTCAAAACTGAAACTTTTGCATTAGGGTCAGAGTTAAAGTGATGAATGGAAAAATTAGTCCCTTCAGTAGAGTTTCCAGTTTAGGCCACTGAACTGGCCTATTCATTGAAGATCAGCTACATAACTTCTGACAATTCAAATCCAGTTAGATGCTTCAAATCAGACACGAATTAACCAAGGTGATAAAAATAGCTATTTTTAGCAATTGGACACAGACTCGTGAATTTAAAATCAAGTTTCTGTTTTACAACACCCTAACTTCTTTATTACATTCTCTGTCCCTCCATCTGACATATTTATGAAAGACAATATTTATAGAAGCATTGGAAAAAATAAAGGCTAGCCTTCTCAGTGTCTCTACTATAATCATGCTAGATTTTAAAATGTGCAATAATGATGGAAAAAATAGTTCTTCAAACATAAATACCAGATTATATGCCACTGTTAAATGAGCAGAGATTCCTGATGGAAAATGAAGTAGTGTTTCTGGAGTTAGATTAGATTTGATCTGTATAATGATGAAGATGAATAAAATATTTTAAAATTAACGTACTTTAAAGTGCAGACTTTTTTATCTGGTTGGGTTTTTTTTCTTTGTAATATATACATGCAAGCTGAGGTAAGTAATTTTTTTATGTACCCATCTGGAACCAAAGCCCTTAATGATTCAAGAACAAAGCAGATTTGATGCACTATTGATTTTCTACCTCAGCAATAGAAAAACAATTGCTCTATGCAAAGATCTGTTTTTCTGGGTTTCTGCCATCAGTCTTTTTAATGTTTATGTAATGTAGCATTTGCGTAGAAGAATTTCACACAAGGTTGAAAAGGAAAAAAAAAATACTCCTTCATAGGAACTTTAGGCAAGTCCTCATATTGCAAAATAACTTTTGAAAGGTATTTAATGCATTTTTCAGTAATAAGTATCTGCACTTCTTTGGAGTGCATAAATGCATGCACTCTCACTTCCCGGCTCTCAGACCACATGCTGGCCCAGCCACCTGCAGTGATGCGCTGAGTTTCCTTCCAGAGAAGCCGTGAATACTCGGGGTTGGCCTTAAGCTTTCTTGAATCAAACTGTGGTTTGTGTGAGAGGCATCAGTCAGACAGCAGTTTGGGAAATCATTCCCAGTGCCCCTAAGGAAACATAACAAGCTGTATAAAGGCAACTCCCGGCTGAAATGCACCTGAGCCCAAAATGAGTTTGTCTCTGTCCTAGGATTTCTTTGCCTGTGATCTGCAGATAGTTTGGAAGTCCTCAGAAGTGAACAAATCACAGAAGCAGTTACAGTGTAACCTTCCCGTGATATATTGTGCTATAAGGGCTATTTTACAGCAGCATTCACAAGTCACTAAAAAGTCCAAGACAAAGCAGTAATTTAAGTGTTTATAGGTGCAGACAATAGAACATTTAAGGTAACAATCCCATCAGTTCATAAATCATTAAAGGTGAAACTGCCTCCAGTTCATTACAAAGTTCAAGAGTAATACCCTGTAGAAATAGTATATGATATCTATACCGAAACCTGAAGCATTTATGCATGCTGAAAATAATAACTACCTTTCTTCAAAAGGTCTGTTGCAAAACCCCCTAGAAGATATGCCATTGCATTTCACTGTCAGGTCTAATACTGTCTCATTTATTATGGATTGCAAACAGGAATGTGTTTCTTTACGAGGCTGATCAAAAATCAAACTGAACATTTTCTAAAATGAGTGTGTTATGGAAATATTAATAGGATTCAACTGACTGTTTGAGCCCTGGGGTGGTATGAGAGAATGAAAGCCTGAAAGAGTTAATGTAAACCTGAAACCCTTAATGTCTCAAACACTGGCAGAAAAGAATGTTACCATGCCAACGAGATAAGGTGCAGTTAGAAAAGAATGAGGCAGGATGGCGCTTTTCTGGGACCAACTTCCTTATCTTGAGTAACTATAGCTAAAAACAAGTTTGAGACAGCAGTGCATTTGAGTCGATTTTCAGGAGAGGAACTGAAATCATGAGACCCTCCCCAAGTCCCTTCTAAAAACTTTGAGAATAGGAAGATGCACCTACACGACAAGTCTGTAAATAGCACAGCTGAAAAGGGCTGTGGAAGTACCCACCATCCAGAGGAACTGGAACAGGGATGGTTCTGGAAGCCTGATTGCGGCCTGGATATTTATTCTGCTTCTGTTTCCCTATCTTTTCTTCTTTCTTTCTTCCTCTTCTTAAAAGTTTAGTTTGCTTCTGTCAGGGGCAGTTCAAAAACCCCTGTTACCGTATGCTATTCAGGAGGTTAACTCCACAGGCTGTTCAGAAATGTTTAAATTGTTGCTGCCACAGGTTGTTTGATGTATCAAAATGTTTCAACAATTGTGCCATAAATAAAAACTTTAAAATGATTGTTTGGTGTTGTTTTGCCTTAATTTAACTCTGAGTAGGCAATCCAGGACCGGCCTCAAGTTAACAACGTGGTATTTGGTCATAGGCTGGACTTGAAGATCTCAAAGGTCTTTTCCAGCCTAGCTGATTCTGCGATTCTGTGATCACAATTCTGATTCATTCCTTCAGCAGTGGTATCATCTACGTGAAGAGTCTTTCCAATTTATAGTCTAAAATTAGAATATCACTTTTTCTTACTCTTTTTCTTCTTTTTACACTTTCTCAGACTATACTTCTGCTATTCATATTTTTCTTTGCCCAGCCTCATCCCTACCTCTGCTCTCCAACCTCATTTAACTCTGTCTCTTCTCCATACCTACTGTCTGACAATGCAAGACCATTTGGCAACCTCTTCTTATCCTGATTTCAACAATTTGGTCTATAATCCTTCTCCAGAGGTACTTTATCTACAGTACCAAGCAAAACCAAAATACCAGTACATGTATTCCTATGAAAAAGTATACTTATGAAATTTTTTCCCCTTTAATCTTGTATTTCTTTCAAAGACAATGAATGTCATTGCCAGTCTTTCTGTTTACTTCTATGTGCTTGGGTTTCAACATACATGAGTCCAGTGAATAAAATGTGCATCTTATATATTCAGCATGAAGAAACTCATAGTAACAAATACGATTAGGGAAAGGCAAATTATGCAAAGCAGCATTATTCTATTGATTTCAGTGGAACTATGCTGATTTATACATTTTGAAAATAGCCTGTCCTAGAAATAAATTTAAGTGACTTACATGAAAGATTGATCTCTCACAGAAGAAATTTGCCACCTGTTGTATCCACTTTATGGGCCACATGGTTTTGAGGAAGAAGTGGTGATCAGTAGAGTAATGTAAGAACCAGTATACTGAGGAACCAAATAATTGGTTCTTTCTAGCCAATTTTATAATTTCATATTTACCATGCCACTTGGACAGTTCACAGTAGATTCTGAACAACAGAATCAAATAATAGCAGCTGCTAAGTCTTTCCTCTGTTTCATATTCACATGTTTTCCATTTTCTCTCCTTCCAGTTAATTCTGTTTTACAGAACTGTGAATGTGTCCTAAAAGTGCCTCATTACAAGATCTGGCTCAAAGGACTAAAATAATAATAAATATAACCAAAAAAAGGGTTAAATTGATGCTATGACCTGGAGAGAATATTAAAGTTTTTAGCTGTACTCTGGTTTTACCTAGTATCATTGGCTTCTTTGTAAACCTTTTTTGAAGACTGAGTTTCCTATGTATTTTATTCAAAGAATGATCCTCATATTCTGGAGGATGATACTGATAGATTGTATTCACTGTCAAGAAAACATAGCTTTGGAAAGCACAGAAACAGTCAAATAACAAAAGAAGTGTGAAGTATGTTCATTCAACTTGTGCCAGAGACTGACTGAAAAGACAAAATGTTACTGCTAAGTGTTCATTCTTTCTAATTTAATAAAAAAGTAAAGAACATTTTGTTATTTTTAAACTGTTCTGCTTCAGTCAGATTCCAAGAGTAAACAATTCTCATTTCTCACCTAAAAGAAGTTGAGTAAGATTATGTCAAGAAGAGCAAAAACTGTGAATGACCCATAAGCATTGTCTGTCAAAGTCTGCAGTTCACAGTTTAGGTGTTATAAGAAGTTACTGATAGGTTACTTAGTATGAAACAAACTGACTTCTTTTTTTCCTGTATTTTTGAGACATGTCAATTTTGTAGAGTTCTCCAAGGTTTCAGCAATGTTTTGGCAAGACTGTGCTGGTTTATGTCTTTACAAGTGAAGGCACCGTAAACCAAAAGAATCAGCTGAAATGTCCTTGAGCCTTAAAGTACTAACAGAAAGTTATCTACAGATCAGCTATAACGAATCTGTATTTGATGCATAGTAATTTGTTGGATCAAGCAATGACATCCAACAGTAAAATAAGCAAGAACTGTGCCTATTAAGCATAAGGTAATCAGGAAACACTCTCAGCTGAGTGTGAGCAATAAAGAAATAGAAATATATTTATGCAGTATAAACTAACATAAACTTTCAAAATCCTGCATGCACATTTTCTCCCATCCTCTTCTGTTTTTCTTTCATTTCAGAGTAGAAGCAAGTAAGAAAATTTGGTTCATGCGTGTTCCCTTTCTCAATAGGGAGCAACAGCTATAAAGAAAATACTCAAAGGCAACTATTTGATCACCTTCTGTGCTGAAGTTTAGTGTTTAAAAAATTTAGTTAGTTTTTTTAATTCATTGTCAAATCCAAAACGAATATAGAAAATACAGAACTCATTACAGAACACCTCAAGCATGAAAAAAGATGTCTAGTATATTTGTGCAATTCTAACAGATTTACACAAAGTGATTAGTCATCAGAATATCTGATGCTACATCTTCACAAAACCAATCTAAGTTTGAAAGTTTCTTATGCTGAGTTTTTTGTGAGTCAGTCAGGTTTGTTTGATTGTGACTATACACTGCCTTGAAATGCATATGACAGATACATATTTGTAATAGCAGAAAAGCCATACATTGATCTCTGGTAAAAATCTGACTCAAAACTTTTAATGCAAATTTGTGCAGTCTGAACAGCTTTGTTTGTTTGGTGTTATGAAGTCAAACCTGCATGCCTGCATTTTTTAGCAGCCATTAATTGCTGTCTCACACTGTTCTCTCTGCCTTCCACTTCATTAATCACAGGACAGTGGTAGGCCAGGAGCTGTGTGATGGGAGCATCTAAACTATAAGGAGTAAAGTTTCTGCTTCTGCTCAAAATTATGCAGAAAGCTGCCCTTCCAACATTCTTTTATTTTATCAAAAATGTTATTTGAAAACCTCTTGTGGAAACAGAGCTTTCTCAAAGTCATAGTGAAAGGTACTATATTATGTCTAATATCTACCCACCTTGGCTGTGGATAACCCATGCTGGGACAGAAATATCCCTGAATGACTGGGTCCTGGGCTGGGGGGCTCCAGTATAAAGCACAGCAAAAACAATGAGAGCTGAACCTGGGGAAAAAGGGATGAAAGAGGCTTCCTAAATATTTATTGAACAGATTTTGTCTTTTTTATATTTTAATCAATAAAGAAACATTGCATTAATTGTCAGTAAATTAAATTAAGTAAACTTACTCGTGTTAAAGACATTTTGCCCAAAGAAATATGTTAATAATTTTTCCTGGTGTTTTAGGATATATTGTGGCCATAGATGTTTTGATTTAAATTAACCAACATAGTTTCTCTCTCAGTAATTTGAGAGTTTATTTTGCTCACCATGTGGCTATAACTAGAACCGTAATCTATTGCATCTGAACTGAGGAGCAAGGTGCGAAGGACAAATGAAAACAGAATAATTCATTTTCCATCTCTGCTTTCCCTGCAGGAATGTTTTGCATAATGAAAACAACATTCTAAACTAAAATGGTTGCTTTTTGCAGATCAAGATTCTTATCTTATTCAGGAGATTTTCTAAATATATTCAATTTTTTTAAATGCTATAAATTTTAAATTTATGTTCATTTTCATTTAATGCCAAATTTTTAGTAGAAATTGAATTCCTTGAGTCAGAAAAGGGGAAAAAATGCTGAGTTCCTCCTTTCCTTGGTCAAACTTTCAATTAAACATTCTGTGCAAAGTGTGTAAAAAAGCATTGGATTTTCAGCACTTAATTACTTTAGCCAGTTGCCATCTGTTCTTTGAATTCCGACCTTTCTTTCCAAGTTGTGGCTACATGGAGTGTCTGCAGTCAAGCCAATTAGATCTTGGATGTTTCACGCTGACATTACAAGAGATTTAATGTCCACCTGCAGAACCCTGGTTGATAAATTTAATAGTGATGACACAGTGGTCTTCTGCAACCTTCATCCAGCAACAAAATAATAGTTTATTACACTTGGCATTCTTCGTTTAAAATGTGGCACAACGAGCAGTGGCAAAATCACATTTTGATTTGTTTCTTCAGCCCATGACATTAATCATATACTGTCAAAATCTTTTCATGCTAGTTTCTCACAAAGATGATGCAGGTTAACTCGAAAAAGCAACCCCATAAAACTACCCTTTTTTGGCTTAAGAGGAATGGTCACAGACTGAAATAGCTTTAAGCCACCTATTCTCCCATAAAATTCTCAGACGGTCAAGGTTGAACTTTGTAGGAAGTCTGCTACTCTGATATAGTCTGTCATCTGCTTATGAAAATGAGGGACTGCCTAAAGAGTTCTCACACTCACAAGCAAGAATACATATCAGGAATACATATGAAATACCAACGTATTTCTTATATTAGTTGTATTAACAGATGATTGTCCATCAACATACAATAGTAATACAATAATATTTCAATATAGTTTACTAGTAAATGGTACCAAAGACATTCAAGTCTATCTCAGCATTTTATGGGGACCAACCACTTCTGTTAACCTCAAAAATTTCATAATTTGTGAATGTAATGTTATCTTTGACAAGTATATTTCTATAGGACTTATTACATAAAAGTCTCTTTACAAAGAAACTTCTGGAAAAACATGCAGCTTCAGTACCTGTCTGAAAACGTAAGAAGAAAGAAAAACTCTTCCTTGAGGAACATTTTGAAGCTGATTATAAGCACAAAGACGAGCTATGAAGCCTATCAATGTCAGTGAGAGTCAGCCCTTGCACTGATTTTATTGATATTTGAATCAGGTCCTAAGTGTGAGATTTTGATAACCCATTAGAGCGCCCATATTTTAAAACTGAACTTCCTGTCTTGAACTTTGAGACAGAAAATAAATGCTACATGAAGAAGCACAAATCCTTATCATTGTATGAGAACACACTACTTCAGTTCCTCCTGTGCTTACAGTGCTGAGCCAGATGGCAGTGCATGTAAAGCACTGCGTTGCAGCTTCAGAAGCAATTTTGCAGAGTTTCAAGGAGTCTAATCTCTTAATAGAACTGCAGATTATCTGTGTGCTCTTAATAGGAATCTTTTGTTCCTCTCTCTGCTTCCTTGACGCTGAAAAGTGCAATAAAACTAACTGCATTTCCACTGAACAGAATTCACTCTATTTCAATGCTAGGTGGTGACGAAAATTTTAATGAGCCACTTTGCTCATTATGTTGATTTGGCAGCATCAAACAGAAAACTCATACATCACAGAAAAAAGTCTGGCAGTTATGTCATCTTGCTGAATTTATACTGCTAAATTGAACATTTTCAGAACGCCGAATAAAGAACTAGGTGTTCTTTCATCTTAAAAATTGAGATGAAATACTGAAGTTCTTCTGTAAAGATTCTGAAATGCTTCAACCATTTCACAATAACATCTGAATAAAGAGAAAACGAAACTGAGTTAAACAGCATAAAATGTCTTTCTCAAAAGTAAACACATTACTTCAAAGTGTCAGACAGAAATTAACTGTATTTTTAAACTGATCTGTGATGCATATATATAAATATTAAATTTTTTATTTGAAATAATTAGTCACAATAATGTATTTCTTTTCAATGAAGACTAAAACTCACAACATTAGAAAATATGTCATTCTTTAATTCACTAAAGCATAACTGCCACCTCTGTGATCCCTCTTCATTACCATTTAACATGTCTGTAGTGAGACAATCTGGAGACCAGGTATGATGTCCTTTTGATGCTTTCAATCATTACTTTCTACACACTTCTTTTTCAATTAAATTTGGGCTAAGAAGGAGTTGTATTCTCACTTTTTTTGTCCCTTGTGACAATTAATACTTAAAATTAGTTTGATATTTTTATTCTACGAACATAGATATCATATATGTGTGCAAACATGCTGTCATACATGCTCAGTATCAGTCTTATTCAGACCTTCTACTGTCCAGAATACAGCAGACAATATTTAAGCAAACAGTAACCAGAAGTACTTTTTTTTTTTTTTGTGACCCCTACATATACTTATTTTACGTCCTTATTCTCACCTGGCTGGCATTTTAAGACTTCTTCAAAGAGCAGACTTTCTAAGAGCATGGTTGGTATGGGCTGCCCACGTGGTCTACTCCAGCTCTTTACCTGCCACTTTTGGGCTGCAGTCATCTCTTCCCTGATGGGAGGCTGAGACCATCTCTAACCTTTCCTTTTCTCCGAATTTCTCTATCCATGTATTAAAGCACAGATTTTTTTCCTATTCCTATTTGTTTTCTTTTGTTTTTATTGTTTCAAATTACTTAAACCCCCCAAAACAAAACAAACAAAAAAACAACAAAAAAACCCACCAAAAACCAAAACAACCCTCCCCCCCAAAAATAAAAACAACCCCAAAACATATTTATAACTTAATTTTTAAGAGAAGAAGATGAAAACCTAACTACCTAACAACATCTCTGTCAATTCAATAGATCAGCCCACAAGAGAAGAGAGAAAATGTGCTGCATGGAAACAGTTACCCCTTGCTGTTTATTCCTTGTGCCACCACATGTTCTGCTCTGTCACTCATGCCATCACTTGTTAGTCTGCTATGGTACTGGCATTAGTGTGATGCAATCATCAGAGGTGACCAGGTACCCAAACTTCTGACGTCTGTTTTTCCAGACTGTGCCAGCTTGTTTTTGTCTGTTCACTTGCCATTTTTGGAAGGAATGATTCAAGTTCAATTAGAAGACTACAAAGAAGCATTTGACCTCCAAGGATAAGGCCAGATTCGTGCCATATTTATAAATTTTTTATTACTGTGCTCTTGAATGCACAGTAATACTATGAAGTGAATTGCCTCTAAGCAATTATGGATCCATCAAAACTAATGTTCGTGCTATTTTTATCTTTTACAAACAAGAAATAAGTAGCAGGGAGCATGTAGAGCAGACCATTTTTAGGAATAGATTACTACCTCATTAGAAAGCAGTTTGCATTGTAGAGTATCAGAACATTCTTGCTCTTCATTCAGATTAGGCAATCACGGAGTTAATTGCTTGCTGGCTAGATGAGCCTTCATTAGTTCTGAAGTCAGCTCATCAGTTACAGTAGGGATGACAGTGGAAATCACTGAAGGAAAAAAATACATCATCTTTTAAAAAAATTAAAGCATCAAAACCCAATCTGTATTCTAGCAGCAACTATACAGCTCATGTCAATAAATGATGATATACTGAGCTACACTGGTAATAGTCATAATACCTAAGAATAACAGGAGATACTGAGAAAAAAGCAAGAGGCCACTCTTCCAAGAAATAATGTCAAAGAATAAGAAAAAAAACTTTGCTGACATTATAAATTACATATTTTGACAGAAAGTGGTTTGATAAAAATAAAGGAGATAGAGTTCATGTTGCTGCATTAAAGAGCTTACAGAATGTTATGGTCAGTGAAGACCAGGACAATTATTGATTATATGTACAACAACTGAACCATTAGTAAAATTCCAAAGGTGTCTCTCAATCTCAGTCCTAAAACCAGAAGTCAACGTGGGCATATCTAGCCTATTCCTGTAAGTCATCCATCATTGTTATAGCCACCCAGAGAAGAGCCTGAGTGCTACCCACAGTCACAGCTGAGCTGTGGATTTAAGGCTTGTATACTTTATACACAGTACATAAATGTTATCAGCTGCTCCTGGGATTTAAGAAGAAACTGAGCACTCTGCAGGAACAAAGCCCTAAATAATCATTCATATTCTTTTTTAGTAGAACCTGAAGCAGAAAGCTAATTCACATTTGTTCATTGATTTCATTACAAGGCACAAAAAGAAGCCAGTCAAAAATAGCAGAAATATTTCATTTCACAGCTTTTTGGTTTAACCAGCAAATTAGACAAGAATAGCAAAGCAAATTTCCTTATTTTTAATGTCTGTGATCCTTTCAAATTTTTGAAGAAATTAATTTTACTTCCTTGAAGTAAAGATTATTTTTGTCCTTGTGAAAGCAGTTAATGTTGCCAATTATTTCTTTTCAGGCATGCCTGAAACATTTTAATGGGAAAAATTCATTCTGGTGACATTTTAAAGAAGCGGATTCATGCATTCTTAGTATAAAACTATTCTTTAGTTAGATTAAAGATGCTGGAAAGTTGTTAATATTGCAAGATTAACCTTTACTACAATTTAAGGCATTAAAGCTAACTATTTAAGAGAACAGATTAAGCAGATAAATTTTATTCCCTTAAAATTTTCAAATTATCCACCCAGCAATAAATTATATGAAGCATTTCTTGAAACAATGGAAATAATTTGTAGAGATCAAGATTTTTATATAAAATTACTTAATATACTTTTTTAAATTTAATGAATTTGGGGTATAAAGTAAGAGTCAGGGGATAATTTTTTTCAACTCAAAAACTAGAGTGGAATTAATCTGAAGTTTTGGGTTGGTTTTTTTTCCATTTAGATGGATGACAACAGTGTTCTCTTCTCACGGAATTTGATTGTGATAAATTGACATTTTCTGAGAAAAGTAATCTGACAAATTTTTTCTCACAAACTCAAAAGCTGATGTTTAACCGAGTATTGGCAAAAAGTTTGCTCTTCATGATCATGAATTGCATCGATTGAGGACAATCAATTCCCAGCAATGAAAAACTAGAGCAGCAATATTATTCCATTTGGTCTCAGAAAACTGGAGTAAACTCTCCTAATCTTTACCTTTACAAAGTCTTCTTTGTTCTTAGACACAGATCAAAGTAGGTAACAGAATCAAAGTTGCCTCCAGAGTGAGGAAATTTTCTAGAATTTGTACAATGCTGAGAGAAAAAAAAAAAAGATGTTTTTTACAACAGAACTGGGAAAAAAATTCTATGCTTGGTTAATATAATATGAACTATCTTACAAGAGGAAAGTGTTTGTATAGGTTTTCTGGTAACCAGGGTATAAGCTAACAACCTAAATCATCACAAAGAACATACAATGATAAGAAATTTAATCGCCCATAGTTAATTAACATTATTCCAGCTTGAAATGTCTGGAACAATCTGTATACTATCTGAAGCATCGTCAAAAGCTTCAATGATTGAGCAGCATGAATTTCATATTAATACTTCTGTTTCTAAATTACGAATTGATTTAACTGTGAACCAAACTTTACCTGAGAATTAAACATTCCAAACACCAAATTCTAAATTATTCAGGTCTTTTCCATGTAACAATAATCACAGAATCACAGAATGGTATGAGCTGAAAGAAACCTTAAAGATCATCTAGCTCTAAGGCCCTGCCACTGGCAGGGACACCTTCCACTAGACCAGGTTGCTCATTTAACATAAAGCATAGAAGAATCTATTCTAGACATCCTAAAAAAAGGTTGTAGTGAGATGGGGGCTGGTTTCTTCTGGCACGTCTCTCATGAAAGGATGAGAGGAGATGGCACTAATTTGCTTAAGGGGAGGCTCAGGTTAGATATTAGAATTATTTTTTTGGCTGAAAGACTGGTTAGGCATGGGAATAAGTTGGCCAGCATGGTGGTGGAGTGACTATGAGGAGTGGCTGAAGGAGCCGAGATTGTTTAGCCTGGAGAAAAGGAAGCTCAGGGGTGACCTTATCACTCTCCACAACTGCCTGAAAGGAGGCTCTGGCCAGGTGGGTTTCAGCCTCTTCTCCCAGGCAACCAGCAGAAGGATGAAAGGCCATAGACTTAAGCTATGGGGAGCTTAAGGGGAGGTTCATGTTGGACATTAGGAGGAATTTCTTCACAGAAAGGGTGCTCAGATATTGGAATGGACTGCGCAGAGAGGTGGTGGAGCTGTCCCTGGAACTGTCCCTGGGGGTGTTCAAGAAAAGACTGGAAGTGACACTCAGTGCCATGGTCTAGTTCTTCTGGTGCTGTACTGTCAAAGGTTGGACATTATGACCTCAGAGACCTTTCCCAGCCTAATTGTTTCTGTCTGCAACCCTAAGCAAACAGCAGTCTGCGCCTAATTTCTATTGCATATTTCAGAGATGAAATTTTATTATCAGAACTTCTTACTTAAATGATTGCTCCACAGACACTCAGGAAAACTTCAGAGAATCTTGCTGAAACACAGAATTGTTAAGTCTGCTAATTTGTTTAATCATGGATCTGTAGAAAACTTCAGGTTGAAAGAGACCTCTGAGACCCTCTAGCCCAGAAGATGATCAATTTGGACGTTGGATAGAGTTAGAAAGATCAGGTTGTTCAGCCCCTCCAGCAACAGAATTTTTAGCCTCTCCAAGGAGATAACAAAACTGTCATGATATTTTCCTGACACTGTCAGTCAGCTTCTTCTCTAGCTCCAGCAAGTCCACTTGGTGAGGCTCCTTAAGTTTTAAGGATTTGGATGGTGCTTCAGAAGCATTTATTTCAAGAATGGACATATTCGTGAAAATTCTTTAGTGTCAAGTTCACACACAGGCTCTTGTCCACAGCCCGGCTGTGAATGTGGAATTTTCAAACTTTGTCAGTGGTTAACCAAAATAAGTGGCACCTTGCCAGCTCTGAATGAGAGCAGAGCTGTCTCATGTTTATCTGTAAAACTGACTTTATAGAATGGCTATCCCTAGTATGGTATATGTTATTTGCCTAAGGAGCCTGAAAGAACCATCTGGTCGGTTTTGATCCTCATAGTTATTGTGATGAGAAACTCATTCAGGCAATTCTTCCACAGCTGCAAAAAAAGTGGTGAGACAGGCTGTATTTGTGAGAGGGAAAAAAAAAAGTCAAATGCTGCTAAATATGTTTCAGGATAATAGCATCAATAGCACATCTGATGAGTATTTAGAATAAGCAAGTGCTGAATGCCTTATCAGTGATAACAGAGACAAAGGTTATCGCCATGTGCCACACATCAAACATTGATCCCATTGCAATTAATTTAAGTGAAAAATTGTCTCCATCAGCAAATGCTTTTGCACAACATCAAAGCCTGTTTCTTTGTTGTTCCTTTTCTTTTTATTCGGAAGCTTCGATCTGTCCAACTAAGTTAGAAATCTCTGTTTCTTTTACTTTATTAGTTTCCCATGCTTTGTAATTAACCTCCCAACCTTGGATCCCAAACGGTGAAGAAATTTTCATTGATGTTTTGATAAATGAAGTTTTCTTCACCTTCTGGGATTATTTTTATAGGAATGTAAGTATTTTAATATACGTATATCCAAATCACCTTCAGCCAGTTTTGAACAGGTTAAGAGACCTTCTACTGATTCTACTTTTTACTATTAAAAAATCACTCAAAGCCCATTTTAATGCATGTTCATACTCACTGGAATTTTGATTCTGTGTTGATGTTGCTATTAGAAGGTACTAGTAACAAGGTGAGCTTCGAACAGACAAGAACCTTTTGAAACATGATGGCAACTTAGATAACACACACTGATAGAGTCAGTGTGTCTTTGCAAAGACACAGAAGAAAATAAACTCTTATAATGGGAGAGAAGCAAAATTTTGTCAGAAGCTTCTTGAACACAAATAGAAACAACGGGTCACCTTAGTTATTTGTTAAAAATACCAAGTACAAAATGTGCAAAATAGAAACAGCAATTAGAGCACAGGATAACTGCATTGTGCTCAAAAAAGATCTGGGGCAAACTGTTTGAGCAACAATTATGGGCATAATAAATCAGTTTTAGAGGTCACCAGAGGCTCTGAACAGTGTGAACACAAAGCAAGAATTTCATACACACTTTTCATTTTACTCTGCCCAAGTCACATCGTGGAACTGATTAATTGGTTGTGGTCAATGCCAAAGGATTGACTACAGAAGGGCTAAGGCAAAAATTAGAGTAAGCAACTTTGCTGAGCAGAGCACAACCAGAAAGTCCAGTTTTTTTCCAGCTGACTGTGTTATTATCTTTATCTTCTTTTTAAATTATGGCAAAAGAATTACTATTATAAATGAAAGTCTGGCAGCCTTTTCAAAAGGACAACACAAAAAAATATGACTAGAGGACCAACAGTAGAATTATTATAAGCCATTTTCAAATTATAGGTATCATATATAAAAATACAGCATTTTTATAACTATTCTGATTAGTTTCATGTTTAATTTGCAAAAAAGTTGCTTTCTTTACAGAAAAAATATAGAATTTATTTTTCTGTATCTAACTATTCAATACCTAATATACACATTATCTTTTTAATACATTACATTTTTTCATGCACTTTGAATGAAGATTGATTATATTATAGTGTTGTGAACTAATACTCTATAGCATTCACTGGAATAAGGAATGTTTCATTTAAGTTTACTTGAATTTGCCTTAATTTGTAAGTAAACATGCAGAAACAGTGAGGTATTAATCCAAGAGGATCAATAATCTCAACTACAATTTATGAAGTTGACACACCATAATCCAAAGCCATAAAATTACAGTTTGGTATATAAATGGATCCATAAGAAATTTTAGCATGATGATGTGATTGTTGGCTGACAAGGACACATTTATATGGCTGAAAGTGGTATCCTGCTGAAAAGCAACTCAGCTTGCTTTTGAAGAGACATGTCAAAGCCTTTGGATAACCAGAGCACTCCACATTGAGAGCAGTACAGTTCTTGTGGGAGAATTTCTAGCTGATTATTTGAAGAATTATAATTTCCATAGAGAAGAAATGCTTCTTATGGTTTGCAATACTGTGGCTCTTGCATTCACAACAGATACAGGAAGAGGATCAGGCTAAATAGAGACCAAGAAAAGAGGTGAACAAGGCAGATGGGAGGAGTGACTAAAATACCTTACCCAGGCAGATACCTTAGTCACCTAGACAAAAAAAGATAACTGGTGTTTTCTCTGCTCTTGCATAATTCTGTGAACTTAGAAAACCATACCACTGTGCACTTTTATCCCCTTGTCTAATTTTCCCCTAGTTTTAGAAGTCCTACACAAGGAACAAGTTTCAGAAGTCCTACATAAGTAGAAGAGGTTATATATACTTGCCTGGTGACTTTATACCTTTCACTAGTGCTCTGCCTGCTACAGAAATATGACCAGATCATTCACTACCTATATGGCACTTAGAACAAAAGTCACCCATTTCTAGTCTTGCTTGCTAGTCTAGCCAGTAGGAACTTGAAACAGTGTCTGCTGTTTAGTTAAACCACCTCTTTCCAAATTTATAAATCACAAATAAAAGCCAGTTCTGAAAGATTTACAGTAAGATTTACAAGGCAAACCTAAATAACAGAGCAATAGTTATCCAGATTTATATCAGAGCCTACAAATTGTAGAGCTACTAAAATCCTTCCAGTTCCTGTCATCCAAGTGATATGCTTTGCATGAAATTAAAGCATCCAACTCATTTTCATAATGGCCCACAGCTTTTCCCTACCTCAAGCTTATATATCTTTAGAAGGCAAAATAGTTGTACACCTCTACCAAAGCAGTAAAACATTTATTTATTACCAAATGTGAGAGGAAGGTCTTCTGCCTTTAAAAGCAGCTGCATTGGATTAATAATAGCAACATACTGTAATTTTAAAATGATACAAAAAACCTAAGTAAATCACCTGATGTTGCTTTTGCATCATTTCCATGGAGATGCAGCAACTGGATTTATTTGAAGCAATATTAATTCACATAGGAACAGAGCTAGGAGGAAATATGTATTTTAAATATTGGATATGAAAAAAGGAAAGACATTTAAGGGTCTAGTATGCTCATGGAGGTTTCATTTCTTAATGGAAAATATTCTCCAGTCATATCATCAATGAGCTATGCCAGTAGAGCTGAGTAAAGCATTCTTAAATTATTTTCCTGGGTTTAGACACACTGCAATGTTATGTAGGGCTAGCTTGAAAGTCCAGTGTAATGTAATGTTGGCCAACAGAACACAAAAGAGCAATATTTAAAGTGAATTGAATCTAAGCCCATAAGCGCCAGTGGCTGGTGGCTCTTTCTGGTTTACAAAAATAAAAAATATTTAATATTTCCAATTATGAAATAATTGACAAATATAGAATATGTCTGTAATATTCTCAGGTATCATGTAATATATAACATGACCACTCAACTTAGAATTAGTTCTCAGCGCATTTTCTTTAAACCATTTTTTAACTGATTGGGAAAAGATTTTTGTCCTTTTTAGTGTGACGGTATCGTGCCATCCAGAGGCCAACCGAGCTCATTACAATGTTTGGTTCCTAGGGTTATACAAAAGACAGCCATCTTCTGGTCATCATCAGGTTTGGGCCCTACTTCAGCATTGCAAAATATATTTTTTGCTTAAGAAGACCTGACTTTGGACTGAAATAACATTTATGTCTTACATTACTGTCAACATCTTCAGAGTTGTCTATATGCAGCACTATTGAGTTGGTGGCAAACAGGAAGCTTGAGAGGAAGGACTAATGTGAAGAGTATATTAGCAGAATAAAAGTTAAGAATTAGATAACTAATAAATTAAAGCATTTAGCTTCCCAAAATTCCCAGTTCCTTCACCTTTGTTCTGTCCTGAAAATCACAGTCACTGAATCTCATAAAGTGGGAGCACAATGTCCTCTCAGTTTTCAGTGCCAATAGCCGAAAGTTTATGTTTATATTTGAAAATCCTTAAGAGTTCATTCTCAAACAAAATTCTGCTCACTTACTGAATATTTAATGGTAAAACCAGAACAAAACAAACACACAAAACCTTTAATGCCAGACTATTTATCTTTGGATCTAATATCAAGACAAAGTAAAGCATATAATTCTGATAAGTTATTTTCCAGCCTACATTATATATTCCGTATAATTAGATCAGAATATTTTCCTCTTCTATAAAAAAAAATATTAAATTATTATTAGTTAATAAAAGCTTTCTTCTATGTACACTTTTAATTACACTTTTAAAATTTTGTTTAGAACAACTTTTTTCCATTTTTCCTCCAAAAATGTATGTTAACAAGGTTTATGTTGCTTTACATTGTGACAAAATCATTGCTTGTGCATTGTATAATTATTTTTTTATATGAAAATATTAAAAAGAGGTTTAAGACAAGTGCACATTAAAATAATAAATTCTCATTTCAAAGACTAGAGAAAGGAACTCAGGAATAAAATTAATTCAACATTTTACTTCTCAGAGTGACAACATTAGATTTGATTGACTTCGTTGATGAACCATAACAAAGATTAAAAACCTGATCTCTGTGACAAATTAGTTATTTTTCCAAAACTGGGAAAGTTATCGCCAAAGATTTTTTTTAAGATATGAGAGAAATTACAGGTAAAACTATGACCATGCACCAGTCAACTTCTACTCACAGATTTCCTGGCAATCATCAGATCGATTCTTTAAGTATGGATGAGGAAGTAGGTAATGAGTAGCAGTAAAAGCACAGAATAACATGGCAGGGACAGACTCAGCTGGCAGCAGTGAGCACTGCTGTAGGAGATAAGGGAGTGGGTGAGTACGAGGAGGACTATCAAGGAGTGAGAGAGAGACAGAGACACTTCTGAAACCACACCCTGCCTTCCCTGGGATGGGCCCCAGAGGCAGACAGGATGCAGGATATGGAAGATTCCCTGTTGTCCCACTGCCTGACTGAACACAGTGAGTGACTGAAGGGATAGGGAACAACGGTGACGGGCAATGGTGACAAGTTCCTTCTGCCATAGCATGAGTAGCTCTCCAGTGACCACTCAGGTGCCCTCATGTTGTAGGCATGTGGCTCTGCAAGTGGAACCAAAACACTGATGGTTTAGCATGGAGGTGTCACTGAGATTAAGCTGGCCTATGCATTGTGTCAAAACTGCTCCCATAAAGAAAATTAAATAAGTCACTCTTATAAGAAACTTCCTTGAGAAGAGAGAAGAGAAGAGAAGAGAAGAGAAGAGAAGAGAAGAGAAGAGAAGAGAGAAGAGAAGAGAAGAGAAGAGAAGAGAAGAGAAGAGAAGAGAAGAGAAGAGAAGAGAAGAGAAGAGAAGAGAAGAGAAGAGAAGAGAAGAGACAAGAAAAGCCCAATATGCAGCCTGAACCCACTGAGGGAAATCTGCCTGCTCTTTGAGCCCCACATTAAAGTACACCCTCAGTTGGTTTGCAGATGACACCAAGCTGGGTAGGAGTCTTGATTGCTGGAAGGCAGGAATGGTCTGCAGAGAGATCTGGACAGGCTGGATTGATGGGCCAAGGCCAATCATAGGAGCACAAGAAGTGCTGGGTTCTGCACATGGGTCACAACAACCCCATGCAGCACTACAGGCTGGGGGCAGAATGTCTGGAAAATGGCCTGGCAGAGAAGGACCTGGGGGTGCCAGTTGACAGACAGCTGAACAGGAACCAGCAGTGTGTCCAGGTAGCCAAGAAGGCCAATGGCATCCTGGCTTGCATCAGAAACTGGGTGGCCAGCAGGACTGGGGAAGTGACCAGCCTTTTTAGTTTTGGACTCCTGACTACAAGAAAGACATTGAGGTGCTGAATTTTGTCCAGAAAAGAGCAACAAAGGTTGTGAAAAGTCTGGAGCACAAATTTTATGAGAAGTGGTTGAAGATGCTGTTTAGTGAGGAGAAAAGGAAGGCTAGAAGAGACCTTATCACTCCCTACAATTACCTGAAAGGGGGCTGTAGAGAGGTCTCTTCTTCCAGGTAACAAGAGACAGGACAGGAGAGAATGGCCTGAAGTTTCAGCAGGAGAGGTTTAGGTTGGATATTAGGAAAAATATTGGAAAGAGAGCATTGTCAAGCACTGAAACCAGCTGTCCAGTGAAACAGTAGAGTCAGCATCCCTGGAGGTATTCAAAAGATGTGTAGGCTCAGTGCTTAGGAATATGATTTAGTGGTGGACTTGACAGTGTTGGGTTAATGGTTGGAATCAATGATCTTGTAGGTATTTTCCAATTTTATTCCTTGATCGTCATGGACTCCAGAAATGGGTACAGAGTACTGATGGCACAAATCATGTCAAAATCTTGTGTGCAGCTCATGACCATGAAGTTGCTTAAGCCTTCCTGTTTTTCACTTAAGAGATTCAATGCAGAAAGGTAAGTTTTTTTCCTCAAGGGTTCATAAGAAACAACATGTTTTGGAAACAAATTTTGGAGTCTTCTTCATATTTGCTGTTTGGATTCATTTGTTGAAAGTATCAGGGCAAAGTCTCAAGAGACTTCACTATCCCAGCTCTCTTCAGATCCTCTGTTCCTCTTCTCCAGAAAGTTGTAATGAAAAGGTAGCTTTGAGATTAATATGGTTGTTTCTGGTGAAATAATATAAAGATCAAATGTTTACTAACATTTGTCACATAGCATGTGGTTATCTTATGCTACACGGAGCAAGGGCTTATATTATTTACTCCTCCTTGAACAAATCCTGAAATCATAAGCAATTAAAGAACTTACAATTTACAAGAATTTACAATTTATTTTCTTTACAATATTTGAAATTCTCCACCCTCTAGTATAGCAAGTTTTAAGCAATGAGGTCAAAGGAGTTTAGATCTCTGACTTATGTTAAAATTTTCAAATTAGAAATTTTTTAAATGTTAATTTGAAGAGAGAAAATATTTTATGTGGTTTGGATAGGTAGCACTAATCTTGTTAGAAAAATCCATGGAGACTGTTACATGATCTGTTATGCTCTAACAAATTCATGAGCAAACAGAAGTAAAAAATTTGAAATTAATAGATTATCATTATTGCAAACTATGTTTAGTCATTGTATTTTTTCCTCTATGTTATTCTATGAACTGAAAGACTGTAAAATGAATATACTGCTAAATTAAGCATAAATTATAACTTCATTAAACTGGTCTTCTGTAACTAAGACAAAATTAGAATCCAAAATCTGTTATGATAGATTTATAACAACAGCGATGATCAATCTCAATCAATCATGATACATTGCAATTTAAGCACTAGGTAAATACTGGAGCTGTTTTTATAAAAGTACAAAAAACCTTTATCCCAGTCATCAAATAGGAAAATTCATATTATAAAATTTCATTGTTCTCTTCTCTTTGAATACCATCAGTGGTTTTATTGTAGTTCATTAGTATTCTGACTGTCCCTTGCTGTATTCTTGTCAACTTGCCTGTGTTAGAAAGAGAAAGCTAATACTTTAAAATAAAAAAAATAAAAGTTCATTTTCTAAAGGATCTTTATTCCCTCTAAGTGTCCATGGGGAAAACAAATCCAAAGAAATATTGTTCTGATATCATTTTAATAAAAAAGTGGGATTTCCATTTGTAAATATTTTACAATATTTATAATAAATTTTAGAAGGGCAGATGTGTGGTTCTCTGTTTAGCAATCTCTGAGTTATTGTGGTTATTAAATTCAAATCATGCTTACTTAGCACTCCTTCTGCAGTCTTGCTTCTGTAAAGGTTTATTCACCCACTTAATTGCATACAACCCAAGTAATCATCAATGCGAGTAATCAATACAAAAGTAGGTTTTGATGGAATTATACATTATACCATAACATGTAAGGTTATGGTTCTGGCCATCCACTAGAAAGTTAGAATATAAATGTATCAATGAACAGTAGAACAAAAGCACTCTGGACTTCAAATGAGCATATCTATAAATTTACTATTTACAGTTTCATCCCAAATTTGAATTCTCAGGCTGGTCAAATAGCCAAATTCAGAACCTTCTGTATCTGAATAAGAAGAAGGCACAGGAAAATTTGAGGCTGAGACAAAAATATAAAGAGGAAGACTTTTTAGGCATGGACTACAGCTATCCCTGAAAATTATTATGGATAATAGGACAAACCACGTGGTGTGCAACATGCAGTACAAAAATTGAATTTGGATGCATTCTACATCAGTTTGTACTTCTTATACAGTGCAAATGATGCATCATTCTTCATTTTTTAATGGCCAGTGTTTAGGGTGGGGGGATGTTCTTTATTCCTAATTGTCCTGTTGATTACTTTAAGCAATATTAAGAAAACTGGAATTTGCTTTTTATGTGAGAGCTGAGCTGTTTCCAATTATGCAGAGCATGTCAGTTTTCCTTAGAAGGGTAATCAGTCTATAATGTTGCATTGAAATGTTGACTTCACTTGCAATAAGATGCAGTTAATTAACTTGAAGCAGTATGAAGTTCATGTTAAAGAGTAATTTGAACTGAGTGAAAAGGTAAACTGAATTGAAAATCAAAAGGTAAAACTATCTTTTTATCTTATGTTTTGACTTGCACCAAAGTCTTAGAAAATAACTTCTGAATGCTTTATTACCTTCTTCTGATACCTTTTCTGCCCCTCTTCAGTCCTCTACTTTCTTTAATTTTTTGATAAGGTTAACTTTGTTTAAGACATTTTATTTGTTAATTTGAATCTTCTAGAGTTGATCAGATGGAATCCCTGAATGCCACAGCACCCCAGCACCCCAGTCTCATGTTTCCAGGCTCTTCTCTGAACCAATATTTGCATTTGAAATGTATTTTCTGTGACACATTGGACTCCCCTTTGGTTGATCTAAATGTTAATTTGTGGCATTTTCATCAGGTAGCCTCATCTCCTGAGGAAAAAGAAACATGCAGAATGACATCTCTGAATTTATCTTATCATCGGTAGAAAAAGTTCAGCACATTAAGTAAAGGCAACCAGTTTTTTAATCCTAGAAATTAAAGTAAATATATATCTGGCTTTGTATGCTTATGTGAAAATCGACATCTCAATATTTGATGCTTATATTTTTAGAATTCTGTGGACAATTAAATAATTCAATACTATTTAGGACAAAAATAAATGTTGGAGAGTTTTAATTTATTTCAGAGCAGAAAAAAATCAAATTTTTAATCAGATTAATTCATAAGAGATGGTCCAGATTTCCCATTTTTTCATAGAATAATATCTATCCTCTGAGTATGAGTTGAAAAGGCCAGCCCTAATTTATTCTAACAAACCATTTCTATGGGACAAAATTATTCCTTGTCTCATTAGCTTTCACTATTCAGTGAACTTGAACATATTTCAAGATTAATTTGAAGGATGCAATTTGTTTGGGGAAACTTGCCGCCTGGAAATTAGTTCTGTTTCTCCATGTTCCTTCTTCTCAAACTGGAACTTCATTAGAAATGGTGATTTGGTCTAACAAACGATTTCGATTACTCATAGTTAAATTTAAAAGTTTTACATTCCGAAGGGAACTTCAGCCACATGTATCATCAGATTATGAACTCTGAAGTGCTTTTTTCCATTGCATTTCATAGTGTCTCAGTAGAAAATGGAAGGAGCATAAAGGACATATTTTTCTACTTTTTACCTATAGCTGTGATTCTGATCTGCTTAGAAGAAAGTTAATATTGACTCAGATTTTCAAGCGGGAGCCAAGCTAGTGCTAGAGCACAATATCAAAAAGGTATGCATGGTAGAACCACACAATCATGGAGTAGTTGATGTTGGAGGGGACCTCTGGAGGCCCTGCAGTTCAGACCTGCTGTTTGAGCAGGGCCACCTCTACACAGAACCTCCTGCCTTCAGTAACACCTCTTTCCTCTCACTGGGCACCACTGGAAAGAGCCTGACTCTGTCTTCTTTGCACCCTCTCTTCAGCTGTTTTTACACATGTGGGGTGTGGTTCACCAGTCCTAAGTACAGGGGAAGGATCACTTACTTCGACCTGCTGGCAGCAGACTTCTTAATGCATCCCAGAATGCCATTAGCCTTCTTTACCACGAGAACATATTGCAGGCTCATAGTCCTGCTGAGCACCAAGAACTCCAGTATCCTTTTCTGGAAAGCTGCTTTCCAGACAGTCTCCTGCATGTGCTGGTGCCTGGGGTCATTCTTCCCCAGCTGCAGGACTGTGTACTCCCCCTCGTTGAACTGTACAATGTTCCAGTCAGCCCATTTTTTCAGCCTATTGATGACTTTCTGGATGGCAGCACAATCTCTGGTGTATCAGGGGCTCCCACCAGTTTTGTGTCATCAGCAAATTTTCAGAGGGTACACTCTGACCCATCATTCAGGTCATTAATGAAGCAGCTGAACAGGATTGTACCCAGTAATGTGTTCCAGATGACTCTGCCCTGGCAGGGTGAGTTGCACTAGATGATCTCCAGAGGTACCTTCCAAGAGAAACAATTCTGTGATTCTCTGGGCTTTTTTCAAATCTTTTACCAGTTCAAGAAAGATTTATTTCCCCAGACACCTGTTCATTTATATTAGAAGAACCAGAGTTACAGAAGATGCTTTATGGATCCAAGCCACGTATTGAATGTTTGTGCAAGATCTGTTTAACTAAGATTTTTCTTTATAGGCATAATATTGTGGATCATAATATTGTGGAACCCCTGGATCACACCACTGGCCTTCAACTAGACTTCATGCCACTGATCACCACGGGCTCAGAACATCTGTTCAGCTATTTTTCAGCCCCCTCCACTGAGCTGCTCCTCCAGCCCATGCTTTGCCAGCTTTTCTGTGACAATCTGATGGGTGGCAGTGTCAAAAGCCTTCCTGAAGTATAGGTAGACAATAGCCACAATATCATCTACCAAGCCAGTCATAATACACAATGGGCCAGGGAACATTGAATTGGGTAGCCCCTAATAACTATGATGAGAGAATAGTAGATTCTTCATGTTTTTCCTTAATGAATGAATAATTATTTCAGTAATAAGTTCACAACAGTGGCAGCAGTAGAGAGGAATAAAGACACCATAAATGCAAAACCAGTATCATGATAAGTAGGCAGCGTCTAAAAATTACTGATTGAGCCTTCAGAAAGATCACTTCAGAATAGCTCCGAAGGAATACCTGAAAGACCATAAATAGTTAAAGGCAAAGCATATAGGTTTTTTCTGTAAAATATGGTTTTTTCTGTAAACCAAAAATAAATAGATGCATTAGTTAATATTTTTAATCTTTGTAGAATTTGGAGAAGTTCATCATCATCATCAGTCCTACATAATATTTGATTCTGTCATAACTTCTTCCTTTAATTAGATGAAATGTTAATCTCCCTAAAACCTTACCAAATTCTCAAGAGCTCTTATACAGAGTAATAAATTCTAGCCCAAGACCTATACATATAGGCTACCACTGTATGTAATATACATATATATATATTTATATATCTCACAGCTAAATGTAATGCAGAGGTTTCTGAAGGCTGCTAGTGAAGCTGAAATACGTTAATAATTGCATCTCTGAAACTAAGACTATATGTCATATTTTTTAGTGTACATACACTAGTGGAATTGAGACATATATTGAACTGTCAGGTATGATTCTATGAAATATATTAAATGTGTTAAAAGTGCAGTAAATATTATTGTAGAAGTCAAAGACAATAATTCAATAGCTTTTATGCAAATAAAGCATCAGAAATAATACCAGCACTTAAAAGCAAACCTTTGCTTTAAACCTAGAATATTAATGCTAATATTCAGAATACAATGTAAATCTCTTTTTATTTGAAATGAATTCTCTAGTTCTTAAAATTTCATATTATTATATTTCCTCTAAAACAGATAGTTCATAAAATTCAGGAGTCTCCAGGGCAATTAATTCTCTGGTGGGTGACTAGTTTCACCATTCAAGCTTATTCTTTAAATACAGCAAGATAAAGTTAAAAAAAAAATAGATGGAATGTTAGTAACAATATATCTCATGCTGGAAAACCCATAAATAAATTCTCATGTTACAGTGTGAGGAAACATGCAATGTCCTCATTTAAGCCCACATCTACTTACATTCCTAAGGAGACATTGGATTACGTGTTCTTTTGTGACCTGCTTTACTGAGTGATTTGTGCAGATAATTTAAAATTAAAAAATAATGCAAAGCCTCTGGCACCTATTTTTCCTTGTTTATAAAAAAATAAGTTTGTGACTGCTTTCATGTAGTTGGAGGGAGAGTGTTTGTGTGGAAGGTACAGTGAAGCTTCTACTTCATTTATAAAAGGGATAAGATTTCACAAAATTAAAACTGTCCAAATATTGATAAAATCTTCCCAAAGGAGAAAACCTAAAAGAGTATCTGAAACAATCTTAGAGAAATTATGAAGAGAACTGAAGAAGAATTTAAAATGAGATTTAAACAAATCATATGCCTGAGGAGTAGCTTGTAGACAGATTGCAGAGCCACAGAGCTGGACTTAAAATATTTTTGCTCACCCAGAAAAGCTGCAAAGCATCTAACAGATCCTGAAATTCAGTTCTGTGTACATATCAGATTGAAGAACCATCAGCAATTTCACTGTCATGGATAAGGGAGAGACAGAAAGAAAAAAAATTTAAATTGGTGGAAAGCTTTGTCCATTGAAGAATGTCTTGCTTAGAGTGAGCTGAGTAATGAATGCAGGAAAAAAATTGTCAGGAGGGAGAAACAACTGTGGAAACTGTCTGAATAAAAAGTGAGGGAAGACCAGAGAATTTAAGACAAAAGATGTTGAAAACTTCAATTTTTTCAGCTCAGATGAAGAAAATAAGACTAAATCAATGGAAAGTTCGCTTTTAATGAAAAACAAAACTCACCAGATTTTCTTTAAACTCAATACCATATTTCTACTGAATAATTTGAGAAATTAATAGACACAAATATTTCTAGCAGGAGCTTTGAGGTGTGCAATAAACAATATTATGTCTATAAAGAGAAATCTTAGTTAAACAGATCTTGCACAAACATTCAATACGTGGCTTGGATCCATAAAGCATCTTCTGTAATTCCGGTTCTTCTAATATAAATGAACAGGTGTCTGGGGAAATAAATCATTCTTGAACTGGTAAAAGATTTGAAAAAAACCCAGAGAATCACAGAATTGTTTCTCTTGGAAGGTACCTCTGGAGATCATCTAGTGCAACTCACCCTGCCAGGGCAGAGTCACCTGGAACACATTACACAGGACCCTTTGTGACCCTCTCCAGGAGCTCCCTGGCTCTCTTGCACTGAGGAGCCCAGAACTGGACACAGCTCTCCAGATGTGGCCTCACCAGGGCTGAGTAGGGCAGGAGGATCACCTCCCTCCACCTGCTGGCCACACTCTTCCCAATGCACCCCAGGATCCCACTGGCTCTCCTGGCTGCAAGGACACACTGCTGGCTCATGGCCAGCTTGTCACTCACCAGGACTCCCAGGTCCTTCTCTGCAGAGCTGCTCTCCAGCAGGTCAGCCCCCAACCTGTGCTGGTAGTTGGGGTCATTCCTCCCCAGGTGCAGGACTCTGCACTTGTCCCTGTTTAACCTCATTTGGTTTCTCTCCACCCAACTCTCCAGCCTATGAAGGCCCCACTGAATGAGTTTGTATCACTATCATCATCATCATCATCATCGTCGTCGTCATCATCATCATCATCATCAAACTTGCTGAGGGTACATTCTATCTCTTTGTCCAGGTCATTGATAAACAAGCTGAATAAGGCCAGACCCAGCTCTGATCCCTGGGGAATGCCACTGACTGCAGCCTCCAACTGGATTCTACTCCTGTGATCATGACCTATGAGGTCTGTCATGCAGCTAGCTCTTGATTCACTGTTCATTTAACCCACATTTTCTGAGTTTACCTATGAGGATCTTATACACAGTGTCAAAAGCCTTGCTGAAGTCAAGGAAAGGCAACATCCACTTCTCTTGCCTCCTCAACCCATCCTGCCATGACATCATAGAAGTCTATTACATTGGTCAAGTATGATTTCCCTTTGGTGAAAGGGAAATGTACATTTCTGATTTACCCAGAAACCAATGTACTGCTCGTCAGCCAGATATTGATACTGAGATATTAAAATAGAAATTACCATTTTTGCTATTTATCTACAAAGTTCAAACAAAGAAACTAGATGAAAACTGTCTCCATCATGTGCCCTGCAACAAAACTGGGAGGAGCTGTGGACTCCCTTGAAGTCAGAGATTTCCTCCAGAGAAATCACAACAAATTAGAGTGCCGGGCAATCACCAGCTGTATGAAGTTTAACAAGGGCAAGAGCCTGATTCTGCACCTGGGATGGGGAAAACTGGGGATAGGGATGTATATACAAACTGAAGAACAAGAGGCTGGAAAGCAGTGCCACAGAAAGGGACCTGGGAGTCCTGGTTGATGGCAAGTTGACCATGAGTCATTGTGCCCTGGCAGCCAGGAGAGCCAGCCCTGTCCTGGGGGCACAGCATCACAGCCAGGCAAGGGAGGGATTGTCCTGCTCTGCTCTGAGCTGGAGCAGCCTCACCTCCAGTGCTGGGGGAAAGTTTAGCTGCCACAATATAAGAAATACATTAAACTATTAGAGAGTTCCCAAAGGAGGGCAACAAAGATGGTGAAGGGCCTTGAGGGGAAGCTGTATGAGGAGCAGCTGAGGTCACTTGGTCTGTTCAGCCTGGAGAGGGGATTGAGGACAGACCCCATTGCAGTCACAGCTTCCTCATGAGGGGAGGAGGAAGGGCAGGCACTGATCTCTTCTCTCTGGTGACCAGTGACAGGACCCAAAGGAATGGCCTGAAGGTGTGTCAGGGGTGGTTTAGGTTGGATACTAGGAAAACATTTTTCACCCTGAGGGTGGCTGGATGCTGGGACAGGGTCCATTGTTCCTAGGGAATTGATCACAGCACCAAGCTTGACAGAGTTCAAGAAGCATTTGGACAATGCTCTCAGGCATCAGTGGTGTGACTCCTCAGAGCAATCCTGTGCAGGGCTAGGAGTTGGACTTGATTATCCCTGACAATCCCTTCCAACTCAGTTTATTCTGTGATTCTGTGATGAAAAAGCATTGGAACTGATTACTAATTTCAGTATCTTGGAAGTATCAGTGTCTTGATCTAAAATAAAATGAGAGGGAACCATAGGGCTCTGACACTCAGGGTGTTCTATACCCCTGCACCATGGGAACACGAGAGCAGAAGCATTCTGCTGCCAGCACCAGGCAGGTTCCCAGAGATGGCAGCTGCTCTCATCTTGTACACCATCCTGAGGGAGCACTGTGTGGCAGCACAACAGGGATGGGTATATGTACAAACCCCAGGCACTAATATCTACTGAAGGCATCACACTGCCAGAATACCCTGGTCTGTGACAGATTGAGATCATCCTTTGATTCACCATGGACACTGTCAATAAAATATGTCAATTTTCCAAAGGTGTCTTTTTGTACCTGGCCCACTGGGAGAAAGAAATTTCTGGGCGCAGCCCAGAAGGACAATTGTATCCTAGGCTGCATCAAAAGCAGTGTGATCAGCAGGTTGAGGAGGTGATTCTGCCCCTCTACTCTGCTCTTATGAGTCTTCATCTGGAGTACTGCTCCAGCTCTGAGGTCCTCAGCCAGGAAAAACCAGGACATGTTGGAGTGATTCCAGAAAAGAAGCACTAAGAGGATCACAGGTCTGGAGAGGGCTTTGGTGATATCTCATTGCAGCATTCCAGTACCTAAGAGGGTAGACCTGAGTGCAACTTCTTGCAAGGGCATGCAAAGGAAACTATTCTATGATTCTATGGTGTAGTAGAATACCAGCTGCTGAAATCCCCTACCAATTAACCAAACAAAAAGCTATTCAAAGACAAATGAAAGCCTAAACCAAAATAAGAGGATTATAGTTTCTAGTCAAATTGGGAGAAGTGTCACATATGTGTAGTGCAGTATCTTAGCCTGTTAGAAAACTGTCAAAAATACCACTCAGTAGAGACAAGACCAAACAAATAACACTTTTAAATCTTATACAGCAATATCTGGAACTAAAAGCAACATATCACAGACTATTTTTAAGGGATGATTTTTCACATCATTTGGCAAGAAATAGGCAAACTCTTGTGTATATCTGTATGCCTTTGAGTGTGTGTGTGATCATGAGCAGCTATGAGTTTCTGTGTGTGTATTCACTTACACATATGTGTTGGATAGAGAGGATGGGTACAACAGCCTTGTCAACTACAGCAGCTATTTTTTAAAGATAAGCAGCTGTTTCTGTCTCAGGACATGAAACACATCTACTGCACCAAAAGGTTCTAATACTCCATTAGCCGTGTCAGACACTCCTCTCAATAGTTAATCCATGGCTCCACATCTACCACATAGATGCAGTGTTGTCATAATATAAAGGGTGCAATTACCTGGGCATTAGAGTTTTAAAGTATTTAACCACTTTAAGTGGATAATTATCCATTAATCTAAAGATAACATCTGATTGCCTACTGCTGAATTCTGCAGTAATTATATGTTTATCCATATTATAAAGTAAAATAAACCTTTTAAGATAATAGCTTGTTTCTTAATAAGTTTACAAATGCATCATCCACTATAATTTCTCAGACAAGTTTTTAGTTTTTTCTTTGTAGAATGGGATCAGTTTGAATGAGCCAAAAATTTAGTGCTAATGTCAGTTTTAGCACATTGCAGTAGAAAACAATCAAGAGGAAGACACATTCATTCTTATTTCAATGCACCAGGGATATTGAAAATGGTAGACTGAGTAATAGATCTTATGGGGAATCTGCTCCTTGCTTTTCTGCTTGTACATTTTGTCAACCAGTCTGTAAGTTCCAAGGTCAGTGACAAGTTAATGTTCTATCACAACTATGTTATGTTTTAATAACAGACATCATAGCTCTGTGTTGTAAGAACACATGTCCTGATTCTTTTTATGAAGCTTTAGCCATTACTGAGACAGGACTTATAAAAATTTATAACTGCAGGAAATTTCAGTAGTACCAGGAAAGATCTCTCATGATTCCCATTTGGCATTTTTACCTGCTTCAGTGCGAGAGAAAGGGTAGCTGGACACAAAGTAGATATGACATTGAACAATTCAAAAGTACAACACAAAATATAGGTTATGGAAAATCATTGCTCTTATTTAAAACATGCGTGAATACACAAGAAATGGCAAAAGTAATTTTAAACGTTTCCAGAATTTTATTATTTATGCTGCACTCAGGACAAAGAAGAAATACAGTAGAGGAAAAAAGTTGAGACAAAAAAATGTTGTTATTATTTCTTAATAAATTTTCTCTTTGAAATTAAGAAAAGCTTTAGGGGAAAAGTTCATTTTGTCTGTTAAACTAAAATATGTACTTCCTTAAAACAGAAAAAAATCCTGAAATAAACTTCTTTCAAAAGCAGCGATATTGGTGCCTACAGACTAAGTGTACATAAAACAACAGAATGATTTTCTGTTAACAATTAGATTTCATTATTTTTATTAATGTGCTGAATTGCATTTATGAAATTCAAAGCTGTCAGCAAGATAAGATGGATTAAAAGAAAAATAAAGAGATTTAATAAAAATGCCAAGTGATCTTGACTGATAGAAGGAAAAGACAGTTCTGAGTAGGGACAAGCATGGTGCTTTACGATGAGCACAAAGCAGCTGCATAAAGATATCATGGGGATTACCAGTAAAAATCTGGCTACAGGAATCACAAGCTTCTATGAATCAGTAACATCATACTGATGCAAAAAAGGACAAGTATGTATATATCTTCCTTGGATGCAGAAAGAATAATATAGCCACTGTGAAAGGAAAATATTCTTTATGTCTGAGGAAAATGATGGAGAAGATTTACCCACATCTTAACATCAGGATTCCAGTTCAAGGAAAGTGGTGCCTGAGAGAAGGAGTCCAAAGGAAGTCATGGTTATACGCTATAGACCTCTGAGCATGCTCTGTAAAGCAGGCTTTTCAATGAACTAGAAATATTTAGTCTGAAAAATAATCGAATGGAGATACAGCAGTCTTTCCACGCATAAAACATTGCTGAAAGGACTACTGCTCTCAGTAGTCACAGGACAAGAAATAAGTCTAAATTCCAGCAAGGGAGGTTCCAGATGGATGTGAGGGACAGGAAAATGGAGCATGAAAATGGGTTGTTTAGAGAAGTTATGGACCTTCCTCATAGAAAACTCATTAGAACTGGCTATCCTGGGTTCCTGAGGCATTCAGTCATATGTGACAGGTCTGCTCACATGTCTCTGATCCACCAGATCTGGCTGAAGAGTACAAGTCCCAAAGATATTTCATTTAGTTGCAGGAAGACACCTTATGGGCAAAGGTGAAAGACTTCACTAGAATTCCCTACATTATGGGGAATTGGATGTTTTGAACTCAGTCTTTGCTAGAACAAAGACACTCTCTGTGAGATCAGACGTGACACAACTGTATACGAAACCTAGTTTCATTTTCATTGATTCCACAATATTATGGATAGACAGAGGGGTTTTAAGGCATGTGGAGTTTCAGCTCTATGTTTGCTTCATTTCTGACTGTTTACAGCTGTCCTAGGTGACATTCAGATCAATCTGAATCTAAAAATTAGGCTTAAATTTTGTTTTAAAAGTATTTTGACATACAAATTAACTTTCTGCATGTGCTTGTTCTATGATGGTTTTTCACCTTAATTCTGATTCTTTCTCTGTGGGATTAGAAAATCTGAGAAACCACTACCCAAAACTTTCTGCAATGTCAAGCATTTTCTCATCATCAGAAAGATAATAATATCTCTGAGTTGTTCTGGGGTGGGGACATCACAGGATGATCCACTATGTGTGTTTCATGATGGAACTATGTCTGGTCTCCTAGGACCTACTGTGTTCATGATGATTTATCTCAAGCCTATCTGTCACTTTCCCATTAAACAGCCATGACTAAATCTAAGAGTTGCATAATCCAGCACTTATATTAGAGCAATTTTCTATATGTATATGGTGCTCCCCAGTGCCTTGATCAGTATAGAGCTATACGCTTTTGAAACACAACTGGCCTTTTTTATATTTTAAGCAAATGGTAGGCACATTCACCCTTCCCTTGCCTTGCCTTCCCTTGCTTTCCCTTGCCTTCCCTTGCCTTGCCTTCCCTTCTTTCTTGATTTAGTTGTCAGCTATATCTGGCTATATATATAGAAGGCTTTTCATGCTAATGTATACATTTAGTTTTATTTCTAAATCAATAGCCTGAAATCAGAACAGGCTGAATTAGCAGTATTTTGCTCCCAAAAATGTAACAGTTAATGACTGCATTACAGAAATTTTGTATTATACCAACTGAATTCTTTATGACTTACTGTTTTATAGAAGAAAAAAAACCATATAAAATGTTGAAGACAAAATGGGAAATAACTAAGTTCTTAATTTTTAACTAGTTTTCATCTGCATAGTATTAAAAATGTTTGTTTTCACAGACAAACGTTTTCCTTTTGATACAGGTAAGTATAATCCTGTGCTGTATGTGTGAGCATGACTGGCCATTACTTTGAATTTCTGATGATTGTTGAAAACTTGCCTTAAACAGAAGATGCGGTGCCAAAATGTGAAATGTCCATTGGAAGCTCAGAAGAAAACACATGTGCTCCAGGTCCCTCAACCAATAGTCCCAAGGCCCTGAGGTCCCTCTTGATTGTCTGAAGCCTTCTTGATGCTTCCCACCTGGAAAACCAGGAGCAGGTAACAATCAGTGGGCTATAATAGACTGGGAAATTTCTTGGTGATGTCCCTTACCCAGACACCAGAAGGCAACACACATCCCCATGGGTTGGACCTGGTTGGCATATTTGGACCTCTGTTTGTCTCAGAAGGCAGTCAACAATGACTACTCCCTTCTTTTTGCCTTAACTGAGGATGTTGTGATACAGAGGGTAGGCTGTTCTGCCATAGGTGACCCTTCCAAAGCCAATGGACATTCAGCCACATTCTCATTGCCCTGGTCCTCAGATTCCAGGGCCTGACACCTACTACATAAACTCACTTGTGAATGTGAGGTAGGTTGGAAAGGGATGCACCTGCTAACATGAGCAGACATCAGTTTTCATTCCCCTACATCTCTCAAGGTCCTCTCTTTCTGCCTGATGGTGAAAGGGTAGAGGATCCATTGCTTCTTGTGAAGTGGATGGCAAATGAGTCTCTGTTAGGCACGGTAGAGTGTCAATCTCTTCCTCAGAGTCCCTTATCCTTTTTAGTCTTTCTACTTCATCCCTCAGCTCCTCCTGGAGCTCCTAGGCTAAGCAGATTGTGAACCTGAGCACACCTCAGGCAGCTGCTGTCCCTGCTGTCCTCAGAGAGCAGCACCAGGCTCTGGCACTCTCTGCAGCCTGAGACACAGACTTTTCAGCCACTTCAGAGCTGCCTCTGAGTCATGACCATCACTTTGTGCTTGGGAGCAGGGGAGCTGGGGTACCTCCCTCTGCTCTGCTTTCAAGGTCTGGTCATGTGGGAAAGCTTCCCTTGCTTCTTCAGCATGATTCTTTACTCAAGAGAACTTTTGTCTGTGCAGTTCACTTAAGAGTCTTCACTGAAATGGTCTCTTCTGTTTCCCAAGAAGGAAAAAAAACAGAGCCTTTGAGCAGGGAGGGAGACAGACTTTCCACAGTGAATGAACTCATCAGTTTTGCAGCCGTGGCAGAAGTTATCTGCTGAAATGCTCATTTCAGCACCAGGCTTTTGGAAGCACCAGGCAACCTCAGCTCCACTGACAGGGATGTGTGCTGATGCACAGGAGGTTTATCACTCCTGAGAAATCTAGACCCACACCTGCAAAAGTGTGTCAAAATCTTTCCCTATGCTGTTTGTAAATATATGTGATTGAGGGTTTCAAGCATGCTTCTCGAACATTCTTCTTAATCCTTAATTCTTCTACAAGGAGGCAGAGGAACAGTGATGACAGACAAAGTCAATTTACTTCAATAAAAATAATGCTCATCACTCACATTGTATAGCCTCAAAACTTGTTTTGTTTGTAGCAAAGGATTTCAAGCCAAAAAATTATGACTAAACATATCTAAATAACTTAGAGAGGTCTGAAAGCCAGCTTTCTTCCAGTTTAACACTTTAACACTGCCTTTTCCATCCATAACATTAATATATACCCATAAGGAGAAAAAAAACAAAACAAAAACCTTTTGGTGGAAAATAAGAGATAATTTATAATTCTGTATTTAGTTAAAAGCATGTCTGAGATTAATGACTAAAATATTTAATTGTACTGAAATAAGCTTGATTATATTCAGTTTTCTTAATTTAGAAAAAGAAAACGTATTTTCAAACATCCTGCACTATTTGTTCACAGAACAAAGAAACATGAGAAAAATAAGAATTTCTAAATATTAGGTTTTAAGGATATTATACAGTTCCTTGTGATGTTGTTTCTCTAAAATTCCTGTTCTTCCACCGTTAAATGCCTGCCAGTTGACACCTGAAATACAATATTGCCATTGGGGATACTGATAGGTAAAGCTACCAACAACTTAGTGGAGTAACTATTGTAGTTTCAACTGTGACAAAATTTCTGCTATCACCATTACTTTTTTGGCAAAGCATAGAATTCCCTTGCTTGCCAAAGTACTTTCAAGGTCAATGACAAAGCATTTACTGTGAATTCCAGAAGCTGTTTTTATTTTAACAAAATTTATGATAAAAAATAGCCTAGTTGCTAAGCTTAAAAGACCCACAGAGCCTCTCAGCAGGTGGAAAAGTACAGGACTAATAGTTTGGAGTGAAAAAAACAAATAAATTACATTAAGAAACAATGAAAATTTATAGAAAAAGTATTTATGACTTCACTTGTCATTTGCTCCCTCTACAATTCTCTCTATTCTGTTCAAAAGATATAATTTATATTTTTTTCCAAAATTTAAATTTCACTAAATTAAATCTCTATTTATAACTATGAAAATGAAAGGGAAGATTTACTTAGGGCTTAATATACTTCTGGGACCAAGTCTTGAACCTATGAATACTCTGGAGGCATATGTTAACAATTTTGTAAAGCAGACGTTTTAGCACTGCAGTTAGATATATAATGGAGTACATGTGCTTCTCAGAAAGTGATTAATAACAATTTTATGACCTTTGAAACAGTATTAATTAGTGCAATTGTTTTCACACACAAAAATTTGAGAATTTCTGTACCCTGTTAGTTTGGAGACTAAAGTCTGAGAGGATGTACTCGAATAAGACTATGCTTGAAAGGTAACTATACATTTAAATTCTTTACAGTTAAAAGAAGAGGTCATTTTTTAAAACAGAATACACCTCACATAATACTTAGGGGACAATGTAACTGCCTTTCCTAACTCTTCTTTTAGTTGATTCCTGCATCAGAAAATGGTGGAATTTTAAGGGCTTGACTTAATTTTGCATGACCATAACTAACCCTTCTCGGCCTCTTCACTGACATTATCTGTCTTTGGAGAGATCATTTTACTGAAGGACATGCATGCAATTGCAAGAGAAAGCCTTTTCTTTAGTGGTGATCAGGGATCAGTGTAAAGTAACTTCTCTCTCTTGTTTTCTGGAAAATTTTTTATAAGCTCTGAGGTTGTACTGAAAGGCACAGTACTAGGAGGCTGTGATAGTCTGAATGTGAGGGCTATGCCCTATTTAGAGAAATATTTCTTATGTTTTTAATGTGTTTATGAAGTTATCTATGAAGAACAACATAATATGACTTCTGCTTATTCAGAGACTAGCGGAGAAGGTACGCTATATCAGTTTTTGGAGTCTCTTGAAAATTTGACTCAGAAAAAAAAGAGGCCCCCTGTGAGATCTTTAAGCTGTGCTAGCAATGAGGAATGAGACAGGTGATATGGCTCCCTAAGCATGAAGAGTACAGAGGTGGATGCAGACCAAAGAGATTGCTCAGACTGAATGCTGCAAGAAGCTAGAAAGCAAAATATACAGATTTCCTAGAGGACTCTAAGAGTAGTTAGCTATTCAGAGCTGTTGGTACAGCACTAGATTATCACTGATGTTCTAAATCAAGCCAGCTGGGATATGCAAGGACAAAAATCCCTTCATTTGCAAGAAAGACCTCATATGATCAAACAGAATTGTATTTGTATAATGAGACTGGATCTTGTTGGTTCTCAGTGTGCTTTATGCTTTTCTCAATTAGGAATTATTTACTTCAGCTTCTAATAAAAGGCTGAGAATCTTAATAAAAGACCACATAATAATCTTGGAATGCAACAGATCTTGCAGGTTAGTATGATGTCAAAATTAAAATATTAATTAATCCATTTTCCAACACAGAGATTGTGAGTAACCTCACACACTTGACCTCCCTTCAGGGAATGAGATACAAATGCTCTTAATGGAGTCAGGTGGCATGAATGATGCTGTGGGAAGAACCATTGAAATACGTGGTTTTCCTTTGCTCTCAGTTGTGGAGGAAGAAGAGAGCATTTGAGGCTTGTCTGTACAAAATCTAGCACACTTGTTTTTTCACTTTTGAATGCCTTCAGCATTACAGTGGCAGCTCAGTATACTGTTCCCATTTTACACCACCTTTGTGAGCTGATAAAAGCTGAACATGCATTGAGTTTTAATAAAAAGAGCAGGCAGGGATGTGAATGAGATGATTTCAGAAACTGCCATTGTGACTTTTTAACATCAGGATAATATATTTCTGAATTGTGTAAGAAAATGCTGCTTAAAACTTTCTTCTGAAAGAAGAAAATAACTACTTCCTCTAAAGGAAAATGAAGTTTTATTTTTACAATAAAATATCCCCAACCTCATCACCAAGAACAAAACAAACCATGTGCACGACGTGCAAAATATAGTAAATGTCAGATGTTTCTCCTATAACTTGTTGGGTTTTTTTAAATTTTCTGTACTGCTTCTTCATGTAAAGGCAACATTCATTATATATTTTATTTTGGAATGCTGTGAAGGGTCAGTAACATGTCTACAAGTCTAGCCATCCAACTGGGCAATTCCATCCCTTTGACTGCAATTTCCTACTTCATTTCACTCAAAGCAGATTTCTCCCTCCTCCCTTTCTTTTTGTATGTGTTTGGCCTCTGAACTGGAAAAAAACCCATCAAATATTTTATTTAAATCTGTAGCTTACCCATCTATAATTTTCTTCAAGTTTCTTCTAGAAAGCGTCTTGTGGATAATCTTGCTGTCTAAAAGATTATTTGTATAATGCACTTGGAATAGACAATACATAAACAGAGAATCACAGCTGTGATATACCAGGTGGTATCAAAGTCCTGTTGGTCAAAACAGAACCAGGAAAAAAAATAGAGAAAAAGATTTAATAAAGAAAAGGCATTCTCAGCTTTCCCTTCCAACCACTCACCACTCTCTCCCCCTGCTCCTCTTTTCACAGCAAAAAAATTATTAGCATGTGTTCTTTTTAAGCAATTTCCTTCTCCAACTGTCCTGGTCAGCCTGCCAGTCACGGAGCTTCTCTCATAACCTGTCACTGCTCTTATCCTATAGGCACACACGAAATCCCTTTCTCCAGGACAATTTGTCTGTAGCTGTGTTACATGAACAAATTTACAGAAGATGGTCTAATGAGAAAGAGAGAATTACTTTCAATGCTTATCAACTTCTCTCAGAAATAAACTTGGCTTTCAAATGCAGCTTTAGTCAGTACTCCCAGCAAACCTTCTCCTCCACACAATTTCTTTTTGTTCTTGTGTCTTTGTCATCAAATTATGGGCAAAGTCCCATTCCTCTTCTCATAGAGACCTCTGGCATCATGGACTGTGCTTGAAACAAAACCAAATTGCCATTCAAAGAAATGCAGCACCCAAAATATCCATCCAACCCAGTAGATAATGGTATACTTGTTGCATGCTTTTGTTGAAGCCTTTGCAAAACTATTAATATTATTAAAATTTCTGTTTAGTTCTCATTCCATGCTGGCTTGTTGAGAGTCTCTGGTTACCTTGGCACTCAGGGCTCAGGAGAATGTCTGGTGAGTCTGAACGTGGTAACACCTGACAGACAGCACATCTCCACTGCAGCAGTTCCATGACTCTTGTCATGTAGATGGACTTCACACTCACTGGCAGTTAACTCTTTTTTTGTTTTTTTTTTTTTTTTTTTTTGACAAATTTGGAATGGGCCTCTCTGAGGGTGTGGTGAGATGATACTGATTTTCACTTCTCCTAACATTATATTCTGAATACTTTCTAAACAATATGCCTCTATTGCAGTTTGCATATCTCTTCTTCTTCCATCTACTTTTTCTAAGCTTTTCAGTTCTTGTTCTGTTCAGCTCCACCACAATGTATGCCTAAGTGGCACTAAAAGGGAGCTTTCCAGGTCTACTTTCACCATTTCAGATATAAGTCATTAAAAGATCCCTCCCACCTCCAAATGTTAAAAGGGATGTTAAAAGGGTGCTGCAATCTCAAAGAGACCAATACAGTTGTACTATCTACATGGAATCATTTAAATAAAAAAGTGACAGTTTATTTTCATTATGAAAATAAACACTATTATTTTTGTATTATAAATGCTTATTACTGCAGTTCTTGGCAGGCTGCAATATAAGCTATGCCAGACAAAAATAAGAATTAATCCTTATCCAAGTTGCTCAATTAATTCAACGAATCAATTTAATGTTATTTCACTTATTGTTCTCTTTTTTTTCTCACCACAACCACCAAAAAAATTAAATATCAATTCTTGTTTTATCCAAAAGACTGGAAGGGTTGTGATCTTGGATCTGGAAAGACTGAATTTAATGTGCTTTTGTTGGTTAGGGTCTACTAAGTTAACATATCAAATTCTCATTTTCTCAGTCTTCCTTAGTACAAAGAGCACATCACGATCCACTGGGGGTTAAACCTGAAAGCTTGGAAAATCTTTGGAACAAAGTGGGTTTTTTGTTGGTTGGTTGGTTGGTTGGTTGGTTGTTTTTTTTTTCCTTTTTTCCCCAGCTTGCCATTGATGGAGCTGATTGAAAGTAAAAAATATCAAAATTTTAAAAGATTAGTTGCTTTGAAAATTTTGTTATTTTGGCTAGGGATGATCATAATTCTTTTGTTACAATTTTTGTGCAGTGAAAAGTACAGTATCTCTGCTCTCTTAAAAAGTCTCTTAAGAGACTTTTTCCGCCAAAGTGTTATTTATATATTTAAAATAAATAATCAAAAAATATGGTTATTCTTATCAAAACTTCTAATAACACTTTTTTGTATTACTCTCTCTGTAGGAAATAATATTGAATTGTCATAGTAAATGGATATTTCATCTAAATACAAGCTTTAAAATCAGACACTCATAATGAACAGAAAGCAGAGATGTCTGCCAAATTTGCATTAAAAAGTTCTTAAATTTTTTTATAAATTTTTTATAAATTCGTAAAAAGGTGAATTGTTCTGTTTTGACCGTTCACCTTGAGAAATGAAAAGTTTCAGGCCTTGAACATGAAAGTCCATCCTCATTTTTCTGATTTATTAGCTACTGTGTAGCTAATATTAACCTACACTGCTGTGCAAGTTTCACTTTGTTCAAGGTTAGTACAGTATTAAAGTCAAAACATGTAACATGTAAGAGACACAAAAGAAGTCAAATTAAGAAATCTTCTGTTCTCACATTCCTTCATGTTACTTCAGGGACTCTTCTTCTATGTTTACACTGACCAATGACATATTTAAATTAGGATTTAAGGTCATTTCTTTCATACTTGCAAGTTCAGTACATGCTAAAAAACTTCCAAAGTAATGCTCAATTGAATTATGCAGTAGGGTAACTAATGTTCATGCTTTGATCTTCTTGAAAGCAGGCAGAGGTTAAAGCAAATGAAATCTAGAATGGATACAGTAGAGAATGAACAGAAGCTCTTAAAAACTCAACATTTTCCCCCAAATCCCTAGGTCTCAGAAGAAATTTTTCTAATTCTTATGCATGCCTTAATATCCTGTTGACTTTCTTTGACTATGGATTTCTGGAAGAATAATAGTGGGCTTTTGTTCTCTCATCACACTGGGGGAAGAAAAACTGGAAACTGAAGGTTTTGGAATGCTTTCTCATGGAAAATATGACTGGAAAAATCTTAGCAGTAAAACTACAAACAGAAGTGGAGGAAATGCAAAAATTTTTAAATCATAAATTATTTTGCACAAGTATCTGATGCACTGGTTCTGAGTTCCTTTTCAAAGGCTTGTTAAAAACGTGAACATAAGCCAATGCTTGTGTTCATTTGCTCTGTATCAGCCCGGTGTTACTCAGGTTACAGAGTGAAATGTTTGAAAGTTAACACAAGGCATAACTCCCTGTCATTGCACATAGTCCAAGGACAATCAAAAACTCTTTATGAAAATCCATAGTATGCCAAGTAACTAAAGGCTGTACTACAAGCACTTCAGGAAAGAGGTGGCTTGAGGACTGTGTAATCAATCTGAATTCTGATGTGTCCAAATCCATCTCTCAGTTCTCTTCCTTCTCCTGCTTTTGCAGTAATGGGGCACTTCCAGGCAGCTTGGTGTGGCTGCTTTATACATTGCTTAGAAGTACTACAAACCTGGTCTGGGAATGTGCCAGCATGAATTTGGCACGCAGCCATAACTTTTTTCCTGAAGAACAGAAGTTAAGAGAATAGACATTTCATTTCTTTGTACCTTCAGTCAAATAGGAATGTAATTCCACAAAAAAAGAGAAAACTCAGTCTTGTGAGCTTCACAGATTTCCTCCCTTCATGCTCCCGTGTCTGCAGGAAATAGCAGAAATGTGGACATTTTGAAAAACTTCAAATAGGAAAGTATCAGACATTTTGAATATATAAGCTCTAACAAGCTACTATTATAATATTCAGAAAAAGATTTTCTGAACTCAGGTCTTGACACAAGAAAGAATGTGTCATTCACTATTAAAAATCAACTAACAAGTAAAAAAGCATTGAAAAGCTGAAAAAAATAGTACCAATAGATTAAAAGAAGTCCTGTTTGGTCCCTCTTTCTGAAAGCATCTCTATAAAATAGGCTTATTTCTTATGCAAACATGCAAGGCAAAAAATCCCATAACCTAAAGCAAAATTTTATGAGGTAAAAATCCTCAGTAACTTCCTACATAGGACATAAATGAGGGACTGCACATTTTTCAGCATGTAAGTGGAATTATCTTTTTGTAAGTTATACATTAGACCACTCAAAACCCAAATGCATTCACACACACTGGTGATAGCAGAATAGGCCTCCAGCTGCACAGCTTTATTAGAAAGAGATATGGTAGAGCACTACAGGGCTTTGTAACTGCTGTGGAACAGAGAGAGATTTTCACCTGCTGCTGTTATGGCCAAGCTGTAGTAAAACATGATCCTTGGTAAAGTATTCATACATATAAATATATACACACATATAAATCTATAACCAAGTGCATAGGTTGTTTAAAATGCATCAGGAAAATGATGTAAAAAGCATTATATAACTGTTATTTAGAAGGGGAAAATATTTTAAAAAACCCATAAAATTAAATGAAATAAAAAGAAGAAAGCCAGCCATTTCAAACTTTTTTACAAGACCAGAGAAAAACTAGTAAAATAATTGGTTCATGTGTTGGACCTGCCCATTCAGTCCTTTGCAAAACCCAAACTGTTTATGCCTCATAAGAAAACAGGAAAGTGTGAAGAGACTTCTTCCTCTGACACTACACTGTGACTACATCCTAACAAAGGCTTTTGGGGTTTTTTTTTTTGGTTTTTTGTTTTGTTTTTTTTTGGGTTTTTTTTGTTTTTTTTTTGTTTTTTTTTTGTTTTTTTTTTTTGTTTTTTTGGTTTTTTTTTTTTTTGTTGTTGTTGTTGTTCAGAGGACCCCTATTTAAGTTTTCTGAATACCTGGCTAGTTACATGTCAACGATCTTAAGCATATTTTAGGGGTATTCAGAGGAGATCCTCTGTTACCTTTTTTATAGAGATTTGATCCAATGTCACAGTAACCATTGAATACTTGTTAGAAATTGCCTGATTTAGAAAGACTATAATGAAAAATGCCATCAATTAAAATTTATGGTCACTCTCTCCTCAAAGAACAAATGCATCTCTAGGAAGATTTTAAAATGATGAGTTTTCTTCTTAGTTTCATGTAGCAGTATACATCTTTTTGATGATACATAAGTAGGATTTATATTTTTATGGTTTAAGCTGGCATTCCTATTGGGCTCATCTTCCACCTTTCTTCACTAAAAAAAAAAAAAAAGAAAAGCATTACTTCTAATAGTAGGCAGTAAATGAAATAATGAAATCATTTCATTGAGTTTCCTTTAAACAGGGTAGGAGTGAAAAAGAGACTGTTTTCCATTTCTCTTCATTGGCTGGGATGGTGTGATGACAACAAGAGCATGGTGTTGGGGTGAAGAAAGTGTGTCAAACCTGCCTTTATCAATTACATACTGTGGAACTAAGTTGGAAGTTTTCATATTGCTGAAGAGGGAAGATTTCGTTTCAGATGTCTATGATGTTTTATTATTAGAAGGTAATTTTCTGTAAGCATACTTATCTATAGAAGCTATTCTGAGTACAAGACTCCCTAGTAATAAATAGCAGTGAGCTTGTAGGTTAAGTTTAATTTAAAAAATCCTAGAATCTTTGCCAAAACATAGTATTTTGGCAAAGGTAGAATATTATTGGTTGTGAGATATGTTTTTAATTGGAAATGAAATGCAAGACTTATATGTAATAATAGTAAAGACATTACAACCAAAGATGATCTATAGTTAATATTTTTGTGCATGTGTGTAGTGTGTAAAATTGATAGCTTAATGTATTAAATTATAATCTTACAAAAGGAATATTAAATAAGATATAAAGGATACACTGAATGAGTTTGAAGGTCTTTCTTCCAAGGTTTCACCAAAATGATAGTTCTGAGAGTTATATGACCCTCTTTTCTGGTCTCCATTAAGCACAGAAAGTAAATAAGCAACTTTTCTGATTCTAAGGAGAGAGAATGTTGAATTTTCCACTTAATATATGCCTAGGTGGCTTTCTGCTGTGACTTTCCTTAATAATCTTAATGTGACCAGTCAGGAATGGAATCAGCAAAACTCTGAAGAATTAATTAGGATCTTTTCAATATAATGCAATCTAGTTGTTAAGGTTATTATCTCACCCACATTTAGGGTTGTTCTACTGCCCACCAGGCTCTGAAAACATCACCTGCAAACTCACACCCACTATTAATATCTATTTATTGAATTCTGGGAAACGATCAAGAGTGATGTAATTCAAAAGCCTTGTTTTAAGTTGCCCTTCTTTTTAATCTTGGCACACACCTAACCTTTATCACCGTGCTTGTCATTTCAAACAGCCACGGCCTTCATAGAGGATGAATGAAATATGCTATTTGTAGCAAACTTCTTCAGTATGTTTAAAATTAACAAGCTAGGGACTATAAAAGAGTATCAAACTTTAATTAATAAATATTTTCTAGCTAATAAGGCCTTTCAGAAAAGGAGTAATTCCAGAAAGTGCTGGTCTTAGAATATGAATTTCAGATTCATAGGAGGAAGAAAAAAAAGTGTTTTCAATAAGACAACAGCTAATGGAAATTGTGTAACAGTTGCAATTATCTCACCTTTTAAATGAATAATAATTCTCGTTCCTGATTAAAATAGTCTCATATTTAAAAGGTGAAACTTAGATCATCTGTAGTAAAGAAAAAAGAAAGAAAAATACAGGTTACAAAGAGCAAACATTAAAATCACGTTCCAATAAAAGATGATAGGCAAGTAATAGCATATCTGACAGCCACAAATGGTCAACTCAGAAGCTTCCATCAAATTATTAGAGTTGCCTGAAAATACATTTGGTGCTTCAAACTGGTAGGTTCATGGAGAGTACTCCTTTAAAATTACTGTCTTTGGAACAAAAGAATGAGTTAGGTGCCCAGGTCTGTATAACTAAATTGAAGCTATTAAAAAAAACAACAAAAAAAAAATTGCGGTCAAATAAGTCAGACGCTGATGGATTCCTGGACGATATTTAAACATTCATAAAATGTTTAACTCCATTTTACAGACATATACAAGAACTTTATTGCACTGTTAGGGCAGGAGAGCAGATAAGAGTTCTATTATAAGTTACACTTTGGACCCTACATTTATTTGTGCATGAACACATCCTAACATGCACATTTAGAGGCAAATGAATGCATGCTAGAGAAGATTTTCTCATTCAGCCTAAAATGTCACAATTCATTTTTTCAAATGTGATAAGAGAGCAATTTTTCAGAGAAAAATTATCTCATCTCAAAAGCCTTTTTTTTGAACTATTTGACCTAGAAAAAAAAATCATAAATTCAATTTTTTCAAAGTCATGTCCATCTATTTTCTATTTTCTCAAGCTGCAGCTTAAGCTGCTCTATACAGGGGGAAAAATACATTAACTACAATAAAATAGTAATAAGTATTAACCTTAAAGGATAAAGGATTGCCAATTAGCCATGTACACAATGCCTTAATACTTCTAAAGAGTTACAGAAAGTCTGTGATGTTAATATCGAACCATTCTGCAAAGGTATTCAGGTAAGATTAAGTTGTGAAATCATACACATATGTGATTGAAGATAAGTAGGGAAATATTTATGTTTTACACTGTGCATTCCCTGAAGGGGTGCCTACCGCCTACTCTACCTGATATTGCAGGCAATGGAGGGTGAGGAATGATGATTTGGTAACACATTAAAAAGAGCTCCACTTCCAGTGGAAAAGCACATGGCTGTGAAGACTGAAATAGATTTTCCCTCCTGCCACTCCCCACCTACCCACGCAAAGGACCCAAGCTGGAATTGCTGGGGATGTGCAGAGTAGAACAAGCCAATGTCAGTCCAGGGAAAATGCAGACTGCACTCATGATTTCTCCACACTTCAAAAGAGTGATTCTTGGTTTCTCTCTGGATTTGAAGGCACAGCCGTGTTCAGGATTATGTAAATGCAATATAATCCCCAGATTTTGGGCCATTCCTTAGACCTCCCTACGAGCTCGTACTTCTGTGAGTCTCAGTCTTGTCCTGTGAAAGTTACAGGTACTGACAGCAATCACAGAATGCCTCTGCAAATCTGACATCTATTTCCAGTCCAGACAGACCCATACAACAGTGGAGTATGCACGGGTTAGGGGTATGGTCACTCAGGATGTTCTCAGGCAAACAAAGGTTTATAAAACAGTGGGTTTCTACACTCGCCTGAAGAAAGTGCCTCATCCGGCTCTCAAAAGCTTCAGTAGGTTTTGTGGTAAAGTAAATAATGTGAGATGTGATGCTGAGGCAGTGGGTCTGTGAGACTTGCCTCCTCCACTACCACTAATACTGCTATATTCTGAAATATGTGATATCCATCAGGACCACTCTTTGAAGGCTGTGAATACCTGGAAAAGTTATGCATCCAGACACCTTTCTCTGCTGCAGGGGCTGCTTGCAGTGTTAGGGGCTGGTGCACTGTCAGTGCAGCTGGATATTAAATAAGCAATTTCGTGAACAAAACCAGTGAACTCTAAACTGATAGAAGTCTGTGATTTTTCTCCTCCATTAGATGTCCTGGCCTCAGTAATTACATCTTACCTACTGTCTCCTGCAACATCTGGACATAAGAAACTCATGCTGTGTATAGTCCAGAAGTATGATCATAAGGATTTGCTGAATATGTGATAGTTGAACCTTTATTTGCCTTCTCTTACTGATAGGACAAGTCACAGACTGTGTTCTTTACCTGACATCAGTTTTCACAGAATTTCTAAGCTACTACCCACATTTCAATTTTTCTTACTCCCACCAGACTGGTCAGCCTGCAAGGCTGTGTCAAGCTTCACAAGGATCCTGTGCATGTTCTCAAGGATGGTCCCTATTTAGACATGTTTCCTGGTGTCTTCCTGCACATCCAAAGCTTTCCTACACAGCTCTGGTTAATTTCTTTCTCTCAGATCTCCACACCTCCCAGCTGGTCTAGAGTTACAAGTGGAGGTACACGTTTGGATATTTTGGAGCACTATGGGTAAAAGCTGGATATTGAAACATTTGAAGTCCTGTGTCTTAACAATAGACTCACCACAGCTGTCATAATGAAATACATTAGTTTGCATATCACCACCAAGAGTCAGCTTTCCCAATAGATAAAGCTGAAGGCTATAAGAACACAGTTTCCTTTAAACATGGAGTGGCAACAATACAGCAAAAAATACAGAAAAACAATAAGGCAACAAAATTTGTGATGAAGGCTATATTTAACAATAGTTACATTTTGTTCCTCAGCATTTTGGCTAGATTCCTCTCCTCTTTTTGTTAGGTCAAGCTGAAGCCTCTTTCGAATTTAAGTCAGGTCTATCTTCCTCCTATTTTCTCAGGCTCTTGCTGTCTTCTCTCACAGATATTGGTAAGAAGGGGAAAGGATGGGTTAACTCTAAGAGAAAAATATGCTAAGATAAACTGTCCTAGCTTTCACTTGTGTTTTGGAAGACTGCTTGTGAAATTTGGCACTGAGACACTTCCTTGTGTCACTCCCTTTTCTCCTCATTCTTAAGGTTCTTCCATTAACACTTCTATCCTACTGCTTCATTTTCACATTCTTTGGTGTAGGCTGCTTTTTTTCCCTTGTGCATATTTCTGTACACACATTCATAAAACCTTGTTCTTTCTATTAAAAGAAAAATAAAGGGAATAAACCTCTTTTCTACACTCATTCTCTTTCTCAATATCACATGGTTTAGCTTGCAATGAAATTTATCTTTTTGAAGATTCTATCACAATACCAGGTTGAAATGCTACCTGAGAGGATAGAATTGATGGAAAACCAGATAGGACAATCAAATATAATAACTTCTCTGTAAGACAGGAGGGATGGTAGGAAGAGAATATGCTTAGAATGCATTTGGTAGCTTTTGATCCACTGCAGTTCTTTTCATTAACAGATTATAACTCTGACCATTTTTAAACTAGAAAACTATACAAAATACAAAGAAAGGTAGCAAATAGTTGGAATATTTTTTAAATGCAGGATTTCCCACGCTAGAAAGCTTGGATGAATTAGAATTCAAGTTTGCCTTACATCTTAAGTGCACTTAGCTACCTTTCAACCTCCAAGTCTTTTAAGGTAATTATGATGGAAAATCCTACTTTCTACACAATATGGGATTTCATTCCCTAAAAGTTTTCATTAAGCTGTTTCTGAAGATTACTGGAGTATTTTAGATAAAATGCCAAATATATTATTTTAAATAGAAAGCTTATGTGCTATTCACCATGTTTCATGTTGAGAAATTGACACAAGCCAGTCAGAAAATTAATGTTTTTATAGCTATATTTATTTGCGAGGGGATTAGGTCTAATGGGTTGCCTAAGATTTAGCTGCCTTAATTTGAAACATTATTTCCCCAATAGCAGAAGCACAGTACCTTGCTCTTGGATATTACACTTCATGGTCAAATATATCAGCCTAAGCCCTTTCTGATAGTCAGTATACAAATTCTTCTAATAGCACTGCTGTAGGGTGTTGCTCTCCAGAACCAAACTGAGGCAGATATCTGGGGAAAGCAATGCCTCTGGCTGGTGCAGTTACCTCCAAGAGAGCACATCTGCTAAGACAAAGATAGCTTGCCTACACAGTCACAGCGGCCCCAATCATGTCCACAGTACTTCTTGGTTTGGGGCAAAGTGATAAAAACATAAATCATGATTTGTGTCCAAAGTTGGAATCTTGGAGGAGCAGAGATTTTGACTCTTACTGGCCCTCTGATAGAAAAGCAGAGGTGAAAATATTCCCTTTTCTGGTCTCCAAAACCAGACTAATCCACTATAATATATCACTCTATAAACCAAGAGATGATACTTTTTAAAATTAACCTTTCTGACACAGGTTGAGATCAACAGAGTAAGATATAAACCTACCTATCTACCCTCTAGTTGGGGGATATAAAAATAGGTACTATTGGTCTGGATAGAAAGCCAGTAATAAATATGCATGTGGTTTCATGCAGGAACTAATCGCTTTGCTTTTTACAATGCCCATGGAAAACAATAGTTTTTTAATATTGTCTATCTACATGATTTATATTTCATGCTAGTTCACAAAGGGCTCTGGTTAGTATGTGATTTATTGTTGGAGCAAAATAATTGTCTGAAGCCTAGCTGAAGGTAGGCTTTCAACACATTAATAATACATTAGCTAATGTTTCTTTCTTGGCATTGCCTATGCAAATTTCTTTTATCATAATAAAAATGACTGTTTATTTTAGATTGGAAACAGCTTTAGGTGAGAATATGTTTTTTATCAGGTGTCTCGAATAAATACTAACTGCCATTCCCCGATAAACTTTTAACCAGAGATTTTCCTTTAGTCTTAGCTGGTATTTGGTCAGAGAGAGAAACAGCTAGAAATTGAGAGGAGCTCTCTGTGCTCCTCTTTGGCAAGTGAGTTAAAAGTCCACCCTGGCTCAAAACTTCCAACACTGATAACCATCACTGAAAATTATTCATGAATGCGAATTATTCACAAACAATGGACATAGAATTTCATATTTAAAATATATACTGCCTAAATTTGTTCATTTTGTCAAGTAAGCACAGGTAAATATAATTTCATTCAAATTAATTACTTTCTGTCAGAGGCAAACAGCAATACATATTGTCTGTCCAAAATAGTGTTACATTTGATTGCACTTATGTTAGGTAGATCAGAAATTAACTTCTCTGCTTGAAATAAATTGTGACTTGATTACCTGCTGAATCATTTCCCTTTCCAAATGATGATTTCACACCAGCAGCCATATAAAAAACATCATATTTTTGCAAATATATAAGACATTTATTCATGTCAATGTATTCTTCAGAAGGAATCATACTCTGTCTTCCCTGACACTGCCCACTGAGTTTGTACCTGTTAAGTTTCTGAGACCATTTGACTTCCTGAGATTTCTGAAGAGGTAGAACATTTGGGGTGACTGCTTTGAGGAATCTTTCTTTGTAAGTTGTGATTTTTTCAGCAGATACAATGTATGCATGTCATGTGAACACAAGAGTATTTTTGTGGGAAGTAACAAGACAGTTTGTCTGTATTCCTGTGATTCAGAGTGGCCTTACTATGCATTTGTGCCCCAAGCTGCCCATGGGACTCATATGCAAATGAATATTTGATTATTCTGTCTGGTGCTATCCAAAGCAGCTGAAAATAAATACCAAACTGATCATTTTATAAGCTCAGGCTGGCTAATTTACACTCCGGAGACTGCAGAATGAAAATGCTTTGTATTTTACACATATTTTCCTTATCTTTTATTGTCTTTTTGTTGTATTTTGTTGTAATAAAACAACTAATAACAATGCAATTCATACGTGAATTTTAAAGAAAAATACAGAAACAATAATAAATAATTGGAAAAAATCTGTCGAAAATTACTATTAGCCTAGATTACTATTCTACTATAAATCAAAACAATTTTCCATGCATGTTATATGATAAAGCAATATAAGAATAAATGGATGATTAGCTTTGGAAATATAGGACTGTCTACAATTCCATTGGCAAGAAATTTTCCACTGTAGAGTTCTGACAAGACATGCATGTTAGAGAGGTGACAGAAATTCTGCTGTATCCTTACTGCAGAAATTGGAAAGCTAAAGAGTGCCCAGGAATGCTGTGTGTTCTGAAACTGCTGCTCTTTCTGAATGATAAACAGAACAATCTTTTTTAAAAAATTGCATTAGTTCTATCTCTGTTTGAGAACACATATAATTTTTCTCAGATTCTACAAGTCCATTTTTGTGCAGCTGAGAGGTGGTGAAGAGGGGGAAGGGACTGCATGTGAAACCAGTTCTACAAACGTACAAATCATTCAGGGTTAATCTGTAAGGAAAATGTCTTTTTGTCAGTTAATTGAATAGGATTATGTACTTTTCTGGTTGGCAATTGAAAGGAAATGTCCCTCTCCTTTTTGATCCTTCAAGAGCTTTCTGTACTTTAAACAATCACTAGTCTCATCTTGAAAAAAGCTTTTGTTTAATATGTGGTAAGGTGTCTTGAAAGAATTCTCTTGTAGGCATATCCCAGTTTTCTCCCTAAAATCACTGCATATTCTGATTTGACATATCTTTAAAACAGAAATTAAGGAGGAAGTAATATTCAGCCCATAAGCAGGAGTTCAAACTCATCCTTTTGACATTTCACTAGAAATACCAAGGAAGCCACAATTATACTTAGGCTAAGTATTTTTCTCTATTCCTTCTGATGACCATATCTTTTATTAAAAAGTGCCTAATTATATAGAAGTTTTTGTTTGGATAAAACTAATGCAGAATCTGTATTCCCAGCAGTTGTTCCAAAATTTGTATAATTGGGAACTGAGGTGCTAGAAAATAAATGGATAGGTAAACTTCCATGTGCTTCACTAATTGCTATTCAGTTAAGGAAAAAAGATTGGAAACAAAAAATAAGGGTTATTCTCGGGAAAGGGAATTCTCCTGGCATAGTCTTGTACACACTCATTAGACTTGAATGCAAAGCTAAAAGCAGTCAATGAAGACGCAAGATCATCATGTTAAGATTCTATTTTGTTTTGCCCTACCCAGTTGATAGTGGACTAGCAAAAATAATTTTGTACCCAGTAGTACCCTTTAGGTACTGGAAGATTACTACAAGGTCACTCTGAAGCCTTCTCTTCTCCAGGCTGAACAATCCCAACTGTCTCAGCCTTTCCTCATAGATTTTTCATCCCTCTGATCATGTTCATGGCCCTCCTCTGGACCCGCTCTAACAGGCCCATGTCTAGTCTATGCTAAGGGCTGGATGCACTACTCCAGGTAGTTGTATAAAGTCATGAAGTTTTTTCCTTATAATTCCATCACCCAAGCACTGCAATAAGTTTTCTAGATTGTATCTTTCCTATTTGCTGCAAGGCTAATCTCTAATGTTGTCTATTGATTTTGAAAATCAGAAATAAATCTAACAAATTTTCAACTATAGAAATACGCTCCATCACCCCAGCTTGCAGCACACCGCATACTGCAAATTCCTGGTTCAGAAAACTTCAGGGCAATGGTGTAGTAGAATGCAGTTATCTAGAAAAAGAGCACATGAAGCTTTCATTAAGCTTATCATATCAATCAAACTTTGTCCGCTGAAAGCGTTTATTGAGTACAATTTCATGTAACAATAGTCATGGACTATCTTGTCAATCCCATATTATCTGTAATTTTTCTCAAGTACCTTAGGTCCATTCTTGCCCATTCCTATTTTACATGTAAATAAATAAAACATAACTTTCTCGTGGTTTTTATTTTCTTTTGTTTGTTTTTTTTCCCTCCTTCCTAATGTCTCCTGAACATTATGTTTTCTTCAGAAGTCATTCTTCTGATAGGTCCACCTCAGTGAGCAGTAATTAAACACATGGCCATCACTGCGGAGAGCACAGAAAACCTGTGTGTGACAACTAATTTTTCAACTTCAGATGGAGTTGTGTTTGTTGTTTTTTCTTTTTTTTTTCCTTTTTTCTTCCTACACTTCTGTAGCTTAGATGTTTGTTTCATTAAGTTTGTTGTACTGACACAACAGTTCCGCGTTTGCTGCTGGGTGTCTGCGCGGCTTCCCGAAGCACGAGGCTGAAAGATGCCCTCCCGGGCCGTGCTTCCCAAAGGATCTGCCACCGGAGCCGGGGATGCCGCGGCCGCAGCCATCCGCCAGCCTGGAGAAAAGTGGACAAACCGGGGCGGCCGAGGACAGCCCCAGCGCTCCGGCCCGTGCCGTGCCCGGGCTCCGCCGGGCCGAGGGGCCCCTCGCCCCTTCCCCGGGCCCCGGCGGCGGGCGGCGGGCAGCGCCGGGGTTGGGGTGGGTTCGGCTCCGCTCCGCACCGCCCAGGCGCCGGGGGCGGTGTCCCCGCTCCGCCCCGCCCCGCCCGCTCCCCGCCCGCTCCCCGCCGTAGGCGCGGGCAGCCGCGAAGCCACCGCCGGGCGGAGCGGTGCGGAGCGGGGCCGGGCGTGGGGCGCGGCGGAGCGGGGCAGCCGGGGGCCGGCGGAGGAGCGGAGCGAGGCGGGGCGGAGCGGAGCGGTCGCCACCCGCCCGGCGCCGGGGCGGTGCGGAGCGGAGCGGCCGCGGGAGGAGCGGGGCGCGGGCGGAGCGGAGCGCGGCGGCTGCCGCTGCCTGGATGCCAGAAGCGCCTCTGGAGCCAGCGGCCGGCGGCACCCGGGAGGGCCCGGGAGAGGAGGAGGAGGAGGAGGCGACGGCGGCGGCGGCGGAGGAGGACTCCGGGCGCGGAGGAGAGGAAGCAGGCAGCGCTTGCCATGGCCTCCAACTTTAACGATATAGTCAAGCAGGGCTACGTAAAAATCCGCAGCAGGAAGCTGGGGGTGAGTTCTTTCTCCCTTCGACGGCCCTGCCCGGGGTGGGGGCGAGGCGCTGGGTGTCGCCTCGTGGGCCTGGGGGGCGGTGGTGCCCCGGGCCGGGGCCGCCAGCGTGGGGCGCGGCGACCTGCTGCTGCTGCCGCTGCTGCTGCTGCCGCTGCTGGTCCTGCCGCTGCTGCTGCTGCCGCTGCTGCTGCTGGGGCTACCGCTGCTGCTGCTGCTGCTGGTGCCGCTGCCGGGGCTTGGACTTCGCTCCCAGCTCCGGAGGGGTCGGTGGGGATGCGCTGCCATTGCGCCTCGGGAGAGCCGGCTGCTCCCCTCTCCGGGAAGGCGCCGCTCCGCCTTCTATCTCAGCCATCGCCCGCCAGGGTCACTGTCCACCAAAAGCTGCGCCCCGTGCCCCCGTCCTCCTGGGGTCCCCAGCCCAGGCCGGGGCTGACACTCCCCTTTGGCCGTCCCTGCCCTCCCCTGTCCCTCGCCTTGCTGCCTTCGGCAAGGGCTCGGGTGGGGAGAGGAAGGCGCAGGCAGGAGCTGTAAACTTTGAGTACAGATTCTCCCTCTCTTTCTCCCTCTCATTTCGGACAGGGATGTTTTCAATCAGGGCAGGGTCGAAAAACACGCTGCTGGTACTGGAGTAACAGAGTAGCAGAGTAAAGCGTTTGTGGAGGTGCGATGGTGCTGTGCCCTCGGGCGCGGGGGACTGGGGAATGGGAGCCTGCAGCGCACCGGGATGGGCAGGGAGGCAGCGGGGTGACAGCTTCGTGAGCATAAAGACAGATGCAGAGGCTGACAGTGATAAAAACTGTGAGAGTGGTTGATCGAAGTGCCCACCAGGATGCTCAGCAACACCGTGTGTGCTATGAGATTGGCCACGGGCACTTTTCCTGAAGGGGTGCGGCAAATGTTGAAAAGGCGGTGAAGTTGGAGCAGAGTGTGTGCAGAGGTGAGGATCTTCTAAACTTCAGTCGGTCCCGGGAATCATCGGTTTGGGCTGTCTCCTACCCTTTATGAGAGAGCAGAAATGCTTGCTTGCACAGCTACTGATGTTGCCAATAATCCCGAAAGGTCCAAGTCCCTGTTGGCCTGAGGCTGGAAGGAGGTCTGAGGTTCTTTGTGTTCACTCTTTCAGTTTTTCTTCAGGTGTGCAGAAAGGTGCAGGGTCTCTACCACCTCTCCCTTCCAGGGAGGTGGTCCCTGCTTCCCCTGAAACCTAACAGCAGGAACCATATGAAATCTGCCCTCCTCCAAGTAGTGCTCTGTGAGCTTATCACAGTGCTAATATTTATCTCCTCCTCCCCGTCTCTCCCTTCCCCCCCCAGATGATGTGCATTGCTTGCAGACACAGTGTGCAGGATGGTGGGACACTAATCATAAATTGACCTTTGGAGCACTTTGGTGACTTGGCAGGGCCGTTAATTCCAAAAGAGCACAGGAAAGTTCAGTCCAAACCCTTAATAGCTTCAACTGCAGATGTTTGAGAAATGGTGTAAATCCAAAGAGAATGGATGCTCTTATTAATGATTTTGCAACCCCAAAGTCGCTCCGTGCATCGTCAAGCATTAATCTTATCTGAAGAAGCAATTTCTAAGCCTTAGTTTGTTTCTGGCAGTCCTCTGCTTAACCTTTGCTCATCAGTTTTTTTCCTCTTCAGCAGTGTTACTGGATGGGCCCAACACAAAGCAGAGAGATGATGGTATCCCATCACCTTGATGTTAGTAGTTGGAAACAGAGTTAATCTATTTGGTTTGCAAATCTGATTTTGAAGCCATCTCAAGTGTCCTTTAAGTGTGAAAATATGTATATGCATGTCTCTATGTATGCAAATACTTTTATATACCTATGCCTATGGCGTATGTGCAACAAATGTAGAGTTCATATCACAGTAATCTTGGATGATACTTTTTGACCTGTTTAAAAAAATTGTGAAGGGAGTGATATTTCATTGCAGAATATCTTATTTAGCTTGAATATTTTGTTTTGAAGATGGTAATCTGATTTCTTAAAGGGGGACACATAAAACTGTTTTTTTTTCATGGATATTTTCCATGGTCGCAATGATTATCGTGCCTCTACACTAAGCAGAGGGAAATAGTTCATACAGTGTTTGTGGAGGATTTTCTCCTACTGGAGTGTGAGGGTGACAATTCAGACTATACAGCCTCAGGCAGGTGGTAGTATAAGCTTAAATATGACATATGGAAATGCACATCTGAATAAATCTATTAAATAGAATTTAAAAGGGATTATATTTTATAGAAAATAGCATCAAAATTCAAATGAGTGTGATGGTTGAAAGGTATGAATATGTGTGTATATATCCATAGCTAATTGGATTCTTGTGACTGAAAATCTAAATGAATGCAATTTTTATTCACCAAGTGAAACATTAAGGGTTTGTCTTTTTTTCCTTTATGTCTGTCTCCAAGTCCAAATCTTAATGAGTTACACTGAAGCTGTCGTAATGTAGGTGAATACATGAGTTTTCAAGATATAAATGTCTGCTAGCAAATTAATATTTTTAACCTCCAAAAATACTGAAAAGAGGGAAGAGAGCTATGGATTCTGGAAACTAAGGCTAAGATAATTTTTAAATACGGCAATAGAATTTTATCTCTTGCTAGTTGTGTTTCATTCTTACACACTGGAAGTTACTGGGGTAGTTTTTTTGGTCATAATAGTCTACATTCTTTGAATATTTCAAAGTCTTCTGAAAAGCAGATTGATTAAAACTTGGAGAGCTGAGGTGTCTAGTACCAATTTTTGTGCTAGACTTGGGCTATAAAACTAATTCTAACCTCTAGGCTGGTACCCAATTTATTATTGAAATTCTTCCAATTCAGCTTTTATTCTGTTTTATTTTGTGACTGAGGGATCCGTGGCTAGGAATCAAATGGAAGATAGTTCAATAGCATATTTTCATTTTATTGAAAAAATCCCACAACAATAAGCTTTCATTTGGGGAGAACTTTTTAGTAGAATTTACTTTATCAGGAAATTAATTTACAAAAACCCAAGTAATAAATCTTCATCTAATTATAAAAGAGAAATCTTTTTTTTTTTTTTTTTTTTTTTTTAACAAGGTATAGTGTTTTCTTCTGATGTTTTACACCTACCTAATACCTTGCTTTAAGTACTTGTTACTCCATCTGCCTAGTCCTCACATACCTTCAAATTCTATTAATAGTATTCATGAAGTCAGGATTTGAGCTTTTTTCCCATCAGGAATTGATTCTGTTCTGAAAAGTGACTTGAAGACAAAAATGATGCCTAAACGTTGATGGAAATACATGGCAAGAAGAACTGCGAGAATTTGTCCTTACTTTTTTGTTTAGTGATACTTGATCATTAACTTTTATTTTCCCTGCTTTTCACTGTAATCCTTAAGTGCTTGTTTACAGAAATAGATTAATAAGTAAATTGAATGGTATATTCCTCTGACAGTTCAGTATTTTCAAGTAGACCTCATTGTTCTGATACCTTTGCGATGTTAAAGTTGCTTTTGTTGTAAAGTTGTATAGTGAGCTGAGGAGGCTTACCAGCCTCTCTGCTGTTGTATTCTGACTCTGGGAATATCATGGTTTCTGCAGTGGAGATATCAGGCCACAAAGACACATCCAGACAGTCTGACCACTTAGCTTATCTCCTTATTTTGGTTAGGCATGAACTGTACATGAAACTTTTCTCTGGTGCCTTGAAATGTCAATTATATGCTAAAGGCTATGTAGTATGCAAGCTCATGTGTATACGTCACATCTTCATCAAGGTGTTTTTGAAACTTAGAAATTGTAGTCATTGAGGATGACTGTAATTAAAACATCTTTAAAAAATCTGTTTCCCTGCAGCCTAAATATGCCTTTATTTTCAGTGCCCTGGCATTCTCGCATTGTTTGATATTTTGCTTTTCTCTAATACTGCATAAAGGAAATAGTCATTCTTGCAGCCATTACATTTGACCTGTGTGACCCTTCTTTGAAATAAATTTGATTGTAATGTGGTGTGCTGTTCAGATCAGAATAGGTCATTTGTGTAGTGTGGAACAGGACTGTGCTGCCTTTGTTCTTTTGGAATCTTTCATACTTGTGTCACATTAAAATTCATATGACACAATTTTCTACTGCACTGGCTGTACTTATAGGCTGAAACTTTCTTGTAGCAGATTGGAGTCCCTTTGTTGCTTCCTAATAGACTAAGCTGTGAGGATTTCATGTCTTGCTGAAGTGCTGTTTCTTAGAAAAAAAAATTGATGTCACATTAGGAAGTCTAATTAAAAATGAACATTGTGTCACTTTGATGGTCTTGTTTTGACCCATACCAACCTTCGAAGTTATAATCTTATTGTTTGTTTGTTTTTGTCTTTTTTTTGTCATGCCTCGGCCATAGAATGAAAGAATCCTATCTCTTGGAAATTTTCACTACGTTTGTTAATAATGACTAATTTTTCCATGTTTCCACATACTAAGTGAAATTATTTTCTTGGTGCTTCAGTTTATAGGCTAATATACCTAGCTGAAGAGAAAATTGTCCCTGCCAGCCAGTCTTGATTGAGGAATAAATAGTGGGTTGCTCTTAGTCACCAAATTAGAAGTTTTACCATATAACCTCCCCCTATTTTAACCATTCTTTTAGATCATTACAGGTACCTTTTCTGTAAATGAACACAGTGTTTCTCCTTCTGGAATTAACCCCGACTTCAATCAATCGGGACTAACAACACTGAATACGAACCACTGATTGCAGCGTGGTTCCTCTTGAAATCGTGCAGTATGTGTCTTGGAAAATCCTAACATTCAATTGATATTTTGTGTATATTTTGGGTGAAGAAAGCAAAGAGACCTGCAAAATTTCTTGGGTTTGAGATTACATTGATGGATCGCACTGGCTCTGCAAGTGGGTCGTGATGAATACAGAGGGTAAAGGTTCTTCTATTTCTTTGAGTTGCCACAACTTACACAGAGAAACAAGTAAACACCTAAAAAAGTACAGGCAAGTAGTGCACCTGGAATGGATATTCTTCCCATGGATCATTTTATATTATTATCCATGGAAAGGTGCTCAGCCTGATTGTAAGCACCGAGATTGTCTTTTATATAACTGCATCCTGACCAGTGCTACAGCTGTGAGTTACGTCTTGGAGTATGAAAATAATTCAAATAAAACTATAAAACCTCAATTACTGTTTATAATAAATTGATTTTACTTTTTATAAATCTCCAGATGGACAGGATTTAGATTGCAGATTCCTTCCTTGTAAAGGAGTTTCTTTTTCACAACAGTTCAAGGCAACCTGAGATACGGAATTTAAGGATTTAACCATAATCTATTAAGGAAGCTAGTCACATTTGCTACTTAATGCTGAAAGTGTCATTTAAAATACCAATAATTACTCCTTTCAGTCTTCTTGCTACAGTTATGTGAATGGATTTGAAGAATTACAAGGAAAATACATGGATTTCCAATTCGGTCATTATGGAAAGAACAATCATCTTGAGCTTCTGACCAGTTTTTATTGATTAAGCTTATTGTACAGGAAATTGAAAGAAATGTCTTGCAGTCACAGTAAACAAGGACAAAAAGTGCCACAACTTTTTATGATGATGTTTGTGTTAAAGCAACTTGTGAATCAGGCTTGTGGTAAGCACTTTGAAGTTGCTGTGCTTCCCAGTTATTTTCTTGATGTGTTTTTTCACTTCTTAATTCCCAAGAGGTGTGATAGTCAAAGGTCTAGTAATATTGTAATGGATGGCACTTACTTAAAGTCAAATAGTTCTCTTTTGTAGATAGCATATCACATCTATGTTATCAATGGATTACAGATGCTTCTATTTTTACTCTTGTATGTAATACCACTGACCTCACTCAGATTGCACCTTAGCTATATGAAGATTACCCAAAGAAGTGTTTGTACAGACTCTCTCTCTCTTTCACTTGCATATTGTGAGATGCTAAAATATTAGTGAGAATTCATTGTATCTTCTGTAAGGTCTTCTGTTTTTTCATTTAGGAGTCTCTCATTTTTGTCCTATAATGGAGATTAAAACCTGATGGAAAGACCCAGCAAAAAGACCCTGAAGTCAATTTAAGGAACCCATTAACTTTGGTGGCTTTGGTTCAGTGTCCATGTGGGAACATTAGCCACATGCATAGAACATGAATTTCCTTGCTGTAAAATGCCTTTCAAATCCTACTCAAAGGAATTGTCCTTTCTGAAATTGGTAATTATGGAAGGAACATGCTCTATGAGTCCTTGAAATATACAAAGAATTATTCATGTAATTCCAGTAGTGAGTTTTCTTCCTAGTTTTTTAGAAATAATCTCTCTTCGAATCATTCATTCAGATTTTTGCAAGCGGTGCAAAATGCTTTATAGCTGTTGCCTGGCAACAACATATTCAGGCAACAGCATATGTGAGTCAGTTGTTATATGTTTATATATGTGGCTGTGTATAGAGTGTATATTTTAGATAGGAACTAATGAGACATTTTTTAAAAAGCGTACTATGAAATGCCCTTTAAAAAAAATAAAATTCAAATAAAGGTTTTGGGGTCTACATTACCCTGGAAAGTTTGCCTTTTGTTTCAGGTTATGTGAAAGATCAGCTAGCTGAACAGCTTTTCACAAATGTCATGATGTAGTTAATATATTTCCATTCAGTCTGAGCGAGCAGTGTAAAATATTCTCTTTGTTGAAGGCAAGCAATATTTTATATGTATAGATGCTAAATTATATCCCTCACCGTTCTTTAATAATGTGTTATTGAACCAAAATATGGATGTTTTACTGAGTACAGTAGCCTTTCGTATATGTTATATTTGAAATAATAATTGTAAATGTTACACTGCAATTTTTGTTTTTAATCTTTGCAACTTGCAGTGCAACTCTAACATTCAGAATGACTGTGATGTATTATTGTAACTAATCACAGTTTGGTTGAAATTTTTTTCCAGAAAAAATACAGACTTCAACTCTAAATACTATGAATTTCTTGAAGAAAATCAATAAAGAAAAACAAGGAAACCTTTTGCTATTGTGGAAAAAGTTTTTATGTAGTAGGACAGAATTAAAAACTTGTAAAAAAGGTTTTAGTGAGACTAGAGTATGTGCAGTAAGTATCTTGTCACTTGCACACAAAAATGCTTACTTTCGATTAATTTTTTTTTTGTAGTATTCAGGAAACATATTCACACATCATGTCTGAGGAAAAAATCTGTGTGATTGATAAATACAGCTTATAAACCACTGTATATGAAAACTTGGTACAAGTCAAGAGAGTTCCAAACAATGAGATCTGCGGCTGGCACCGGAATTGAATCTGCTGTCTTCAGGAGTACTCTTACTGACTAGGATAGGGTAGGATAGCTTTCTTGGAAGGAGTTTTGAAGATGAATGTTAATTTTGAAGTCTACTTAGAAATTAAAGAAAAAAAATCATCTGCAAGCTAGTAGTTAAATACGCTTCTTTTCAAAAGTGATCTCCCCTGTAAAATAAGTGTCCAGATTCTGATGCTTTTTAACAATTGAAATGTGTGAAACATTGCATTGCTGTCATACTGAGAGGTTACAAGCCCATGCAAATGGAGCCTCACAGGAATTACTGTTCACTTAAGATGCACATAAATTAGGAAGATAATTAAGGGAAGTGTGTAAATCTTTTAAGAGATTGATCTTCCTTCTCTCAGTTGTTCAGTTGCCAAAATGTCCCTCATCATCTCCGACTTATCTGGGCTGAACTTTGGAAAGGTTGTATTCATTAACATGTCAGTGAGGAATTAGAAGCACACGGCATTGACTAGACCTGGAGAAAAAAGTTACACTGTGTCTACCTGTTCATTGCAGAAAGAATTAATAGCAAAGTTTAATATCAAAAGGTTGTCACTGCTGTAGAACCAAACTACTGCCATCTTTGAGAAAGAAGCCCTTGATGCTTCCAATACTCTTTGTTTGTCCCTGGATTTTTTCTTTATTTGAGACAGTCTTGCTCTGGGTACCCTGCCCTCAGAGTGAGTTGTATGTTCTCATTCCTCATGCAAACACTTTTTTTCCTGTAAGGAGAAAAGAGTGCATGATGTCTTACAAAATAAGAATACAAGAGTTTTCTGAATGAGTGGTCATAATTATTGGTTTTGTACAGTGCCTAAAAAGAAGAGGAATCTTCATTTTAACTGAAGTTGACATGTTCAATTATTAATTGCTAGATTAGTATGATAATAAGAATGTGTATGATATATATAAAATAGTATGGCAAAAAGTGGAGGCAAAAGTGGAGTTAATTTTTCATAGCTCTAGGAAGGTTATTCAAATAAAAGATATTTTGCTGAGTTTTATTTTCTGTAGTTCTAGTATCTTAAACTGCAGAATGAAATCTAGAGCTTTTTGCACTGTGGATGAAATAACCTCTTTTGAGAAGGCAAAAAAAAATCTTTGTACAGACATGTTGGACTCAATAGTAGAAAAGTTAAATTTTAGTCTTTTGCAGAGATGTAATTTGTAATCTTGAGCGCTTTGATTCATTCCAGCCTTATTCTCAATTATACTAAGCCCACTGTATGCTACATAAATTAAATCTAAAGCTGTGTTAAAGCCCCTTATATCAGCATAGTGAATGCTTTTAGTGTAAATGGGAAACAGCCTTTCTGAGCTTTTCTGTTTGTAAAACTAGTATAATCTCTTTTCACCCGTGATTGCTTTATTTTGTCTGTCTCAACTATAAACTCATGTTCAGTTCTCCTTTACAATGGGTAGGTTGGCTGATGCTGACTGCGGTCAAAATATTATTAGGGGCTACAGCTCTATAGAAAACACTAGAATAATTCATATTTCATTTTTTAGTAATTTGAATTTCATAACTGTGGAATGGCTGGGGTTGAAAGGGACCTCTGGAGGTCACCTGAGCCAACATCTCTCTCAGGCAGGGTCACTATTTTAATGTTGTACGAAGACATTTGATTGAAAATAAACTTTTGGTTGTATTTCATTGAGTTCTTCTATGGATTTTTTTTTTTTTTACAGTCAGGATGTGTTCTATAATTTATTTTACCTTTTTGAATATAAAGAATGAAAATATTGTGTGTTTTCTACCCAGATCTTACTGATAGAAATGATTACTCATCAGTTTTCAGTTTTCTTATTAGAAATAAGTGTCAGGAATGTGAGAAGTCCGAAGCTGATAACTTTGATAGGCCCTATGTCTCTTTTTCCCTGAGACAGAATTATAGCACAGAATCGAAAGTGTTGAAGAATTTAGCTTTTAAAAGTAGATATTAAAATGTTTAATGTAGAATTGTTCACATCTTTCTTGGCAGAACAATCCTGAAAGCTGAATACGGTGCACAAGACAATTTCATAACTGCTTGGGTTGCTGGTCTGCAGTTGTGGGTGTAAATTTCTGACCTCAGCCATGCAGAAAAGCTGTATTTGTCAAATATATGACACATAAAGTAACAACCTTATTTTAAACCAGGAGGAAGAGTTAAAGATGTTACTGCAATATCTTTTTCCTTTCCTAGTGCAGTGTATTACTGGTCAGATTTTGAGAAGACATTGGTTGTCTCATCTCCAAATTTTATAAAAGGCATATTCTTCCACAAAAAAGTTGGAAACCCCTTACTCTGTAGGCTTATGCAAAGCATTCTGCTAAGCAATGCTAGTACTTAGCCTTAAGTTGTATGTTTTACCCATAATATCTTGGAGCCCAGCATGGGGAGCATGTATTTGCATGATCCTATAGAGGAAGGTCTGTGGGACTTTGTGCAGGTTGTAGGGTGAATCAGTTGAGTCACCTTGCAGAGCCTAGAGATAAGAAAATGCATTGTTTCTTGAGGAATTCTACCTACAGAATATGTGCAATAAAAGAGGACTATAGAAGCATTTATTGAGAGGAAATATATAAGGTTACAAAAAAAAAGAGAAAAATCAGATTATGGTTTGCCCATTATAATAATACTAGTGTGAGTGCTGCTAGAAGATTTTTAGCAATCAATATGGCACTGATTTGCCCACAACAACAAAAAAAAAAGTTGGTTTTCTATAAAAAAGGAATAATTTTGAGATCACTGAATCATTGGCATCTTTGTCAGTACATCAAAGAAAAAGGTTGAAGATGTACTGGGTAGCCTTTACTAATAACAGTATTGTTTGAACCTTTTTCATTATCAACACACTTAGGTGGTATATGTATTTAATGAAGTTGAGTTCCCTCATCATGTTACATTTTTCTAGTTATTGAATAATCTGGATGTCTTGAGTTTTTTGATAATGAAAATTCTAATGTAGAACCATCCAAAAGAAAAACACGAGAAAGGAAGCTACTCTTGGCTTTAAGTGTGAGCATGTTGATGAAGTAGATCATCTGTTTCAGGCGTAGGTAATAGTTACCTTGATTAGATCTCACTGCTCAGTGTAGGTGCATCTTTAATTTCTTCTGACGAAGTGTAAGATCAAATGTTTTTACAGGGAAAGCTGTGCAACAGACAAAAAGTTTCTCGGCACTAAATCTGCATTTGCACATAAACTTTAGCTGGTGAGAATTCGTTAAAATTGCATTTGCAAAATGCAGAGTGAAAAAAATCTTGAGATCTATCCTCTGCAATGGAGCAGAATCTCTGACAGCTGTTATTCCCAGTAATGACATGTGATGTAGAAAATAGATAAATATTAAAAAATGTAGGAGAAGGAATAAGGAGTGAAAGAGAAGCAGCAGTCTGCTGTAGTCTGATGTTGTTGCAGAAAAGCAAGAACGGAATTATTTTTATGGTCCCAGAGGTCTTAATAAAGAAGAGCACTGCAGTTTTTTAAAGGCAAAGTAGATACATTAATGCAAAGGCTCTATTTCTAGAATATAAGCTATTACACATTATAGGACTTGTCCAATACCCAGGGGCCAAATGGAATATTTTGGAGTCATGGCCATTTCAGAAGGTTCAGGTTATTTTGAAGAATTAGGTCTGAATGCCTGTAGTGTATCATTAGAGATGACTCTTTTCAGACACTTCCTAATCATTTGGGATGAAGATAATGCTTACAAATTGTGAAAGGGAGCTGTAACTAATGGTAACAGCTTAGCAGCTGGCAGAGAACATTGGCTAAACTATCGGAATTAGGAATCTGAGGTGCATTGAAAATGGAAACCTCACAGTGAAACGTAAGGAGGATTCTCTGGAGCAGCCATGGAATAGATTTACATGAGATTTATGGGCAGTGAGAGGAAAATTTTTGCTGGTGGACCTCATAGTGTATTTATTTGAGGATAAACGTTGCTCTAGCAGCTTTTATAAAATAGTATGTGTATATTGTTTAGATGTATTGCTTTGGGATTTTTTGAACTGAAGGAGAAACTAGAAAAGTAAATGCTACTTGTAAATATTTTTGACATGATTTTGACATGATTATAACATAATTCAGTGTATGTCCCAAAAGAGCCCAGAGGTTAAATACATTTCAAAATGGTTTTGGAGGTGTATTTTCCAGAATTCTTGATGTCAGAAAATAATTTTTGCCTGGATTTCTTTTCCTCTCTTCTTGAAATGGAAAATCAGTAATTTGTACTGTGTTTCTGTATAATATTATTTTATGGCTTACAGTCATTTCACTTAAAAAAAGAATATTCAAGGTGACTCTGTCCTATGCTGCTATCTAAACAAAATGGAATTTAAAACTAGTGAGGTGGTGCTTCTTGTTCAGTTTTTCAGAATATTTTCTTTTTTCCGCCCCTGACGTACCTGAAACATTTCCTAGACCATCATAATTAGTTGATCTTCTGACAGAAAAAACTAACAGTTTTTCTTTCTGTGTTTTGGAAGTTATTTGCAAGAATATATACCCATTCTCATTTAAACCAACAATACTTGATTTAGTTGTGCTGATTAAAAGGGACTGAACTAATGGGCCAAATATCTGCTTGTGGGTAGAAAAGCATATGAAGGATTACAGTCTCCTTCTATACATGCCACACTTTTAAGTTTAGGATAATGCAAGAAGTCGTAAATTATATTGATTTTGTTGACCTGAGCTAACCTGCAGTGGTGGCACAGCAGCGCTGTCGCTGGTGCTCAGGGCTGAGCTGAATGCACAATAGATGAAACGAGTTAAACGGGAGATCTGAACTGGGGAATGCTGCTAACCACCCTTTGAAGTCAACTTTAGAGAGCTATAAAACAAAGCAAGCTGACTGCATAGCCTTTAAGATGATCGTGACTGAAATAGTGAAAATGGAAGCTCAACTACCAATGCATAATTACCAAGAGATTCTTGATTTTTGTCACTGGTGTTTGTTCATTAAATTAGGCTTGCAGTGAGTAAAAAAACTCTGCAATATGCAGGTAAATACAGAGGAAAGACCTCTGATAAAGAAGGCCAAATCTGCCCCTGATTGTGCAAGTGTCTCAGAAAGTGTGTGTTTGCAGGTATCCTATGCCAGCCACAGGCTTTGCCATAGCATAGCTCACCTTGCTTTGACGAAGTTTCATTCAATCAGTCTTTTGTTACAGAAATTTCATAAAATTCTGTCAATCCCAGCAAATGCTATTAAAACCTAAGCCGGACAGAGCAGTTCCTCATCTTCAAAATTCTTTTTCTAGGTGGGCAGATAGTTTTAGGGTTGCATCCCATGCAAATGGGATTTGGTAAGATTTCACTCATCAACTTTTTTTCAGAATCAGGAGGGTTAAAAAACTTAATTTCTGAACCAAAAAATTGAAATGCTTGTGTAGTATTTTGTCCTCAGGACCAGATGCCTTAGGCATAGGCCTTTAATCCCTGTGCCCTAGTTACAGCAATTAAGGTTCATGAAATATAAATTTTGTTACATATGCATCTTGGTTTCTTCTTTTTTCTTCAGTTTCAAAATCAGTCTGAAATATTAATGATCATATTAAATGGAGTCCGTTATGTGAATTGCTGTTAAAATTGCATTCTTGTTATCCTAACAGATGCAGTGAACGACATTTTCTAACATTAAGACTTAAATGCACGCTCTCTTGCTGAAGAAAATCTTAACTTTAATAACACAGTTTCTTGTAGGTCTGCCTCTTTATCTGCATTTAAGTTAAAAAGTTGCTGAAGGTATGCAGCACTCTGGAAAACCACAGCTTATAATTGTTCATGATTTCTAGTGCTGCAGTGCAAATTAATCAATGTTGAACTGTGCTGGGGAGGAATAGAAATGCCTAACAGCGTTGTGGTCCCTGCCTGAAAGACCTTCCACTCCAACATCTGAGATGTTAAACCTATCCTTCAAAGTCCCGTGGTATTTTTTTTTTCACTGTAAGATTTCTCTCAACCTAAATCTATCATCCATTTCTGCCATTCTGTATATGCAAATGAATTTCTGAAGCTTGATTATAACGGTTCCTTTCTCCTCCCACACTGATGAAGACATGGTCACTCATGTGAATGAAGTCCCCATCAGTGCAGGTTTTTTTGGGATCAAGGAACACACTGATAAGGAATGAGGGTACAGAGGTGGAAAAACAATTTCATTTAGATGGTTCAATAAAAGAAGTGCTGTCTGCATAGCAACAGGTATAGTCATGCTAGATTATATTTCACTTATAGAGATAGTATTCCCTTTGGTATAGATATGAAAGCTCTCAAATGAAAAATTCACAGCCTTCTGGGGGGTTTGTTTTTGTTTTTGAAAGCAGAGGCGTATGTCACTGTAAAACAACTATATGTACTTTAATGTGGCCAGGAAAGAGGCACTTAGCTGTTCCACTGCAAAAAGAATGAGTTAATAAACCCGGCACACAATCTGTCTCTGCTGTAGCTCTTGGCACACAGCAGCTCTAATTGGTGGAAGCTATTGAGGCTTTAATTGCTGATTTTGCAGTACTGCCATGTTTACTGATAAGGTTTAATGCAAGCTAAAATTTGTTAACTAGAGAGAAACAGTCACACTTGCGTGAAGAGTGTGAGGACAAACAGCAGGCTTTTCTGAAGCACCAAATGACAATGAGGTATTTCAGCACGTGGCATTGTTAGATTTCTCCTTTGAGACTCTTGAAAGGCCTTTCTTTGAGCAGAAGAGCAAGAAAAACTTTTCTGTCATGCAGCTAGTGCTGAAATAAGCTTATAGTTGAAGTGATAGTTTTCACCTCCCTGATTTACATGATATTGCTCTGTGCTGAATGGATGGAGGACCATTGTATTTAAACATTAAGACCTTTAGTTCTTGAACTGAGATATCCTCACATTTTATTTTTAACATTATTATTATGCTATAATACAATAGTCTTTTGTGCTACTAACCTGCTGTTTCATTTCTGAACTATTAAGTTAAAAATCATTGTTACTTGTATTTGAGTTTATGTTGTAGTAATAAAAATACCAAGTAATGATGTTATATGGCTGTTCATGTCCAAAATGCTAAGAGGGAAAATAAATGGAAATGTGTTTTGTACTTAACACTCTGGAAGTGCCATTATTTTGTGTCTTAGCATGTTTTTCATATACTGCATGCATATCTTAGAGCACAGGAAAATGTAAGATGCTAGCTGAGTGAAAAACAGATGCTTCTGTGTGCTCCTAATGAGTTTTTTTCTTCATGTTTGAAAAATGTGACAGCATTCAAAGAGATTTTGTGCTTGCATATGATTAAGATCTATTTAATATTGTTACTAGACATACTGTATCTGGAGTATATTCTCCAAACATCTCACACAGTTCATAAAACGTGCATCTGCATGTGTATAAAAGTAAAAATTTGAAGTACCTTAACACAGTGCCATAATCCAATATTTATTAATGTTCAGGAGATGAGAAACGTCATGTTCATCAAGTGTACCGAGAAAACTAATAGTAATTAGCATTATATTAATTTTTTCTGCTGCTAAAATGGAAATTATGTCAAACATACATTAATTATGATTGTAAATTTTTTCTACTCCCTAGACCAATTTTGTTCCAAACCGTATTCGGTTAAGTAAGTTGTAACTCCATGTGGATCTACGACTGTATAAAATATTAATAATTGTGTTACATAGTGTTTTAGATACATCACAAGGCAGCTTTACAGACAAGTGGTTGGTTTCCAGTTTCCTCAGGGCTCTGCATTTCTGTAGTAGTCCTTGTTATTCAGTAGTTTTAGCCTTGAAAGGCTGATAGGGAAAACAAACCTATCATCAGTGAGGCCATGGTTAAAACTTATCTGTGTAGATGTGAGAGGCACTCCCAAGTCCAAGTCAGCAAGGGCTGTATCTTTCTGCTTTTAAAAATCTTGGGGATTTGCAAGTCTGGCTCACAAGAACGACCTTCTTCCTAGGCTGTTTGGCAGACTTGTGTAGATATCTGTGGAATGGATAGCACTTTGTTCTTTAAGCAGTCTGATTCAGAATCTACTAATGTCTACTGATGTTCTGTTACCCACAAATGCATTAAAATGTACCTAAAATTTCGTTAATTTTACTAAAATTTGAATGTATTTCCTAGAAGAGTTATGGAAAATGCAGAATAATCTGTAGCAGTACTACAGATCCATGCTCTCTTTAACTCCAAAGCTGTATGCTTCCTTGTGTGCTAAAAAAACAAAACAACAAGAAAACAGGGAAAACCAAACAAAAAACCAAAGGGAAAGGAAAAAAATGTCAGTTATTTTCCTTCCTGTTGCCAAGAAACAGTTACCAAAATATATCTATCTACTCCCTTAACATAGGAAAGGGTCTTTTGCCAAATAGCAGTGGCAGCAAATCATGAGCTTTCCTCTGCCTTTTCCTTTCACTTCACTGAAGTGTGAAACAAAAAAATATGAGATAGTAAGTTTTTAATAGGATAAAGTGGGAAATAAACTAATACATTCTTGACCTAGGTAACGTTTTAGAAATATTAACTCTTGCATTTAATCTGGATGTAAGTGTTCACAATATTATAATTCTATCTTAAATTTTCTAACAGTAATTTTGAAATCACATTTCCTGCATGAACTTTATGAAGTAAATCACACTTGTGCTAACTCCTATATAGTGCTTAACTGTTAATGGTCTTGCAAGTTTTTGTCTTATCTCCTATTCCAATTCTTTTCTTGGATACCTTCTTCCCCTTATAGATTGTGATGCAGAATTAAAATGTGGAGGACAAAGTTTTAGAAGAACAAAATGTGGCTTGTTTTTATCTTTCTATAGCATATATTAGCACAAATATGATGGTGTTTCTTCTGCCTGCTGCTATGCTGACAGAGATGGTAATTCCAATATTCTATGTAAATAGCAAATCAAAGTTATGAAACATAAAGTGTGTCGTTTAATGCACTTTAAAATTCTGTGTTAATGCACATTATTATTTGCTTTATATTCTACAATAATAATTCCAGAATTTGGTCTGTTATTAGGCTTTAGCTCTCCAGAACTTTTATTTGCTTCACCAGAAGTAAACAAATTTCAAATAGAAAATTGCCTTTGTCAGTAATTATATGATACTTATATATTTGCCTAATCTGAAATCAATAGTGAAATAAATAGTTTGTTATTATTCCTTTCCTCCCTGTAATTAGTAGAGGGCTTTATCAAGCCAGCCAGGTTCTGGTCATGGTGGTTGCATTTGATTGAGGGCATTTGAGAGATTTGAGTAAGTAGTTAAGATATTTGCAGATGAAGGAAGTTCTCGATACATTTTGGTTTGGTGTTTGTTTTTTTGTTTTTTTGGGGGGGTGTTTTTTGGGTGGGTTTTTGTTTTGTTTTTGTTTTGGTTTTGGGGTTTTTTGGGTTTTTTTGGAGGGGTTTGTTTGCTTGTTTTTTGTTTTGGTTTTTGGTTTTTTTGAAATTAATTTTCATATAAATTAGGAAGAAAGCTCATGGATAACACATACACTATAGATATTTCAGGTGCTAATTGCACGTAAGTGTTCCACTCCTGTAATTGACAAAGTCATATCCTGAGGCATCTCGTACTCATTTACTTTGAATATGTTTCAGCAAAATACCTTGGACTAAGGAGAATTTCCTGCTTTAAAAAGGAGTGGACTAAATATTTTAATTTGAATATAATAATAATAAAAGATTTAGTAAGAATGAAACAATTTATATTTTCATGCCTCTAATCCAGTTGGATTCCTCAATTCCCTTAAAAAATTTTCCTGTGAGTTCTTGTCCAGTGCATTCTGTTTGCTGTTGTCATTTGTATAAGGCAAACAGAATCAATAATAACTTATATTCTTTTCTATCAGTGTGGTTTTAGGGCAGACACCTTATCTGATTTAAGTGAGTAGAAGTTCTACTGCTCCAAGAGAATTTATCCTAACTTTCTGTGGGCAAAGGCATGCAATCCAGGAAGAAAACAAAAATTAAAAAAGAGAAAGAAAAAAGGCTGAAATGAAGAAACAGTTTGTTTCCATAGTTGCATTTTCCCCTTACAACTCTTTGATGCATCATAAATGTAGCAAGCATGGCTATTAACTTGATTCACTTTCTTTCACAATACGATGTCGCTGCTCTGGAGAGAGATTTCAGACAGTGCTGGACAAGCAGAAAATAGACGTGGTGAAACAGAAGTAAGATGTTGGAATGAGCAAATGAAGGAAACTTCAGAAACAGTCAATATAACATATGAAAAGCATTTTCTAAATGAGGAATAAAGGAATATAAATTGTGTAGCTAAAATTGCAGCTTATAGTTTCGAGCATTGTTACACTTGTAATAATGGGGCTTTTAGCCTGCAATACTTGGTAGTCTTGTGTAGGAGGGATTTTGGTGCAGGAGAAAAGGTCCTACCTGATTCCTTACCGTGGGGCTGGTTTAACTGCACATTAATATAATGGCATGTACTAACATGATAATATATAAGATGTACACATGTTGCAATACAGTCATAAAATTTTAAATGTTTGGCTAGATCTGCCCTTTGAATTTACTTTCTTGCAACTGTAGTGGTTAATAATGTATTATTGATATAACTGGCAAAAACCCCTGTAAAATTTCAGACACTTGACTGGCCACATTTGAAAACATAGCTAAATACTTGATGCCAGATATCGTTTTCAAAGACGATAAAGCAACCCTGGGATCATCCAGTTCAGTGATGCTAATCATATATGGTTGGGATACACATAAAAGGGGAAGATAGGTTCATGTTTTAGTTCCAGGCTTCAGTTGGCCCTTTACCTACATTAAAGCAATTCAACAGTCATCTACAGTGAATAATAGAAAATATGCAGCTACAATTTGTGTTTTACTCGCTCAAACTCTCTGAACCTTTTTCTTTTATGCATCTGCTGCCAGTGCTGTTGAGTCAGCAGCTTATTTCAATTCCAGTAATCAAAACTCTGAAAAATTTATTTCCTGCTTTTGTTTGCCCCACAAAAGCAGCTTCTATCAAGATAAGCTCCTTTCATTTTATAGAATCATAGGGTCATTAAGATTGGAAAAGACCTACAAGATCATCAAGTCCAACCTTTTACTAAACACCACAACGTGAACTTACCCATAGCAACAAGTGCCATGTCCAGTCAGTTCTTTAACACTCCCAGGAATGGTGACTCTACTACTTCCCTGCACAGCCCATTTCGGTGCTTGACAATGCTTTCTGTGGAGAAATTCTCCCTAATGTCCCACCTGAACCTTTCCTGGCAGAGCTTGAGGCCATTCCATCTTGTCCTGTCCCTACTCGCCTCTGTGCTTCATCTTTTCCCTTGTGGAAATCTACCCGTGTGTCTGCAAAGGTTTCATTTCTGTCCAAGGTCACAGGACTTTGGACTTACCAAGCTTTCCTGGCAGCTGGAAAAATTACATTTGGCAATATGACCATTTTCTTTGAATGCCAGCACACTGCTCAAGCTTTGCTCTTAGCTAATATCTTCTCTGCTAGAGGCCTTGAAAACTGCAGACAATTAAGGTAATGTTTCTCTTGGTTTCATCTCTGCAAACAGCCATCATACTACCTCTTTGTCAGTGTTGTAAATTCTCTTTTTTCATTAGAAGTAGTAGTTGAGGTGATACACAAATCACAACCAGTATTGCTTAGGACACCTTTTATTCAGTAAGGCAGTGTGGCTGTGTACTGTCCACCCAAAAGCAGGGGACTGTGCAGCTGTGCCTGGAGGGGTTTCTAGTTAGGTATTGAGGAAGAAATTCAGGGGGCTGTTCACTTATCAGGTCTGCAAATGATGCCACAGCCTTTGTCTGTGTGTATCAGAAACTGCTTTCTTGGGTGGCAGGAGCTGTACAGCATCTTGTTGATGTCAGTGTGTGCCCGTGGCCTTGTCCTTGTAACAAGCCCGTAGCATGGCGAGTGTAGCAGCCCTTGCAGTCCCGGTGGGACAGTGGGTCTCCAGAGCTTATCAGGCCTTGGGAACCTTTCACATGCTGCTTTCTCAGCTGTGTGAGAGTTCAAACGTGCTTCCTCTCTTGGGACAGTTTTTGCTAGTTTCTCCAATCAGGCATTTAAGAGCCTTGATGGCACTAGGAAGTCCCATGGTTTGATTTGCTGCTATGTGATTCTTGTCTCATCAGTGATGAGGGTAATCTTTTTCAAGCTCTCTGTTCATATTTCACACTCCCTTTTCTGCCCGTTGTCTTGGTAATAATCATCTGTATTAGATTAAATCCGAGTAAGAAGCTTCCAGCAAGTGGAATTGATACAACACTAAGTACTGAGTGAGAAGGCAACCCATGCAGAGTGAAAGAATTCCAAGGTCTTTATTTGTAAAGTGCAGAAACATGTGATAAGAGTAACAGTCTTATTTATGGAATTGGGAATCAGTGTCCTCTCATGTAGCTAATGTGGCTGCTCAGCAAAATTCACTCTTTTTTTGGTTTCATTTTGGGGTTTTTTTTGTTTGTTTCTTTTTGGGGTTTTTTTGTTTGATTATGTGTTTATGCAATGATGCTACACTGATGGAAAAGCAAGCAGGAGGTTGATTGAACACAACATTAAAAGCTCAGCTTGTTTTGAGAAGGTTTGTAAGTGCAGACATCCTCAAAACATACAGTATTTTTCACAACAGTTCAAACACTAAATCTGTTTATCTTAAGTTGCTAGATAGATTTCATGATACTTTAATTTAAGGTGAATTAGCTGAGTATTTCTCTTTACTGGTAACATTGTTGGAAAGGTTGTTGCATAACTGAACATGCATTTACACTAGTGAATATAAAGGTAATTTTATTCTTTTACCTTACAATCTGTGGCCTTTCATACCTGAATGAAATGCTGATTTATTAAATGAGTACTTCTTTCAATTGTTTTATGTAATTTATAATAAAAACATAAATAATTGTGGTAATTAAAGGACAATGTTTGACATTTAAAACTCCTTCTTGAGATTGAGTTAAACAAAAATAATAATTTCGTTGCAAAAATAAACAAAAGAGAAATTACCTGCGTGGATAATAGTTTCATTAGAAAGAGTTGTTACCTGACATTTTTGTCTAAACTCTAAAGTTGCTTACTATAATAGCTATGCATCTAGATTGTGAAAGACATGACAAAGGAGCAGGAATCAAGTAAAAGAATATATTTAATTTCACCAAAATTACTTTAGACAAATTGTCGAATGCCATTCAATTGATTTTAAAAATTCTCTGAGGTGTGTCTGCAACTCTTCTTAGAAGGCCATGCATAAGCCACATAGCAAAAACTTCACTTATCTAAAGCATTTCTGAATTGTCAGTCAGCAAATAGCAAGGCATCATACTGATTTTAAGTTCTTATAATATGTATTATGACAGAAGCTTCTTTCTCCATGCGTGTTTCTGTAGTGTTTCTCAGGACTTCTATTGAAAGACCTCTGGAATGACAGGAATGACAGTATTGGTAGCTTAGAGTCAGATCCCAATATAAAAGGAAAATCTTGATTTCAGTCTGTGGGATTTTAAGCTATTTTTATCTTACATAAGATAGGATTTTCCTTCCTAGTGTTATGCTGTCTTTAATCTTCCCATCAAAAATGGGAACATGTGTGGTTATCTTCTCACAGAAACCCGAATCTAAGAACTTACAAAATAACACTGTGAGAAATTGAATTATGTGGGTTTAAGACAGTCTGAAGTATGTTAATATGTGCTGTACACTTGTAGGTCTGGATTCAATATTTTCCTGCATTTACTTGAGGAATATTGAGACCTCAGGCATTTCCTGGCCTTTAGATAAACCAGCTTCACAATTTTGTCTGAAAGGTCTTTGATCAATTTTTATGCAGTATTGGCCTGCACCTCTCTTGCATTATCAATGCTTTAAATTCTTAGAAGACAGGTGCTCCTGAAATATGTGGCTCCTATATGCAGTTGTTTTGTGGGTATTTTTGTTGAAACTTATGAAATGATGGCAATACAAGCTTATGTCAGGCTCTGGTTTTATACACTATTGCTGGTTCCATATACTATTTCACTATCCTTTTCTTATAAATGCATAAGTCTCACACACTGAAATTAAAGGAGAGCTGAGCTGACTTCAGTACATATCCAGGCACAAAGCACTGAGAGGACAAACGTATCCTGTGTTTTACATATGATGTAATATGGTTGGCTCTCAATGTAGAATTCCAGGCCACTCTTAGTGTTCCTGCAGAAACCATATGGGAAAGGATACAGGTTGTTCTTCCTGTATGATGGATTTGGTGACCATGAGGCTGCATGAAGAATTTTGCACAAGATAACTGAAACTCTTCCTGGTTTGAGAGAGCTTGGCTTCTTTTCCAACCCTGATAGACATTTAAAGGTCCTACAGCAGTAGCATTCAAAGACAACGTGCACAAACCTTTATGCTGAAAAATATTTTAGATTTTGGTTGTATATGTTGTGTGGCTCAGTGACAAGTCATGCAGTAAATAACCTTTTTGTGTGTCTATATGTTAGAAGCTTTGCCTTAGCACTGAGCAGGTCGTCCTGCAAGGAGAATGTCAGTCGAGGGGGAAAGGTACATTTTTGGGAAGCATTTTTGTCTGCGTGTTTGTTGTTACACCATCACTGTCATAAAGCTGTTGTGTGCATCATTTCACATTCCCACATCCCTGAGACTGCAGGGAGTGATGCCCATTTTCCTCGTGGCATCAGGTGAATTGGGCAGGGAAGTCTGTGCTGAGAGTGCCACTGAATTCTGGATGTAATGATGTTTATCTGCCAGACATAATTCTTAAGCATGTGTATGTCACGTTTCAAATAACTGGCAGCCCTCTGCACTGCTTTCAACATGGGTGGCTGAGCCTAGACATATAAAGCTATTGAGACTTCATGTTCTTTTGAATTAAATCTCACTTTTTCTTCAGTTTTTTCCAGATGATCTAACCCAAATCCTAAGATCTATGGGATGTGTTTGCTCAGAATCTTTTAAAACCTGTTTTTAGGTAAAAAGCACAGCTGTATGAAACAAGTCTTCAGGTGTTGCAACTCTTTTCCTTCCTTCACACCCATAATGAAATGCCCTGCCGTTTCCTGAGATCTTTTAGAGCAGAGAAACCAATTTATATAATATAAATTGGTTTCATTTTGTGATGGCTTGTTACTATTCAATAACAAGATTAAAATAATTTAGCACCTATTTTTAGCTTGGTTAGCATTCATAGTGCTGTTTTAATTAACCTGACTTCAGAAAGATTCCATTATGTTAAGCTTATCCCTGGCTGCAGATGAAATAATTCTGGATTAATGTCATCAAGGTGTGCTTTGAAGGTGGGAGAGTAGGCCTTACATTGATAGCAACTGTATTAATAGCTGAACGTATAATTTTTCTTGCAGAAATGGAAGAAATTTTTCTTTGGTTATGCATTCACATGAGACTGAATCTTTTTTTTAGGATGGGTAAGGTGCCCTGAGAAGAGTAAGGATGCTGACAGAAGAATAGGAATCAAACTATTGCACACTAGAGATGAAATTTAATATACTACTATTTCATATGAAATTAGTTGCCTCAATACTAATAAAAGAGTGTTATTTCAAGGGTGACTTTTTATGAGAGTGGTGTAGAACTTCTCTACCAATTCTGACTTACTTCCTCACTCTTTTCTTCATTTTATCCTGACTTCTCAGTGATGCTTTAACTGATTTCATACTTTCTTTACCAGAACTCTGTATAATTTTATTTCTGTTTTCATCTAGAATTACTCCATTACTTATCCAGAAGGCTCTGTGGTCCATTTTATGCCTTGCTCACAATGCTAAAACCACCAGAGTTTACTTTTCCATTTTACTTTTCATCAGTCTTTGACAAAATTAGGACCTATACGTACAATATGAACCTTCTGTCAAAAATCTTTAGCGCCTGGCTCACTTAAACCCTCTTTAAGCAGAAGTGTAGATTTTCATGTCTAAACTTAAGCACATAAAATTCAGTGAAAAAAATGTACTATAATAGGGCAAACTCAATCCCTTTTATGAACAGGTGGATATGCTAATCAGTAATATAATATGTTGGAGTTTTTTAAAATTGTAAAATGAAATGCTTTATTTCATGACTTCCAAAGAGTCTGGTCCACTAGTCACATTTGGGAATGGACATCTTCTACCAGTCTATTTTGCTTTTGTAGCTACAAATTGTTTTCCATAACTTTTTGAACTGACAAAAAATGCAATTAAAATTTATCCTCCTGGGAAGAAAAATCTTCTTAGGGGATTATGCCACTTATGTCATGGTTAGACAAAGTATTTCAGCCCTGTTTAATGATATATTCTAGTCATTATTAGGACAATACAATTTCAGGTGTGCTAAATACTAAGTATTTATACATTTTCACATTATAAATATATCTTCCCCTTTAGAAAATACAATCTAGGTTCTTTACAAAGCTTAGGTCTACATACTACTTTTCTGTAGTATGTAGAAATCCAGCTATGCATAGACTGATAAAAGTGTAGAGTTATAGCGTTATGACTCTAATTATTTCATTTCAGTGATCTAATTATTTCATGGTGTAATATTTTATATATAAGCCCAAAGCAAAATTCCAGTTTTAAACTCCTGGAGTCTAGTAATTGCTCATCATTTGCAATTTCTTCTGGGCAATAAGTGTGTTACTCAACAAAACAAACTTTTCCATGTCATTTGCTTCATTGTTGGAGGGCAGCTGGGGAATAGTAGCAGAAATATGTTTGCAAAAGGCAAGGAGATTACAAAAAGACAGTAAATGATACTAAAAAAATTATTTAATGGTAGTATTGATGAAAGGCTTCAAATGCAAGTCTGTGATAGGCTACAAAGTCCATAGTTGAAGTATTATGCATATGTTATGGATTTTGCTCCGTTGTGTTTAGGAGCTAGAGTGAATAAGCTACAAGGCACTGAATCTATATGGAAAGGGAAAATGCTGTTTGCCTAAGGACAGAGAATGCTACCATTAATTTTGTTATAAAAAGTTACCAAAAAAATTAAAAAAAAAGAAAATTCTGAAAGGATTTTTGTGCTTGGAAACAGTCGTGTGCTTCAGTTTCTGCAGAATTTTATACAGAGAGATTATAAAATTACTTTTGTGGCGATGTTTTTGTTGTTCCATATCTCTTTTAAGATAGCATAAAAATAGCAAGCCTCTGGTGTAGGGAAAAAAAAACAAACACAAAAATAAGATTTCTAGGATATAATAAGACGAAAAGTAAATTATTTTAACAGAAATATCTAATGTTGGTTTGATTAACTGCAACACATCAGAGAAAGTAAAAATTAAAGCTAGGAATAAAAGCAGCTGTCTAATATCTAGGCACAAACTTCAGACAACTCCATAATTTTAAACAGCACGCAAACATAATTACCTTTTATGATAATTTGTATTAGTGGAAGGAGCTTCAGTCAGATTTTTTTGTTCTGCTTTTAACTAGGGACCCATCTTAGACTGTCTTGAAAAAGTTTTCAATTAATTACAGAGAAAAAAAAAGAAAACAAACTAACAAACATTTCCAGCAAGCCTTACACCTGTTCAACCTTGATAACAACTGGTTTCTGTGATAATGTGACCATATTCTACCTCAAATTAATGTCTCCACATAAAGTTCTGTGGTCAGAAAACCAAGACCCTTGATTTGAATGTAACTGACAGTTAAACACAGTCCTAGAATTCTTGTTGTTCTGAATTAGAATGAAAATAAAATAATTTGTTTTAACGTATATGGTTAGCTTTCATGTTTATCAGATGGATGTCTGTAAAAGTAGAAACCTGAATGACTTGATTTTGAGAGAAAATTATGTTGGAATTGGAGACTATAAACAATGCAGATAAACATTTAAATAATTCTGCAGGATTTGATTCAGTTCGTTCACTTGCATGTGCCAGAGAAACCTGTTATTCAACAAATACTCTTTTTACTCAGACTGCTTTTTATATAACTGCCTGAAATTCACAAAATAAGGAAGAATAGTTATGAAATATTAAGATATCATTGTGACAGTTGAAATGCAATACTACAGGGCTCACTGCATAAAAATTATATCATTCTGCTGGCTTTGAAATGTTTTATGATGCTTCTTGAGGGCCTCGCAACATTAATTTTAAATCAAAAAATTATGCAAAAAATAAGTGGAATAGCATGTCTTTGCAAATGGCAAAATGAACTTTTAGAAAAGGGATGGAGCCATAAAAACCCAAATCCTTTCAATTCTCTGGTGTAGTCAATAATGCTTATCAATATACTACTATCAGAGTGTAAGGTTCTGCTTCATTTTAAACCAGGATTTCCTTTACTGACGAAATTATGAATGCCATTACAGCTCAATATTAATAAGTATTACCCATTCTTAATGATCAATGAAAAGTACTTATAAAGAAGTCTTTCAAGATCAAATACTGTCATGTTTCCCAATTCCTTTTCTCTCTGCCATTTCTTTTCTTCAAAAGCATCTCTCCTGAAACAAGTTGCTGGGGAAAAGACGTGGCGCAGTAACAATGGGTGTCTGAGAGTGCCTTTAAGAAAAACAAAATTGATGGGCTTGTTATGAATCAGGGGATGACTGTAAGAAAAACTAATTTTTTTTTCTTCTGAGGCACAGCTTGCCCTTTCATTATGATTCAGAGATGTAAGGGTAATGTCTTCTTTCAGTTGATGGAGGACTTGAGTGATACTCCCTGTATGGCGGACTGGTCTTAATGTGACCGTCATGTTCTTGAGAAAGATAGCACCAGCATTGCTTCTCTTTTAGCACCAACATGTCAGGGATGAATCGTAGCATTCCTTATCCTTCCTTTGCACTGGTAAGTACAGTGATCATTCATTTCTGATCTTTACTTAACTCAGGACTGTAAGGCTGGGCAGAGAAAAAGCAAGCTGTCATCATTAGGAAAACAGCAGGTTCATGAGTAAAAACAATTCTTTCTGATTTGGAAGCGAGGTAGAATTGTTGTCCCTTAGGTGAGGTTAAAGAGATTGCTTGCCCCTTGGATGAAGGTTGCACACTCAATTTCATACTCAAAAAGATTGATCCTAACTCCCTAGAAATCAATGATTTTTAAATTTTTTCCTGCCTTAATGGACATTTTCTTGTGTCATAACTTTATGTCTTGAAAAATTTGATCGATTTTTTAAGCACTTTCAGCAAGTCTATAATCCTTCCTTCCTCATTTACCATAATACATCAGGCAGATTTGAGACAGGGGATATATCTTGCTTTCAATCATAAAATAACTTCTTATTTGGCTTTATAGAAGCCTTATACTGATATCTGTGTGGAGTAGATCCTACAACTGCTTAGTTCCTGAGTAGCTGGTGGCTGTTCAACCACTTATGTAGGATTCTGCATAATGTCACAGGGTGGCCCTAAATCCCACTCTGCTAGTGCTGTTTGTTGAGGCAGTGGCCACTGCTTCTTTCACTGAGCCATGCAGCAAATGGCACTGGGGGCACATGTAAGCAGTTCTCAGTACAGAAGGGGTACAGGACTTCGAGTTTGGATGCTGTGTCATCATACACGACACTTTATTGCTGCTGACATTTTGTATGAGATTTGGATATATAATTGTGAGGGACCCTTAAGTGAGAATTTAAAGTCTCTACTGCTCAAGAACATTTTTATAAAACTAGTGCCCGCTTTATTACTTGTTACTTTTGCCAAAGATATTTTTAAAGTATTTATTCAGTTTATTAGCTTAAATGATGGAAAGCCTTTCCTCCTCACAGCCTTGTTCAGTCTTGTTTTTTCTTCAAACACTCCATGAATTGTCATGCCTCTGTTTCAATATATTTGTGGAACATTTTATGCTAGGTATTAAGTGATTAATCCTCAAAGATTATGAAGACCTCAAATCTGTGTCTAATTCAACAAATCCAGATTAAAAAGCTTTTAGGCATTGAAAATCATGGATCTCTTGGGGACCTGAACGATTTAATTTTTTTGCCAAGGAAACCAAGCCATTAAAATCATGTGCTGTAAGTGCTCTGAAGCCAGAGTTGAGTGACACTATTGCCTGTTGTTCATTTGCTTCATCATTTATTTCTTTCCAGCAGGCCCCATGGAAGCTGATCTTGAAGAGCTCTTCCCACACCAAACCCACTCATTCATATGAGAAGTATACAGCCATTTGCACAGATACCTAAACTTTGTGAACAACAGAATAATTTATCTTTCATTTGATTACAACCCTTCCTTTCTCATATTTTTTAAAGAACATCTGTTAGAATTAAAAATGTAGTTAACTTTAGCCAATTATTTGGAGCTTAGCAGCTGAAAAATGAGTTGTAAAAATTGTGTTTGGCCTAATCCAGAGATGAAAATTTTCTGTTTTGAGATATGAATTCTGATTAGGAAGGCCTCCAAAAGGTGGGAAGTTTCTAAAATTCAACTCACACTAATTTATCTAATTTGGTATATGAGTTTTGTGTAAGTTAGATTCTTCTTACCCAATTGCTGGCTGGTCCAAATTTTTTTTAATCATTCCATGTGTGCAGTTCTATCTGAGTTTGCAAACTGATTATTTCTCTCAATTAATCTCTCTCTGTTTTAGAGGATGCTTTTTGGTTTGGTGTTTTGTCTTGTTTTTTGGGTTTTTTTTTTTGAAAGGGGTATCTTCAAAATAACTTGCAGTAAGAATTGTGTTTAATACTGGTAGGCCTGGACCATGATTTAGTAATGACTTGGAATGACAAGCTGCTGTCTTTTACAGGCCACTTACAAGCCTTCCAAAGGAAGGGAAAGGACAATTTGATCATAAATTGGTGATTTATCCTTGGTGGTATATCATATGTATATATGGTCACTGAAAATACTTGGAATTATACTAACATACTAAAATGTTCTGGTTTTTTTTTTCTTTTAAAGCAGACACATTTTTGTTGGCTGTTTGTTGCCATAAGAGTTCCTTGCAAAATGCAAAACTAAATTCTATTTATTGTCCCTGGAGACATAGAATGGTTGCATAGGTTTAGGCTGAACAGATCTGAATATTCAGTCCTCTGTTCTTCTCACTGAGCTACTTGCATATAGTTGAGGTGGGTTAATCACCTGTCAGGAACTCGAGTAGGTTTGGAAATCTGCAATCAAGAACTAGAGTCCTACTAAAGTCGGACATCCCAGATCCCATAGAGATGTGGGTCACAGTTCTGAGATGCTCCTGTGCAGGTATTGCAACGGAAATCCCAGGCAGAAGTCAAGGATGTGGAAGATAATACTGGGTGATCATGAAATCCTAGATGAAATATTGTTAACAAGACTGTGTGACAGAAAGTAAACAGAGTAGGGAAAGTAAAGGTGTTATACAAAGCTTCTGCTTTTTAGAAATTTGTGCTTCTCTAACACATAGGAATATGATACTTGGCTAAATACGTTTTACTTCTGTTCTGCATGTTTCTTCTTACGGTAATAATTAAAGGTTGTTCATTCCCCATATTATCAGGAATTCTAATGGTTGTATCAAGGAGAAAATTTGCCAAGAACAATACCTTTTGAATCACTTAATTAGCTTTTTTTTCCCATTCTCTTCTTAAGACTTTTTTTTTTAACACCTTACCCACTTAGAGGAATAAAGAATTTTTGGCATTAAAGGACCAAAGGACTTTTTAGGATAAACTCAATAGTGGGCTAGGATAGAATTTCTTGTGAAATTTTGTACTTATTTAAGTACATAGTACAATATATGTGCTTCTGTCTGCAGGATTTCAAAATAATAATAATAATAATAAAAATATGATGATAATAATAATAATAATAATAATTTTTTAATCATTGTTCCACTCAGGTATGATGCCTGACCGTAAGCACATCACTGTTTACTTATTCATCACCAATGTATTTCAGAAGCAGAAGGCAACAGAAATGGCAGAAATACTAACTACTCACTTAGAAGACAGAAAACATATTGTAAATTTTTTCAAAGCATTGTGGACATTTTCTTGGACCACATATACTGACTATATTTCCCATATTATCACTTCATATATTCTTTCATCTTATCCCACTTGATTTGTTCTTACATTTCTCCAAGACTCCAGAAGATTTATTGCATGGAATTGAAATATGCTTTCAAAAAAGCTAAAATCCTCCTGAGATTTTAGGTTTATACAAGCTCTACTTTTTGTGTGGTAATTGTATAAAGAATTTAGAGGCTGACTCAGTCCAGGGTTGCTGCTTTGCTTACACAACATGTTTTCTGCTGGAACACTCATGAGGATGACAGTACAGGCATGTGAGCGGGTTTAAAGTCAGTAGGTTAAGTACTAACAGAGAAATGCTCTCATTGCAAGTATTAACTGGTTCCAGGAAGAAGTGTAGTAATTTATATCATAGAAACAAGGCAGCAAATAAAAATACTAATTTTTCTTACGCAATTAAATTGAATTCAATTAAATTGAATTCATAATGAAGGTCATTGTTGATGGCTGAGTGAAAGGCCATTCCAATTCACAATGCAATGTCAGGATAACAGGAAACTTAATTCAGGAAGATTTAGTGTCTCTTCTTCCTCTAGTATTTCTCTTGGAAAGGAGTTATGAAAGCTTCTTAGCCTGTATTAGATGGCAACCAGACTACAGGTACAATCAAGATGGTGTCAATTTTCTGATGTCTGCAGTGTCTTCTGCTTTTTCTCATTTTAGTTACTATTCTCCATGATTTTTGCATTCTCAAGACAACAACATAATATGAAAAGGTTAAAAATTTAAGCTAAACATGTTAAAAGCCATTCCTGGAAGTCTGTTCATCATTCTTTACCTATTCCAAAGTGTGTTCTGACTCATGGGCAGCCTGGAGAACTCACTCTCTGAGTCCAGCAGAACATGCAGCTGCTTTGCATTCAGAGATATTCTAAATCCCTGGGTTGGAAAGGGAATCTTTGATGTGACTACCTACCACATCACACTTTTTTTTCCTGAGTTTGACTTCTTCCTGCTTGAAAAGGACATTTTTGCAAATTCTGGCACCATCTCTACTGATTCTACAAATTCATTGAATTAGTGAATGAGGGGAGAAAAAAACCCCAATGATTGGCTTAGTCATTCTTGGCTGCATGTGTCAGGCTTAATCCTGAGGATGAAGTTTAGTGCTGTGGGGTTTTGAGGTGTAGCATGCAGCAGAAAACTGCAGCTTCTCTTGCTGTGTGTCTGGGTAGTCTCTTTGTGAATTTTCTTTGTCTGAGGCCATTCCCATCCCCAGGTATTTTCATGTATATTCTTTCTTTGGTGGCTTAGCTGGTTTTGCATTGCTATTTATGGTTTGTCTTGGTTCATGGGTTACTAGAAGTCTATAGGAATTTTTAACAAGAATGCCGATTTGACTTTGTGTTAATGTGACTATTAATAGCAAGTCTACTGACTTCAAACACACAAATATGGAAATAGTCACTAAAATTTGACCATATAAAGTTTTCTAGATTGTTAATTTTATTTCTTTAAGGAAAGTGGGATGCCTTTGTTAAGTACTTTAAATACATCTAGCCTTTTCTTTTAAGGGCCTGCATTCTCACAAGGGAACCACTCAGTGCTGTGATTGGATTAATGCAAATCAGATGGGAAGATTGGGCAGGGGTAGGAGCAATTGAATTTGGAAAGTTTATGAGAGCTGCTAGTTCAGGGTGAATAATAAAATAAAGACGGCAGTTTTGCAATTTTGAAAAGCTCTGTGCTATGTAATAGACTATAATTTAATTCTGAGAGACTTTTTTATTAGATTTTTTTCCCAAGTAAAATCACAATTCCTATTGTTCCTTATCATATGTCTCATTACTGCTGCAAGTATTATCCTCTTTATATGATTAGAGTGATTCATACTTAGCTCTCTTTGTTGTTCTGTACACAATTTCAGGTAAATAATGGAAGGAATTTGATGCTTCTGAATAGACCAATAGGTACTTTGGTTTTTTTTTTTTCTAAACAGGGATGTATATTTTAGCAAAGGAGTGATGATAAACCTCAGATCGAGATCATCAACAGATGCAAACGTCTGATAAAATATCTCAGCATTGGTCAGAGTAATAAGCCTGTGCCAAGCAGTGGTTCTGAGGTTCACAGTAAGCATGTATGAAGTTAGTCATAATTTACACTCATTTTCCTTTGTAGATACTTCTGGAAAATACGTTATTATCATTTGTATATTTGAAAACAAAACTGTTGGAATAATGTACCTGACAAACAAAATAATCACTCCTTGAGGGAAGTTGGCTCTGTGAGAGAAGGAAACTTTTCATGTTCTGCTGAGAACTTCCAAAACCAGACAAAGCCAAAGAGAACTGGAACAGTGAGGTTTCAGTCCACTACATTGTGGAATTGAAGGGGCTTTGTTGGTTGGGCAGAAAAAAGCACTCGGTGGCAGTTCCTGAAGAAGCAATGGTTTAAGAAATCTAAAACCAGGGCAGTGATGACTTAAGAAATTATTGGTTATTGGTGAAACTATATGATGAATTGAAACTTCTTTCCTACTCTTGCTCAGAGTTGTGTGTAGCTATAAATTCAGCAGGTTGGGAGTGTCTGAAGTCATCTTAGTGTTGATTGCCTGGTTATTTTTTACTTCAAAAATTTTAATTAATGCTTACCTGGGGTAAGAGATCTTGCATTTCAGCTTCTGGATTTTACTTGTGGATCAGACCACAAGTTTAAATTCTGCTCAAAAGGTAAAGTTAAACTTTCAGAAAATGGATCAAAGGATATTGGGTATTACTTTTTGCCTGCCTTAGGGCATCTCAAGAAATTTGGTTTCGTTACTGCATACCCACATTAATTATTATGTGGTAGTGCAAGAACATTTTTTATTTATTAGCTTTTCTACCTCTTGAATTTTCAATTTTGAACTGATGATTAAAACTTTACTAGAGCTACTGACTCATATTTTTTACATTTCCTTCCTTATTCGCCTTCTCCTTTTCCCCTTTGGATTCAGATTGTAATTAACATAGTAGATGTCATTCAAACTAAAAGGAAAATCAGTTAAAAGTATTATACTGAGAAATGTTCTAGACTCAGTTATAAGCAGTATAATTAAAATATTGTCAAATAACTGAGAAACTGAGTTGTAAAATAAAGAACAAATCCTACCTATATGTTTTTGTGAAAATACTAATTTTATTTTTTGGGGTATGCAAATAACATCAAGTGATTAATTGGTCTAAACATTTTGAGAAAACAAGTATTAAATTTGTTCTGTAGAAGTCAGTGTCATCTTCTTCTTCATCGTGAAAAGATCCAAATGACTGAATCCACCAGACAGTTTTTCACTGTTAGATCTATTCACTAGGTCCTGAAATAAGCCCACCAATTCAGCATCAATAATTTGTTGAAGTGCAGAGCTCTGTTAAAGAACAAATGCTCCTTCACCTTGGATGGGTAATTTTTTTTTTGCAGTTATTAGACATGTAATCAACCAACAACATGTACAAATGCATAAGCATGTATATATATATATCATACTTATTCTGAAAAATTTAGATGCTATTTGTATATTTAAAATCTGAACTACTTTCCAAGGTAGAGGTAGAAAAAGGTATTTTTTTTAATGCTTTATGAAGGATAAGACGCAGACACTATTGTTGTTTGTGACAGTTTTTCTCCATATCTGCAAACATATGCTATGAAATTCAAAACACAAACTACGATGAAATTTAAGTGAGAATAAAAGGAGACAGTAACAGAGGGAAGATGATAATTACAGTGAGAGAAACAAGAGTTTAAGAATCTATGTATATATAGGTTAAAGGTGCTCTTCTTCGGGATGCAAATAATAATGTATGAAAAATACATTACTCTCTAACTATTATTTTATTTTATTGTATTATGTTAATTTAACTTCATTTCTTATGAAGAGCCTTCCAGGGACATTTTTCAGAATATATTATAATAATCTTTAGATTTTATTATTGTTTAATATTAAAATAAATATTAATTCTTTTTATTAACCTGGGAAATAAATGTTAATAGCAATAATAGGCTCTAATAATGGAAACAATGCTTGTCAGAAACTTAGGGATCATCCTTTAATATTTGTGTAGTGTCATTTAAATGAATGTGAAAACCATGGATTGGTAAGAATGCAGTGGCGTTTCTCCAAATGGAAGTAATCTTTAAGAGCTTGTCCAAAGATTGTTACAGATGTTTTAAGTGGCATTTAATTATTTTAGCAGGTTTTATTGATGTTTCTTTAGGTTTTATTAGCATTTCCATTTCTGGACTGTGGCTTTTATTCAAACCCAAGATGTCATGATTTCAAGATGTCTGTGTTTATGAGACTGCCACATGTTGCTGTGGAAATCATTAGAAAGTCATAAATAGAAGACTTACTTCTGTATGAGGCTTTTCTCTCTTTGCTTCTCCTTATTTATATATTTATTTAATTATACAGCTACTACAAAGATTCATTATTATTCAGCATACAATTATGGAAGTATCAGTGCTAAAAGTACAAGACCGGATGTTTTAAGGAAAGACTGGAATAATCAGTAGGAATTTGGTATCCTTTTTCTGCATTAATCCTGATGTTAAAAACAGTTAATATATTAATTGCAAATGTTTTTTGATTTGTAGCAGTTATATTACTTTTACTTGTAAGTGCTTTTCATCTGACTGTTTCCAAGCTTTCTTTCCCCAAAACGTTAATTTAATTAATGTTCTGATGTACAGTAGGTTAATACAATTTTCATTTTACAGATGAAGACTCTATATGTAAAATGTCACATCTCATGTCAGTGACAGATGGAGGTACACTGTACTCTTTTGTGGTAGCCGCTGAGAAAAAAGAAATCTTTCCTCAATCTGTGCATTTGCAACGATTACCATAACCAAATATAAATACACAGAAATTGAACTTTTCACTCCAAGACCATGGATTTCCATCAGATGAAGAAGGGCAGGAGGTAATGAAAGCTTTAGGAGGTAGCCAAAGCAGAGGAATAATCCATCGTTCAGGTGGATCAGTCACTAGACATTGGACAAAAATGTGTACATATCATATGTGTTTATGTGAATACATATGAGTGTATGTGTTTATGAATTTACATATACTTAATGGATTTTTAAGCTAATTTTCAAAGATCTGTGGAAAATATTTCAGGAGATTTGCAGCCTGATTTTGTCTTGAAGGGTATATCAGAAAGGATCATACTTTCCAAAATTGTCTGTTTCCCCAGAGTTTGAAAGAAGCGATGCTCAGTACTCCAAACTAGAAACTAATAGGAAGAAAAAAAAATCTGTAGTGGAAGGAGTAGCTGGCATCTTCTGCAGAATTGAAATTCTAAAATTTTATTTATAGAAAAAAATGTTTAATTTCAAACTTAAGTAGGCTTTTGAGACCCTCTCTCTTCTTCCAAATCCTGCACATTCTTAAATCCAAGCTTCTGGGAGTTTTATATAAAGAACATCTTTATCTGATTGAAGAACTGATATCTAGGCTTCCTAGGACTTCTAGGTTGTTCCTGAGGTTTTGAGATGCCTGAGTCTATTTCTTGGTTGAATTTGAAAGCTTTGATATCTATAGCTCCTCACCAGGCTAGTTCTAGACTGAATGAAAAACCTGTTAATTTTGGATTTAGGATGGTTTTAGATGCAGGAAGGATGTTTTTAGGTGACTTGGAACAGTTTCCTAAAAGAAAAATTATGTTTTTGAATGAAAACTGAGATTTTAAATTGAAAGTCGTTACACTTGCAAAATACATATTTTCTACACAAGTCATTGACGAAAGAGTTTGTTCCAGACTAGAACCTCATCCAGTTTCCAGTAGAGTTATTAATGATTACTGAAGACACTAGAGATATAAGCAAAGAAAACTAGCTTTTGTAATTGAATATAGCAGAGTACTTTCATATTGTAAGTAATTTGATTACCTAGAAATGCAGTTAGATATATATTTATCCAAATTTAATTTTTAGCAAGACCCTGATAACTACCATTGCTTGTAATTTTTGCTCTCTATGCTGAGTGAATGGCCCCACAGTATAACGTCTGAATGACTTCATTCTCATGAACACACATACTGCTGTATTGAAACACTCCACTTTGGTTGCACTTAACATTTCGTTGTTCACCTGCATAGATGATCTTCTGTCCCAATCCTGTTTTTATTTATGTTGCCAGGGAAGCAGGCTGTGAGGAGGAGCTGTTGAGCAACATGTGCACAGCACATTACAAGTCTCTCCTCTCCTGTAGCTGGTTTTGGACTCTTTACCTGTGCTGTAGATGACCCCTAGAACCTCTATCTCCCCACTGGCAGTTCTTGGACCTAGGAACCCTGACATTCATGGTCCCACTGGGGTTGCTGGCACTCAGACCTCATCCTGTGCTTGCAGACTAGTCCAGCTCGAAGTTCCCTGGCTCCCACATGTGCATGCTCAGGACTGTGAGTGTACCCACACAAAAGATAGGCTCTAGTCAGGAGATAGGGTGGGGCATGGTGTAGCACAAGGTTCAGGTAGGCAGGCATGCTGAGCAACCTCTTTACATGCAACTAATCTCTGTCCTTTTTTATTTGCCCACTTTTGTCCCTCCTAGATCCATCTTGATCCCTCTTTTTACATATCTTTGGTCCATTCCCTAAACATCTATTTTTAAGTGTTACAGAGTATCAATATTTTCTCTTCTTTATTCCCAAATTCTTTCATAAAAACTCCTACACCGTGATGACCCTATGTAGTGAACATGGCTTCCTGGTGAGAGTTTCCTTGTTTACTTGCTTCAGTGGGTGTCTTCAACAGGAACAACCATCTCATTTTTTTTTCCTTCGATGGCCTTTAGAGTGGCCAGTGGTATGCTCCATTTTCCTTTCTTAGGTTACTGAGGGTCCTACACCTATCACTGCTCCTCTGTGTTTGTAGTTTTCAGTTGTTTTTCAGAGCACCTAGCATTTGCCATATGAAAAGATCACTGTTAATTATGTCTGTCTGGAGGCCACATAAAAAGTTACCTCACATTCCTGAAGCAGAGGTTGTGTAGGACTAGGGGTCCTCATGCAGAACTGAGATTTGCACTACACCTTTTCACAGCTGCTTTTGTGTGAATTCTCATGCTGTCTTGTAGAACTTTAGTCCTAAGCTTTCAGAAATTAAAATTGCTTCCATGTTTACCTTGGGAAAGCTAGATTTATGAAACATGCTCGGGTCACTTTTATTAGACTGAAGCAGAAGTAGCCAATCTCTCTTTGTAGCATATCACTGCACTATATATATATATATATCCTGCCCTAAAGCAGTACTTCAGGAAATTAGTGCAGTTCAGATCTAGGTGCAAACTGACCTCACCTGAAAGTTGCCTAACATACAGAGGGAGTGGATTTAAAGAAAAGTTCATCTCTTTTGTCTTTCTGCAAGATGTGATCTGCAAGATATTTCCGCAAATATGAGCAGGTAGCTTCTTGTGTAAGGCTTCTTCTGTACAGAAAATATAAGACTGCAACCTTCCCCCTAATTTTCTAGATAAATAGATCTTTTAGTTAGGACAGTTATTTTTTGTGGGATCAAATGTCTAAAAATTAAAAAATTATGGATAGTCAGAACATCTAGGGAGTTTATTTCTTTATGGAAATAAGGATAAAAAGGCGTAATCTAAGCTATGGTTTTGAATAAACTTAATGAAAATTATTACTGTTACATGGGAAAGAATATAGGTAATCATAGGAAAACTGAGATTTTCAACAACCACAGCTTTAACGGTATTAATATATATATTTAATATTTGTGTGTCCTTTTATAGCTGGAGTTTCATTTGGAGAGTGGTGAACTCCTGGAAGAGTTGCTTTTCCCCAGAAATTAATTCATTAATAAAAGAAATGGTATTGTTTGGTGAACTTGCTTGATGAAACTTTATTGGAATAAAAGCAGTGATCTGCAATACTCTATTGGTTAAGCTGAACTACATTTCAAGACAAGTGGTTCAAACTCCTTTCGGAAAACTATATTGAAATCTACAATGCCTCCCTCACGTTCCCTTCAAAGTGACTTTTGTATTTTATTAATTAAAAAAAAATACAGAAAAATAACAGTAGAGAGATTTTTACTGTTAGATGAACAGTTGTTAATGTCAGAGATATAAGGGGACATATGCCTCAGACAGGTCCATTATTGAGAGCTTTGTTTTGGTTTAGATATTGATGTTTACTGATTTTCTAGAGTTAGAACTATATCATGCCTCACTGGTTTTTGTGATGTTTCTTCCCTTTGGAGATTAGGAATTCATTTTTCATTTTCTTTTGAATTTCTCTTAGCCAATTTCTATTGATGTTCTTATTAATGTGTTTTTCATTTTATGTTGTTTTCTTGTATTGTGCTTTTCTTCAGAAGCATTTTGTTTGTCAGTGTAAAATGTAACCTGTTGTACTAGGTTCACTCTTGAAGAGCTGTAATGTCTTGCCTGTTTCCAAATGATGCAGGCATTCCAAATATATGGTAATGAAACCTCTGTGTCTTATGATACTGAAATTTTGTCTATTTTCTCTGAATTCATGTACAAGAGTAATTATAGTGTCAGATGAGATGGTAGGGTAGAAAAACCCCACACAACAAACAAACACAAAAGAACAGCTGATAATCATCTGGTTACTGCAAACTTCAATTTTGTGACACTTACTGAACAGCTAGCGCCATTCACTGATGTGGTTTTTAAAGATGTGGTGTTTATCTTGTCCATAGAATGTGTTATGGAGAGAAAGAAGAGCTGATATGCTTTAATGATATCATTGAGGGAAGGAGAGGTGTCAGAGTTCTTGAGAAATGATTTTGCAGTCAAGTTACTAATATCCTTGGATATGAAAAGCACAGTGCTGTTGGTTGCATGGAAATTTTTATTGTACAATTGTTATGTGATTTTCAGCTCTGTTCTGCAAAGTATGGTAAGAGCTACATAATATGTCACTGTGGGCCGTGTGGAGTTGCATAAGGTTCTCTTTAAAAAGTGCTGATGTTTTACATTAAGTATATGAATTCTCTTTGAATAGAAAGCTACATTTACATAGCTTGTGTAATGAGTTGGTCCTAACCAGCAGCCAGGTACCCATACAGCCACTCACTCACTCCCCCCACCCAACAGGATGGGGGAAAGAATAATAAAAATGAAACTGAAAAATACATTCCTTGGATAAAGACAAATTAACAGATGAAGAAGGAGGAAACCACCTTCAATTCTAAGAAATCATCTCCTACGAGCAGAATGTTGTCCAGCTGTTGACTAAGCATGAGCCACATTTGGAGGCAATCCCTCACACCCTTCTTCCTCTATCTCAGTTCTTATTGCTGAACATTATGTTACATGGTATGGCTAATTTGGGTCAGCTGTTCCAGGCTGTTTTCCTTCCCAGCTTCTTGCCATCCCATGCTGGGGACAGAGTCAAAGTAGTAAGAAGAGAAAAACCTTGATTCTGTTCAAAGAATTGCCAAAACATTGCAGTGTTACAAATACATTTGGCTACAAATCCAGAACACAACACTATGCAGGCTGCAGTGAGGAAAATTAACTTCATCCCAGACAGACAAAGCTCACCTCTTAGAGGAACTAATAAATGAAATATCATGTACCATTTTTAGACTCATATCTGAAATGAAGAGATTTACAGCAATAGGTAGTAAGTAACATGTTTGGATGGTGTGAACAGAGATGTACATTATGTAGAAGTGATAGTGGTTAGAGGTATATGGAAAAGTTGCAACTCTGCTTTATTTCTGCAAATATCTTTGCTCATTCTGCACTGTTTTCCATTATTTCTGTTTGAAGTATTTGCTATCATTTGTTCATGGCAGCTTACAATGAATGGTTTCATTTGTTTCTCAGTACAGTCAGGCATTAGATCTTGCTGACCTTCAGCAATGCAGTGTTAGTCAGCCCAGTCATGTTTTTAAGTCTCGATTGAGTAAGGCCAAAAGAAACTGGCTTTATATGTTGGGGTTTTTTTCCTGATTCATGCTTAATCTCTTTGGAAATGTATAATTCACTGTATTAGAACTGTTCATTCTTTAGCTTACAAAGGCAGATAAAAATGCAAAGATAAAGAAAAGGAAAAATGAAGTACATAGCAAAATGAGAGAATTGTGTTGTGCAACAGAGAGGGAAGAAATTAATTTTATTATAAAGATTTGAGCTCTGTACTTTATTTTATTCCTATCTGCATTGTTATAATAATTTTTCTTTTCTGCCCAGCACATTACTGGAGCAGTATTTAAGCAATAATTATTTTGTACATAAGCATACTTGAGATTTGAAGAAGTCCATTGTATTCTCGATATAACAAATTTTGTAAGTCATTAAAAATGGAACATTTTATAAATCATCTCCCAAAAACTTCAAGAGTGCAAAAAAAAGGGATCTAACACCTAAATTTCAACATTTACCACGATAAAAAAGAGAACTGCCAATAAATATTCATGTCTAAGAACATGAAGTAACTGAGGACATACATTGTGTATTTTCAGTTTGACTGGTAAATTGGAAGGAGATTAAGGTAAACTAAATCCTGAGGAACTGGCAAGGCATACTGCAGGCCTGTCTGGATCTTCCTGTATGTTTGCACAAATTAGCTTCACCAAAGTATTTGCTTGGTTGTATCATCAGTTACAGATACTTCGTTAATCCTTAAAATGTAGCCTGAAAAATTCCAGTCTTCCTTTTGGATTTTTCTTTTACCTTCCTGTTGGATATTTTCTCTAAATGCAGCCTTTTTTCTTCTACCAAAGTCTTACAAAAATACACATTTTAAAGAAGATATTCAAATGTCCATCTGTTCCCTGAAAGTAATTATATAAAAAGCTGACAGTAGACACGTTTTTAAACAAATTTCAGATTCAATTCAGAAATTATATTTAAAACTGATTTGATGGGAAGGTTAGAGAAGTCCACTTGAGATTTCATAATATTATCCATACTATCTTTTAAAAAGTTTTTCTTCAAATAAAAGCCTAAGTTTATCTGTTTGTTAATAAGAGAAATTTAGTATTTTCTGATACCTCTGTCTTCTAGAGGGGTATTCAGATCTGTGAAAAATAAATGGACAAAAGAGCAGGGCGTTATCAACCTGTAATGTAAAAACGGAGTAAAATTTATTGACTACTTTGTGAGACATCTACTGAACTTAACCCAATTACCGACTCATATGTGTAGTTAATTATTTATAATAACACATATAGAGAGAGTCTGATTCAGAATGTAAATTCTAACTTCAGTGAGGCTTAACTTTATTTCAGTTATTAGATTTTTATCCAGTTATGTATGCATATATATCAAGTTATACTGTTGCTGCATTAGAAATGTATACTGTGTTGCACTTGATGCATTCTTAGCATGTAATAACACATACTATCAAGGTCAGTGCTAGAAAAATTGAAAAAATCTAATTGCTTGAGTAGCACAGTAAAGAAAGTGTTGTTTTCTGAGTAACCAATCTTGTCCAAAACTACTATCTGTTCTTCAAAATGTCTTGGACATATGGACTAAATAGTTGATAGCAATGAAAGAATCTTTGTGTATGAGTGTGTAGGAGTTTAGGAGAAGGAAAGAGAAGTAGGTGTTAAACATGACAGTAAGGTGGGAACAAGTGACAATGGGGGAATGAGAAATTTAGTGCAGAAATGTGTCTTGTGCAAGTAATCCTTGACACTTACATAATTTTGTGTATGGCTGTATCTACAAACTATATCTGATTCAATACCTCTGTGCTCTTATTCTGCTATAAGTGTGAGGCAGGTTATTCCTATTTATTTTAAGGCAATTTTATACACAAATTTTAATACTTATTCTTTCAAATAAAATAATCTTGGTCACTATCTTATATGTCTTAGCAGGATGCTGGTAGCCATTGGAATAAGTTGCTTTTCATACAAGACACATAAGACTCTTCATTTGTGGTTTGGAGGTTCTTGAGTACTTATAATGAAAATTTGATGTCATAAAATGTATCTTTACTTGACAGAATTCACAGAAACTGAAAAGGTGACAGATTTTGCATTTGTAAGGAAAAAAATGTATTTATCATGTACCTCATACTTTATCTTTTCAGGTTACATTCCAATCAAATGTTCATACAGTAATTGAAAAAAATAGTATTTTATATATTGAAATAAAATCCATTTATTTATAATGTATATAGAATGTGAAATATAAGAAAGAAATTATTTGCTCTGCTTAGGTTTTGGGAAAAGTTTTCTAACCTTTAACAGCTAATTAATTTAGTTGCTGAGTGATTAAAAGAGCAGTGGATTATATTAAGAAGTTAACAACTCTCAGTAATGACCTGTTCCCCACTGGTATGCCTCTAACTTTATTACCTCTTGTGATAATTAAATAAAAACAGACCTATGTAAGCTCCCAGGAAACACAACAAAAGCTAAATTATGATCTATCGTCTTTATGTCATGCTGATTTTTGTTGCATATTTTATGGTTTTGTTTTCCCTCTGATTGATCACAACAGGTTTTCTTCATTACAAGTGTGTGTTCTAGCATGTGGTATGGGTTTGCATATGGAAGAACTAAAGATGAAAGGTTAGAAAGACTGTGTCAGAAGCTCATTGTCATAAACTTGACAGGGGATTAAGTTTAGTTTTATCAATAACATAAGATTTTAAGAAGTAACTTGGGGCTTATTGATAGTTTACATTGTTTAGATCAATGGTTTTCTTTCCATCGTATTAACAAAAAAGGGTAACTAAAATAATTAGGCTCAAACTTGTGTATAGATAAGAAAGGACATTTTCAGTGTTTCATAGGAAATGCAGGTTGTCTTAACCTAAAAGCATGTCTCTTCTTTAAAACTCATTTATTCAGGCCAATCTTTAAAATGTGACATTTTCAGTTGCCCTGGCACATTCCTTGTGTTGATAACCATGTACAGGAATGGCACAGTGAGGGGCTCCACCATCTGACTCATAAAGAGTGACCTCATAAGGTGAGCTCACAAACCTGAAAGAGCTGGGAGAACCTGTAACCAAGAGCACCAAGGCATCCTGTGGAGGTTCCTGGATCCTTTTATTCAGGGCATGTGCATCCTTCCATAGTTCATTCAATGATCCAACAACCGTGCAAAAAAAAAAAAAGGCTTTTTAACATATTTTAATTTTTTAAAATTGCTTTTAGGTTCCAGAAGAAGCGCGGGTAAAGAATTATAATGTTTAGAAGAGCAAATGGTGAAAAGTTCATTCCTTTTTGTATCTCACAGTTAATTTCAGACTTGTATGATACTTGTTCTGATGAACCTCTTCTTTCAGCAATTTATATAGCTACATAGAATATCCATTATGTTTGAGAAATATAACTTTTGACCTTGATCCTTTGTCCCACTGCTTTATATATTGCCTTGGTGTCCAAGACCTAAGCATTTATGAACTTGTAGATGAGGAAAAAGGCTTTGTGTCCTATAAGCAGAATGTGTGGGAAATGTGGTATATTTTTAGTTTCTTGTATTTTTAAGTATGCTTCTTTCTCTCTTACGAAAGTGTTATATATTCCTTAGGGTTGGTGGCTTCATGCCCAGGTGTGTTGCTTTTGGAGCTAGGAGGCAGGAAAGTTTATATTATATGCTCTCAGTCTGTAATCTGCTAGGATGAAAGTCTGTCTCAGCCAGCGATAGATAATAGAACACCTTCTTTACATAAACTATCATCGTTCATCGGGAGCAGCTCCACATTCTAGTCTGTGTCAAACAATTTATAAACATAAGTTTTTAAACAAAGGAGGTAACATTATAGATAATATTCTCAGCGTATTTTCCTTTGCCAAATACAAGCATATGAACTTTATCCCGAACTGTTATCCGCCAAATATTATTCACCCAGCCAAAATATTTAACTGTAGTGGAGGTTGTTTTGCGTCAATTTGTTTATGCAAAGAGGTTCTGCAATGAGGATATACATAACTTGAATATGTAAATCAATGCTTTCTTACCTGATAGAGAGAGGGATAGAGAGAGGTAGTACCTGTTGAGCTCTTAGTTTAAGCACTAATGTGTTCACCACGTCTATGTCTTTGTTGACCAGTCAGGCAGCATTTTAGGGAGGAATAGTTAGTAACTGCAAATCCCTGGAAAGGGTCTTTATGGCTCCTATGTGTCTTTGCTATACTGTCAGCACTGATGTGGATGACACAAAATATAAAACTCTCCTATGCTGGCATTTACTTCCTTAAACCCTTGACCTACTAATAATTAATAACTCTACTTCAGTCTGTAATTGCAGCTAAATTTAGTCAACTGGTTCATATCTTGCATCCTTGGTACATAACCAGGGGTTTGGAGTAAGGGTTTGCTAGGGTGAGGGAGGACTGTAGCTGGGACTGGAGAAAGAAAAGGCAACAAGTTATAGATTGTGGTTAGTTATCCTTTCTGTATATTTTTGTATATCATACAGATGTAATTTTTCAGACCTTACAGCTCACTTCAAACCTTCCTCTGTATGTGTGTGTATGTATGTGGTTGCTTTAGGATTTTGAAGTTGAATAAATTTTAGCCTAGGTGATGATCCCTAGCAGAAAATTTCTGGCTTTTTGCTCAGAGCATTTATATACATTCAGTAAATTGCTCTGCCACTGTCACCAGTTGGAGTAAGAGTGTCACAGAGCAGTACAGGACAATTAAAATTAATGGATTCCCACCAACCAATGACAGCAAAGGACCGCTAAAAGTCATCCAGTTCTGCAGACTGCCCTGGACCTGCATTATGCACATCTAAAACTGTGAGCAGGCCTGAAGAACAGGACTTGGTAGATGAGCAGCTGGGCCCTCAATGTGTGCTCACAGCCCAGAAAGCCAACTGCATCCTGGGCTGCATGAACAGGAGCACGATCAGCAGGGTGAGGGAGCGGATTCTGCCCCTGTGCTCTGCTCTTATGAGACCCAGCTGGAGCGCTGCATCCAACTCTGCAACCTCAAACGCAAGAAAGACATTGACCAGCTGGAGCAGGTCCAGAGGATAGCCAGAAAGACAACTGGGGGGGATGTAGCACCTGTCCTGTAAAAAAACAATCTGACAGAGTTGGAATTGCTCAGTCTGGGGAAGAAAAGCTTCAGGAAGACCTCATAGCAGCTTTTTTGTACCTAAAATAGGAATTCATGGAGCATAACATGTTTATTTTACATCGCGTGTCTCTATGTATATTAGTTCTTCACTAAAAACTAATAGTGAGGCAAAGAATAGCAAAAGACTTAGTCTGTGGTTCCTAGGACTCAGCTGGCCAAAGTGTGTCATAGAAAAATAATTACTGTTGAGAAAATGGTTTAATGTTTAGGGTGAAGTTCATCTATTTTTGTTTTATGGAATCTGACCCTAGATATTTAGGGACGAATTTGAAAGCCTGTGAATAATTGCAGTGTACCTCCAGCAATAAATATGAAATAACACTATCTTAATAGTAAATCTGAAAAGATATATTTTTATATGTCTAAGAAAAATATAGCAAATTTTAGAGGCAATGAAAAGATAACATAAAATTCACAGTGGCCTTTGGGGATACAGTTTCCTCTGTTGTAAGCATATTAAAATAAACTGGTATCTGCTATTCATCTTTTCTGGCTTCAACAGAAAAGGCAAAACTATCATGTTTCTACAATTCTAATGCCTTTTCATTGTTTTAAACTTTTATTTCTCGAATGTTATTTATGTTGTAAGTTTTCTAGTTTGTTAGTCATACAAAAATCAACTTTCAGTAATGGCCTGGTCTTTTCTACTTTTACAGTCATTACACTATAGCACTGATTGATTTATGTTACCAATGGCAATGAAGTGGTATTGCAGCAAACTAGACTTGAGTTCAATTAGAAATTGTAACTTTAGCTAAGTCTATATCCCAAACTCAAGTGAAAACAAAAGTATTCTCATGTGGATGAATAGAATATTTTGCTACTCAGAAGAAATGTATCATCTACTCATTAAGAGCTGCTTAAGTAGTCTTTAAGAAGTGTATTAGAATATTGTTTTACCTCAGGTACTGCTACAGAAGCACAAATAAACAATGTGTGTTATTCAGCTTGAGTTTCATACAAGTCTCTGCTCCTTCATAAAAGGAAAATATAGTTTCATTCTCTGGAAGTGCTGCAGTTTGTGGTCTATGGAAGGTCAAATGAAATGAGATCCTTTTCAAAATCTAAACATTTAAAAAAGGAGTTTCAAGGACAATGCCTAAGACATTGAACAGAGTTTCTGCTTTTGCATGGTTATGTTTACACAGTAAGATAATATTTTTTACTTCAAAAGGATCAGTTCCTTTCAAATCTAACTTATTTTTTTCTTTTTTTTTGGTTAGAATTTTAGTACCTATAAATAGAAGCTCTTGACATTTTGCATTATTCTCTACCCTTGCTCTTTATATAGAACTCTCATTGATTTCAACTCTGTATATTGAATTAGACTAGGGTGGATAGCTTTTCATTTGTAAAAGATGGGGACAATATTAACCTCTGTGCTCATAGAAAGTCTGTTAAATCTCCTTTAATTACAAAATGCTTTAAATAACATCTCAGGATTAAATTTTACAATTTCTAGGCAATCACAAATTGAGATGCTGTGAATTTATGAAGGAGAGTGCAATGAGTTCTGAACATTTTTCATTAAAATTCACTGTTCCAAAAGTTGTCTGAAATTCTGGTTGTTTCTGCAACAGACATTTGGAGTCATGGTGTCATCCATTGTCCATGTAAGAGTATTTCAAATTACAAAAGTATTATAATAATCATCTCCTACAAACTCACAAGGACATGTTTGCATTGACTTCCCTCAGAAGTTTTCCCACAATATTATCTTGGAGAGGAAAAAAATGTGAATGCAGTTTTTTCTGTTACAGAAAGGGTCAATGAATTTTTGTCAGTCCAAAATCTCTGCTACTGATCTCTGATCTAGACTGATTTAAAGATGAGTTGAACTATGAAGTCTTCCTGGGCATTGATATTCCTTGAGATTTGTCTTAAAGAGGAAGGTGACAGTGAAAGAAAAAAGGATATAGAAATATTTGATATTTTGAGCTGCAATATTGTTCCTTTTTTGTTTACTTCTCTTTAAACAGCTTTTTCATAGTCTAAGTAAAACTGTTCATGAAACCGTTGGATTTCTGCAAATATGATCCTTGAATATCTGAAAGTTCAAGAGGATGGCATTTTGACTTGGGAAGCGTAGGATGAGAGTGGAGTGGGAAAAAAACCCATGAAATTCCAATAAAATGAGTTAATTGTTGAGAAATGAAGAGGATTAATTTCTCTAATACTCATTACTTCTGCACATACTAAATCTCAGAAGACATCAAGGCAATACATTTTATGCCCAAGCTATTTGCTATATCCAAGTTGAAAATATAATTTAATTCCACTAATGTAAGTAAGCTAAGTCCTTGCAATGCCTCCGTGGACAAATACCATGTTTATAAATATAGAGACACTACAGAGGGTGGTTTTTATGACATATAGAACTTCTGATTACTAAGGTATTAAATTGTGCCTCTGTTGATTGAGTGGATACTGGATGTGCCACATGGACTCCACAAGCAGTAAAGAGAATACGTGAGTCAAAATAACTTATACGCAGGCCACAGAAATTGGCATTTCCATTATGTTTGAGTGTCCAAGTTCTTCAAAAGGCAAAGTGACTTGAATACAACCCTTCTCCAATATGGAAAAAAATTACCCAGCTTTAAAACAAAGCATAACATCCTTTTTACTATTTTGCTATTGATTTTCCTGTTTTATATTTGGCCAGTGGAAAGATATAGCAGCATCTCTGAAGGCATTGTCTTGAAAGGAGTGCATGTGCTTATAAAGGAAACATTTTTCTCTAGTAGAAAAAGGAGCTGTTGTGAATGTGTTTGAGGGATAATGCACAGTACTCCTGAATATTTATTTTATGTCCCAAGCCTTGATTTTAAAGCTTTGAGTAGCTACAAAATGCTGAAGACCTCTCCTGCTTTAGAAACCTGTTCTTTAGGAACCACTCAGTTTTTAGAAACTCTTGTTTTTAGCTGCAAACCAAACTGTGTTTTCCCTGCAGGAGTAATCTGGAATTTTAAAGGGAGAAAGTCGAAAGTACTGCAAACCACATACCCAGGAAATGAAGGCCTATATTTGATGTATCTGTGTTTCCTTTTGAAAGGTTGGGTTTTTTTTAAACTAGAAAACTTTTTAAAGTTTATGTATTAGTTCTTTTTAAACATTGCCTTGAGAGCTTAGCATCTTCTAAAATTCCTTTCTTCAGATATTTCTGTAAAGCAAACAGACAAAACCAAAGTAATAGAATTGTGCATCAAAATACTAATTTGGATTCGTGTTGCAACAAGAAGGAAATCTAACAAGTATATTGTTTAGTAGAGAGATGTCTTTATTAATTGCAAATGCTGTTCAGTTTTTCTTTGATATATTTTTCAAAGAGTTTCACAATTAAATGTGTGGTGGTAAAAGGTCTTGTTAAAGGAACGCCTTAGGTAGGTGGATTTTTTCTGTTATTCCTGTGAAAAGAAATTATGCAAAAAAGAACAAACAAGGAAATTAATAAAGGCCCTTATTAAAATAATTTAACCTTATAGTCAAAGCGATTTAAAATTTTGTGGCAGATAATTAGTCTCAAATTCCTTGTGTTTACAGTTTAAGAGATCAGGAACTCTGGCTAGTCCATTATTTCCTCTGCATTATGGTTAAACAGATAAGGAGACAGAATGAAATTTGAGGTTTGTATTGGTGGAAAAGGAAAGATGTGCTGTATCTTTCCATGCAGGGAGAAAGGATGTCAAGATATCATTTAATTTAGAAAAGTAGGAAATATCGATCTCTAGTACATAACGCTTGAATTCATAAACTTTCATGGTTCATTATTTTATCCAGGCTTTTACTTCAGGCTTAAGCTATATTTGCTCCATTTTGTCGAGAGAGTACAGACTGATACCTGACTACCTACTATCTGATGTGTGAATATGTGGTTTTTGTCTAAAGCATAGCCTTTCTTGCAGTCAGTGATGGAATACTTCAGAAAGGATCAATTACGTCCAAATAGCTGGAAAGAGGACACTGAAAAATAAATAAAGTGTGGGGATAAAAAAATTAAGTCAATTAGCAGCTGCAAAGAAGTATCAGAGCATTGTATTATATAGACACGCTTTTTCATCGGTTTTAGTTTACTTTGTTAGCACTTCCTAGATTTTCTGACGTTTCTCATTGCAAAAATTGGTTTTAAATATTTATAGCTTAAGTATTTTTTAATACATTTTTGCATTATTGGTCAGTCTAGAATCTAGCCCTTGTTTTGAATTACTTTTTTTAACGTTTTCCGTTCAGCCTTTTGGAAAGCATTGTTGAAGGAAAAACTTGTTCAGCTGCATTAAAACAAAGTAACTGTCATAGATTACTGAGTTTAAGAAGATGTGTCCAAGGCTAATAACATGAGAAACTCTTTTGGCTTTATATTTTTAGGTGGACATTTGCCATTGGGAGCATTTCTGACATAAGTGCAGAGAGGTCATAAGTAGACAATCTGAAGTTATAGAAGACCTTGAAACAAGGAGCTGGAGTGATGAAATAGGAGGATGAAGAGGAATATGAGCAAGAGGGGTTCTGGGAAGAAAAAGGATAAGAGAAAGAAATAGCAGAAAAAAAAGGAAAAGACCTGGATGGTTTCCCAATTGCAAGATGAGCACTGGTGTGTAGTGAGCCTTGCTTTGTGCTTTGAAGGCTTTAGGAATAGGTTAAATAGACAAGAAGAATGGTAGTGCGACAAAAACCAGGGAGGCTGAAAGTTCAGACTAGAACACAAAGCAGTGTAAACCGTTCTTATAATATGTGTGCACAAGGATAGAAGTTTAAGATTGCTCATGCAGGTTTTTTTCTATATAATGACCTAATTTTTGTTTGTTTTGTCAGGGTAGGGCAGTATGCCTAAAAGAAATACAGGAGTTTAAAGAAAATGGTTTTCTTCTCCATAGTGTCATACAGATGCCCACTTTGTTGATCAGATAGATTAAAAATTATGGATTCATGTCATGGGATGATGCTATTCTAGATATAATTTCATTAATGACAATAGTTAATTGGCATTTACTCATGATAGAATCACTTTTCTGCCAGAATTTAGAAAGCAAGTGTGGATTTAAGGACCAGTAAGTTATGTTCTGTATTTTCAAGGCAATGTTTCTCTGGTATTTTGTATCTAAAAAGACCATGTGATATTTATTTGTGTTGTTTTCATTCTTTATTTCTTTTACTTCCTTTCTTGAGGTTAAGAATTTTCTAGTAGTACAAACATTCTATGTAGCCTTTTTTATTGAGATGACTATTGCTATGAATACAGATATTAAAAGAAGATGCAATCTAAAATGTATGGAAGACCTAATATTGCAATATTCATAATTGGCATACATCAATTTGTTAGATAATTTTATCTTAGTAAGTGACAGTCCTGTGGATATGGTATTTTATGAGAAAAGAAAGAAATTCAAGAACTATTCAGAAAGGTATGACAGGAAAATCATGGGGGGGAAAAAAGTATAATATGACTTGAATATTTTTAGAAGATTAACAAGATTTTCTATGCGTGGTTATTTTCTAAAGTTTAGATAGTGTCAACAATATAAGTGAATTTTGATCTCCATAAAACTGTAGATCTTAACTGGTATTTGTGAAAAAAGAAATATAATACTTATTCCTTCCACCATTCAGTTTTTAGAGGTGGGGGACCCTTGGCATAGTTGGAGCTGAACATCTTTTCATTGCTGTGTGAATATTCTTTCAAATGCTGTATATTGAATACAAAAAATCTGTTTTATCTGGAGTATTTGAGCTCTCTTGCATAAACAATTCTATTTTTATTAGAACTGCTGTTATAGTCATCTTTGAAAACTGAATCACATTTGAATAATACCTCAAAGCCCCAAACTTTCTCTGAATAATAGTTGAAAAATATGCATAATAGTGATACTCATCTAAACATACTTTTTTCTTCTTCATTGTAATATGCTACACTTTGATTATGAAGGGCTGAGTTTACGAGGCAAATGTTTTATTGGCTCTGCTTTTATCTTTTCGAAGCTAAGGTGGTCTTGCTATCAGACTTCAGGTTGATTCGGTGTGCTGTTCTCACTAGCTACTCTGTCAGGATTAATAAAGTATGAGTAAAATAAAATGTGTTTCAAAATTAAATTGGAATTGCCAGAAATGCAACAAGAGAACTGCTGATATGGAAGAAATGCTCAGCTAATTAATTTTATTATATAAATAAGTTATACTTTCTGAGAGAAATCTAGCTATGTTTGCTGCTGTAGTTGCATGATACTGCAGATCATTAGCATATTTTCAGAAGAAGCATTCTCTCCCTTCACCGTTATAAATATTTATGAATTATATTCTCATTTGTTTTAGAATACATTTTTATGAAACATATTTGGGTATAAGTAGGTGTATGGCATCCAAGTTACAACCAAGGTTGGGCTACCAGACGCAAACAAACAGTTATATGCAGATATATATAATGATAAAAAGTTAAAACGTACTGTACCTGTGTATCAATTCAGGATATTAGAGTGATTAGTTCTCTAGAACTGATTCTGAAACTTCCTTTGTAACTAGATGTTTTTGGGTTTTTTTTAGCTTCATGCAATCTAAAGGCATTTCTGTTTAGGCTGTCATTCACAAGCATCTGCACTAGTTTGTTACACACTTCTGTACATGCTTTAGTTATACCTTAAATAACCTTTCTTTGCACTTCTCATTAACTAGTCTTTTATAATTTGCATTGATGCTATTAGACATTATGCTTTCAAGGTTTCTCCTATCTTATGTTACTATTTTGTATCTTTTGATACAGTTTCTGGGTTTTTTTCTTCAGAAGCCTGTGAGATGTAGCTTCCTGATAGCATTACATTTATTATTACTGTACCATTACAATATTTCCTTATTATTCTACAGTTAATCTAGGGTAATTCAGTCTACAAATATAATAAGGTCATTAAGAGATTTCTCATAGATGGAGACAAAGTACATTCATAACTACTTGTTACTAATATCTATTTGTTATCACATTATTTCTAGTCCTTTGTCAAAATTGTGTTGTTTCAGTGATAGGATGATACAGTTCTTGTTTTGGTGGGTGCTGCTGTTGTACAAGAAGTAGCTGATATCTTGTTTAGACTTTCATAACGCTTTTGATACTGTCTCATAAGTGAGGAAAACATACAGAGTCCTACAATCGTAAAATGCCAAGTCCACTTCTAAAACATGTCGCTGAGCACAGCTAGTTGTCTTTTAAATACCTTCAGGGATGATGACAGCTGCTTTCGTGGGCAACTGTTTCCAGTGCTTCACAACCCTTTTGGTGAAGAATTTTTTCGTAATATCCAATTTAAACCTTGCTGACATAACTTGGGGCCATCTCCTCCCATTGCTTATTACTTGGGAAAAGACCCTGATTCCCACCTTGCTTTCAGGCAGTTGTAGAGTGATAAGGTCTCCCCTGATCCTCCTTTTCTCCAGGCTAAATAACCCCAACTTCCCCTGCTGTTCTGCACAGGACTCCAGACCCTTCCCCAGCCCCGTTGCCCTCCTCTGGATACACTACAGCACCTCAATGTCTTTCTTGTAGGAAGGGCCCAAAACCGAACACAGGATTCAAACTGCAAATGAAGGCAAAATAGTTCAGCGAACTAAATTATTAAAACAGTGTTTCAGGGAATTTGTAACAAATGAAAAGTCCTTGGAATTGTTATGGATTCAGATTTTCAAAAAGTTTGCTGACCTAAATGAAATAGAAAACATGCATATTAGACTTGCAAGGCAGTGTGCTACTGCAAATACCTTGAAATGTATGATTAGAATTTGATGAAATGAAGAGGTATTTTAAACAAATATGAAGGACCATAATACGATCATGTATACAAAAAAAAAAAATAAAGTGTACAAACTTACTTTGAAAGAATTGAAGAAAGCAAATGTGATTTGATGGCCTTTAACAAAGGTTTGTAGTCTTTTTAAATTACTGTGAAATCTCTGATATAGTGTGAATGTACATTCTGGCATGGACTTAAATGGGAACTTCCTCACTGACCTGGGTTGCTAAACCACGGTGATGACTGAAAAACTTTACAGCAGTAACTTTTGCTGTCAATTCGTAGTATCTTAGGGATTTTGAGAGTAAACCACAGATTTTATCAAAAAATTGTTTTTTACATATTTTTATTATAAAGATTTGATAAAATTTTAAAATTGCAGTAACATAGAGCTGAGACTCTTTGGAGTGGGACAGCACAAAAAACCTTTCAGTCATTTGGAAAGTGTGTATTGAGGAATAGTGCATCTTTGCTATATTTTACAAAACCTTATTTAAATAGATATGTGTGAAAGATGAATTCTAGTTACTTAGAATTAGAATGGTTTGTGATCTTGTGAAATTGCCCATATGCAGGAAGACAGCAGATATCTGTTCTTCAAACAGACAGATTTTTGAAGAGGGTGATGACACTTCATGTAATTAAACGTGTAGCTGTTTGCCCTAGGGCTAGGAATGTGGACACTTAGCAAAAATACATGGCAATATACAAGAGCTGGAAAACCACTTGAAAAACAAAGGGAGGAGGATATTTGTCACTAAATGGATCTGTCTTTCTTGCTCTACATTTCAGTGTTGAAATTTGTACCTCAAAAGACATTCAACCAGTGGGCAGAAGTAGGGTGACTCTGAAGTATTAGATGAATAGTGGCTCTAGCCAACTTGGAAAGCTCTCAGAACACTCTCGGTCTGGCCTACTGTTCTGGCTTTGAGAGTGTTTTATTTGCATAGTTTTGGTGCACAATACAAAGACAACAATAGTCCAACTTTTCTGTATCACAGAAAACTGTGTACATAGATTACTTTTCAGTAAAGAGTCCAAATTCAAACTGTATTTTTATCATTTCTAAACAATATAATTCTTCCTTTTTAGCATAAAAATTACCGAATTGAGGAAAAGAATTTAAGACAGAGAGACTGATATAGTGTGTTCTGCCAGCACATCTGGAAGACAGTTATTCTCTAATTACCCAAGAGACAGAAGAGAAAACTGGCAGCTTTTCTGCTGTTATAAATCCCATCACTTCTAAAGGAGTTAATGGCTGCCCAGCTAATCAGTCTTTGTTATCTTGTAACATTCAGAGACAAAATAAAGGACATAAAAATAAAAAGCAAAGAAGACTCACTGGTCTGTTACATTAAAACGTGTGATTTTGTCTTTCCAATGCAATCCCAACATATCTGTCTTACAGTGTTTAATTTGGTTTTAAAATGTGCAAGCATTTAGTTGTTTGGATACAAATTGTTTCTGTAGATGGAATGGTTGTTGTAGTTACTAACTTACCATCTTTCATCTCATCTTTTGAGATATGTGCCTGACCTATGCTTAAAATGGCTCTATCAATTTTACCACCAGCTGCAGAGCAGGTCTGCCTGTAACAAGCTTGTTACTTTTATTCTAAATTTGACTGTAAAAGAAAAGAGAACATCACATGTGAAACCCTAGAGTATTTGTCTCCCTTTTCTTTGAAGGCAAGAGCCACAAATTACTTACCTGTCAGCAGAACTAAATGAAAAAAAATCAAATTCTGTTAGTGTACAGTACTCTCACTGGAGCAGATAAGCTGAAAGATAAACTTGCTTAATGACATAAATAACAACCCAATTTTGAAAGGGTCCTGAATATCATAGGGGATATTTTAAAATTGCCAGAATGTTGCCAATGAGGAGAGAATTTCATATCCCACAAGAAAATTCTACTTATATCACTTTCTCAGTCATAGAGTGCTTAGAAAATAAAAAAAAAATTATGGTACTTTACAGCACATTCCTCTCTTACTGATGGACGGAGTGAAAAATAATGTTAGATGGTCAGTGGGATTCCCTTCTGAAGTTGGTAAAACTGAATTATGTGTCAGCAGGTCTGAGACACATTACATTATCCCATACTTCATAAAAAGGCCACTAGTTCTCCTCTTCAGTGTCCACTGAATAGTCTTAGTGACTTCAGGGGTCACTATGTCATGAACAGTTGTGGGTCGCAGTAAAGTTCTACTATCTATCTGAAATTTTTTTTATGTATGAAAAGATCTGATGTAAGTAAATGTAGTCACATATCCAGAGTTTAAGGAGGAGCAGCTGGTTATCTGTTGGTAAACTTCAGTGCCATGCCATTAGCTGTAAACTCGTCTTCCCCTGGAGTGTAGGATTTTGGACACCCCTCTCCAAACACATCCATTTCAAGTTGTAAGGCAATAGTGAATGCTTTATTATGTATAAAATCTCCTACTCTGAATTTCACATTCCCAGAGTTTATGGGTGAGTGCAGCCCTGTGCTGAAGAATTCCCAATCATTTGCTATACTTCTTATTTCGGGATTTTTTTTTTCCCCATATGTATTTTAGCTGACATACAGGAGTTGCCTGATTTAAGATGACAATTATAGCTAGCTCGGACTAAGAACCCCCATCCTACAGCAAGATACTTAGTAATACATTTTCTCTGCTTTGATACAGCAATGCATCTTTCCTCTGAGTGGCCTTGGTGCTCTGTTCCGGTGTTTTCATGGGCAGGTGGGGCTGTCAGAGCACATTGGAACAAAGCAGCGTGGCTGGGACCATAACAGATCTGCCAGTGCAGCTGAGGTTTGTCTCCCCTGTTCACTCCTCACAGGAGTGGGATGTGAGTAATAGCCTCACGCTGCTCTGAGTCATAGCAGGAAACTTCATCAAAACAGAAAACTGCCAGGGTGTTTTCCACTGTGCACCTTGTCATCCCACCTTGTTACTGTCTCGTGGGAAAGGTGGTCTGTGAATAGATGCTTTTTGCTTGTACCCTAAAGTGGTAGGAAACAGCTCTAGAAGACTCTTCCAGAACAGCTGACTGATTTTCAGTTGATCATAAACATAAAATCAGTTGATACTACCCATCCCCACTCAAAAAATAGCTAGACAAAATCGTCCAATTGTATTTCTCTCTGCTTTGCTGTCACGGGATACTTTTTTGTTGAATTGTTTCAGAGAACCACATGGGGAGATTTGTCAAACTGCCATTTAGTGAGTGTGGCCAGACTGACTTTGGATGTTCTGTTTTCCATTTTGCAGCATTTTTGAAGTCTCCAAATCAGATTTTTTAACAAGCATTATTTATGGCCAACACATGACAAAAAGAAAGGCTTATGTTATTTGAGTTTGTAATAGAAAGCAACTTGAGGAGCAAACAAAGAATATAACATTTTTTTTTGCCTCATGCTTAGATCAGAGACTAGCTAGGTAATTACTTGAAGCCTTAATTCATGCTAAAGACTCTCAGTGCCAAAAAGAATTAGAGACTTGTCTTTGGGTTGCATTAATTGACTTAGCTCAAGAATGATTTTCCCGAATTTGTCTGTCTTAAAAATTCAGAAGTCTCCTCTCACATTCTGTTTTACTAATCTGGGATATTATAGCCATTGAATTCTTAATAGTTTACTTTAAGTGCCTTCAGGAAGGAGAAACAGAAAGAGTTGCAATTATTTTTTCTTTTCCTTAATTCACACAGTGTTCCTGTAAGGGTTTTGCATGACAGTACACATAAAAAAAACTTGCAAAAGAATAGATAATTTTTACATATAATCTGGAATACTCTTGAGAATTTCAGTTTCTCTCTGTCCTATTTCTACTGCTATGATCATTAAAATCAATGTCATAACACTATCCCTGTTTTCCTCAATTATGTACTAGTCACAAAATCAGAGGCCAGACTAACCACAGTGGAAGAGGTATCTGTGAACTTTACAAAGTTCCCGCTTGTGCATCTGAATTATGTCCTTTCTTAATTTCCTACAGATTTCTGAAAGAACCATTTCTTTATAGTGTCTTCCTTTTGAGCTTTTGTTTTGTGGCTTAGTATTATGCAATGCACTCAGAACTATTTTCACACATATCTTCAGAACAAAAAATTATTAGTTCATTTTAGCAGTAGTAAGTATTTTCTTTTAGATGGTCATCCCCATACATCTTTTTTGAATTCTAAAACAGCAGAACAGACGTACTTGTTAGTAAGACCCCTGTATTCTCTGCCACTATAAAATAGCCTTCAATACTATGCAAAAGGAAGGGATGTGATTGGGAAGGAACTGATACAGTTGGTAATTAAATGGCTGTGCAGGATTCTGTGGCTGTGGGTTGATGATAGAAATGGGTCAGTACCTTGTTGATTTTGGTCAGAAAGCCTCCCTGATTTTATACCTTTCCTGTATTTTCCTCCTCAGAAAGCAGTAGAACAGCCATTTAGTTGAGCCACCTGAGAGATGGCTGAGGGGAGCTAATCTTGCTTTAGCAATACATAAATAATAAATAAGTACAGTAGCCTTCCACTTCTTCTTACCAGCCAAAATGATTTATTATAAGGCTTTAAATCTGGTTCCACAAACAAATATTCTTGTGTTCTGGCACCAGCTGTGCACTGAGGTAGAGGTCACAAATAAATGGCTGGATCCAGGGGCACCTAAAACTAGTTTTGTTGCCAAGGGCATCTTAACATGAAAACAGCCTTAGAATAATATTAGGAACAGAAATATTTATACTCCCTGCAGAGAGCTGGATCTGTTTTCTCTTGTGTTTAGTTAAAGTAAATTTAAAAATAGAGAAATGTATGAAACCATCAATGATTGTCTCCATTTGAAACTAATGAGAGAGAAATGAAAACACAATTTCATCACAGCTTTTGCACATTTGAGGCTTGAATCCCAACACTATTTTCTTTTCTTATCCCTAATGTTTATTAGGCCTTTTCATTTGAATATTTAAGATTTTAACATCTGAAGTAATTGTTTGCTTTTTTAAGATTTTTGTTCTTTACACTCATTCCAAGGTGACCACTGGCCATAATAGAACTGTGGAGCAAGAGCAAGTGACCATACCTGCTTGAAAGTAAATTTTTTTTCTATAAGAAGGTCAGGGCATCCAATTTTTGTGACACTAAGCATTACATATTTTTGGCATCTACTGTGAGAGTAGAGAAGAACCTTTTATCAGGTATAATCCCTAGGAATCTGACCAGATTCTCAGAAACAAAAAACAACAACAACAACAACAAAAGAAAAAAAAAAAAAAAAAAAAAAAAAAAAGAAAAAACAATACTGATGTGATTATTTCAGATAGTTTCTTAAGGAAGATTTACTTCTTGCCAGCATAGATGCTTAAGGATTCAAAATATTTTCCTCAGAGATACCATTTTAATCCACAGATGTTTATACTCAGGCTATATAAAAGGAGCATTATTGACCAGTCAAAGGAATCAAATCATAACTTTTTTCTACATATATTCCACGAGCAAAGGAAAGAGCTTCCAATGAAATGCTAGGTCATGCTTTGTAGAAATGCTTCTCTGTCTAGCTGTCTTTCACTTCATGAAGGCTTCAAAAGGGACAGAGAGTGAATCACAGTACATGAAATGAAGCTGAAGTTTCTCATCCACATTGTGAGACTGAGTCCTCATTCAGAATTTTTCCTTTCTGGCTGTATTCCTGGATTCATGAGCCCTTAGTATTACCTCTGGTTTCCAGCACGACACTTGTGAAGGTTAATTGATCTCTTTTATTCATATGATCCAACAGTTGCACGTAGGAAAATGTTGGTGGAAAATTTCAGTGTAGACATTAGAGTATGAGATTAGTAGAAGAAGCTTCCATCATTTCTTTTTACTCCGATTTTCTGCTCAAAATTTCATATAAGAGCACAGTTAGATTCCAGACTCAAAATCCTTAAGGAGTCAATGAATATATTTAAAATTTAATATAATGCATTAATGTATTAGAAATGACTAAATAAAGACCAGAAATGGCAAAGGAAATGGATATTGGGGAGGGGGGCGGGGGGAGCTGTTCTGATATGTGCTTTCTGTAATGGCCATACTATCTCTCCAACTCAAGTGTCCAGTGAAATTAGTAGAGGACTGCTATATTATTTTAGCAGTAAAACATTAGAGCAAACTCAGAGTGATACTTCTTTCCTTAGGTTGTAATATTCAGTGTTTTCTGACCTAAGGAATTAATTAGTAGTGTCATAAGTGCTAGTCCCTTGTAAGCATTTCCCTTCTGAGTTTGTCTACCTTTACTTGTGGTACTTATTGCTAGAGCAGTAAGTTCCACAGAACTATTTTTAAGGATATAAAGAGTACTTCCTTTATTATTTTATTTCCTAAAAAATGTTTGCTCTCATGCTGCTAATTTTTGGCATCATGAAACAGTGAGCACTTACTCCCTGTCCATCTTTGCCATGATTATATAGTCATGTTTATATGTGATTGCACAATCTCCTCAGGCATGCCTTTTCCAGACTGAGACATTTCCATTGTTTTGGTCAACCCCATTACAGAATCTGTTATTTATTTTGGTATCTATTCTTTCCCTTCTCCATACATTTCTACTCTGCACCATGTCTTTTCTGAGAAGCAGTAACCCTGGTTCCAAAAGCTACGTTGACATTTCACAATTTTACAGCACTTATTTCTTTCCTATTCAGCCTGGTTTTTCTTTTGTTTTTGACTAATTTGAATGGTATTGCAGCCAGGCTTACTGCTCTGTATTTCCACAGTCCATATCCAGTCTCTTGGAAAAACTTCTTTTGGTCACATTTCCTACTTATTGCACTAGTAATAGAGCCAGTTTAAAGTATTCACTTTACTTAATCTTTGGAATTTGCATTTGAGTTGTTTGGCTGTTGTATAACTGCTGTTGTGCTGTAGTAATCTTTTTTTTATTCATTTTATTGATTATGTTCCAAAATCTCTTTTACTAATGCTTTCACTGAGACAGCCACTTATTTGATGCCAGGGAAAACCCAACCAAAACCAAAACAGTGGTTTGGATGCCACTCAAGCTCCTTGGTAGATTGATGCAAAGAATTAATTTAATTGCTTGTTTTATTTTTTCTCTTACAGCCTTAAGTTCTTTGAGCATTTCTTTTGCATACTGATAATCTTTTGGCCCTGCAGGCCCCCACTGGCACCAGATATCCTTACTTTTCAAGATTTTTATTTCTCAAAATATTCTTTGGCCTGACTTTACATTTAACACGTTAAAATTTATGCTCATCTCGGTTTTCTTTAATTATATACAGCTTTCACTTTTTAAAGAATACATCGCAAAAATTATTTCTTCCGGTTTCTGATTGTTAAAAAGCCAACTTTCTTTTGGTCCTTCGTGTGTCATGTATATTCAAACATATGTTTTATGATAGTGTTTATGAAAATTTAAATAATGTTTTAAAATGCTTTAAACATCTCCATTTCAGCTTACTAATTTAGATGCATATATAGCTGATCTCTTTGAAGTGAATGTTACTGCATTAATATTTTAATTTATTGACCTCAATTATCTTGTTTTTTCATTAAAACACCATAGTATCACCTCTTATGTAGTGTTTTTCATTTCTATACTAGAATGTATTCAGCTAATCACGTTTAACACAATTTCCAAGTTGCCTAACATGCCAGTGTCCTCATTTGTAATGACTTAATTTGAATTTTTTGTACTGCTGTCACCTCAGAGGTGTCTTTGTTTCCTTAAAAAAAAAAAAAAAGCCATTATTTTTCACCAAGAAGAGAGATTGCCTGTGATAGGTAAATGTATTTCTTTTCCTCTTACCACCGAGACATTGAAAACTCATCAGAAATCATCTCTCAAATACCTCCTTTTCAGGTAACTTGTGATGCTGTTTGCTCACAGAAGGAGTTCCAGTTCCTTAAAACCCAAACAGATTCACTATCTTTTTCCATCTCTCTTTTTGCTTTTTACCAGAGACCTAGATCCCATATCTCTGTTTCTGCTTTTATTTCTATTACCATTAATGCACCCTTAAGGGAAATGCAAATTCCTGCTCATAGGAAATGCAGATTGAATACATGAAGATTTCCTAACCTGGACACACCAAGATCGACGGGAGAAACTAATTTCCTGATTTTATTCTGGCTTTCATATATCATCCAATCAATTACCTCAATATCATATAAGCTAAAACTACAGTAAGTAGGAGTTTTGGGAAGGTGAGAGGCTGATTTGGAGCAAGGTAAATTAATTCCTCCACAGGCATGAATTCCTCTCTTCAGATGTGGAGTAAGGAATCTGAAAAATAAAGATTTATAAACACTAATGAAATTATTTAGCACTAAATAAGCGTGCCAATACATGCTTAGTTTCTGAACTATTTCAAAGAATGCCGAAGGAAGCTCTGACACATTTTTGGCATTTAATCTTCCTCTTTTGTATCCTGTGAAAATTAGTTAAGATTTGCTGGCCAAGCCAAGCCAAAGCAAGCCAAGCCATCTCCTCCATTGTTGCTGTACATTCTGTATCTCATGGACAGCCAAAACTTGCAACATTTGGTTAACAAACACATTGTTATGTAGAATTTTGTTATTAATATAATATGTGGAATTTTGTTATTAATATATATTCATTTATCTTACTGGATAATTTCAGCAAACTTGTCGAAAGGTAACATTTGGCTTTCATTCGTTGAGAGAAACTAAACATAGCATCTCTTATAGTTTGGAACAGTTGAGATATTTTTTCCTCTTTTTTTTTTTTTCTGTTCTCCAAGAAAGATTTTTGTCATTTCTAATAATTTTGTTATTGTCAGCTTTTATTTGTTTTAGTTGGTCACTATTTTGTTTATGCACTGAGTTGTAACATTCTCAACCTAGAAGAAACAAATAGCAAAATGTCAACTTCGTAGCATGAACATTCCCTCATAATATGTGTTGCATACAAAATCTCCGTTTTCAAAAGTCTTGAACTTTCAAATTTGCATGAATCAAGACAATGTTTTGCTTTCCAGATGATAAAAACACATTATAAAATATTGAAAGTGTAATTTTTGCTGGGTTTTTTTTACGCTGTGGGTATTTTCTAGAATTAATTGTTGGCAATTTGTATTTTAAGAAGATGCACAATGGGTTTTTTCTGTCATTTTCTCCCGAAAAGTAGTTAAAGTAGTCACATTTCTAGTCACAACTTTTATATATCAGCACTATCATTGTTCAAATAATCTGCATCAGTTATAATATTATATATATACACACACACATATATACATATATTTATATATATTTATATATATACCCTATCTGTACTTTGAACATGAAGTTAGGAAAATATCCATGAAAATTATTATTGCATTAAAAAAAAAAAAGTAAGAATGGAAAAAAAGCTTTTTACCTTACTGTTTTCCAATCTGTTTTTTATCACCTTCATTTTACTGGAAAGAGGTTTAAATGATCTATAGGATTCTCTTTCATGTGATTTTGCATATAACCAGTGCATGAATACCAACTTTCCCCATTAAATACAGTAACAGTAACGAGGTACTGTTTTACTGTTTTCTCATGAGCTGTCAGCTCACAAATGTTTTATTCCATGTGTTATTACTGATATTTTTCAGGTCAGTATTGTTAATCGAAATTTGTGACTGGTCGCTTATGCTTGTCCTTAACTTTAGCTGTTAGTAATGAAAACTTTCTCAATCAATTCACAAACTGCAGTTTTGCTGATGCTGCTCATTTCGTGCTATGAATTTCTGCCAATGCTAAGCTTGTGAAGCCCTATGCTAATTGACTTTCCAATTTCACAATTGAAGTAATATTGTGCCAAATTTCTTGGAACATTATTTTATAGAAGTTCGTGCACGAAATTGACCCACATGAGTTGTTTGCCATCTGTTAAATAAAACCAGAGCAAACAAACCACAAACCAGAAGTAAAAGAAATTTACAATATCCTTCGTGCAGAAGTTGACAAGTTGGCGTGCAAAAACACCATAAAAGCTCACATTCAGAATCACACTTTTAATGACACTTTTGGCTAACAAAGAAAGAAAAATCTGTACTAATGGTTATAGAATAAAATATGCTAGGATATTCTTCCTGCTGCACAGCTTTTCTTGTCTCCTCACCAAAGTAAGTATATCCTGGGTTTTATTTCATGGAAGACATTGTACACATCCACAAAGGTTACAGTGGGTGTAGCAAAGTTTTACAAACAATGTTTCCAGCTGGAATAAAAATAGAGGATGCAGAGATATAACATTTTATTTGTCAGAAGCATAAATGCCAATTTTAGTGGTTTTTTTAAATTTAAGTGGTACAATCTGCTGAAGAGTTTGCCACCCAGGCAGGCTTATAATTTTAACGTGCATAGTAACATCTACAATACAGTGATAACTAATAGCAAAAATGAGAATCAGAATATTTGGTTTATTTTCCTATAAAAATATCCTGTTGATTCATTTTTACTTTGTCCTTTTTCCTTTGACATTTCCAACAGGCACTTAGCACTGGTTTTCTTTTTCTGATTTCCAAGGAGATTTTCAAATGTGCCTTGCATCAGATTGTAGCAAGTTGGCATATTTGAATTTGTGAATTAAGGTAAAAACTACTACTGTGTCATGCTTTTAGAGGCTAGATCAGGAATTTTTCTAAACAATAGAAAGGTAGCATTTCAGCTTTGGCTTCTGCAGTAAAATGTCAAATTTTAGAGTTAGTTTCATTGGCTTTCCCTTGAGGGGCTTGGATTGCTCAGACTGAATTACAAAATATGCTGACTTAGGAGTGGCCATAAGGGCTTAGAAAAGAAAATTGTAGGATAAGAATAGTCCTTGTCAACTGAAGGGTTATTCAGAAACATAGCTTAACAATTTTTAGTTGGGAAAAGCATTCAAAATCCTTTCAAAACAAAAATCAGCCTTTTCTTATTTAAAAAAGTCTATAACTAGGTTTTCTGTTAGAGTATCCTGAAGAAAACATTTCTTTGAAGATCCACTTGGATCTCCTGTATCGTAGGTGTCCCAACATCTACACAATCAAATATAAAAATAGGAAAGAACAGTTCCTGTATTTTGCTCTTCCTTAATTATAAAAGAAGGTGTTATTCTGTCCATGGAGTTATTATTTTTTTTCCTTTGAAAACTGGAATGGGCATTGAAGGCTTGTCTTGCCCATATCCAGTGACTCTGCAGGATCAGGTGTCCCAAGGAATTCCCTAATGTTTCTCTAACTTCTTTAGAAACAGGCTTTTAATCACTCTATTTTAGTACTTTATGATCAGTTTGTTTCTTTTAGGAGTGGAAGGCTTACAGGATTTTTTTAGGTCACAGGTGTGGATGTATGCATTCATTGCATTCAAGTTTTTTGTTTTGAAACTAAGCACTTACTTGGATCTGCTTTTAATAATTTTTTTAATTGTATGTTTTGTTCACTTACATTTATGTTGCTAATGGCATTTTCTTTTGTTTGTTATGGTGTGATGTTACCTCTTATTTGCTGTGCCTTCCAGCTTGTTTTTAAAAGACATATGAATAGATTTGTAAGATGAGGCAATGTCAGGAATGATATTTTCTATTTTTTGATGTGAGAAGTATTTGTAAACAAAGCCATTTACCTACAGGAAAATGATAAAGGGTTGTCACCAGCTTTCGGTTGAGAATACAGAGTATGCACAGTGGTATTCCTCAGCAACTTTAAAAAGGGAGGCTAGTCAGTGGAGAAATACACTTCTGCATGTTTGCATTCTCTCCTTTCAACGTCATTGCCTTCAGTCTTGTCAAATTCTGGAAAAGGTAACATTTAGCACAAGAGGGCACTTGAAGAAAAAATAAATTACTGCAGAAAATGGGATGTTGTTTCTTTTGAATTGTCGTGGACAGAAAACCCAGCCACCGTTTTCTTAGAAGTTGTGCTACAAATCTTGACTAAATACAAAGCCTGAAGTTTTCATTTTGTTTCAATGTCCCTTTCAAGACTTTTGCCAAGAGCAGAGAAGCAACTACTTGAGACTGACCCAGTTGATCAACAGAAGGTGTGTTATGGGTCGTAAGAATAAAAAGTACATCTAGTTCAGTTGTTTTTCTCCATCAATGCCCATAACCGATATGCAGTGAGCAGTAAAAGCAAAACAAATTTATGTTTTTCACAACCAGTTTCCCAGCTTCCAGTGGTTTCTCACCCATGAGCTTTCCATGCTTTCTCTGCTTGGTGATTCTTAACAGATCCTTCCTCCAGTGCCTGTCCAGCCTTTCCTTGAACCCAATGCTATATATTTATATATCTGCAATACTCTTTGCCAAAAATACATCCATGGCTTCCTACCCACTGCCAAACAAACTGTCTCCTATGACTGATTTGAATCTGAATCTTGCTCTCTTCAGTTCCTACCCTGAGTTCCTCTATTGGAAGAGTTGGTTAATAATTTAGAGTTCTCCCCAGCTCTCTCACATCACATTCCTTTTTGCTCTAAGCCATCTGTACTTCATTCACCTTCTCTGCTGACCTCTACACCACTTCTCCAGGCTGAAGAGGCCTTTTTGCCCCTCTGACATGAGCTGCTTCATACTTTTTCCTCTCTGACCCTTCCTATTCTCCCTCTTTGAGAGGAATGAAAGATGGGTGAGCTCAAGTGTGGGTAAATCATGATCATAGTGGCACAAAAATGCTCTCCATTTTTCTCTGTTGCTTTGGTGACTAACCTTAGCACTTGATTTACTCTTCTGACACTTGCTGAGGACCGAGCAGGTGTTTTTAGAGAACTCACTATACTATGCTGAGGCTTGAAGCCCCTCTCTTCCTAAAATAGATGGTCCTGGTTTCCAGACTTGTGTTAACTGATGTGTGTCTATGCTGCCATTCCCCCCTGGTTCCTTAATAACAGCATAAAAAGCCTTTTGGAAACCCAAATATGTATTAAAAATTAATTTCATATGGACAATTATACTTAGCTATATCACCCTTGTATTTGAGTGTGTGTGTTTTCTTCTAGTGTCATAATGTGAAGTAACAGTAAATGTTCTTTAGTCATGCACTTCGTTTATTCTGAAATGCAGCTTCATTATAGGGACATTAAAATGCATTAATGACATGAGCTATATACCTATATCAAAGTTCAAACTTCTTAACTCAATTAGAACTTGGAAAAAAACTTTACAATTCAGATAAATCTTTCTATTCTTTTTAAAGAGAATAGGTTGCTACTTTCATCCTCTAAGATCTTTGAATTAAATATGAGTTCAGTATAAATTTTGTGCTCTCCTAATCACATGATATTCATCCGTTGCATAAGAAATTAATGCAAATTCAGTGTCTCAGGTAAAGATAGCAACCATAAATCTGTGGTTTAGATAGGTAAAATATTCTTATTTTCTCTAAAATATTTCTCTAAATAATACAATTAATTAATACTCAACTGTAACAAATACCGCAGTTGAGTGTTGAGAGAATTTATTTCTGCTAAACAATAGCAAGATTACTAGAAGTTATTTTAAAAATTTCTGTGGTGACATATGTATGTAGTTTCTGATGAAGTATTAACTTTCTTTCATTAAGCTGTTCTTGCAAAACTCAGTGTTGGAATTTAGCCTCCCTGTTTTTGGAGCATACAAATTTGCTAATGAGAGTCTTGGTCCATAGTAAATTACAGCTATAGGCAGCTAAATTACATAAGGAATTTTTAAACATAAATCTTCTGAAATAGATTGTGCAGAATTTTTTTATTCTGTTTTATATCTACAAAAGGATTTGTGATTATGTTAAAAAATGACACCTTTTTTGTAAGTTCTTCAGGGTTTTGGTTTTGGTTTTTTGAGTAAACATTTAAATGAGGAAACAATTTTAAAATAAAAAGGTCTTAGATGTCACTACTGAAAATAGCAGTTTGGACATTTGGACATTGTAGAAGACTTGAGATGCAGAATAGCTGCCTCACCTGAAGAAAATATGGAGGAATGAGTCACTTGGCTTGTCTCCCTTGGAATTCAGGATGTTTCTTCTTGTCAACTCAGAAATTAGTTTAACAAATACTGCAGTAGTTTCCTTAAATTAAATCCTCAAAAAAAGGCTTTTTCTCTGTGGAAGTGTTTACATGACCAGGGTCTGGAATAAAAAAAAAGAGGAGAGAAAGCCATTCTACACATAGAGGAAACAACAGAACAAGATATCAGGGGGATGGCAGGGTAGCTGAAAATGTTGTTTTTATATTGGTCTATTGTGTACTCTTTTCTTCAGATAAAAAAAGTACGATAAGTAGAAATGGTTTTGATAAGAGAAATAGTATAAAGGAATGTGCATATTCAGCCAGCTAATAATTGTTATATGAAATATCTATGTGATTCAATTAAAAATTCTTTGCACTCCCAAATTCGTTATTGCAATTCAAAATTCAAATTCAGGTACTGATGCCTACACATGAGAATACATTTTATGTATAGATAAAGTAATTGTAACAGACTGCTCAAAAGACAGGAATTTTGTTCCTATTTCTATTGTTCAGTGAAGCAACAAGCAGCAGCAATCATGCTCTCAAGAAAGATAAAACGAGTAAAATCCAGTGTACCTTTTAAATAATTGGCTTTGTGTTTGTGCATGCACAGCAGCCAAAGACTTAATGAAAACTTTTAAATCCTTCATTCATACAGCCTCATAGAGTGTAAACAACCAGGTAGAAGACTTTGATAGACTGCCTCATTATAATGGTGCCTGTGCCATTTAATCACAAAGCAAACGGCAAGCCAGTGGCCTCTTACAATGTAGAATGTAATTTTTCTATTTGAAAACTATTTTGCACAAGCCAAACGCAATTGCTTTAAAAATAAAAGCTGAGGCACCTATTCCAACCTACTTATATTGACCCATACATATTTTCCTTACAACTCAGGATGGGTATGCCTGGATGATACTCAGATATGTCAAAATATTAGCATACAACACTAAGTTTATTTATTAAAAAATAGCTTTGACTATTTAAGTTCTTCATAATTTCTCTCTCTCTCCTTTTCTTTTTCACCATAACGAGCATAAAGAAAGCCTGCATCTTTGGTGCAGCTGTTGGGATTTCTTTGTAAATTTTCTAGAACTCTGTTTTTTTCTAAATACAGGCCAAAATTCAAGTAAAAATGTGTTTTCATAGAGAACCAGATACAATTTAAAATTCTATATTAAAAGTATTTGGGTTTTGATACAAACTGTTTTATCATCTGCATTTTAAGAATGAAGTGTAATTGAAGATGTTAGTCAAATCCATTGTATAATGCTGTCTTGTCATAGACTAAAGATTTTCTTTTCAATCTTCATTTAAAAATACCTTGTTTATAGCAATATTTGAATATTTGCTAACTACTAAATAATTTGTGTCTTCTTAATCATAAACGTGCTCTATCTTAATTATAATACTTCCTCTTACCAGTATAATTAAACTGTAAGAAAATATGTAATTAAACCTTCCCTGGTGGAATACAATTTATAATTGTCCTGGTTTAGCACCAGCCAGCAGCTAAGCCACACACAGCCATGCACACACTTACCCCGTGGGACAAGGGAGAGAATCAGAAGGGTAAAAGTGCAGAAACCCATGGATTGAGATAAAAATACTTTAATAGGCAAAGCAAAAGCTGTGAGGGCAAGCAAACCAAAACAGGGAATGAATTCACAGCATCCCATGGGCAGGCAGGTGTTCAGCCATCCCCAGCGCCCCATGACACATAATGGTTACTGGGGAAGACAGAGACACTCCAAACTCCAATCTCCCTGTTCCTCTCTCTTCCACCAGCTCTATCTGCTGAGCATGACACCATATGGTCTGGAATGTCCCTTGGGTCACTTGGGGTCACCTGTCCTGGCTGTGTTCTCTCCCAGCTCCTTGTGCTCCCCAGCTGCCTCACTGGTGGGACGGGCTGAGGAGCACAAGAGGCTGTGGCTCTGTGTAAGTGATGCTCAACAGGAATGAGAGCAGCCCTAGGTTATCAACTGTTAGCAGCACAAATCCAAGACACAGCCCCATACCAGCAACTGTGAAGAAAATTAGCTCTGTTCTAGTCAAAACCAGCACAGTAATATGATACTCAGCAGAATAGAACTTCTCATTAAGTTACACACAATAATGTTAGTAGTACAAGTGAGTGTCTTCTATATATTTTGTTATCTTTCGGTTTTTTGGGTTTTTTAAAAGAAGGATATACTACAAAATCTATAGAGCCTGTTAAGCATAAATAACTATACAAATGTATACAGTTCTTCAGACCAAGAGTGGAATTCTCTCCTGTGAAGAACTATAATGAGAGTCTCTGCAAGAACTTACACTCCAAACAGCTTGTCAAAGTGAGACCAGAGTCTTGAACTGTCAGCTTTCTGCATAGAGCTGGATTCTGCCCTACAATTACAGCAGGTGAAGCATGAATTACTTCTGCCATGATATTTTCTTGCATTTTAGGTGGAAGTTTGAATCAGCAGATATTTGCACATCTTTAGCTGCTTTTTGCAGTCAATCTCACTGAAGCTGAATGGAATCTGCTTATGTCTGTCAAGAGATTCTGTATGCAAATGTATGTATATGAGAAGAATGAGGTAGCTAGATAGACTGAGTGATGATATTGACAGGGACTTTCTGTATGGCTTCTCGAGTTCTGTTGTCTGAAGTGAAATAGGAAATACAGATACTTTTTCAGGTGTTGAACCTGTTCAACATTATTACCTTGATACTTAATATATTACTAACCATGTGTCAAAGGGAAGCAGAAAAATACACAGCAGAGGCCTTTAATGCATTTACAGCAGGAGAAAGAGCATCTGTGAACACAAAGTGCTGTTGGTGAGATCAGCCTTTTGCTGTAGAGGTTACATGTACAATATGCAGAAGCTACCCCAGGTCAGAGTAAATCAAATTGCTAAAGTAAGCAGGTTGCCCTCTCTACATTTCATTTTGACTAATTAGATACCTAACTAAAAACCACTACAATTTACATAGTCATTTCTCCTTGATGTTGTCTTTGTTTTGCTGATTCTTTAAAAAAGATGCCCAGTGAACTATAAATTCTATAGTAATAGGCTTGTCTGTTGTGAAATAGATGCTCAATATTTTTGTTTCATCTGGACCTAAGCTTCATAGGACAGAGTAAATAATTTCATATCCAGGAAGTCAACAGCTCCTTTGCTGTATCTTACTTTCTGCATATATATACATAATTGTTTTTATTAACTGGATTTTGTATTATTTTTAATTACATTTTTAAAATATGTAAGAAACATGGTGCCAGTTTCTGGAGTATACTGTCACAGAACTTGGCACAGTCATTCTTTTTCCTGTCCTGAAAAATCTGCATTTTTCAGTTTTCAGTGAAGAGATTTGTGGCTTGTGTCATGATAAACCAGATTCCTAATAGTTGTCATTTATCATCGAAAGAGGGACATGGATCTGAAGAGCAAGATGATTCCCATTAATGCTTCTGAAAAATGAAGCTTGGCTTTTCCTTCCTTTTCTTGAAGAAAGCACACTCATAAGCTCTGTAGGCTAAAACTCTTGGAGGGTCAACGTTTCTTAGAAAGTTTCAGCGTATCTATGCCTACAAACAATAAGACTGTGTTCTTCTGGAGTAATTGGAAGGTTTCCCATTAATTTAAATGCAAAAATAAAAATTACATCCTTAGGCAAGAGACCAAGGAAAACCACTGAATAGTTTGAATGTTTAAAACATGTATGAAAAACCAAGAAGACCTTCAAATTTAGTATTTGGAAAAAAAAATAGATTTCAAATCTGGCTGGTTTTGCTTGCTTATCTACCTTATAGAAGACTACTGAAATTAAATGCTTAAATGGAGACGTTTATGGAACTGACAGATACAACAATTAGAAGTCAGCTGGAAAGTTTCTCATAATATTAGTTTTAAAGAAATACAACTCTTATAGAAATTACATTCATGGAAGGAATTAAAGAATGGCTGTAAATTGATGTTTCTATTTAAAAAATTGATTTTTCTTTTTTTTTTTGTTAGGCATGGAAAGAAATACTTCATTTATATTTTTTTTTCCTGTCTTGTACTTCCTTTCCAAAATTCATCTCCTATAATATGAAGTTCAGTTTCACAGATAGATATCTGTTTGTCGGGGGACTCATGCAGTGGGCAATGTAAGATTCTGACCTGTAGAGAAAATGGTAGCAGCCTGAAAGGCAACTTAAATGCAGCAGAAGCAGTTCATAACCACTGGGAAATAATTCTAAATCTCTGTGTTTAGAAAGTGAGAGATTTCCAGTTGTTTACTTCAAAACTATTTTTATATAACTTTAAAAAAATCCAGTTTTTATCTATTTTGAAGCTAAAACACTGAGTTAGTTTGGTCTTTGCATGAGTTAGTGCTTAATTCACAAAACAAAGGTGTATCTGCAATAACTGAGATAACCAAAGGAAGCAGGCCTGTTTATCCAAAGGTTAATAGTAAGAAATCTGGATAATTTAATTTGCAACTCTCCTTGTTATTGTCTTCCTTCTTATAGTGGTTACCTGCACAGCTGCTCTAGGCATTGTAGAAACTGCAATAATTTCTTGTACAAACCAAAACGATTCTCTCAGATTCTGAGCACAGCCACGCTAATTATAGTAACTATATTTCAACTGTTAAAATCCCCCTTTAAGATAAGAAAGCATAAGCTTTCAGAGTTAAAAACATGGTATTGCCATTTTAGTTCCTTGAGATTTTTAGATCTAGTGAAATTAGAGATTTAAAGTTTTATGCAGGCATGTAATCATCTATATTCAGTGATTTGGCAGAAGCACAGTGAAAAGTAGAGGTAATTCTACCATCCTGTCTCTTCTCAAAGCATAACTTCGGTAGACTGCTTATACCAAATTACATAAACATCTTTGTTGTATTTTTTAAATCTTCTGCATCTTTGCTGACATTGCTTAAAGGTGTGCTAATTACTGTCAGTTGCTGTAATACTGGACACCTGTGAGCTTGGAATTAGGCAAAGACAACCAATTCATTTTATGTAGGACACTGAACAGGGAGCAGATGGTAATAAGCTTCAGTCAACATCAAGCTGGGAAGGATTCACACCACCAAGCTAGATGTGGAAAACTCAAAATCCTTTGGCTAATCCCATGAGCCAGCCATTCTCCCTAATTGTGTCTTTCCATAAGAAGATGTACTTTACGTGTTCCAGTCTCAGCTGAATGAACAAACATGATTTAATGTACTGACTGTAGGATTTTGCTAATCTATTTATTAGTTCCCCTTTCAAGGGAAGTTATAATGATGTGTTTTCACTTAAAGCAATTAGAATGTATTTTTAACAGGGGAAATGACTTAGATTATAATTACAGAGCATTATGCTGCACTTTTAATGATTTTGCTCTTTAGAAAAATGAACAGTGAGAATCATTTTGCATAAAGTTATTACCTTGCTCTAACAACCTAATACTAACTTCCTTCTCAGGCTGTTGGGTGACCACAACTCTTGGATCAGGGGCCTATGTGTTAGACTCAAATGAAAAAGAAGAAAATGAATGAACATTTACAATTGCATCTGTAGCAGCTGAAATATTTGAGCCTTTGTGTAGTTTTGAGGCACAACCAAACTAATTTGTGAAGGTTTTACTGTTGGTTTTTTACATTTATAGTTCCCAGTGCTGAATGTTTTAAAAGAGAAAATTTAACCTGCTGCAATAGCAGCAGCAAATCTATGAGACAGTAAAAGCAAGCATGCCTCGGTCTATATGTTCCACAGACAGCAAAGATAAAAGAAAGGACAAATGCAATTCTACCCCTTTGCTATGAAGAAATTATGTGACACATGGGCTTGGCAAAGAGTTGGTTTAGTCTTCATGAGAAAAGTGGGCAATCACAAAATAGTAGATATGGAGCATGGCAGGTAGGTCTTCATCCTTCTGCCTCCAGTGTTTTCCATGCATTGTGTGATGGGTGAAGTGGCAGCTGCTTTGGAGTCTGGACCAGTACAAGAAAATTTCATCCCTTTTTCTCTCAGCTGCAGTGTAGACTCTTCTCTAAGAAGGCTATTTGGCTGAGCAGTTTTTGCAATGTTTTTTCTCAAAGTGCATTAAGGAAGCTATATATATTTTCCTAACCCTGAGTCTTTCAGCCAGCATAGAAATTGCTAAAATAATTGATAGCCAATAAAATAAAAGTCTCACATTAGTGAGGTTATCTCAATCAATCCTCTGTACAGAGACCTTACTGAAAAGTGAACTATTATTCTTCTCTTTAATTCTCTGAAATTACCTCACATCAACAAACCTTGCTAGATCCCCTCCTGTGGAAGGTAATTTTCTAAAAGTATGCAAATAAAAAGCAGAAATGACACTGTGTTATAAAAGTGAGAGAGAATACAAAAAGGTTGGAGATTATGGATTTACAGTCAAATGGTTGGAAACATTAGTCCTTTGACAATATTGCTGTAATCTCTTAGGTAAATATACTTTTTAGAAATTTCACTCCACAGTGTACATTAATAAAGGGTGCTTTGGTGATTCAGGCAGACTGAAAGGAGGGAGGTTCTAAGGTCTAGTTATTTCAATTAAGAAAGTGGAGACTTTCTTAAGCTGTTCATTGCTTTCCTAGACAGGAAATGCATGAGCTGGTAAAGTTTGGACCTTGAATGCATGCCTGAAATATGGGCCTGAGTCCAATGAGAACAAAAGTAATGGGATTGAACGAGTTCTTAGTGCACTGAAACTGGAAGAAATAGGAGGCTAAGATGGTGGGGAGAAGGCAGGACTCAGCAGATAAGGGGAATAGGAAGGGTGCAATAATACAACTCAAATATCTTGCAGACATTTTTAACTGATAAGTTAAAAATAAAGTTTAGCTTCGCAGATGGTTTTTGTTGAGGTTCCATCACTATCAGATAAAACATGGGTTATACATTATGACCTACCTCCATCTCAGAATACTTTCAGCCATCATATAAGTTCTCTTTTTCTCCACACAGATAGATATTTCTCTTTTAAGATACCAGACACTATGAATCAAAGAACTAATCAGGAGTTTGTGTGATACATAATACTGGAAGATAATCCAAGTTGTTCTTTAACCCTCTTCTGACTGACAGAAATATCTTAATTTGGTTATAGACCCATCTTATAATGCAGGTCTTCCCTTTAATCAACAGCAGTTTATTAAATCATGTAGGTGTGGGATGACTGTTTAAGATGAACTGGCTGGGTGCCACTAGAAGAATTTGGCTCTTGTAAAAGTCTATCAAGATTTGACATTTTAGTTGTGAATCCCAGAAAGGGTTAAAGGATTTGAGAAAAAAAACTGATGCTGGCTCTTGAGGTATGTGGGTGAGCTGGAATTTTAAAGATGTGAGTGAAGAACAAGGAAAGCATGGAGAGCAGTTCTGTCAAAGATAGGGAGACTGGAAGACAGAGCATGTGTTCAATGTGTTATTAATTTTTCCTCCTTTTGCTTTTTACTTTCCTATCACAAGGCTGCTGTTGTGTAGGCAGCTTGTCAATGTACAATACATTTGAAATTCTCTGATAGGAGCAGAGTGACTAATTGGCTTAGCTGTATAGAAGACATAACAGTTTGTAGTCAAACGGTCAGCTTTAAGATCTGTTCTGAGAAATATACTCTATGGGACAATTGTTCTAAAATTTCATCAGAGTTCTGATTTCTTGCTAAAAAGGACTCTATGAAGTGTTTTTTTGTTTATTTTCTCTTCATAAATTATGATCATTATTAATGTGGTAGCTTTTTTCCAGAACTCTTTTGTTTGCTAACCAATAGTGATGCCTTGCTTTAAATGATTCCTTTTCTGTGCCTAAAGAGCTGTTCATGATAATCATTATTTTTCTTTCCATAATACCCGATTGTACAAGACACTACTACTGTTAGATATTTATTACTGTTTGTTATTGTTTATTATTCTTGTTATTTAATTACTGTTAGATATTTATCTATTATTAGATATTTATTGTTAGATACCTATCTGTTATTAAATACAAATTATTAGTAGGAATTTAGGATACTTGGTAAAAGTAATGGCCTTGTCAAGCCTCTAAAGGGGGGGAAATGGTGCCTTGGGTTTTAGCTTTTCTATTTTCAGATTCTATGCTGCTTGGTGTGTAACTCTGAAACTTTATGTTAGATGTTAGTAAGTTCTCTTCACAGGGTAGTTAGACAAAACAATCCCTTCCCAGCTAGAGAATCAAGGACAACTGGTACCCAAAAAGCAGAAACAGTGAGGGAAAGGGGGCCAGCCAGGGGGCTGAGTCTTCAGAACCTGGGGCTGTGGTTGGACAATTAACCCCAATATGTAGATGAACCAAAACTTATAAAAGTGTAAAGACTCGTGACCAGCATCCATTTTGGATTTGATTTGCGTGCAGCCCCAGCCGGGCTCTTGCAGTGACCAAGGAGTATCCTTTCAATAAATACCATATTTTATTCCTTTTGCTCTGCCTAGTCTCTGTTCCAGGTCAGCCTTTCCAGGCATCAATAGTGAAACCTATGCTGTTGGGAATATCAATTTACTATTAGTGTTGTTTAGTAAATAATGAATGGTGGCAGTAGGTGAAAAAATTTAAATCAACTTCATGTCTAAAATGTAGTGTACATAGTATTTTTCTATCCTCTAAGGGCTTTATATTGAGTACTGCTGTGGTAAGGCATGTGAAGAGCTCATCCTTTACTTAAATAATTTGTGTTTTCATAAAAATGGTATAAGGAATGGGAATGGACATTAAAATCAGGTGTCTGTTTTGAAGTATACATCCATTCACTATTTGAGATTTACTGGAAGTAACTATGGAACTTTGATGTTATGATTGATTAAAAAAAGACCAAAACAACACAAACCACAACAAAAAGCCCAAGGACTCGTTGGTTTGTTTGTGTCAGTATTTGTGTTAGTATTCTAGCCGAAGATAGTTTGATCCACTTTAAGAGGACACTTGAAACTAGCTCTGTGTTTGAATGCTTGACAAGCATTTCCTCAGCCTTGCTTTTCTCTCAGCTTTCAGGAAGAGTAGAAGCCATGACGGTGCTTGGGAAATTGGTGTGTTGCTATGGAAATAGATGTGATACCACCAGTTTATGCTTCATTGCCAGATCCAATGCAAAGATATAAATGAGAGAGAAATCTCTAGGATACTGTTTCTATACAGGGAAAAAATTAAAATACATCAAATATTAATTATGAGTTAATTGAGATGTTTTTAATACACCATGATGTTCACATTTTTTGTTTTCTGTAGCTGATCCATAAAGCCCTTGTCTAAATTTTGAGAACTTCAGGTTCTGTGCCTGATTCAAACTGGTCAGACACAAACCTATTTCAACCCAGGAATTAGGGCATCCTACCTAGATGTTAAATTATAGCAGACCTTACATAAATATGCTGTTGTTCTACTGTCCTGGTTTCATCTGGGATAATTTTCTTCCTAGTAGCTGATACAGTGCTGCATTTTAGACTTAGAATGAGAACAATGTTGATAACCCACGGATGTTTTGGGTTTTGCTAAGCAGTGCTTATACAATGTTAAGGCCTTTGCTCCTCACCCCACCCCACCAGCAAGGAAGGTGGGGGTGCACAAGAATTTGTGAAGGGCGCAACCAGGAGTGCTGACCCCATCTGACCAGAGGGATGTTCCATATTTTGTGACATCATGCTGGGTATATAAGCCAGGGATACAGCTGCCTGGGGACCACTGCTCGGGAACTTGATGGGTGTTGGGTGAGAGATTGCATTGTGCATCACTTGTTTAGTGTATTTTAACTAATTGCTCAAATTGTTGCTCCTGTTGTTGTTTTCCATTTCTATCCTATTAAACTGTTATCTAAACCCACAAATTTTACTTTTTTGCCCCTATATTTCTCCCCCATCCTGCTGGCAGGGCACAGTGGGTTGTTTAGCTACCTGCTGGGTTAAACTGTGACACCTACATTTTCATTTCCCATGAAGCAGGATGATTATTCTCTAGTAAGCTGAAAGTCTCTTTACTAAATTCAAGAAATTAACACGGTAATTGATGAAGAAACTGTCAGCAATCATGTTGGAGATTCTGGTTGGGTATCTGTGTGTACATGCAGGGGAAAAGGTTCTGTCAGACATTTATTTTGCTTGGTTTGGAAGGATTAAGTAAAGAAATTGGTGGTGGGGTGGGGGAAATCCAGAAGGGGAGAGAAATGGTCATTTCTGAGACTTTCACACTCTGCTTATTTTACTGCAAAACAGGAAATATCTGTCCTGTGGGTCTGAATATAATCATTCATGTATGAGATGAGTGCTTTTTAGAGGTTGTCCTTTCTTGGACCTCTCTTTCCCTTCTGTGTTTTAGTCATTGCTTCTTGAAGAAGTGCAAAGTTTCAGGTGCAGAGGTGAAATTCTTGCTCATAAATGAGACAACTGATGTCAGCTTTCAAATCACAGTCGCCATTCTCACTGGTAAAATTCCCTTGTTTTCAGATTTTGACTATCCAAGAGTCTTCTCTGGAGAGAAAATGCTAATTATTTCATTCTATCTGAAAAGTGGTTCTCCAGTGTTACGAGATAGAAATTAATTCTCCGTTCCTTCCGGTTCTCAGAAATCAAATTATTTTTTCCAGTTTGCATTTAGTTGTGAATACTCACTTCCCTGGGCTGTGGTGTATACCATAGCATGAGAAAAGAAGCAGGATAGCATGAAAAGGAAGATAGTAAATTTCAGTTTAGTTACATATTTCCCACTATGATGTTTTCTTCAAGGAATCTACTCTTGGGATTTGAAAATTGAATTTTTTTTAAAACTTTTTTATTGCTTCTGGTGTATCTGACAGTCAGATACATGTTAGTAGGTTGAAGTAACTTGTTTTGCCTGTCATCAGGAATGCTTGTAGTTGTTTAGATAAGAAGTGAAAGACATAAAGTATAGTTATCCGTCCTAGGTGTCATCACAAAGAAATTTTTGCCCTATTTATTCAGCCAGCATTAATTACAGATGACATGCAGAAAATCAGATTTTTGGAATGTTTAGGAGAAAATTCTGTTTTCTATTTCAGCAGTAATTTACATCTGTGGAATTAGACCAGTCTCAGTCACTTAGCACTCCTGGATTGCTAATGAAAATGTCTGAAATATAACAGAAGAAAAATTTAAAATCAATGAAATTTTGGCAATGTCTCTTGTAGTTTGCAAGGTGTTAAATATGTTTTTGAAATTGTCAGAAAGTAGTTGATTTGAGCCTGTGGTCCCTCTAGCCTAGGTTGTGAAGTAATTTCATGATGGATGCTACCATCAAAACCACTGCTACAGCAGAGTCAGGACTGCAAACCTGATGTGGAAAAGAGGAGCCAGGTGCCAATATAGAAAAAAACCCCACCTTAATTTAAAATCCTATATGCTGACCATATACTATTTCTTCTCTAAAATGTAACAAAAGGGTCATACTTAATCTGTGCAGGATACTGGTTATCCTAGACTGGTAATAAAAGGCATGAATTCTGAACTTTCCCAAAAATGTCTTGGTACAAATGTCTTGATGATGTGATCAAAACTTGAAAAACTTGTGAACAAAGAGTACATGGTGTAGTGGAAAATAAAAGCATACATTTTTATAATAGTGTGATCCCAGATACAGAGTTATTTCTGTCCCTTCATAATTTCAGAAGAATGGAAACCACCATTCCAGTGTTTGCAGTCTGATTTCTATTCAGCTTTTGTTCAGAGCCTGACATCTGCATACATCTTTTGATCTATGCTCTTTTGACTGAAGAGATGAGGACAGAGAATTATGCAACTCAGAGGCATAAAGCCTGATGGATTAAAAGAAAATGCGTATTCTTACTCTAGACAAAGCAACACCAAACTTTTCTCTAGAAATTACTGAGCTTTAATTCTGAAACATTGTAATCATACTTTACCTCTATATAGTGGGCCAAAACCACTATTAAAAGACGCTTGCTTTCTCTAAAGGTTACAATACATAAGCTTTTTAGGAAATCCTTTATTTGGGAGGATTCAGCTTGGGAGGAGAAAGAGCTCCCATCCTAAATTACTTTTTCAAAAATGTGATTAGAAGTTTTGTTGCCGAGAAGAAGGTAGGAATATAAAAATTGGGGAGGGGAAATGGGAAGAGAAGACTAAGGAAGTGGAAAGACAAAATTAAGGGAAAAGCACACCATATTAATTCTTTCTAGAGTTTCAGAAGTAGTCCTTAGTAGACAATTGCCTGTTCTTGAGAAACCTGCTTTCAGCATGTGCAAATGGAAAAACCTCCTCTAGGCTGTATGGACCGATTTTCTTCAGCTCATTGAATTCCAGTTTTAAAGATAACAGAGGGCAGAACTGAGAAGAATAAAAAGACTGCATGTTTAGAGAAAGAGATCTCCAAGTTTTTTTCTCTCAGAAATTCCTCGCAGAGAAAATTATGATTTTAAGAGAAAATTTGAGCATTTAAGGTTGAATTTAGTCACTAATTCACTTATTCACAGGATCATGGAGGTCAGCTAGTCCAACATCCCAGAGTGGGACTGTTAACTACTGGTATGTGATTTTAAGATAATCTTAGCCACCATATCAAGCTTTTGCTGTTCACAGTTTACAGGAATTCTCTGCAGCAGTAATGAAAATGATACTAAAATAGATTTCTTAATGTAAGCACTCTCTTAAAACACATGCACCATCTCTCATGACAGCTCTAAGAAATTCTAATCACCTGTAGCAAAACTGGGGAGTACTTCTCTAGAAATTAAGAATTTCAGCCAGCAATGTTTGCAAGTGTTTATATTTTTTAAAAGCATATACTTTGTTTAAATTCTCTGTGCTAATTAATTTTCCTCTTGAAGTGCCTATAAATGAGTTAAATTAGTTGAATTTTGACATCTTCTGTACTTTTCATTTTGAGGATATACATTTCCCCCAGTAAAGCTTCTGAGGAAAGGTATGCCCATACACACTGAGACATTTAATCGTGGGTGTATTTTTAGAACAAACACCCACTTATATAATTGACTTGGATCTCTGGAGAAGTGGTGTACTGTTGTTAAAAAGATCAGCGATAAGTAGAATGACACAACATGCACAACCTTAAAGGAATTAAATATGTGTTGTATTGTGTTGTATTGTGTTACTGAATTAGCTTATGGTCACTGAGGGATGGTTGGGTTTTTTTTATGGTTTGCCTTGCTTTTCCTGAAAAAAAACATCAAAGACTTAAATAAATTAAACTATTCTTTTCTGTTTATAGGCATGGGGGAAAGGGAGAGAACTTATAAGTTCTCTTTTAAAATAATCCCATGCTAAATAAGCAGTAAGACTCTCAAAACAAAGCTGAGAATATGGTCCAGAGTTTGTGCTGGACAAAAAAAATAATATCATAACCAATTAAAAATATTCTAGTTAGTCCTAGGCAGAATTATATAGCTTCAATTTTAATTGGAAGTGATTTAAAGACTTCTAGAACTAAAGATGAAAATAAAAAATATGTGGCCTTCTCACAATTTCTGGATGCTGGAGACCACAGAAAGGCAAGCTGAATATAACTGGACTACTTGGTGTAAATTCTGTCAGGGTAATTCTAATGCTTCTGAAATAATAATACAGTGCCTATAGAAAGAATTTGTCCCGAAGATCAGCTCTAGTATTGATCTCTGTAGGTATATCTTGTAAAAACATTTCTTTTTCCTAATTTTCTACTATGTTTTGATTGTGAATTTTTTGTTAGCAATGATCAAAAAAGAAAAATCTGATAAGAAACCAGGAGAATATTTACTTAGACCTGTTAAGACTAATTCTGACCACCCAAATTAATGACAGTATTTTGAAGCCAAGCGTGGGTCAATTTTGTGAAATAGACCATTGCTCTCTTTTCTTCTGGTTTCTGCCTGTGGTCAGTGGGAATATTCCTCTCACTCCCTTTGGAGCAAGCCCTTCATGTGCAAAAGATGTCTGGAAAAATTTCATATAAATAAGACACGAAAACCACGTAGTGAACTTTGCTATTACTTTCCACGAAAACCAAGTTTTGAAAAAATTAAAACCCCCACAGACATCCTGTCTTCTACTGCTTGTACCATTGAAAACTACATTTTAGTTTCTGCAGCCTTCAGAAACAAGGATAGGAGCATCAAAATGGTCTACAAAGTATTTTAAAGCACATTACACTAAAGCAAGTGTTGTAGGATGAGGTTTGCTAACAATTAAGAATAGGAAACTTCAGCTGTGTATGTAGAAAGAATCAGACAGACTCCTTTATGGCATTGCACAGTGTATTTGGTGGAACATATCCTGTGAGACAGTTACTAATGCTAATAATATTCTTCAGTTGCTGTGCTGCTGATAATAAAAGAATGGGGACAGTTCATAGCAGAAAGGAATTCCTGTTGTATGCAACAATAGAAATAGCAGAAACGTAACCATAGAGAGAGATAGAATTCTGTGAACAAGTTAAAAAAATCACTGTAAATAGGGCTGATCTTCCATTATAAGCCTTCTCCATTTATGTAATATTTTATTAATTTATGAAGTCTTAGTGCTTAAATCTGTCATAAACCAAGACTGAACTAATTTAAAGTGATTATTGAAAGATATTTAAAAGTCCAGCAGGGCAGAATTAAGGAGACCATAGGGAAAACAGTAGGAACCAGGGACTTGTTAATTTGAAAGGTAGATGAGCCAAAGGAGGAATTACTTATTGTGTGCTGAGAAGAATAGGGCTAGATCGTCCTAAAGAAAATAGAACAAAAGCCTCTGCCATCAAAAAGTAAGATGGTGCAGCATCCTCAACTGCTGACTGTCACAGTGGCTGTCTTGCTGTGACCTGCTGCTGTGAATTCACTGCTGAATGCTGCTTTGAACTAACATGTCTTCACCTGAACAGCCCACTGCTGATAGATTCCTTATAATATATGCTAAAAATACAAAAGACAGTAGTGGAATGTACTATAACAAGTAATTTCTAATAAAAGGCAAAAAATCCTTTCATGAAGCTGTTAGCTGCAAGAATTAGAATTTGCTCTGGGACAAGGCTCATAAATTAAATCATAAGAAAAACTCTCTCCAAAGCATGGTGGCAATGTATTAGCCCCTGAGCACCTATGAAAAAAAGCATGAGTGTGAAATGTCCAGTATTTTCTTCCCCTGTGACTCCTCAGAAAGGAAATTATTTTGATCCTAGTGAACCAGTACTGTAAGGACAAGAAGAAAAACTGTCCCACTTCAAATATCTTGTTAGATATAAATTCTGTGATGAATACAGAAGGAGTAGCAGGCACCTATTGCATGTCTCTCTGCAGCTGAAGGAGGCAAGGCTCAGTGACTTGCACATTTTCTCTCATTCATTTATGCCCAACTCTTACCTAACTCTTTTTCAGTCCATATGCAAGCTGGGTCATTTAAGTGCACACTTTAAAGCAAAAATGAATGTGTAGCAATTGCTGCTCTGCAGTGTTGGACTTATACCTTTCTGTATTGAGGCAAGAGTTTTAATGACCACATACAAAGAGTTAGTTGGATTAATTTCTGAGGTGCTGGAAATATAACTGTGATTTTAGAAACCTATTTATGATATACATCTGTTGGGGAATGGACCTAGTATGTGTTGATTAACATGCAGAGACAGAATTTATCTGCTGCTGTCTGCATATATTATCTGATATACAGATAATGTAAATATATACCTAAAATAAAGCACCTCTCGAACTCTGAATTGTTCATTGAGGATGACTGAAATTTCCAATGTTTTTTTATTCAATTTCACGCTGAAAACTTCCTTGTCTCTCCTCCCCACCCTACCTCCAAATAAGAAATTTTAATTCTAAGGTATTAAAAATCAGTTGAGTGTTCTTACCATAACTTTGTTCTAAATAAAATCAGTCAAGAAGATGCACTTTCTGCTGACTCTTGATATGTAAGATAACAACTGTGGTGACCTAGTCAAAAGCAACCATAGACATAAATTCTTGAAGATGCTAAGGGTTGGTCATAATACTTCACTTATTTAGGTGTTCTAAAAAATATATAATGAAGTTGTTAGTCCATTCTCTCACAGTGTCTGGATTTACAGAATTCTGTATCATACAGTATTTGGCAATTTTTTTTTGTAGTTCATGATTCATGGCATGTTCTTACTCAGAGTGGTTATTAATAAAGGTAATCATTCTATTAAACCTACTGGGTATTTTCCATAAAATCTGCATATTTTATATTGTAACCATGGTTTTCTGCTGACTTTTTAAATGGAAAATTTGCTTAACAAGAAGCTGATTTGCTGTGGTTTGGGAGTTTCCTCATTGCTGTCACTATACAATAAAGCTGTACCTGTAACAAGCTACCTACCTACATTTTCAGTCTTAAACTCTTACTAAGACTTCACAACTAAGATAGAAATTATTATGGAAAACCAGATGTTGCTTCTGGTAGAATTAATACTGTGAGCACACAGCATTACCACCCTGCTTCTCTCTTATATTAGACTGCACATTACAGCTTCATATCTTATATCTGAGACCATTTCAGCAGAGTCAGGAAGTGAGAAGGGAGCAACACAACTTTCTGATGTTGTCCTCTATGAACTTTTAATACTGCAAGTAATTGAGAAAAGGTGCTTGTGTTAGCTACTCTTGACCCACTACTTGCTAGACGTTTGTACTCTGTTAAATTTGACCAGAAATGCTACAACTTTTTTTTTTCTTTCTTTCACCTTCAGGTGGTCCCCAGAGCACAGAAAATCAATGTGCTTTCTATTTCTAAGCAGCCCATGAGACTATATAAATAAATAGCATCAGTTGGTTAGACAAATAATTTTCTTCTGCTCATGGGAAATAGTTGTAGAAGGACAATCTTAGCTCCTGCAAGTTCTGGAATGCTGGTGATAATCAGTGAAAGTAGGGAGAGGGCTGGGAAAGTCATTTTGAGAGTTTTTTCCTCTTAGATAATAATATTAGCTTAGTGGGATGACCATAACTCTTTTAACAAAGAAATTCATATTTGATTTATGAGGCCTTGAGTGTTACCAGTTTGGGTCTGAGCCAAAGCACACTAAAGCTTGGCTTCTGTGGATTCACCTGAATACATTTTGAGTGAACCTCTCAAACAATTCAGGGCAAATTTTCGGGAGACCTGTCACAGGACAGGTACAGAGCAGGGAATTCAGAATGGTTTAAGGAAGTTTGAGTTTGGAAACCATCTGCTTTTCCTCTGCTTTATTTCCCTGGGGTCATGAGAACGTGGTTCCTAATCCCCTGTAGTAGCTATTTCCCCACAGGACATACTGTCTGGGAATGTCACATGCCAGCTGCATTTGTGTTCTGAGGGAAGCTATTTCATGCTACTTTTCTTTGAGTAAAAGTTGTCTTTATCTGTTAAAAATTTGCTGTTGCTACAAAAGCTGAACAGAACTGGTGTTGGTAGTTACAAGAGCTAAGGGCTATAGCTTTTTCTTCCAAATCCTCTTAGTTGTGTGTAAAAGCATTTGTTTTCTCATCCTTTTCTTGCTTTGGATTATGTCTTTATTCGTTACAATATTGATGCATTGTAATAGGAGACTGGTAACATCTTTAAGCAGAGATTTTCTGGAAATACAGTAAAATAAGTAGCACAGGAGTGGCAGAAAGCAAATCATTTATACAAATGAGGCAGAGTTTGAAATATGTATCTTTCTGTCTGCATTTGTCTGAAAGTTACAACACCCAGAGCAAGTGCTGGTTGGGGATTTTGGGTTTTTGGTTTGATTTATGTTTTTGTGGGGTTTTGTGGTTTTTTTTGTTTGGTTGGTTTGTTTTGTTTTTTTTTTTACTTCAAGGTAATTCTGTGCATAAATATTACAGGAAACTTCAATTAATTATTCCATTTTAGTATCCATTTAATAAGTCTAAGCTTTTAACTCTTTCCACTTACCACAAGATGTGAATTCATCTTCCTCCCCTTCAGTTAATTTAAACGCAAGAAGTAATAAAGGTCCTTGGGGCATGATAGCGTCTCTTACAACTATGGTTCTTTGTCAGGAGGAGATTTAACCTACAGGTTACAGCAATGCTGGTGATCAAATGCCAGAAAAACAGCACTGAAATTAGACATCCTCTTGAACATTACTATTTGTATTGTCCCTACTGCAACCTTCATTTCACAGAACACCTTATTTTCTATATAAAACTAATTTCTCCATAAAATCTAATGGCCGTGTCATAGTACTTAAAGAGGATTCAAAGCAGAATATACAACTACATTAAAAAAAAAAAAAAAAAAGATTAATTTGGTTTGTAGGAAACCAACACGATTGAGTCATGCAACCTGATATTTCAGAGGTTTATTGAATATGCCACAGATAAATGCCATTTTTAACATCTCTTCCTGTTCTGTGGTACAGTTTATCAAAATATGTTTGAAAAGCTTTTCTTCTACACTGGCATTCATATATTCTTCAGTCTCACTGTATAAACATGATGCACACACTTCATGCATGCCTGTGTGCCAGGGGGAGTGACCAGACATTAAATAGAGTCATTTACAGATTATAGTGGGCTTTCACCCATTTACATCAGTGTGGCTGGGTTTGCAAGGTTTCCTAAATATATGCTGAAATGACAAAATGTTTCAAAGAATAAAAGGCTTTGACTTTCCTATTCTTCTCTGAGGATCAATTGCTGTTTAAAATTATACTCCTACATAAACATACAGTGGCACTTACAGTCAGCTCTCACTGTTTTTTCTTTACCAAAAATGCTTTAGACTTAGTGCTGTGCTCAGAGCTATGTTAAATCCCATGAAAAGCAAACTTTTCACTTATTTTATCAATCAAAAACAACAGTATCCTGAGGACTTTGATGCCTTTGCTGAGATGAGTTTCTCTGCAATAATGTAGAGAAAAGATAAATGATCAGAAGGCTGGAGCACTGTCCTATGAAGACAGGCTGAGAGTTCAGGTTATTCAGCCTGAAGCAGAGAAGGCTCTGGGGAGACCTTAGGGAACCTTTCAGTACCTAAAGAGGGCAAGAGGGCCTTCAAGAGAGATGGAGCAGGATTTCTTACCAGGACATGTAATGGTAGGAAAAGGGGGAGTGGTTTTAAACTGAGAGTAGGTTTAGATTAGATATTAGGAAGAAATTATTTACTGTGATGGTGGTGAGACACAGAGACAGAAAAATTGTGGGTGCCCCATCCCTGGAAGTGTTCAAGGCCAGGTTGGATGGTGCTTTCAAAAAGCTGGTCTAGTCAGAGGGATCCCTGCCCCCAGTGGGATGTGGGGGGGGAGTGGGTTGGAACTAGATGATGTTTAAGGTCCCTTCCAACCCAAACTGCTCTATGATTCCATGATATGTTATCAAATCTAACTGATGTAAACCTGAGGAATAATTTTGGATGCTGAAGATAAATTTGAGCTTGTAACTCTCTAAATTAGAGCTGTAAAAATTATTTTAGCTTTTTCCCCTTGGTAGTATAGAACAGATGTCTGTGATTACTGTTTTGTTCTGAAGCTCTGCTTCATTTTAAGGTACTCTGTTACACGTGTTTGATTTTTTAACACTTAATTTCACAAATCCCTTCCTTCCTAACATGAAGTACTAAGGATGTGAGCTGATCAATACCATCTTTCAGTGTAAGTGTATTATTTCAGCTTGTGTGTAACAGTCTGAATTTTGTTTTCTAGAGACATAAATAAGAATTCTATCTCAATAACTTGTTTGTTTCTCAGCATTAGGTTCCCTTATAGGTGCAATAAATACCTTAATTCTTTCAAGAAGTGATGTCTATCTACAAAATATGTGTAAAAGATAACATGCTTCAGCTTAATAAGCTCATCTGTGGAAGAAACTTAATGATATTTCCGTTATTTATATGTGTATTCATAGTATTAAAAATAAAGGAATCCTAGCTTTCTTCTCTAAATATTGCTTTCCATTTCGGTATATCAAACCATGCTTTGTGTTTTTTTTCAAATTCAAGTGGACTATGTTTACTTGTAACACATTAGGTAATACTTTTTTTAAAAAGTGGGATTGCCACTAGAAAAAACCCTTCAGATGAGTTAAGTAAGGTAGCTACTCCAGTTCAGTTTGAAAACTTACTCAATTTTAATATTAAAATATTGAAAAACCATAACTTTCTCTGCTGGTATTTTTTCTGATTACATTGAGAAAAGTACGTAGGAGGAGATATCAACATACATGGTTGCATAATTATTCTTAAGTAGGTGCTGCACATTCAGCTTAGGCTCAATGAAATGCTTGAGATTTCTTGAGCATAATAATTTCTTTAAAAATATTGCAAGCTCTGGGATTTTTCCGCTGGATGTGTGCTGAAACTGTTGAAATCAAATTTTTCTTCTGGTTTCGAGGGCTTTTTTTTGTCATCAACTCTGAGGCCAGACATGAAGTGAGCAGTATTAGTTTTCCTCCAAAAGGATCACTGCAGTTAGTCTTGCCAAAACTGAGTCAGAGATGCAGAAAGCCAAAAGAAATGGCTACTGGAACTGATTTTTTTTAAATAACCATAAGATCAATTCAGATGTAAATTATGAATTCTGCTGACCTGCAGACTGCTGTGGAGTCCGACTGTCTTATTTGTGTAGGCTGTCCTGCCTGATGAATTGCCCTGATGGTACTTCAAAATAAAGCAACAGTGGTGAGGTTTTAAACTATGGGTGCTTAAGGGTTGATGAAGTTATATAACACTTTTCACAGGAATACAAGGTGCAGATCTGTTCAGATACGTATCCTCCACTCTCTTTTAAACATATAAAAATAAAAAGCCTTCAGATTCTATAACTAAAGTGTTTGCATGATGCACAGAGTAGTTTAGCTGGTAAAGGAATAGTTGGAAAATTGCTATGGTGTACTTTGATTTCACATAAATCCCTAATAATAAAATAAATCCTTTTATGGATTACATGTATAGCCTGTGACTATAATACCATAAATTATAGTATATTATAAGCATCTATATGAATCTATAATGGCATGTTATGGCAGCAAAAAGATGACGTGTGTATACTATAACTGGGTGAATTGTCCCTAATCATCTCTCTCTAACCATCCTAATTGTCAGACTGCAATCAAGCCCACAAGGATTGATCTAATCTTAGATGAAACCGTTTGTAGCAGATGTTTCTTTATTTCTTCAAATCCTAACTTTAAATGCCAGCAGATTTGCAATGTGCAAAATATTAGTAATAAAAAATGCTATTAGAAATTTTAGGATTTGAACTATGATACTAAAATTATCTAACACCAAATTGTATTGTTGCAGAAGGTCATGCTCCAAGCTCTGTAAACTAGAAGTTTAACCTTGCTCCCTAATTTGGATGATGAAATGAAGCTCAAGGGTACACGCAAGGTTAACATGTATGAGGAATGTTTCTCTGCTGGATAGCATTCATAGCATACCTTCAGACAATATTTCTCATTAAAGAGACTACTACTCATTTTTTTGGTATATATTTGTGGGATTTATTTAATCCTGACTTTACAGCTTAAAACTTTGCTTTTGTTGTCATTGCTTTATGGTATAGTTTGATAACATTTGAAGAAAATACGTTGAAATAGGCAAGAGCAGGTGACAGTTAGACACAATTACCAAAAAAAAAACCAAAAAAAAACTACCCAGGTTTATTATATCTTGTGGTAAAATCTCAGCCCCACATCCCAGAGCTGCTGACAGGAGCAGGTAAGCTCTTGCTTCTGAGCAGGGCTATGGATTCATTTCACCTCTTGTGTTTGGGTGCTGGATATCAGATGGCTGTGGAGTATCTCTGCCCTGCTGCTGGGAGATAGGCGAGTTCCCAGCAGTGTGGCAAAGGAGCAGGAGCTGGCCTCAATTCCCTGCCACTCTGCACCCTCTGTGCCAATTTGGGAGCTCAGTGCTGCACAGCAGTGCTCTGCCTTTCTTGCTTCATCATAAGAATCCAAATTTCCCAGCCAAAATGCACCCAATTAGTGCAGTGGGAACTGTATTTCATTTCTATTGTCAAAAAGCAAAATCAGAGCTGTTGAAGTGTTGGTAGCTCAAGTAAGTGGATTGCAATGGTGAGGTGTTTTGGTTTGTAGTTTGGGCTCTTTTTTTCCTGTTGAATTGACACATCAGTAGCTTAGATCCTATAACTTGCTCTTTAGGCTGTGGTATGGATCCTCATTTTCCTCCCAGGCCTTTTTGCAGGTAATAACTGTGTTTCAATTTCTGCTAAGTTTTACTGGAATGTGTGACAAGTGTTGTTTCACTGAAGCAGTAAGGTGACACCTCTTGTCTCTTCTCCCTTATCCAAATTATGCACAGAATCAAAAAATGGTGAGTGTCAAAACAATGGTTAAGTATGACTCTACTGTGACAACTATTTTTATTTTTCTCTCTATGAATGCTATATTTTTAAGTTGCCACTACATTTCTTAACCTCACAACAAACTGCATTTCTCTCACATACCCCATAGAAATACCCATTTTTAATGGAGATAACTAGTGAGGTAAACTTGAACACATTCATATTTTAGTGTTAATGCATATACTGCAGTTGTTGTCTTGTCAAACAGGAGAGCAATGCACATGGCAAGTCAGGGATGTGAAATCAACTAGCCTTTCCTACAGATAATGAGATGTAAATGCAGAACTGAATATTATTATGTCGTTGTCTTCCTGGGAGAAAATTTGATGGGCTATGCTAGCAAAAAGCTCCATGAGTGATGCTTCAGTGCCTGTGCTGGTCAGTGATGGTTCCTGTTAGTAATTAGGAGCTGACTCATTGCTATTTCTCTCAAGAGACAAATGTTTCTACAGCTAGTGGCAGAAAATTAGATGGTTTTCCAATATACCCAAGAAAGCTGCCATTTGTACTGTCTTTTGGATAGGTGCAGGGAGATTTCAGAGTATCTAAAGTGATTTGGGAAAAAAGCTTATAGTGTTGTAACTTTATTTTTAAAAAAGCATGAGGGATATTATTTTTTGTTTCTGATTTCTTTTGGGTTATTTGAGTGTGAAATTTCTGGAGTAATGTGTAGAAACTTGTCAATAAAAATCTATTTTCTAAATATTAGTGATGACTGGGAAAGCTTTGTTTGCTACAACTGTGGATAGAAAGAAATGTGAATTTCAAAAGCATTTATTGTAAATGACTAGGAAAAGGCCTTAGAAATCCCTGGAAAATGGAAAATCATACATAGGATTTCTACTGTAAACCTATTATTTTAAATTATTTTAGAAAAGACGAAAATATTTTCTTCTTTCTGGAAAAAAAAACTAACTAGTGAATTTCCTGCAATATTTTAATTTTAAGTATTTTAATGGTTTTGCTATGAACAGCCATGGCAACAATAAAATAGAATTGTATGATGTGAGCATGAAAAGTAATGGCTCATTCAGAGGCCAAATTTTTAAATATATTAGTCAGAATATTAAAAAATACGGTCATGCTGGAAATGTGAGCTGAGAAGTGTACTATATTAAGCAGAAGAAAAAAGTATCAAAATAAGATTATGTGGAGATTTTGTAATTAATTGATCTGTTGCAGTGTTTCAAGTAAAATATAAAAAGAAAGTATCTCTGAAGGTTAATAGAAATGTAGCAGCATTCGAAGTCAAATTCCTGACTGGAAAGATTTCAAAAATAATTTTTGGGGGGTGATAAGGTTATATGGTTGCAGGTTCTGGAATCCTCTCAGTGGCACGATGAGTCTGCTCTGGTCCATCCTGAGGAAAGAGGTTTCTCCCCCTGCGAGCTCATACTTTGTAATCAAAATCATTCCCATATGCAAGGGGCAACCTAATCAGTTCTCACCAGGCCACAGGTGTGCTGAGTTATTGCCATGGCTTACTGATCATAATTGTACAACATCCCGGGTAATAGAATCTCGAGGGGTTTTTGGGGTTTTTTTTGTGCTTTGCCCATCTTGTAAAACTGAGATAGGAGGGGTGTTGTTTAAAGATGTTCTGCTATGCCTAAGGCTCTGCAGGTAATTTCAATAGAATCCTTCTCAAGATTGTAATGAACAAGTTTTTTTCCTTCTAATTGATACAGTAATAAAAGAAAACTTAAACCCAGCATGTATTTAATGCCATCTTCCTGAATTTCTCCAGTAAAAAATGCAATGGCATGGAGTAGAATTTGTGTTGTTTGCCCTTGATACAAAATTTTTAAATCATACTTGTTGAACAGTGAGTGCTCACCCAAGGATGTAACCCTGATTAAATGATCAAATATTTGGCATTTCTTCAACTAAGCACATGTGGAAAACAGTCTCACAGGAAATGCTAAATATTATGGAGACAACACAGTGAGTGGTTCTAATTCACTCAGTTCTGAAAGGGCTGATGCTGATTTCTCTCACAATGGCTTCCCCAATTATCTGAGGACTTTAGAAGTCTTTCAGAAGTTTTGATTGCAGCCAATGGCATCCTAAAGTAGGCCAGGGATAAAAGAGTATCTCACAGTTCGTGAATAATTGAGTAGGCTTCTGTATAACAATGAGGTGCCTTATGAAAGGCAAATGTTTGTTTGCTGTGTGCTCACATCTGCACCTATTTATTCATATTTATAGGTAAATTCATATGCTAATGCTTTTTCAAACACTAAGATACAAAGTGTCTGTTGGCCTAATAAGGTAAAATGCTGCTGAAATGCAATGGGACTGTATATGTTTATACCAGCTTTAAAATTAGGTTGCAAAAAATAAAATCCAAATGCAAGGATGTATCTTGGCATATGTACATAGAATATCAGGAGTCCTCTTTGGGCCATTTCGTTCTTCAGATGTCTTCTCTTCTTAAAAGTCTGGAAAAAACAGATGCCAATAGATTGAAGCAGTTACAGTCTAAAGGACAAACATGTTTCTCTCCTCTTGCTATTCAGTGTTCTTTAGAAGCAAAGGCTGTTCATTCCTGCAGCCTGTGTGGTAAAGCCTTTGAATTCATCTCGGTTCTGAAATGTGTGAGAAGGCCTGATGAGGAGCATCCGTAGAGATACTGGCACTGAGCCCTGGTATTTGATGGTAGTTCCCAGTAATAAGGAGGTCAAACCCTGCCTCTAGAATTTCATCAGCTCACCTGCAAAACCTCAAACTCGCTTTCACACTGTCCCAAATTGATATCCAGTGAAAAAAAAGACTGAAGCCATCATTTGTCTGAACCTGCTCATTTGTCACTAAAGGAAGTGCTTTGGAGTATGCATTAGGTGACCTTTGATCTAGAAAATGTTCTCATCCTCACAGGGGGAGATCTGACTCCTTGACTATGATATCTAGTTTGCCTTTTATGGGGGGGATATTTCTAATGTACTGGATCTAACTAATTCTTCTCATTGCAACAAAATATAGCTCTCCCATATATACATGCATACACATATAAAATATATATTTTGAAGACCACAAACAAACAAAAAAAAAGAAAACAAAACGAGATAAAAAACCTCCTCCACCAATCTTTGAAAAACTTCTGTTAAACAGCACAAATTATTGGTTTCATTGTCACCAGCTGTCAAAAATACAGGTCATCTGTAAAATACAGATTCCGTGGCTATGCTAAAACCCACCACAACAGATGACGACTTGGGTTGGTCTGGTTTTTCTAAAGAGAGCTATGACATTAAAGGTACTTAATAAAAATAAGGAAATCAAGAAAACATTTGAAATTAAGATAGCAGCTTTTACCATGATAATGAACTTCCTAGGAAAATACTTTCCTCAGAGGAAAAAAAATGAACTGAAACTAGACATAGACCATAAAAACCACCCAAGATCCCAGAAGAGCCAGGAGTATTATTAAAAGTGACACTTTTATTAAATGAATAATATATCCCTTTCACACAGTTGGTGCTGCTGTTTTTTATTAAGGTCAAAATAGTGTGAATATTCTACATCTTTGTGTGTGGAGCTTTTCATGCTACAAAACTGTGTAGAGTTAATATGTTTAATCAAGAAATAACTGTGGGAGCAGTGCTGTAGTTTTGGTAAAGTCAAGTTGCAACACTGCCAAGATATGATTTGAAGAAAGTACTATCTAATAAAGATGGTTTATGATGTCCCAAAGTGTAATGTCATTTTTTTTCAGGAAATATGATATTGTCTTTGCTTTCCCTCAGGATAGGTGAAGTAATTTCTGAGACAGAAAGTATGATTGTACAGTTGCCACTTTACAACCTTAGTAGAAAAAGCCTAAAAGTTGTATGCTTTGTAAGAAGTATACTTTCAGAGGATTTAATTACATACCATGTTTTCTTCTAAAAGTCTTCATAATTAAACATATTGATGTCGCCCAATGGTAGGGCTTTAAAAGAGTACACTTATTTTGACTGATAGCATTCATCTTAGTGGCAACAGGATAGTGTCAGTAGTATTATATCATAATGTGGTTAATTGAGTTCAATTATTTTAATGACACTATATTTTCTGCTTGTCCTCAATTTAGGCAGCAGATTGAAGGGAAAACTCTGCTTGCTATAATTTCACTGGGTTTTTTAATTATTTAGTTTTTTGGTAATGGGAGATATGGTTGATCCAAATTTAATAATACTGTATTTCTTGTGCTGTGTCATTAAATTTTATAGAATTTATACTGAATTAACCCTCTTCATGTATGGCCAGTGGAATCATTAAGTAGTATTGGGTTTGGAACTTTCTTCAATGTATCCTTGAATTAATAACATAAAATTACACCTGGGTATTGTTTATAGAGCTGTCCAAGTACTGGAGAGAAGAAAGAAGTAAACTGCTGTCATAGATTATAAAACTAGATTGAAATCTAATCTCTTACTTGCGTAATATAGTCTAGAGGATTATCATTAATCAGCTTCTCTTTGAACTGCAGATATTTGATTATTGGATAATTACAATTTTTATTTTTTTTAATTTTGGTTATGGCAATATGATCAGAATGCTTGGTAAGTGGTATAATAAAGTCCTCTCTTTTAAAATGCTTTTAAACCAAAATGTAGTGTGTTTCTTATTAAAAAATGTTGGGAGGATTTTATTTTTCACTACGTGTTCCCAAAGTTTACTAATCTGCATACTTTTTTCTTAGAAAGTTTGTCATTGAACTAAGTGAAAGAACTAGATGTTGTTGCCCAGAAATGCTCACATTAGTTCTTACTTCAGCCTTGTGTTTTCTTTTCTGCGTGCACAATGATGCTAAAGGTGATTATTGTGTTCTGGTAAAAGCTGCAATGAACGTTTCTCAGTGGTATTAATCCTCTCATAGAAAAAGAGGGCAGACAAATATGAAAGCTAAAAATTCTGAAAGAATTTTCTCTAATGACAGTCTTACAATGCTTTTCATATTCAAAGTTCATTAATTTACTTGTATCTCAGGAATTGTCAGTTTTGGCAGTAATGACAGAAATTGAAGCAAAAAAGTTTACAGAGGATCAGAAATCAATATGTATAAATTGACAAATTGGTATATTTGTGTAGAAATAATTGATGCTCCCAGGATTTTCAAGACTCTTAAAGTAAAACACTATCATGTTAAAATTTCTTCCTAAGTCAATTCTGTAACTCAATACATTTGTAATACTGTCCACCTTTAAAGAAAAACTAATAGAATCCATTGATTTTGTTCACAGATTTTTAGGCGTTGTTGGTTGGTTTTCAAGAAGGCTTCCAGTAAAGGACCCAGGAGGCTAGAAAAATTTCCAGATGAGAAGGCAGCATATTTCAGGAACTTTCACAAGGTAAGTCATGCCTTTCTCATGAACTGAAGCATTGCCTCTTTACCACTCTTCCTATGTCTGATTTGCAAACAATACAGTGAAAGCCTTGTTGAAACCCTAATCCTGGCAGTAAAAGCAGAATAAAACATCCATAAGTCTCAGTGATGCAGGTGAGATACCAAGCTTCTTTTACCCAGATGAGCACAAACCCTCAATATATGTGAAGCAACAGAATGATGTTTTTTTGTTAAACACTTGTAGTTTGGAAATGTGTAAAATTGGCTTCCTATTCAAATTTTTAATCAGTAGTTATTAGCTAAGTATTAAACAAATTCTGAAAATGCTAAATGCCTCAGTTGTAATGGAGACATTCTTAAATGTGCAAGGTTTTTCCCAGAATTCAAGTCTTACAATCCCTGTCAACAAAAAGTGTTTTTAGTAATAAAAAGTCAGGACTTACTGAATGAGATACTCCCTGCTTTCTCTATCACTTGCACTTCTGTGATGGGAAACAAGATATTTGAGCATGAGTTCTTCTTTCTATCTCATAAGTTATTGTTATCAGCCCCCCACCCTCACGTCTGTCAATAGACTTCATGTTGCTGCTATCAAGTCACTGTTAGCTTTATGACATATCAATATTAGATATTCCATTAAACCTGCCAAGTTGAAACACAAAGATGACTTAACCAAGGTCCATGCAGCAAGCAGTGAAAAAGTGTGAATGTAAGCTTAGATCACTTGAAGGCAAGTGAGGTGTTTTTACCATAAAACTACAAATTGGCCTTCAAGTTCCAGTAGCCAGACTGCTCTAGCATGGGTTCCCTGGTGGGGACCCAAATCTTGCCAGCAAACCATCTCCAGCATGAGCTCCTCTCTCCATGGGTCCACAGGCCAGGAGCCTGCTCCAACGTGGGCTTCTGATGGGGCCACAGCTCTTTTGCAAGGCTTTGGGGAAGTTTTTGTGTTGTTTTCTTTTAATTCTTTTTTGAGCCTGTTATGCCTGTAGCATACTTAATGTATGTATGTAAGGACTTAATGTATGTATGTATGTAATGTATGTAAGGACTCAGAAAGACTTTATATGTTGCTTGTAAACTGTCATCATTGTAGAAAAATAATATGAAATGCAGGAATTTTTTGAGAAGCTAAGAAAGTAACATAGTTACTGGTGCAGCTTCATGTTGTAGTATTGATGGAAGCGTCATCATTTGCAAATAGAAAGGATGGGTGTTACTCTTCATCATCTGTTTTTTCCCCTCTTATTCCCCTCCATGAGGACAGGAGGAAAGAGAAAGAAATGGATACTCTTTCCTATTTAAAAGGATAATGTGTTTCTGGCTGTAGAGAAAGAAGAATTGTATCTGTTCACTTGAATTATGTCTATTTTTCAAATAAAGCCATGAAATAATTTCTGAAGATATATTATCACAAAAGAGAAACCCAGAGTCTTATTCTCTGGCTTGATTTTTTTTTCCAATGATATTTTATTATTTCATAGTGATTATTCTCTTCGATTGCCTCCATTCTGATAAATAAAATAGTGGTGAAGTAGATGTGCATGAGTTGTGAATAGTCATCAAGCGTGACTATTGAGGGAACAATGCAGGTTGTTTGTTATAGGATCAAATATAGTTATTTGATTGCTGGTGTTGGATGAAAATACTCTGATTTTCTTTCTTTCTTTCTTTCTTTCTTTCTTTCTTTCTTTCTTTCTTTCTTTCTTTCTTTCTTTTCTAGAGCTGTTTATTGGTTCGTTATATTTCGAAGTTGTTCAAAATGCATATTTATCTCTAGTCAGTGCAAACTATTAGCCCTGTTTTGAAATTCTCCATTTCCTTTCTCACTAACAAAATATAAAGAAGGCATATGGTACGAAAAGTTGAAGATTAGCTCTGAACACTGAGAATCAATGAATAAAAGTATTAAATATTAAAGAACTGAGATTTGGTGTTTTTTGAAGAAAGATTAAAATATAAGTTGCAAACCTGACTCCTTATGAAAGGACAACATGCATAAAGGGACAAAAGGCTCTGTTTACTTGCTAATCTTCTTCATAGAAGACTATATATCTGTTGACCTTGAGATCCTTTTCCCTATATAACTTTCTTTCTAAGTATTAGAAGAGGTTGGTGTAGAGGGGTACTCAGAATGCACTGTGTTGCTCTGGCAACTTATGTTCTTCAGACTTTCAGATCAGTCTAGGTTACCTTGGGAGAAGGCCTAGGAGTAGCACAGAGATTGTATTGTGCAAATTTTTTTAGCTTTCTTAGGCAGAGATATAGAAGAAAAATTTACATCTCTAGTGGAAATACACCAAAAATTAATATCTTTGATTTAACTGTGTTCAAATCAATATTCAGGATCACAAACAGTACCCCGATATAAGTAACTCATCAAGTTTTCCACTTTTCCATGTTTGAGTTTGAAATGAGACTCAAATAAAATTCCTCTTTAAAATAGTTTACCAATATGACTGTATCTCCTATACTAATGTAAAACTTGTGTACTGGGCAATATGATTGTGTACTGGGCAATAGAAGGGTCTAAACAAAGGGGAAATCCCAGAACTGGTAACACAAAGCTAAGATAATTAAAAATAGAGACTTTCTGGTTTACATATGCTAAACAAATAGTCATTAATGAGTAAAAAAGCTGTTCTCTTTAGAAAATTGATTACCTTCCCCCCAGTATCCAGACTATGTATGGTTTTATTTGGTGTTCTGTAATTCTGTAAATTGCTGTTGTGCATTGCTTTGGTGTTGGGTTTTTTTACTAGTAATTTTCTTACTATAAATAACAGTAATGGCATTAGTCCTAGACAAGTGCCTCCTGACAGCAACAGTGCATATTACATTCATTAGCCAAAACGTGACCTCATCTGTTCCTTGCAGTTTCTGGTATCAAATTAAAACTTCTCATTACTGTAAATTTAGACCATTGCACTCTTGCTCAGGTAAGTTTATGGCTTAGCTGTTCTGTTTTCTTTTGAACATTCATTGAGGAGGTTGTGCAGAACAGCTGTGTTGACTCTCATTGCTCCCTCCAAAGAGGGGATAAAATAGCAATAGCTCTGCATCCATGCCAGGGATGGGTATGTTCTTGGTTGACACTCCTGCATTGTCAGAAAAGACCAAAAACAGATGCCACAGCTTTTCCAACTTAAAAAAGAGCAAAAATAAAAAAAGATTTTTTACTTCCATAATAGAAAATATAAGGTATATAAAAAGTGAATTTTTCATGCTTTGGAGATGTACTGCTCAGGCAGTACCAGTGCCTGTAACCCATTAGAAGAGGCTTTCAGGAGCATTACAGAAAGTCTGCATGGTTAAGTAGCAACATGAAGATTACCAGAAATGAGAGATCAAACCTAGACTGTATCCAAGTGACCTAGAAAAAGCATTACACTGTTGGCCAATTAATCATTAAAGCAGAATTAGAAAGAACAAAGTCGAGCTTGAAGAGCAACTAACCAGAATAGATTCTGACCCATCAGGATCAAAAACCTTGCCAAAGACCCCAGAGCATGAAGCAAATGTGCAAGAAAGAGAGTAGAAATAAACACTTTGACATTGGGCTTTACTGTAGAGAAAAAGAGACATGCTGTGGTGTGGGTATGTGAGGGAGGGTTCTGTAGACATATCTTTGTGTTATAAACTGGATCATAGGTACTTCAGGCCCAGCTACACAGAGAACAGAGTTACTCCAGAGCCCAAATGCCACTTAAGAATAATATAGCTGAATTACTAATGGTAGTCCATAAATACCAACATGGGAATCAACAAATAAGTATTCTTCCATTCTTTGTAAAATGTCCAGCTCCATTCATGCATGCTTCTTCTTCACTTATAAGCTAAATAGCCTTCACATGAAGGGAAGGTGTTGCAAGTTGGGTCTGTCCCTGACAAGATACAGCTCTCTTGGAGCAAAACAAGCTTGAATCTGTTAATGCTAGTGTGTTTACCTTTCAAATAAATAGCTGACATCTGGCATAGAGATCAAGACTTACTTTAATCCCCCCAATATGAGAGATTTTTCTGTTAAGATTGTGTAAACAACAGCTATCTCTAAGGTTTTGAGCTTTAAGTTAGCAAGATTAAAGTAGGATAAGATTTTTAGATTTATGCTATTTGTTTTTCCTGTCATTATGTTCGATTATGATGTGCTTTATATAAATCTGCAAATGCAAAAGGAAATAAATTGCAAGACATTTTAGTAATGACTTCTGATAGTCAAAAATGTATATGGGACAGATGGTGTTAAGCACATTACATAATATGTGTCCACAAAAATAGAAAATAATCAAGAAAAATTACAGCAGTAGCCTTCTAACTGTAGTTTAATGGATTAAATTTGCGACCAGGGCCGCACAATGGTAGATACCTTACAATTTTATTTCATAGCTTGATTGTCCTGAAGAAACTTGTAGAATGCAATTCCAGTGATTTATGGCAAGTTCTTGTATCAGCTGCATCAGCTTCTTGAACACTTCTTGGCAGGGTCTCCTGTGCACATGTGCACACAAAAGCACACCCAGATAGTCCTGTTTGGTAAGGGGAAGAAAGGGACAGGTTCTCTTTGTGCAGTAACACACAGTATGCAGGAACAATAAGATATTTATTCTTCTACAGCACAGCTCCTGGTCTCCAGTTGAGATGGCCTTAAACCATGATGTGCTTGTTCAGGATAAGTGAATTCCTGGTAACTTTGAAAACCACTGAATTTTGCCACAGTCTTATATGTGTTAGCTCCCACAATTCTCAAATGTAATTACAGCCCTGACGTGAAAAATAAAAATACTTATGTATGGTAGCATTATCATTATCATAATCGTAAGAACTTCTCTCTCATTGTTTCCACTCAGTTGCCTTTGGGTTGTTCTGGTTTGTTGTTTTCCTTCATGTTCTCCAGCCATTTCCAAATTGCCTAAATAAAGATTCTTATTGCTAAAGAAATGTGAAGTAGCCTACTGTTTATTCTAGTTTAGTCCTAGAGTTCTGCTTTACTGTGGAGTATTTCAGATTCTTGTGTTGCTCACGTTCACTACAAAGCAGAAGTTGTGCAAATTTCCTTATGGACTTCTATAATATGGCATGTTACTGTTGTTTCTCATGATATTTCATTGTTTCTCAGCTGCAAAGGTGTTCTTAAAAAGAAAGGTGGACAGCCACCAAAATGCCACCAAAGTTTTAGGCCTAATTCTTGTGCTTTTTTGTGATAAGATATTAAAACACTTGATTTGCCTCTAAAATTAAATATTATTTGAACTCCCCTCTGCAGTTTTTTTTTCTTGGTATAATTGATATGCTGTCTGTTTTTCAGAACCTCAAATTGAAACCTGCCTGGTTTTGCTCTGTTGACCATTCTGCTTCTACTATTTGTTAGTTGATCTATGGTTCCTCAATAAGCCTTTCTCATCTGGTTAAATTCACTCAAAAATTCATATTTGATGAAAGCTAAATAGGAGTATCTTATGAAGATCTGGCCACATTCACAGATGTTGTTTGCTTTGAAAACATCCCAGATTTAGAACACTTTTTCCTCTCCTTCTTTTCCTCTTATTAAGTATGGTATTTTTTTTTTCCCAGAACTTCTTCAAGAAATTCAGAATGGTGATCTCAATGTAGTATTTTCTAATGAACAATGAATGCGTATGTGTGTGACTATGTTAGTTTTGAATAATATATTTCAAGTTTTTATCTGCAAATAATTAGGAATTTAACCTTTTTTTGGTAATTATTTGCTCTTTGAGGTTGGAAGAGTTGCCCAAATGTACTTTGTGTGGTTTTTACATCTCTATTTTGCCAAGTCTTCCAAAGCAGAGATAACTAAATCTTCCTGAAAACTATGTCCTTATTTTTCCTCATTTTGACATGTAATTATCTTCAAATATTTGTTTACAGCACTTTGAAGTAATATCTTGTAGCAAAATCATGTGGCTGGTATGGGAAGGTTGTGAAGGACATTGCTTCCATAGGCTGCTATTACTCAGCCAATGAAATTAAAATGAACCCTATCTAAATGAATAACTGTTTGAAAGAAAGCTACAGTTCTGTCACCAAACAGAAAGATTTGCAATAATTATCAGATGCCTCTTAAAATATAGAAGTATTTGAACAACATGGTTGTTCAAAGCAAGCATTTCGTGTACCAGAAGGCAAATTGCAGGAATAATTGGACCTGTGCTGGTAATAAAGCTGTTAATAGAGTCTGAGCACATCAAAGGGCAGCATACAAACCAATGAAACAAAATCTTTTTCGACAAAGATTGTATCAAAGCAATAGCATCGTCTTTCCTTAACAATGTAATGAGGAAGTCTACAAATTGAGCATGCTGACAGGACTTTGAAATCCTACAAATATGGACCTAAAATGCATAAGTGATCCTGTAAGTCCCTTCCTGTAGTCATTCATCCATCTAGACCTTTAAGTCACAATGTACGAATTTGAAGTGTAAATTCATGGATTAAATAATGGAGCAGTGTCAATGTGTAGTGTTTAATTCCTCGAAAGTGGCATCAGTGGCCAAATCCAAGTATCAAGGAGAGAAATAGGTAGAGGTAGATAGGGTAGGAAAACTAAAGATAATCTTTACTTGTAACACAAAGCAACACCAAGACCTGTTAGTGGTCACTCTACTCCTACAAATCAGCTGTTTAAATAGAACAATGTATTTCCATTATAGTAAGTATTAAAAGAAGCTGGAAGACCAAAACTTTTTCTTGGAAAAAATAATGCTGGATAGGGGAGCAATGTTTAAACATTGCAGCAGGAGTAGAAAAAGAAATATAATGTATAACTTCCAAAATGTCATTGAATCACAGAACAATTCAGGACTTCTGGAGCCCATCTAGTTCAATCTCCTGCTCAAAGCAGCATCAGTCAGATCACATTGTTCATGGCCATGTCCAGTTGTTTTTTGAATATCTCCAGGAATGGAGGCTCCATGACCTCTAGAAAGCTAAACAAGAAGTCCTGCACCTGCAGCCTGATAATGAAAGCAGTAGAAGAGGCTGGGAACAAATTGTGTGGAGTGCAGCTCTGCTGCAAAGGCCCCAAGGATCCCGTTGGGAAGGGAGATGAGCTGAGCTGGGCCAGCTGTGTGGCAGCAATGAAGGCAAACCATGTCCTGGAAAATCTCAGGAGGAGTATGGGCAGCAGCATGAGGACTCTCAGCCTGGGAGGCTTCTCCATACTGAGCCAGACCTGTAATACTGTGTCTAATTCTGGTCCCTCACTGCTCTACTCAGGACAGGAAAAAAACTCCAGAGAGTGTCAGTGAGGAAGTTGGAGGCTGGAGAACCTGTGGCAAGACTGAAGGAACTAGATTTGCACTAGTGAGGAAAGAAGGCCTGGGGGCAACTAATCACAGCCTTCTAGTTTTGAAAAAGTGGCTGAAGTGTTCTCAAGGATCCTCAAGGGGAAGGACAAGAGGCAATGGGCAGAGGTTGCTTCAGGGGAAATTGGCTTGATATAAGGAATAAGAAAAGAATAGCCAACTGATGTTTAGAGCAACTAAATGTGAGAGCAGGCTAAGCAGAGAGGTCAGCATTTCCTCACTGGAAATCTTGAAGACCTAGCATGGCAAGGCTCTTTGTAACCTAATGGAAGAGCCTGCTTTCAAGGTGGATCAGGTGATCTCCAGAGTTGCCATCCAAGACAGACTTTTCTGTGAACAATGAAGTTTTATGTCAATAAAGTTGCTAATACAATTCTTGGTATATCTCTGTGCTGCATGTGTTGTGTCAAACTGGTCTTACCCTCTCCTGAGTATATTTCAGTGGTGGAAAAAAATTCCTTAATCTTCTTAGTGTCTCTTAAAACAGTCTCAGGAGAACTCTTCTTTGAACTGCTCTAGTGTTACTGCTTTACAGTAGAGGATATGATGGTCTATTGTGCCAGTCATGTATATTCTGCTTTTGCCATTAAAATCTAGCCATGTTTTGACAAAGTTCAAAGCCTTGAAAACCTGTATTTTATTTTTTGGAAAGCATTTCTGACTTTGCCAGCTAAAATGTTTCATGTCATCTGTAAAGCTTTGAATATGATGGAAATTCAGATAATTTTCTCTCTTGAGTAATGGAATATGTTTCCCCCAGTTCATTCAGGGCTGAAGACTGGTATTCATTGTAAGAACTAAACATTTTACAGACTAGTACAGGGACAGGTGTTTGAGGTGAGATCATGGAGCCATTCCCTGTATGCATATCCCCTGGCACTTGGTCACATGGAAAGGAAAATTGTTGAATTAAAACTTAAGGGAAGAAATAGACCAAATGTTAGAGCATGGGAGAAAAATAAAAGAATAAATGTTCTGGCACTCTATGAAGCATCTTATCCTTTGAATAGCTGTGAGAAATACCAAGGTCAATGGTAAGCTGGCTGCTCAAATAATTGCTATGAGAAATGCTGAAGTGAAGAATGGGATGGGGCAATTTTGGAGAAAAGATATATTACTAAAGGTAATAAATCTATTTTAATTGACTGCACAAAGCCAGGGAGACTTGTGCAGAGATAACAATCCCAACAATGAGAGGGGGGTGAAGCAAAGAGCATGGACACAGTCTGTCACTTCAACTCAACTATACCTGGTAAAAAAAGGTCTGTGCAGCAGGACAAGTGCACATTAACAGAAGGCAAGGAGAGATTGTTCAGGTTTTTACACCCAAGTAAATTGCTCTCCAATAACACTACCTCATTTGTTCCAGCAGCTGGGAGATATTCAGACATGGCCCAGGAGAGGCCAGTTCCAAAATACAGAGAGCATGTGTTTGGAAGAGAGGGTTTCAGTACCAGGGACCCTGATGAAGCTGGAGGATAGGCACTTAGGAGGGGAGAGACTGGAATTGAGGTCTCTGAAGCAGGTCCTTATTGGTCCTTGGGGGGGAAATCAAGAAGAATTGAACTAGAATATCAAACAGCTGGGCTTGCTGTGGAGTTTTGCACAAACCAAACTCACTTTTTAATGCAAGTGAAAAGCAAAATCTGGATATCTTAAATTCAAAACAAAAGTTTAAAGGACATTTTTTTTACTTTCTTTTGTTTTCACCATGCAATTCTTTGTTTCTTCCCTGCCAGTATAATCCACATGTTTCAGAAGCAAGAAAGATGTAAAAGAAAATTAATATTTGTGAAACCATCTGTGTGAAATATACTTCTGTGATGACCATTATAAAAGAACCTTGAGAAGTCAGGTTGTGCCATTAAGTTGGAAAAACATTGTAAATTTATGACAGTCAAACAAATTTGTAAAACCTTTACTTAGCTGAATGGTATTCATCATTTATTCTGACTGTGGTGAAAAATAGTTATGGAAAATCAAATGCAATCATATATTTATGACAATGTGTATCATAATACGTGTAGAATAGGTGCCAATAAACATAAAGGTATTTATTTGTCATAAGATACAGGCTAGGAAGGCCATAAATCAGACCCAGTGGGGCCCACTGCTATAAAGAACAGGAAAATGGTAAACTATATGGAACTAGCAGTCAAAGTAATATTGAGGTCTTCCTTTCCTAGCCTTCAGCCCACGACTCTGCATTTCTATTTTTTTTTCATATTATGTGCATCTATTTTCATTATTTAAGGGCAGAAAGTAGATATACTACATAAATAATACAAGTTCATGATGAAAGTTAAAGACCTAATTATCTAGACTGCAGTTTATAACACAAGTAAAAAATATGTGAGGTTTTTTTTTTCCTAATGACAACATTTTCCCTTGAAGCTACTTTGAATCGTGTGTCTGTTGCTGGGGAATATTTACCACATTGCTGTGGAAATGAGAAGAGGCATGGACCCTTTTGCAGTCACTATAAAAGGAAGCAGACAGGTACAAAAAGCAGGTTATGGCGTATGAGGGAGGGCCAACAGGTTTGTCACTGTAATTTGTTTTCCCTTAATAAAGGGAGATTAAATGTAATAAGTCTTATGAGTACGAAGTTTCCTTTAAGGTTTTGGTTTACTTGGAGTAAGGGAGGCTTTGCAATGTAAATAAAGAGCAATTTATTATGAAAATTAGCACAAAACTATCTAATTTTTACTTCTTCATAGAGGGAAATTTGAAATTCAAATCACTGGCTGATGAAGGTTATTAAAAATGCATTAGAGTTGAAAATGTAGCTGTATGTAATTGTCATAATAGATACTCAAAATTAATTTATCCCCAATGACAATTAAGCTAAAAGAATTTTCAAATTATCAGCTAACAAACTTCAGTTAATTTTAGAAACAAATAAAATGAAAACATTTCAAAAAGTTTGTAAAAAATCAAAACTATTTGAAAATAATCCTAAAAAAAAGGGTTGCATTTCTGTTTCGAATCCTTCCTTTTCTTCTCTTGCAAATTGCTTCACTCTTTCAATTTTCTTTTACCTCAGTTTCTCTCTATTGCATTTTTCTCTCACCTTTTTCTCACAGAGAAGTCTGGACCATTTTGAGTGTATGTGTACACACAAGCACAAGCATGGGGTGAATTTAGATTAAACTAAACTCATTCATTTTCCCTTCTGTACCTGGTAGTTTTTCATTAGTTGATGCATTTTTCTGATGAGCACCCAGGGATCTCAAAAGTAGTCTGGTGCTATAAATACTTCCTCAAGAAGTTCTGAAATGCCTATAATATATATGTTTATATTTAAGAACAGCACCAAAATGCCTGTTTTGGCACTGATGAATTGGGATGGGAGTTATTTTTAAATAAACGGAGGCATATTTACAGCCTTTAAAAATCAACAGAGGGGAAAGTTTTTCTAAATAATACTACTTTTGTGGTGGGTGTGTAAGTAATAATGTTTTCTGAAAGCAAGACAAACCAGAAACTGTTGGCTAGTGGATATAGTGGATATGTCTGTGATTGTGCTTGTGGATGTACCCACATGGGCTTGCACCACTTGCTGTTGACTTGTTGAGCCCCCAGCTGAGTCCTGTGCTTGTGTGTGTATTCCTCCCCTTTGGCATAAGGTGAGAAAGCCAAAAATAAGGACTGCAAAGATAAAGATGTCTCTTCTCTATTCCTGGCTAATGTATTTTTTTTTTCTGAATATACCTCTTGATAGTTCAGCAGATACTCGGCATCTGAGAGGTCCTTAAAATCTGCATCATGGCTTTGTTCTAAGCTGTGATTTTTTTCCCCTGTGAGTGTTATGTTAGAGGTAAGCCAGCCTTTGTCTCCTGCTTCTGACCCCTGTCTCCCTCGTGGTTTCAAGATCTGGCTGAAGGGAGCTACAGCTGAAATTAAAGGCTTTCACAGATGGAAACAGATAGGAAGAGGAATTACACCTGGGGCTTGGCCACTGGCGTCATGGGCAGCATAGATACAGGCATAATAATTTATGTGCATTGAAAGCCTATGGTTACTTGGATCCTCTAACACTCCTGACCCAGTTTGTCGATGCAGAGAGATTTTGTGGTTAGGGTTTTAGCTTTCAGTTTAGCAGGAAGAATTATATATATGCATTTAAGTGATTATTGCATGTAAGTGATTTGTTTTCAAATTTAGTCTATGTTAATAAACACTTATTTTTAATTGAGCTGATCTAACAAGATAATTTTGGAAACTACTGCAAGTCAGCTGATTTAAGTAAACAGAGAGAAAAACTTAAAGGAAGTTTTGGAAAAGTATGTTTCTCCTTTTCTTTCTGTTCAAAGACCAGTAACATATTCCTTTTAATTAACCAATACCTTTGGATCAAAAATATAACAGATTTGGACATAATAATGTGCTTTGGAAATGTTAAAAGTGAAAACTCTGAAAACTGAAAACTGTTTCTAACTGTCCAGTGTATTTTAGTCGCCTCACAAGGATATTAACACTCCTCTAATGATCTAGTGTTCATAGTGAAATATTGCATAAATATTGTTTGCATGCCTGCTAACTCTAGCAGGAAGTTTGATTCTGAAATTTTTTGGGTTTTTTGTTGGTTTGGGTTTTTTTTAATTGCAGCTGAAATTTGAAAGGATAATTGTGAAATCTATTTTATTTCAGTTGTGAATCATCTTCCCCCTCTGCCATCTCTCTCTAGCACGATGCTATTTTTCAAGTGTGCACCTGGGTTGAAAATTAGAAAATTTGTGTTGTTTTAGTATTAAGGCATTAGTTTAAATTTTGTTAACACTCACTTTTACAGAAGGCTGTATTTTTCCCCTTTTATTTTTATGCATACACAGTAGCCTGATATTCAGATTACTCTTCAGAATAAAGGGTTAGGTTGGAAAATGTATTTCAGAGGATCTTTAGGACAGTAAGGAAATGGGATTGAGGAGAACTGATATTTTTGTTCTGCAAATGAACTGGGACATTTGTCTGTACAAATACCCCATGAAGCATGAATGCATTTTTTTTCAGTATGTATTTAAAGACCCTAATTAAAATGTTTGTTGAGGGGATAATTCCATGTACACATGAACTGATCAGGTTTTAACTATCGCTTTCAAACACCAGGCTACCAGCCAGAGCCAGAATAATCCCAGAGGGCTGGTTGATTTTATGGGTTAGGCAGCAGCTCATCCTGACAGTATTACAGCAGCACGGCTTGAGAGAAAGCAACTTAGCTTGGAAAAACCCTCACATCTTTGCCTAGTAAAGGCAGCTGATATGACTTTAATATGCTTACTCTGCCCTGGTTGGTTTGATTTCCTAACACTGTCAACCAATTTAGCATTTAAAGTGGCACAACAAAAGCTAGTCAGGGAAGATTGTTTTCCATCCTTAATTTTTTTAGGTTTCTTTGAGACAAAATTAAGAGTTTGTAACTGCTTATGTGATCAGTTAGAGCACACCATGAAACTGGTTACCCAGGCTGTAGTCCGTATGAAAGTCAGATGTTCTAATACTTAGAAATAGTAAAGACTTAATGGAGAGAAGTTTTCTTTATACCCTTCAAAATTTTGAACCTGCTTTACCCTTCTCCTAATCCTAATCTCAACCCCATGAGCTTTATTTTAGCTGGATTTTTCCTCTCCTCTGCTCTAATTATAGCAGAGGAAGATGAGTAGATAATCTTTGTGAGTGCACTGGCGTTTGGCCAGTGGTCAACCCACTAAAGTTGTAAATAGTAATAATTTTTCTTTCTCTTCCATTTATGTAAATTTTGAGAAATTAAAATAATTATTTTATTTTGTATTCAGTCTAAATTTGCATAATGTCATCTAGGTTTTCTAAAAATGCTGAAAAATTCAAACATTAATTTTTTTTTAAATCTCAATTTTATCTGGAGGCTAAGAAGGAATTATTCATTATCTTTCTATTATCAGATCTACACATATCTCTTCCCATCAAAGTTTTCTTTTTTGCCCAACATTACTGCCTTATACTTTGCCTGATTCTTTCTAAATATATTAATTAATTCTGCCCATTTTTGGTTTTTTTTATTATTTTTATGATGTACTTTTCCAGTTAACAGACAGGATTCTTACTGTTGTTTTAGGCGTGGTTTCCTTTTAGTACTTAGAGGAATGAACATTTACTTGGTTGAAGTTTCTTAAACACTTCTCTGAAATAGCAGCTGGAGACCTGCCCTAGAGGCATAATGTGGAGGTTGATATGCCACTCCTTGGCAAAAGTCCTGGAGAGTGTTGTTACCATAACAACACATTTTCCAAGGGTAAATCCACATGCAGAGATGGGGAAAACTCTTCTATTCTCTTTCTGAATTTTCTTTGCTCTTTTATGATCCATTCTTTCACTTCTCTGATCCTGGGATTTCTCTTCTCCCTTATTATGTTCCTCTTGTAATCTTGTGGTTTAAGATTTGCTATTCTTTCATTAAATTGGTTTTCTTTTCTTTCCTTTTTTTTTTTTTTTTCTGCCTCTTAATACATTTTAACCTTAAGTCCTGTTCTCCAGACTCTTGCATCTCCTTGTCCTATTGCTGGTTTTGTGCAATATACAGAAATGTGTTTCATCTTAAATACTCTGAAAGCCCTAATCCCATAAGGGTTTGCCCAAACTCACAAGATCCAAATATTCTTGCAGGTCAGTTAGCATCCTTTTCTTAGACTTAGAAGCTATTTCTTATGAGAAATTGTCTTGTCCAACTCCTGCTCACAGCAGAGCCACCCGTGAGGTCCAGGGTCTGAGCAAACATGGGTGCACAGGGTGATGTCCAGCTGAGTCTCCAAGGATGCAGATTGCAGAGCCTCCCTGGGCTGCCTGTCCCACTGCTGGATTTCTTCCCGGTGGAAACACTGCTTCTCATATGCAGCCTGAACATCTCTTGTCTCAGTTTATGCCCATTATCCATCTTCCCATCCCCAGGCACAGCTGTGAAGAGCCTGGCTCTGTCTCCTTGATAAGCTCCCTGCAGGCACTGGGGGGACTGCAGTTAGATGCCCCCAAAGCCATCCCTGCTACAGGATGGAGCAGCTACTACCTTCAACCTCTCCACCCCACAGGGCAAGTGATCAGCTCTGGCAGGCCTGGAAACCCTCTGTTGAACTCACTTTGTCATACCAATTTCATTGAAATTCTAAAACTGGGCAGAGTATTATAGACGTGATCTAATGAATACTGGGGGGAAAAAAATTCACTTTCCTTGATTTATGGCCTGTGCTTCCATTAATGCAGCTATTTCCCCAGTCCTAAAGGTCTTTATGCTTTTCAGGCAGCACACTGCCTTTTCTTAAGAGCCCAAATCACATCCAACTCTATCCAAAGCTGTAACAAAACTTCTGCTCTGTGGCAATTGGATCTAGCAATGTTGAAGGAGCCACCAAGGCAGGTGTTTAGATGCTTTAAGATCCTGACTGTGGTCCTTTGATCTGTAATGGGCCAACATCTACTGTTCTCCTTTTGCAGACTGGAAGCAGCACATTGGTACCTCCTTTGTCTTTTTCTTGCTGTGAGAGTTGACATGGCCCTTGCTTTTTATATCACTTTCTTATTGTTCCTGTGCTGTTTCTGGTTTGGATGATTTTTTTACTGTCTGGGTGTGACTCACTGGAGTCCCTGCTCCTTGCCCCTGTGTTGGCTTTTGCTCTGTCACATTACTGCTTGCATGGTATTATACAACAGATGGTCGTATGTGGGCCATTATTAAGAAATAAGAGGATAAATGATTTCATTTTAAAGCTCTCTTCTGCTTCTATTTTTTCTAGTTAGAGCTTAAATGACAGGAAGGTAGTGTGCAATGCAAAACAGAAACCCATTTATGTAAATTCAGACCTTTTCCTCTGCCCAGGCAATTTCCAGGACTGTGCACAGTGGAAATAACATTCAGTAGATGGAATTGCAGAATCATTTTCCTCCCAGTTTCATATGGGAGGCACATGTTTAGAAGAATTCAAATAAGATATAACCCAGAATAGGGCACTTTAGATTTTATTCATTATTTTTGTGGTTTTCATCTCTTTTGGACCTCCTTTCTTATTTACCATGGAATTGTAATTTTTGTAGTGATGCAAATATAATAAGTCATTTGGAAGTAATATTTCTGTAAATGTGGAAGAGTTATCTCATCTATTTAAATGTACAATTTGAGCACCAGACCCCAAAATGTACAGTCTTTACATTACATGTAATACAAAAGGAAATCCTAGATCTTCAGCTGCATGACTAGAACAGATTTTTAGTACAAGAAGCAAACAAAAAATGTCCAGTGTATGTCAATAGTGAAGTGTTGTAGATTAAAGAGAAAGTGTATTGAATTGTTCCTAAAATCCTTCCCTTTTGAAAGAAATAAATATAGTTGCAAAAAAGTAATCAGTAAAGAGGAAAATTGCATTTACTGTTAAGAAGCAATGCACCTCAGTTAATATGAACCTTTGTTTAAATTGTGTCTTTTGGAATTTAATAGCTTTTCACATCTAAGAATGTAACTAAGATACTGGAATGATAACAAAACACACAACTATTTTTAAGGATAGGTGTTTTAGGATGCATAACCATTTCATAATATAAATTACTGTGCTAGTATAATGAAATAGTGATCTTGTAATTATTTCCTGTTATTTACCTAGGTAACAAATGCTCACTCAAAAAGACTTTAGGTTGATAGACAGGCAAGGGCTAAAGTGTTTTTAGAGAGATCAGAAGTTTGTTACTAGAAATCGATTATCTGAACTTTTCTGGCTAGACAGAGGTAACTGACCACTTCAAAACCTGGCTGTGCTGTTCAGAGATTTTATTTTCCTTATAACGATCCTAAATAATTTCCTTGATCATCAGCCTGTACCTGTGCATCCTGATTGGATTTAGGCTATGGATACCTGCCACCAAAGGCTTTCTTATATTAGTAGTTTTCCTGGACTCAAATTATTTACTAGAAATCTGCAGCATGACTATTGAAATTAAATTACAGTTGGTGTAGCTAGAGACAAGTGGAGTAAGACTTCTGAAATCTGTCAGGATGTTTTTTGGATGGTTTTCTAGTCTCTTGGCACAGATATGCACTAAAACTAATACACACCAATCTTTTATATTTCTTGTAATTCAGTTCCCTGGCATCTGACAATGCTTGCTCATTCTGGTATGAGAAAAAGCAAAAGTGGTTTTAAAGACTGATACCAAAAAAAAAATCAAGAAACTAAATAGAAAAAAAAACAGACTAAGAAATGTATATGTGTGGGCTGCTGAGTGATGGACATTCGAAGCAGGAGTTATTGATGAGGAGTAGGAGAACTGAGAAATGGTCCAGGTGCAAAGAGTCCCTAGCACAAAACCACACTGAGCAACATATGGAGGATGGCACTAAATGATAGCACTAATGTCTAGTAGAGAAAAGAAAGTCTAAGTTAACATGCTAATGGTAGTGGAAAGTTGTACATAATTATAGATTATTACTAATACTACTAAATCTACTAATAGATTAATAAAAAAGGATTTGTTTCACATACTGTAAGAAAGCAAAGGATAAAAAATCGGAAAAAATCTATTTGCATGTTCGATTACAGAGCAGGCAATATTAGGGACTTTATTAATTGCTGAAGTTTTGCTGAAGTTAACTTTGGGGGAAATAGGAAAAACAGTTTTCAAAGTTTTTGTTGGTTTGGGTTGTTTTCAATGTTAACAAAGTTTTAGGTGAGGTATAATCCCACAATGGGAAAATGCTCTTTTATTTTTTTTTCTTTGTGGAAAGTCTAGGTAAGGCTCTTACATATGTACTGGCACAGAAATTTTTCCCTTTTTTATATTTGTCTTACTGATACAAGGTTATCAATGGTCTAGGTAGTTTCAGAATGATATTTTGTTGTTGTCAAGAAAAATAATATATTCAATGTATTAGACTGAATTTTGTCAACAAGTCCATTATAATACCACAGGGAGCAAATTTTGGTATAATGTTCCTTGCTTAAAAAAGTAGATATACCTAATGTACTACTCATAAAAAACAGGGACTTTTTCATATTTTTTTTCAATTGTATTAGTCTTTTAAAACCTTCTCAAAATCTGTGAAATGATGTTGTAAATTATTTCAAAGTAGTATAAGTTATAAGTAAAAGTTATAAGTTTTCTTTTTGCCTTTTCGGTTGCTTTGATACTTTTCCCCTTATAAAAATGCTTATTTATTTTTTGGGGTTTTTTTTAAATAATTGATAAAATTTAAGACACAATTTTAAAAATCCTTGAGATAAAGCAATCTGGTTGCCAAGGCAAGGTTCATTTTTTCCTTCATGCAATATAATATACTCTCTGGTGTTTATTTTTCAATTGCACATGTTCAGCAAGGAGAGAAATGACTCATGCTTAATTGGCATTAAATCCAGAATTCAGAATTTCATTTACTTAATTCTCTATCAATGGGAGGATAGACTTTCACAGTTTTTCCTCTGTCTTTCTGCTCTGACCATGGAAGGAAGCATATGGTACAATTTGGAAAGATGAACATTGAAGCAAATATTCATTTGTATTTGATATTGAAAATTTCATAACCAATATAAATACTGAGGGGCTTATTTGATAATATGGCCATTCTAGTTGTTAGGGTAAATTTGTGTTCCCAAAGTGTTCTCATTTATTTTTCTGTTAGCTTGACAGTAAAGCTATACTTCCTAAAATCATTATAATGTCCTCAAAATGTTATAGCTAAAATTATTTCCTACAGTTCTTGTAAAGCAAAGGATTCCAATGAGAAAGACATGTTTTTTGGAAAAAAAAAAAAAAAAAAAAAAGCTTAACTCGCAGAAATTCTTTGGCCACCCGTGTTAAACCACTATAGTATTTGACAAGGAAATAAATGTCTCACAATATCTCATAGTAGTTTCAAATAGATCCATTTTTTATGCAAAGGTGTACACAAAAGGGGTATGATTTCTGTGTGAGACTACAAATCCCTCAATACCTTTGTCTTAAAAAAAAAGGTAAAAGTCAGGGAGCTTGGAAGAGGCAATTCATATAACTTTGTCTGTCATGCTGGAGTTATGAGAAGTTTTGTGCTTTCTAGGGAGGTCCTATGATTCCAGAGACAAAGGAAAATTGAAATGTGTTTAAATCAAATTAAATCAAATACCCTTTTTTCCTGCATGAAGACTTTTTTTCTTCACTTGCCTTTTATCAACCTAATCTCTCATATGGGTACCAAAAACAGCACATAAGAATTGGGGATGTTTTCATTGTCTCTTTCAGACGTTAAATTCCCACCGGCAAATAAAAATAATTCTGTTGTATGTACATTTTTTGCTAACAATATTCATAAGTGTGTGATGGATGTTGCATATGTGACTATATTAAACAAGGCAGGATTAATGTACTGATCAATAAGATGGCTCAAAAAAATATTTACAGATGGCCATGTGTGTAATCAGGTATGTCTGTATTTATGTTTCAAACAAAAATTAATCTCAAAATTTTGTAGCTTTATGCCAGGAATGTAAGATTTTTTTGCTCTATTATCATTATTATCTTATAAACATTACAGGATCTTTCAGTAATCTGTAACACTCAAGTATTAAGAAAAAGATAGATCTCTACTATATGACAGAGAATAGAAGAAGGCTTAATACGGCTTGTTGTCACTATTCAAAGCAATTCTATTTTCCTTTTCTGGTATTCCAGAAAGAGAAATTTTCCCTTTTAAGTACAGCAAGATTTGAGGCATTTTTTCTGCATGGTGTACACTGTCACACATGCACACTAATGTGAAAATGTCACTTTCTATATCAATTGCTTGTGTAAGAATCACTGGAGCTTTTTCCTTCTATTAGTGTTTTCCCTTTCCTATTGCACTGCCAGCTATATTTTTAATTCTCTTTAATAATAACTTGAACTTTTTTGTGTCCCAATTCCTCTTAAATATTTTGCTCTTATATCTTCTAATTTAGCAAGACTAATAGATCTGTACCCTGTCTTTGACTTTGGGGCCTTCTCTGTCTTCAAAATTCAGTAATGACTTATGGATTTGGTATTGTTCCCTCAGGTTTTGAATTCTAGAGTCTGCTCTCTCTGCCTGCTAATGCTTTCTTTCCCCTTTTGGGGGATTTCCTTGAGATTCATGCTTTGGGTGAGTCATAAGAGCCCTCTGACACATTAGTTCATTTACCATGCATAGATAAGGAAAATCAACAGATATTTCAGTAACTTCTTTGATGGGACAGGGATATTTGTAGTATTCAGCCCTTCTCTTTCCCCAAGCCAAAAAGTAGTGAAATACATGGATTCTTACAAAGCCCTGAAAATGCATGACAAAAGTTACAATTTTAAGGGATTAGGAACTAAATGGTTAGGCAAATGTTGCACCTGTGTCCAAAAAAAAAAGGCCAAAAGGTCAATCTGGAGAATACAGAGAATTCTGGCAGTCAGCCAAAGGTCAACTTGAAGAATTTCTGGCAGTCTTACTTCAGCCTATAGGAAGAGCTGTGGAGCAAATCATATTAAAATATATTTTCAGACATGAAGGAAAAGATAGTATTTGGGAAAGGCAGCATGGATTTACCAAGTGTAAATCATGCCTGACCAGCGTGATCACCATCTATGATATGTGCTGAGAGGAGCTTTAGCAAGGCTTTTCACATTTTCTCCCATGATATTCTCAAATTGAAGTTGGGACATTATTATTTATGCAGGTGGATGTCTAGATGATGTAAAGCTGGTCAGCTGGCCAGACCCAGAAAGTTGTGGTTAATGGGTTGTAACCTACTTGGAGGTCTGTAGCAAGTGTGGAACTGCTGCAGTCTGTACTGGGACCTCTCTTGATATTGTTATCAGGGACCTGGGGGAAATAAGGGAGCTGCAGCAACTGTGCAGAGAGCAAATTGGGAAGGATCAGTTGATGTGCTTTTGGTAGTCAGGCTACCTTTTCAGCAACCTGCACAGGCTGGACAAATGGGGCTGACATGGACTTTGTTAAACTGAATAAGGGCAAAAACCAGGTGCCGGCCTGGGGATAGAAGAGCCCCTGCAATGGCACAGGTTTGGCATTGACAAGCTGGGAGCAGGCTGCAGGTAGGGCCCTGGATCTTGGTGCCTCAGCCAGCAAAACTCCATGGGCTGTATGGACAGAGCCATGGCCAGTCAGTACAGACAATTATTATTCCCCTCAATTCAGCACACATTAGATTGTATGTATAGTACCATAGCCATCTTTGGCCCACCTGTTACAACAACAATATTGACAAACTGGAGTGAGTTTTGCTGAAGGCTGTCAAGACAGACTCTAGAGCAGTCTTCAGCTCTGGTCTCAAGTTCGTCAGCACATAATACATTCCATTTCATGCTTTGTCTCAGTTTCTTTTGTTGGCTTGATGCCTCTCACTGCTCATCTGCTATCAATATTTTATTGAAATGTCTTTGCCCCAACGTGTTCCATTTTTTTACTGCACCGTATAAAATCTCTTCTGCTTTAAAAACATTGCTTTTAGCATGTGAAAAGAAATGCTGGAACTGTACACTAGGAGCATGACAATTACAAAGCAAAACAAACAAAAAAAAACCCCACCTACATTCAGTTCATTTTTTTCTGTAGTCATAAATGTCCAAACTCATGGATGACATTTTTCTAGAAATTAATTCTGCCTGAGGCAAATGTCCTGCCTTAAAAAAAAAAAAACTGACTCTAAACAGATAGTTTGCCCAGAATTCCAAGAAACTGAGATTTTATAATATGAAGTGTTAAGCAGTTTAATATAGGCTGGGCCACCAGCTCTGGTTTGAATAACATATTTTTCTTCTATTTTTCTTTATTGCAGTTATATACTTGCATCAAAAGAAAATGGAAATTGATTGAAATTTTTATGTTGTAAATTTGCTGCAAGAATATTTTATTGTTGATAAGGTTTTCAAATATTTAGAAAATAAAAGTTTGAGGTCTTTTGAGATGACAGATACATTTTAAAGACATATGAGGATGTATCCTTACAAATGTAGTGGTACGATTTGACATATTATTTGAGGTACCTCTCTTAGCTAATGAAACACTTTTCTTCCAACATTAGGTTTTGTATTTGATGCAGATTCTGAAACTGATCCAAGTTGTATGAGTATAGAAATTGAAAAATATCCAAGTTGCATGAGCATAGAAATTGAAAAATAGATTATACAAAATCCCAAGGCTGAGTTGATGTCATTTTAAACTGTTTTCACATAGGACTTTATTAAAGAAACAGAATTTTGTGGAAATGTATTATAGAAATAGACTTATTAGAGTTAAGTTTTGCAACTTAAGACTCTACCTATTTGTGTGGTTTTTTTATCAATTGCAAAGCTTACAAGTATAAATAACCCTAGGGGTTTAGGAATGGTACTCCCCAGTTTAGTTCTCCCACAGAGACTCTAAACCACACTGCTGCTCACTCGCTCCCTCCTTCCCCTCCCCTTCGCACTCCGTTCGGAGGGAGTTGAGAATTGGAGGCACAAAAGCTGAAAATCATGGGTTGAGATAAGAATGATTTACTAGAAACAGCAGTGAGACAAGAAAATGAACAGTAACAGCAGCAATATAAACGGCATAAGGTATTAGACCAAGAAACAATTTACATGGGAGAAAAAGCCTGTGACAATATCTGGCTCTCCCCCACCATGCTTTCTCCCCACTGGAAGGTGAGAGAGTTCCTTACCCCTGCCCCTGGCAATGAGTGAGGTGGAATGGAATAACATCTGGGCCTTGCCACACACCTCTCCTGCTTACTGTAAAAAATTAACCCTGTTCTGGCTGAAACTAGGACAGGGGAAAAACAGTTTGTAGTAAAAATTGAGCAGTTAAGGTTAATATTTTTATTTGTATTGTTTATATACCGGTCTAAAATACTTTTCTTCATTTTAAGGTAACTGAGCTGCACAATATCAAAAACATAACCAGATTGCCTCGAGAGACAAAGAAGCATGCAGTGGCAATTATCTTTCATGATGAGACATCAAAGACATTTGCGTGTGAGTCAGGTAAGCAATTGGTGCTTCATCTCTAGCTTGAAGAAATCAAGTTACACATCAAAGTCTGGCTCGGATGAATTAACTGACAATGCCAGATAGAAATTCTTAGCTAAAAGAAATTTGTGGTAAACAAAAAACTTTGGAGTTTGGGGTTCAGTAGGGATTTTTTTTTTTTTTTTTGGTAGGTGATGAGAGGTGTTAGGGGTGTTGCAGAGCTCTTTTTTCCATTATTTTTCTTTGTATGCAGATGGTCTAAGACTAGAGGTTTCCAGCTAAACTTTTAAATCCTAGTAAAAATAACCTGTAAAATGTTATTAAGTCAAGATTCTTTTTTTAACAAGCTTTGCTATAGGCACTTACTAAACTAATAATTATCATGCCATTGCATATAAGTGGCAAATACCAGCTAAAAACTCTGGATATTTTAAAGTAGGATGTCAAGCAGTCTGTGGTTTGAATAACTCCGTAGCATAATGACTAGACAGGCACAGAACAAGACTTGGGCATTATGGCACATAATAGCAGGTAGTTACTTGTGAGACACTGAACACTGCACAATTAAAGTGCACTATTTTCTTGTTTGAAAGTACAGTTGTACACATCTGTGTCCTAGGGTATATTTTAACAGAAAAAAAAGTTTTTTAAAATAGTGGGAAATTCTTTAAAATTTGTGCTTTTTAGTGACATATTTGAAATTGTGCATTTTAAAAGTTTATATCGATAATACTATATATATATGTTGTTTGGAGTTTTTATATATATAACATTATGTATCTATGGTGAAGGGCCTAGAGGAAAAGCCATATGAGGAGTGACTGAAGTTACTTGGTCTGGAGAAGAGGAAACTGAGGGAAGACCTCATTGCAGTCTACAGTTTCCTTCTGAGGGGAAGAGGAGGGGCAAGCACTGATCTCTTCTCTGTGGTTACGAGTGTCAGGGCCCAAGGGAATGACCTGAAATTGTGTCAGGGGAGGTTTAGGCTGGAATTAGGAAAAGGTTCTTCCTCCTGAGGGTGGTTGAGCTCTGGAAAAGGGTCTGCAGGGAAGTGATGACAGCACCAGCCTGACAGAGTTCAAGAATCATTTGGAAAATACTTTTGGGCACATGGTGTGACTCTTGGCACTGTCCTTCGCAGGGCCAGGAGTTGGACTCGATGATCCTTGTATATCCCTTCCAACTCTGGATATTCTATTAATCCATATCAATATTATCATATAAACATTGCATCATGTACAGTCTAAATAATAAATGAAATGCAGTGAAACAAAATCTGAGAAATGTGGAGGAAGTTAAAATTTGCAAGGTTATGAATTATGTAGGTTTTAGATCAAATATTGCAAACAGTTGTAAATACAAGGCACAGGTACCTTAAGGTGCTAACAGGGGGTCAGTATGAGATGCTCTCCCTTTAGTCTCTATACAAAGGTGTGTTTTGAGTGGACTGAACCCTGGGTGAAGTGGCAGACAAGTGGAGAGCTTGTGGACAGATATCAAAGTTCAGACCAAGATAGGTGATGTAGTAGGTGCCTCCTCTAGACCTTCTCATCAACAAGAGAAGCCAGATGAAGCAATCTTAGGGCAGGTAGAAAAAGCTTCCTAGCCCCAGGCATTAAAATTCTTGGGTGACTTTAACCTCAGCAGTAACTACTGGAAAGCCAATAAGGCTGAAAACAATCTGAAACAGATTGAACTCAATTTCTTGATACAGATGATCAATAGTGTGATGAGAGGAGATGTTTGTTCAGGGACATGCTCGGCAGGATCCTGTGGATCCTTGAAGGGCAAAGGAGACCAGGAGAGCTATCCAATCTGCAAGGACAGCATCTTCTAAGCACAAGAACTGTTCTCCCCATTCTCAGAAGACAAGCTTTACAGAAGATGAGTATGAATGACATGGAGCTCCTGACTCAGCTCAAGTACAAAAAAACCCTACAATGAAGCAGAGACAGACTGCTTGGGAGGGGTACATAGACATTGTCTGTTTATGTAGGAATGGAGTTGAGCAAGCTCCAGCTCCGGGAAGTACAAGATAAAAAGGGTTTCTTAAAGTATATCAGGAGTAAAATAGAGACCCTCTTGCTTGCTGGAATGGTCAACGTAGTGACAAGGGTCATGAGAAAGGCTAAGGTACCTTTTACACTGAGGTTTTCACTTGCAAGGCTTGACCTCAGGCCTTCCAGGTCCCTTAGCCCTTGAACGTGATGCAGTATCCCCAGCAGAGGAAGGCATAGTCAGACATCACTAAATCACTTGAATTTCATACACAAGTAGAAACTTGATTGTCAGGAATAACAAGGAGGCTCCAAATAACTGTACTCGTCAGCCTTGCCTCCATCCCTGAGAGCACTGTTGGAGCAAGTCAGGTGTAAATACACAGAGGACAACAAGGTGAATGGGAGTAGAAAAAAACATTTCCCATATGCAAATCATATTTGCCATGATGAGGAGTCTGGCAAAAGAAAGACAGTAGTTCTTATAGACTTTGATTTTAATGGTCTTTGACACCCTCTGTAGCTTCCTCCATAGCCCCCAAAATTAGTGGGGCATGGGATGGATAAAGACACTGTAAAGTGGACAGAAAAAAGGCTGGACGTATAAAACCAAGGTTGTGAAGCCAAACTTGCAGCCGGGAGGTAGTGGATCCCTCAGGAATCAGTGCTGGGACTAATCCTATTCAATGTCTTCATTGACAGCATGATGAGGTGGAGGGTACTCTCAGCTGGTTTGCAGGTGACACCAGGTGGGGGTGACCCAAATTGGGAAGGCAGGGCTGCTGTCAGAGGGACCTGGACAGGTTGGAGAAATGTGCTTACATAAACCTTATGAAGTTCAGCAAGAACAAAAGCTCCTTCCCCTGGTTTGTGGTAATCCCAGCCATAAGGCAGGCTTGGTGACAGCTGTTGGGAAGCAGCTCTGCAGAAAAGGCTCTGGGGTCATGGTGCACAGCACACCCTGGACAGCATTTGCTGGGGTCTTCACAGCAGATACTGGAAAGTATCTTTTATTTAGCACTTGTAGGACCATGTCTGCACTCAGCACAATAGTGACATACAGGAGTGAATCCAGGGGAAGGCACCAAGAGTCAGGAGCTCATGACATATGAAGAGAGGCTGAGGGCTTGTTAAGGGTGGAGAAAAAATAGTTCAGAGGATCTTTTTGCTTACGTGATCTGAGAATACAGAGAAGATGGAGCTATAAAAGTATCAGATATTTGCTGTTTCTGAAAGACTACAAGTCTTAGCTGTGAGTATAGTGGAGTTTCAATCAGTTTGCCTTTCTCCATGCCTTTCTCCATGCCTTCAGTCTATCTAAGCAGTATAGACTGCATCACATCTATCAGATGAGAAAGATACACTGTTTTGTTTCCCTAAAATCTGACTCTCTTTAACTCCAAATCTTTTGTGTTTTCTGAACTAGGAAGATACGGTCCAAAAAAAATTTATTTCCAGAGTAGTTTCCACAGTGAATTCTGTCTTCTCACAAGGAACTGTTACCATTTTTACTGCTGTTGAAATGTGCCAAGTACTTGGCTTCCTTGGATGAAACTTAACAAAATTTATGGAATATTGGGAGACCTTGCTTCTTATTTAAAATGGATTCTTTTTCTTCTCTTGTTTAGTGGCTTATATGGGAAGATGCATTGACTTTTAACAGCCTCACAGCGTATAGTGACATACACACAATGGTGTTTATTTTGGCAAATGTTCTTGCCACTTTGGTTAATACAACAACTTTGCTAATCTCTCTTTTTTTCCCATGGCTTCAGTGTCAAAAAAACACTCAAGTGGTTTTGACTCAAGGCAAAAATTTTTTAAACCATAACTGCTTGACCTAGAATTTTTTAGGACGCCAGAGTTTCAAAAGTGTCCAAAATAATGTGGACATTTTTCCACTGTGAAGCTTCTGAATATACAGAAGCAGATACCTTGTTTCTTATCATCTTGACTTCCAGAAGTAGATGAAAGGACAGTAACATTAAATCCATTGCAAAAGGTCTGCTGAGCACAGCGTCAACAATTTTTTGGAGACTAGGAGAAAGGAATACCTAAAGCTGACTTGTTTTTAGGGACTGAACAATGTGAGGTAGGGATTTTGTCAGTGTTGTGCCAGAAAATGATTTTAAGTAATGGTATCATTTTGGTTTTGATAGTATGAGCTGATGTCTTCTCCTCTGTGCTGTCTTAAAGTGCCAAAAAGCAGCACATTTTTCTGGCACATAGCTTTCTTAATTGTGGAATTAAGCACAATAAAATACTGTTCTGTTTTAAAATAGGTCTCTAAAGATGCAGAACACTTTAGTTCTCCCCAGAAAGCCTGAGAGCTGTGATACCAGCCCACTGGGTGTGCTGGCTCAGAGCCTGTGGTTTTTTCCTAAGCTCCTGCAGCTTTTAGTCCCTCATCTTGCTTATTGTCTTCAAGGCAGCTACTGGCAAGTCTGAGCTCTGGGTGGGCTGTAACCCCTATATTTCCATTAGAATTTCAACAAATTAGTGATCTGACATGCATCTAATTGTTGGTAATCTTCATTTGCTAATGAAAACATTCTACAGAAAAACAAATCAGAATCCTCCATATGCTTTTGTTATCACCTACCCATCACTATCAGCAGTGCTCCCAACATCTGCAACAGCTGTAGAAATGTGTTCCATTCTGAAACCCTATTGAAATATTTTGAAGAGCAAATCTATCTTATATATTACAGCTCCCTGAATAAAAACCTGGGATAACAAGTCCTTAAAGAGGAATTTTCCCTCTTCAGGAAGAAAGGGAAACTTCTTGCTGTCACTATATCTGTTTCTGACATCTTCTCTAGTGGACTTGTAACTTTGGTGATTAGGAAGCAACATTTTAAAATTCTCTGCTACCATAAGAATTGTTTCAGTGGACGTAAACTAATGAGAAGTCAGGCCTGATTAACTAACATGAAAAGTAGTCTATAACTCAGTGAACCTATAACAGATTTTAAAGCATGGGAATTCTTCTTCAAACCCTGGGAAATTATTGCTGCCCTAACAAGGAACATGCTATGATCTCAATTTGAGCCTTCCTGAAAATTGTGTGAAAGTTATTGCCATTAAGGGAATTTTTTTTTTTTAATTAAGAGTTATGAAATCCTGGGGGTTTTTCTTCTTCATTCTGAAGTGTATAACTAAGCAAGTGGAGAAGATCTTTTAGCTATGGATTCCAGCTGCTGACTTTCCCTGATACCTTTGCTAAAAAATCGTTGAGGTGGGCCTTGTTTGGTTGGGGACTTTTTGTTACTGTTGTTGAGTTTTTTTCTTCAAGTAGGTGTGCTGTCACTTTTTGTGTAGCTACAGCCATGCCTAGATGTGTGTAATTGTTAAGATGCTTTTCTTCCTGAGAGCCTGATATCTGTAATATGACTCTAAGACAAGTGCCTGAACTGAGACAGGTTTTCTGAAATGCTCTTTAAACTCTCACAAAACTTGTAGTTGTGATGCAGTGAGCAATGGTGTCTGCACAGGACCAGCAATAAAATGGAATTGGAGGGCATGAGTACTGATTTAATCTAGAATTTTATGGTGCTGTTCTGGAAGTTGCTAGCTTGATGAGGATTGTGCCTGAATAATAGCTAGCTTTCAAGGAATGCTGTTTCTGATTTGTACTAGTCAGGGACAGACCATATGGGAGCTTGATTTTTCTTTTAGTGATGACAGCAAAATACTAAGTGATACCAATCCCTGGGCATTTTATGCTTAGTGGCTCCTCCAGCAGAGGTTTGTGTAAAATCTATTTTGATTTCTAAATGACAGAATGTGATGAAAATTGATGAACTTTTAAACCTGGTGCTAAAAAAAAAAATTAAAATGAGAAGAGTTGAAAATATTATGGAGACAGAGATAAGAGAGACAAATTAGAGCTGAGAGGTGATTTTGGTGATTTGAGAATAGAATGAGTTGTTACATAAGGGGCAAAATTAAGAGAAATCTTAAAACTGCAACTGTTAAACAAAAGGAGACGTCCCCTAGGTTACTGACATTTTTGTGTTCTCTTCAGTACAATGCTCTACTCTATATAGAAGTAGATGAATTGAAGGGGTTTCTTTCTTTCCAGACATGCATGAACTGCAGCTTGGAGTCATTATAACTGAGAAACATCTTCATTATTTTTAAGCAGTTATACTTTGACTTTCCCTTAAAACTTTCACTATTCAAGTCCTGGGGAAAATAGAATTGGATTATTGCAAAGTGTCTATCAATTACTCTATTTGAAACTTCTGGTTTAGGGGTTTATTCATTCTTGTGGTTGTTTGGCTCAATTCACCATTTTTATTTCTTGAATGTCTTGCTTTGGTGATGGTTACCTTGATAAAACTCTTTTATAAATCTGTAGAATGAACAGGCTTTTTCTTCCGTATGCTTGTGTTTCAGCTTCTTTTGAGTGCAGTCAAACTGTGATAATCAGGTTTTGTCATAAGTCTCCAGAAAAAGTTCTACTTTGTTGAAATTGAAAGTCTCGTGGTGTCAAGTGGCAATGTGGGTTTCTTCTCAGTTCATATATTTTTTCCTTTTAAATCTGTTTTCACCATTTGTTGGTGTTGCTTTCTTTTCTTAAAGAAAAAAAAATACAGTGGTGGTATCATTTGAAAAGGCACAAGTTCATTTCATGTTTGTACTGAAAAAGCTTTTGGGCTACTAGCAAATTACTACTGATCATGAGTTGGGCTTTTTCTCCTTGATAGTTTTCACAAGCAAAAGCACTCTGTGCAGAAAGAGTTTGACAGATACCAGTGGAGTGTTAGATGCAATTCATATTCCTGTATCCTTTGGCAGTCAAGAAGCCTTGAAGTTTTGCATTAAAATTACTGTGAAACTTTGAGACTTTAAGGAGAAGCATCAGTGCTCATACTTGCTGTTATGATTAACAATACAAATGGCTATATAAGCTTTAAAAATAAAGCTTAAAAATATTCATATTGATATTCAAAAATTACCAGATTGAAGTTCCTATTTTTGCTGTTATTTTTGTGAGTTTGAAGTTCCAGGATCATGGAGGTGGTGAAAGTGAAGAACAACTTCCTAAATACTGTTTGGGCACTAGGAAGAGGAATACAAAGTTCACATTTTGGATGCAGAAAAATAAACCTAAATAGTTGAAACTATTCTGAAACATGGTATATTTCACTGTTAAGGTGTCAGAGATTTTATATGAAAATTTATGACTCCAGCTTTTCTATTTTCTGGTTTTGTTTGTTTATATGTAGAGAGAAAGGAACCTGCACTCTCATGAAGCATATGGTTCACTGGAGATCAGATGCGTGCTCTCACTTCTATATGTAACACCTGAGAACTAACAAAGACTGAAAAAGCGGGCATTACATGAAGATAAATATTTGCTCTGGTTTCTTACATTCTCCCTTTTTTATCGCAATTTTTGAAACACCATCCACTTTCAGGGAAAAGTTCAGTCTGAGTCATGGCAATGTTAAAATTTTCTTAGAATGCATAGTTGGCATCTCTGTTCTGACTTTAATATATATAAAGTAGAAGTATCTGGAATCCTCCTCTCATTGCTCTTGGTTGCCAGTTGATCCTTATTTTTCTTGGTTATCTGTCTGAACTACAGTGTTACAATTTTCTGACACATACTGGTAATATGTATTCCTGGCAAATGGAATGAATGCAGAAAATTAATGCTCCATCTTCAGGACATAGCTGTTGATGGAATAGGTTCTAGACTGTTGCTTTCCATCTTTTTCAGTCACTTCTAGGTTATTAATTGATTGCAGACTTGGTTCTAAAATTATTTAGCCTTTAAACAATATTTTGGGAAGACAATTTTTTTGTTTTGTTTTGTTTTGTTTTAGTAGAATGCTGAATTTGAAAACAGTAGACACACAAAATGGTCACCATCTTTTCAGCACTCCTTCCGGGCAGGTTCCTGAGCTAGGAATGCTGCTGCATTCTCAGTTCATAGGGAAAATGTGGGACAGGAAGGAAATAAGGTTAACTTCCAGTAGGAGCATGCACAGGTGCTGTGACAAAATACGTAGGAAAGCTGTAACATTCCTAAATGCAGGAATTGGGAAAGGTAAACTTTCTCTAAGATTGCAATATGGGAAGCCCTAAAGTTTAGACTTTGAAAGTCAAAACCTTTGGAGGCTGAAATTTGTTTTCATTCCCTAAATTTTGATTATGTAGTTGTGTAAATTGCAGGGGTGATAAGGATTCAGTTGCCCTTGCTGTTCACATACTGTAAACTTGTCTGGAGACTCTTTAATAATGTCTAGCATAGTGGATCTAGATAAGTGCTCTCCATGATATTTGGAAAGTCGTGTGAGTCAAGTCAAGTCCCAGGTGGCTGAGGGAGAAAAGAAACATTGTGTCCATCTTTCAAAAAGGTAGAAATTAGGACGCTGGTTACTACTGACCACCCAAGCTATTCTATGATCCTAAGTAGAGAAGTATTACTCTTTTGTCCTGGACAAATATATTGAAGTGTAGACACTATCAGTTCTTTCCTCATCACAGTTTTACTTGAAGGTATTGAAATTTATATGAAATATAAACTGTTCCCATAGGAACAAAAGCCAAAGAAGATAGCTAAGATAATGATGAATTATCTATTTTAGAGTGCATGTAGAACTTCTTGAGAGTAAAAGATTAGGATAAAAAATCTTCCTGCCTGAAGAAACTGAGCAAGTTCAGAAGACAAAGAGAAGAGATCAAGAAAATTTCATCTGGTAGATGGTGCAAGGTCAGCACCATCTTGAATAGTGAATTTAGAGTGACTAGGAGAAATGGCATGAATCTCAAAGCCTCTGTCCTAGAAGTTCAACATACAGTTGCCTTTCCAAGTAAGCATGGAGTGGATGTGGGTTAGTGATGCTGAAGTTTAGGATGTAGGCATGTGAAGTTGGATTTTAATGGAAAGTATTTTGGTTGCTCACTTGTTGGTTTGGATTTTGGTACTGGGTGGGGCAGGGGGGGTGTAAGCTGTTTAAAATCAATGAACATTTTAGTATCTGCAAGCTCCATGTTTTATACTAGAAGAAAGTATGTATTAGTGAGATGACAGAAGCCCATAAAAATGCAGAACTAATAACATGGTCTAACGTTCAGCTGGAAAAAAAAAAAAAAAAAGCTGTTTTCCTTAGCCTCTGGCTGCTTACCTTAAACTGAAATCTGAAATTGCTAATATGTTGTGCATCTCTGTACAGCAGGATTTTTTTCTGGTCTTATTTTGAGATTTTTAGTGGTTTTGATAAAAGTACTGTGCCATAAATAGCTTCTAGTCCTATGAAACAAAGATATGGAGATCCTTTTGTATAATTCATGCCATAAATTAAGTTAGAATAATTTTTAATCATATTGCGAGTGTGAAAGTCTAAATGTACTTCCTCTCTTGTAAACATATTTTATTATAAGGTAAAGCAATAAGACACGACTTATTTTAACATGCCTTCATGCTATCTACACCTGGTTTTTCAAAATACTAGCCTGCTCTACACTGCCAAAAGGCATTCACATGCAACAATTAAAGGATTACAGAAACAGTCAGAACATCTTGATGAGTTCTGTGCATAAAATTTCCTCATATTCTAGTTGTAATTGGTAGTTTGCAGATGAAGGACCAGGATAACTTCATTAACTGGATGACAAATGAATGTGTCAAAGTCTGGAAAAAAACTCAGGTAGAGGACTTTTCTCTATATTAGACATTGACTGTAGATATAGATGTGGATAGAGAATCTAATTTTGCTAAAATATCCATGTATGGGGTTGTAATATAGAGTCATGCCATGAAACATCCCATGCTTGAAAAGGATGAAGTTTACATGCAAATTTTGTGTCAACTTTTTAAAATTACTTTTTAAACATCCATGTTACTAAACATTCTGATGTTTGTAGAACCCCCCACAGTAAGTATTTGTTTCTGTACACTAAGCAAGGTAATTTCTTTCTTTCCACAACATAGAAGACTGTGCGATTTTATAAAAGACTTTTTGCCCTCATCATTGTACTTAAGGTTGCTATTTCCACATGCTGTTCAGGTTTTTAGGTATCTTACCTTGATTTTATTAGGCTGATCATAGAAGTGAATTCATAAGAAATAGCACATTTGAACTCCCAGGGATGATGATTCCACCATTTCCCTGGGTAGCCTATTCCACTGCCTGACCACCTTTTCAGTGAAGAAATTTTTCCTAATATCTAATCTAAACCCCCCCTGGTGCAATTTGAGCCCATTTCCTGGTGGATTGCATCTTGCCTCTTTAGGGTTTTTAAACAAAATTAAAAGAAACAAAAGTATATCAGGAGTTCTATATCAAGTTGGAAGGAGAATGGCACAGTATATATAGCTGAAGCTAGAACAAAAGCCTGTCTTTTCCATCTTGGTTTGTCTGTCCCATGCATTATGCATGTGGTGTTCTTTAATTGAGTAATTTGTTATAAGGGCCTCTGCTGTGATAGGTACTTGGGAAAAAAAAAGTGAATGAGACTTAGTATTTTAAGTAGGTTGGGGTTTTTTTTGTAAAACCAGGAGAAATTGATTCAATTTCTTTCCTAGACTGATACTTTCTAGCACCCAGCACTACAAATCTAATAGTGTATGTTTGTATGCTTTCAAATCTATAACTTCCTTTGTTCTAAAGACTGCAATTTAAAAATAGATTTTTTAAATATTCTTGTAGAAAGGAAATTCAAACAAGATGTTTTCCTTCAAAACTCAGACAAGACTACAGAGCTTGATCATTAGAGTTGTTATTCTTCCCCAGTCTTGAGGCTTCTGACCCCCATCAACATGATATATCTGCACCTGATGTTGAAATCGTGGATCCTTCAGCAGCCAGCCATGCAGACAGGCAGCGAGATAGGTAGTTTTCTGACAGTGCATTTAGGTCTTGATGCATCTGGATTTACTCATAAAACTCTCAACAAGCTCTAAGAATAACACATTTTAGAGCAAATCATCACTTGTCTTGAGACTTACCCCTTAAAACTGTGAAGAAATGTTAGCACCTTGTTGAGGTGTGTCAGCTGCAAAGGGTTGTAGTGTTCATTGCCTGATGATGAGAAGAGTCAATAAGAATTATATTTTTGGTTATGTCTTCAAGCCTAGATATAACCAGTCTTGGCTGCAAGCCAGCTCTAGTCTGCAAATAGTTCAGCTTTATGTTAGGAAAGCATCACGTCTCTGCAAATCCCCCATGATTCTCATCTGGTTTGCTGTAGAGTCAATATAAAAACGTGATTGCCTGCTCTTACTGGGAAACATGATGACAGACCTTCAAGGAGGCAGGGCATGTTCAATGGCAACATCCAGGCTGTATCGTTGGGTAAAAGAAATCTGCACTACCTGTTTCCAATATTCATATCTAGAACACAGAGAGTATGTGGTTGTGTTGCAGTGATTTGTAGTAGTGATTGGCTGACTGAAAGGTGCCCACTAAGCTTCTCTCTCACTTCCACTACTCAGCAGGACAGGAGGAGAAGACACAATAAAAAGTTAATAAGTCGAGGTAAGTACAGGGAGTTGTTTGTGAAGTACCAAAACAGGCAAAACACACCTGGGCTAACCAGCAACAGAGTAGGATAGTGAGAAGCAAACAAAAAGATCTGAAAACACCTTTCCCCCACCTCTCCCTTCACAGGCTCAACTTCACTCCTGGCTCTTCCCTGAGCAGTACAAGGGGAATATTTTGTCTCTATTTCTCCTTCCTCGTGTTTTTTCCCTGCTCCAGCATGGGATCTTTCCCATTGTATACAGTCCTTCACAAACCTGTTCCTACATGGGTTCCTCTCCATGGGCTGCAGCTGCTGCCAGGAGCCTGCTCCTACACAGGCTCTACAGAGGTTCTCCACAGGCTGCAGCTTCCTTAGTGCATGTGCCCCTGCTCTAGCATGGGGTCATCCACAGGCTGCAGGTGGATCTCTGCTCCATGGGGTCCTCCATGGGCTGCAGGGGCACAAACTGCATCACCGTGGTCTTCACAGGGGTCTGTTCTGGCACCTGGAGCATATCCTCCCTCTCCTGCTTTCCCACTGCTGTCTGCAGGGCTGTTTCTCTCATGTTTTCCTTCCTATCATACATTACCATGCCTTAAATGTCTTCTCACAGAGGCACTACCAACATTTCTGATGGGCTCAGCTTTGGCTGGAAGTCTGTCTTGGAGCTGGCTGGAATTGTCTCTGTTCAACATTAAGGCAGCTTCTGCTGTTTTCTCAGGGAAACCACTTCTCCAACACACCTCACTACCAAAGCCTCACCATGTAAACCCAATACATATATAAAAATATATTAGTGTATCAAGGAATTGTTAGCAAGTTTAAGATAATCATATATGATTGTTTATCACTTCTTTCTTTCTTTTTCTCTTTCTCTCTCTTTTTCTTTCTTTCTTTCTTTCTTTCTTTCTTTCTTTCTTTCTTTCTTTCTTTCTTTCTTTCTTTCTTTTCTTTATTTCTTTCTTTTTCTTTCCCTCTATTTCTTTCTTTCTCTTTTTCCCTCTTTCTCTCTTTCTTTCTTCTTCCTGCCTTCCATCATTCCTCCTTTTTTTTTTCATTGTTGGGACTAGAAGTACTAAGGCTCTTAGGTTTTTAACATGTCTGTTTGCTTTGGTTATCACTCACTCAAACTTCTAATCCTTTCAGTCTTGTCTTCTGGAAAGTACTCATATGGAACATTATTGACTAATATGCCAGTGGAGATGTACACAGGTAGTGAAATTCTAGACTGTTTCCTTTTTTTTCCACTTTAAAATTTCTCTAAAGATAATAGAAGATATGATTACTTAACTCATGGCTGTTGTATTTGGGCATATTTCTACTTCCTTTCCCATTTGATATCCACAAGTTTGCTAACACTGGAGTGGAATCCAGGTATCAGCTGAGATAAAAAGGCTTCTGATCATCTACGTGGAATATAGGTCATATCTCCTGGGATTTGTGAATATGTATCACCTCATAAAATTAGATGATTTCTGCAGTTCCTGACCTCTCCTGAGAACAGCATACATTTAGTGACAGCCTAAAAATCATGACATTAATTTATAGATTGAATTTGGAGTATTGACAAATGATGTATGGTTGGCTGAGCCTAGGGAGAGTTCAGTGAAGAACATGATAATTTACTGCTCCAAACCTAAAACACACAATCTATTTTTCATTCTCCATCACTATTCAGCTTGCATTACATTTTGGCTACTTATAATGTGTAAGGTATATGGGACTGTTGGCAGGTTAACTGTTTCAAGTCTTTTGAAACACCTTTGTCACTGAATGAAAGCACCTGAGAAGAGAAGTTTGTGTAAAAGACCACAGAAATCTTTGTGTATTCAGAACTGGATATTCTACTTCATGTAGAGTCTGGGCTTGGAAACCTCGGGCAAATTTGTGCACATTCAAGAAAATCAAACCAGACCATAACAAAACAAACTAAAGGTAAGCATTTGGTGTTCACTGTCCATCCATCTTCATAACATTTTGAGAGGTTGCCTCAGCCTCTAGTGGTATCAGCATTGGCACAGCCCCATGGGCTGTTGAGCAATCAGAATGGATTGCAGAATGGAGTGCTGCAGAATGCACCCCTGCAGCCAAGGTGATCAGTAAAGCTTCTGCATTGGCATTTCACTGCTGTCTAGTGTTGAGAACTAAAGCAATTTTAAGACTGAACCACATGCTGGACTGCTGCAGCTACGTAGTGATAGGCAAAGACAAGGTTTTATGTGACTCTTGTAAGATTTTTCTAGAGCTGTCCCAGATTTTATACCTGTAGAGCAAAGCTGCTTAATGCATTGTCACAGCTCACTCAGTTTTTTAATCTCTCTGCCAATATTTAAGGGGAAAACATATTAAACTATGGCTTACCTTTAAGAACATAAGTAAACAAATTTTAGGTAGAAATAACTCTGAATTTCAATAATTCAAGTTGCTCACTTTTCCTATGTATTTTAAAAGACTGCCATAGATATGGAAGATACACAAATGAATCACTAGTACACGAACTGCAGATATTCCAGTTACTAACTAGTGTATTCCCAGACAGCAGAGATTCCTCTGTTTACAGTAATTGATGATCCTAGATGTAAGTTCCAAGAAAGGCAGCAATAAAATTTTCAGACAAGAGTTGTCCTTTTCCCTGGTAAATAAATAAAAATTTATTTTCTTAATTAATTCTACTGTATGAGTCAATTTGGGATGTTCAGCCTTAAATTCTTGGAGTTCTTGTTTTAAATAAGGAAATTCAGTTTAAAGCCAAGAAGCAAATTGTGCTTCAGATTTCCAAAGAAGCTTAATTAAAAAAAATCCCAATCTTTCAGTCATACTCATTGCTTAATATAGTTTGAAAGTAGTGTGGTTTTTTAAAGTCCCCCAAAATATGTTGCTTTTCTTCAAATCAGTATGGCATTTAATGCAATTCAGTCTTCTCTATATGAAGATTGCAATGAAGGAGGAAAATATGAATGTATTTTCTGTAATTGCAGTTCAAGTACATTCATACAATGTTCTCACAATCCATACAGATAAATTATCCTGTTTACTCTAAAAAAAAAGCTTTCTTTTGTTCCAATACCTTTCCTAAAGTACATCTAGTTTTAAAGTTTTATGGATTTTTTTTGTTGTTGTTGCTTGTTTTTTGTTTTTTGGGTTTTTTTGTTTGTTTTGTTTTGTTTGTTTTGGTTGGTTGGTTGGTTTTTGTTTTTGTTTGCTTCAAACTGTTTCTAAATCTTCCTTGCAAAATCTGAGGTAAAAACTGAAATTATTCAATGGAAAACAACCACAGAGAAGGTGTTGACTTTTAGCTTTTAGTAATTTAGTTAGCTCTGTTTCTCATTTTGTTTTATAAAATAGTGTATTTATGGGAAAACAAGGCAAGTAAGGTGTTAATGATGACAAATATATTAAATTTCCCCTCCCATTGAAACAGCTACAATTGGTCCAAAAAACATTATATAAAAATAGAGAAAATGTATGTTCTGATTTGAGAATGGTTTTGCATTTTGTTTTAGATTCAGTTTTTATCAATTTATAAATGCTCCAGGAGACAGAATAAACATCACATCGGGTTTGAGATTTTCAGGTGTTTGGTGGATCAAATTTGCAGTGCTGTTCTATGGGTTTTGATGGCCACCTATTGTGACAGTTTCTACTACAAATCAAGCAGATTTAGGGTTGCTTCTTATTAGATGGAATATTTTCTTAATTCAAATTGACTGATCACTCATTTCATGCCGTAGTGAAGTCAGAATCAACAATTCTGTTCACCAAAGTAATGTAAATACTTCCAAATATGTCCAAGTATATTAATAACACATTCATATAGTGTTCTGGCATATGTTAGGGGTTTAAGTTTCATATTTAATAAAATTCATATGACATGTACCAGTCTTCTGCTGTCTTATGAAGATTACAGCCTCACTTTGAAGCAAAAGCTCCATGTTAACTGGAATTATGAGGAATCTTGGTCTGCTTCTAAAGGACAGAATATTAGACCTATTTACTTTCAGGAAAGCTGTACATTTTGAAAATGTGGGAGATTTCTTATTTTTTCAAGGATAAGAGGCTCTGTATTTTGACTTAATTTTGCAATTAATTTTTTTTAAATGCAGCAGCATAAAATTACTAGTAACTCTTGTGAGACTATCATTTATTGGGTAGCATTAAGGAGTGTTTAGGCTGTATTTTCATGATCGTGTAAGACAAAGTTGAAAAACTAATCTAAAGTTCCTTGTTTGTTTTTAAACACAAGCCTTTCCTTAATAATGTGTGTAGCTTTAAAGTTAAAATACATAGATATCCTTGTTATTTTCCTAATAATATTAAATGTTCTATTACAAAGAATCATTTGCTTGTAAACTAGACATATTTTTAAACATTCCTGTATTTAGGATAAAATCATAACCCTATTGGCTAGCAGAAAAATTAAGCAAGCTTAGAATTAGTGATGCAGGAAAGGGCATTAAGACCATTTAATCACCCTCCAAATAAGAACAATGCCTCACTAAAATACATTTCCTCTGTTTCATAAATGGGAAATACTTTATGAAGTGTCCCCCAAAGGTAGCCCTTTGGAGTGCTGTTGGAAAACAATCAGCTCCTTTTCAGAGTGGTACTTGCTCAGTGACAGTGGGAATTTGGCTGTCTCTTTACAAAATTCTTCACTGGCCAAACCTTTCAATAGTGTAGCATTTGGTTTCAGTTTCAAGGGGGAAAAAATGAATCCTGTATCTGAAGTTTATATTCCATAAATAAAACATAAAGTCAATATTACATCTGTTACTAATAATTTTGACTGGACCTAGAAATTGAAATAATCAAATCAGAGAATTTTTATATGCTGTGGGCATATAAAATAAATGTCTAATAAATGTAAAATTAAAGTTAATTTGAATGTGCTAATAGACAAGCCTCTAGATAATTAAATTAACCTGTCTAGGGAAGACAGATATGTGTTAAGTATGTTCCTATGAAAATGAATCTAGTAAGAATGGCAAAATATCTTACTGTGTATCTTCTACTTTATATTTTAAACATCAACAATGTTACCATGGTAAGTTTGTTTAAATGTTTAAGGAGGTTAGCCTAAACCTTGCTATAGCTTACAATCACCTTGGTGAAAAATAAGACAGGAATTAAATAGACAGCCTGACATTTATCTCTGCTTTTCCCTCTAGTGATGGGGATGAATTAATGCAGGAAACTCGAAAAGCCAATGTAATTTCAAAACGTTTCTGCTCAGTGACAGTGTGAATCTTTTCCAAGTTTAGTACAACGTCCGTGACATCTGTGTGATGCGAGAAGCAGTGCTCCCAGCATATGTCACTGGATATAGCAGCACTGTCCTGCTAATAAATGCTGTCCTTGCTGCTGGTACTCATCAGCAATAAAGTAGAAATCAGCAATATTCACATATGTATGTAACCTCTATGTTTGTCTTACAATAGTTCCAGTGTGTGCTGGGTATAAATAGTTTCTTTCTCATATGGCATTTCATATTGACAATTGTACTTTTTTTTCTGGGAAGAGTTTATTGTTTCTGGGAAGTGTTTATTATTTGTCTGTACAAACATGATTTAGATGAAGATACAGTTTACTATGGTTAAGAACCAGCTGAAAAGAAACTAAAAATCATATGTCACATTAACTAGTCCTTCAAATACAATGCCCTGCTATGCATTTCTTGATGTCTGGATATATCCTTGGGTTCATATCCTATCAATATGTTTAATTTTAATTAAAATGTAGACATGATTATAATAAGAATTTAAATTGTAAGATAGCAATCTAAGTGAAAAGGCTTGATATCTTAATATCTAAAAGCTCATTTATAAAATCTATGATCTTAGTTGAAGAAATGTGAGGAGGAAGAAGTTGGAAGGAAAGTTATATGTTTCTACATGTGATTATGTGGGTCTACTTTGTAGGCAGTTTGTAACTGCATGCCTGCTAAGCTAAGAAAATAGTGGTAGTCCATGAATTATGAGATTTTAAGTAATTTTATTTTTTTAATGTTATCACAGCTATAATTTTAATCTCCTCTGTGAATCAAATAGCTGACAGCATGTGAAAAATTGTATGTATGCTGATGTAAGCTATTAAGAATTCTAATGGGTATTATGAATGCTTTCTTTAATGGAGGTCATGATGAAAACCTACAGAATTATAACTCTCTAAGTAGCATATTTGTAAAAGTCTTCATTCAGATTTGAGAGTTTGTACTTATAAGCATTATACATGTATTTGTTGATATAAACTTTGGGCTTCATGAGGGACCAAATAAAGGGAATAAATGAAGTTGTCAGTTTTTTCTGACATAAAAATAAAAGGTTTCTCTCTTTCTGTCTCATTAAAGTATTACTTCTCCAAAATGTCTCTATCATTAGTATAACAAGTTGGTTTTTTTTTCAATCATGATTCAATCTATTATATTGCAATACTAGTTTTTGGCATGGGAAATGATTCCTTAATTATATATGTCATTGTGATTCTATGCAAAGGCATATGTTAGGGTTTCTTGTGAAAATGTAAAGAATAATAATTATCTGTGTACCCTTATACAATTCCAGGGGCAAAAAAAAAAAAAAAAAGAGGCTAGAATTATGTGTATAGTTGCTCTATATTACTTGTTTGTTGTTATGATCTCATTGTAACACGGTGATCCAGGAGAAAAAACCTCGTGTCATACTTATTTGTTCATGTCTAAATTAATAAACCCCTGCTTACCCTCACCACAAAATCTAGAGAGGATTTTTTTTTTTTTTAAGGCAGTGGAGCGTAGGAGAAGGCCACTCCAAGAAGAAGGAAGAGCAACATTTAAGTCAGCCATTTCCTTGTTAAATATCATTAATGCAGAAAATGGGAAAGGTGTATGGCAGCATAGGATTTGTACTTTTGCCCATCAGTTGAGTGTGCTGATGGTGCTGAATAACTCCTTTTTAAATGATAGTGATCAATTTTCTCACCCCTACTGTTAAAACACATTTCTCTGTAGAATTTGTTTTCTAGATTGGTTTCTCCACTAAAAGGTATCAGACATGGGTTTGAATTTAGCTTAAGTCATTGGCATCTTTTGCCTAGTGTCTCAGTGAGGAGCACAGAAGACCAGTTTTTTGCCAGCATATGATTTCAACTCCTCCATAAAGAAGAAATCCGTCCCCTCCCCTCTAGTTCTGTGTGTGCCTAAAATTCGCTTCACAAGTAAGCTGTTAGTGGGCAATTGATCACCAGTGTGCATTAATTACAGCTACATCTTCTGTAGATACTTTTTCTCACTGTAATCAGCCCCTCTGATTTACAGATCGAAATCCCAATCTTTTGCTGCAGTTCTTGCTTTATATGTTTCAAAATATTAAATTTAAATATTCTTTATACTTTCATGGTGAGTTGTTTACCCTTAAATAAAGATGAAAGATTTTAAATAATCTTTCATCTGTGAGTCTCCAATTAATATCACATAAAACCATTTAAACCATTTCAGCAGAGCTCTTGAAGTTTCCAATCATTTCATCTTGGTATGTTCTGTAAGATTACATTCATCACAACTTATTTTCTTGGAGGAAAATGGCACATAATTGAAGATGGATCTATTTACTGTTTTCCTGGTTCAGCAGAGGACATAGATTTACTGTTCTGAATCTTAGAAGTCTACTGAATTAATAAAGAAAAAGAATAAATATCCTATTAACTTAATGATAAGTATGGATTATGAGTTTCCGCTTCAAGAAACTGTATCTTCTCAGGTAGTCATATATGTCTCTTATTTCTTGATCATGATGTAGAGATCTCCATGGTGTATACTAAAAACCCAAGAATTTCATATTTTAGATTCAATTTTTTTTCCTGTTATTTACAGAAGATTTTTTTTCCTGATTAGAAAGCATCTATTTTCATATACATTCAAAGAATGTCTCTCTTCATAAAATATTTTCCAATTTAAATAATATTTATGTGTATCAAATGTAGAAATACACTATACTGGGAATAAAAGGTACAAGTTTGAAATGAGAGTAAGAAATTGATAATGAAAAAGTAATCCCCCTTTGGGTTTAAATTCTGTAGATGTGAAATTTGAGAAAGACTTTTCTAATTATATTTCCTTTGATATTAACTCTAGACTATGAACTTCTAGGATTTCTTTCTTTACGGTATCGCCACATTAAAAATCCCCAAGAATCAAGTGGAAGACACAGAGTCATTTTGAGCTAATACTTTGTTCTGCCTCAGAGTAAAGTTTTATGCAACTGAGAATCAAGCAGGGGACATACTGCATTACGATCTTACAGATTGTTTCAGTCAGAAGTTCTCTGTAATTGCTTTGAATGAGTTTCTCTACACTTCCAATGCCATAAAAACCTTCTTAACTCTCATAGTAGCAAGGACTCACATCTTCAAAACAATAGTTATAGAGTTTGGGGGAAAAATTTGCATTTATTGGACAATGGAAACACAGAAAGAAAAAATTGTATTCGTTCAGGAGGCTTCTTATTATGAAAGTAATGTATAGTACCATGCAGGAAAAATTTCCTAGCCTCTTTATTTCAGAAGAGGGCAACAATAACACTGCCCTCTGTGCTCAGACAAAATTGCACAACTTTTAATAAATCTTAAATATTCATAGCTTGAAGTCTTGCTTTAATTAGGCATGTTTAGCCAAAGAAAATAAGGGAGATTGCAAAAATATCCGAGTGTGTTAGTTGCTGTCTGCTCCTGCTGATTTAATGCAGAAGATATTCAGATGGCTGAAGTGGAAGTCTCATGTTCAAAGGCATAAGGGCAATGAAGTGGCAATAGTATGCATTTTTTCTTCTTGAAACTAGTCCTCTTCACCTTGATTTTGTAAAGGAAACTAATACTTTTTAAATTGTTTATATTATCTAACAATAGTTCTGATCTTCAAGTAATGAGATTTGTCAACACTTAAGGTCAGATAAACCTGAATATTTAACATATTGAAAAAGAAAAGTTAAATAAACCCTAGGATTTGTACCAGTTTATTTGGGTATTGGATTCTCTTACTAGACCATAACTTAAGTACTTGAAAATGGAAAGGAAGAATACTTTACATTTTCACAGAAGGTATTAAATTTCCTATGCATTTAAAAAACAGCACTATAACTTTCCCACGAGGAATAAAAATGCTGTGGGAGTAGACTAAATCTGAAATACTGCCAATTTTTAAGATAGAAAAATACTATTGCTGACTGCCAGTCATGGGGTAGCAGCAAAAGTTGATGTGATAGCATCCTTTGTGTGTTATGTTCCTGGTGACAGACCTTTTTTGGACGCTAGACTGATGGTGTTTATGCCATTCCCACTACAGACATGCTGCCTGAGGTTATTTTACTTTCATGTCATTGCACTTTAACATTAATAACAGTTGAAACAGGTATGAATTGACAGTTCTGGGGAACTGTATAATTCCCACGTCAGATTCCTGTTACTGGCCCATTAGTTTCAGACAAAATGTAAATGTTTCTTCTATGTTTAGGCAGGTTTTCATAATTCTTTCTTTGCACTTTAAAGAAAGTTTAAATTGAGAGTGAAATTTTGCTGAGCATATTTTTGGGTAATGATGTCAGCTCGCTGTTGATCTGTTGAACATATTAAGATTTGATAAATATTTGTGGTATAATGAGGGCTGCTAGTCCCCAGCATGAAGTAGAATACATAATTTTTAAGAATACCTATAAGTCTACCCTCAAGACCTAATTTATCCACTAAATCACATTTCTTCCTGGAACGTCATCATTCATTTCTGTAGGACTAATCACAGACTAAGGTAATATACAGCTCTTTTTAATAGCAGAAATGGCCATTTTCATAAAGAAAAAAGGAAGACAAGTAAGTATCCTATAGTTACAGTAGTAGTAGTAGTATCGAGCAGAGGAAATTAATTCCTTGTAGACTATTCATTTTCCCATACACTCTCCATTTTTCAAACAAGTCATCTGAGTTCTGTTTCTGTATGAAAACTACATTCTCAAGCAGCATTGCATATGGGGAACTTTGCTTCTTGCTGCTTTAATGGACACGAGTTGAATGGACAGTAGCATCAATATGATAAATCTTTAAAAATACTTTTCTTGCCTTCAAAATAATTGGTTTAGCATTTTACCTGTTTATATTATAGACAGAACAATAGGCAGACTAGTAGCTGAGTGCTGGTTATTCAAGCTGAAACTTCTTATGAGACCTGCAGGAAAAAATGGGGTATTTTCATGAAAATGTCAGCTTTGAAAAATCTCAATAAATACAGATATATATAGCTGGCTATTTGCAAACAGAGGTACATAATTAGGTAAATCTTACATCTCCAGATAAGTGTGGCAGAAATAACAGTTTTAAAAGCTAATAAATGTCCTTTGGTAACTATTGCAATTAACTGTACTGTCCTTATGCCAATTCAAGTTTAAAATAGCAAATAATTGGGAAATGAAAGTTTCTTTTTGTGTATATATATATGTGTTCATATTCTGTAATTGTCGTTTCTCTTGATTGCTGCATTATTCAGTATTTCTTTAAGGAAAAGATATAATGCTCAAATGAAAGGTGTGTATGTCTTTAAACTAATAGTATAGTCAAAAATACTTACGAATATTGTATTATAAAGTGGCAATGACAAGTTTTTGAGCAACTTGACTCACCAAAAGTTTTTTCAAAGAATGTTTCCAGGTTTCCTTTAACATATTTCGCCACTGCTAGAATATGTAGAGTTTTCAGTAAATTAATATGATTTAAAAGTATATGTGGTTTTATGTCATGACTTTCCTTTGTCTTTTGGTTCAATGATTTACACTTAAGTAATAGCAGAACACTTTACTCCAAGTGAAATATTCAAAAGCCACCATTCAAGAAAAATACTAGAAAGTTTCCTTAGAAATAATGTTATTTAAAACACAAGGAAAAATTCTGTATATGAGTCCCACCTGTCATAAAATATCTTCAAGTATAGTTGGTCAATAAAAAAACAATTTTAATAAACCAGTTGCTGTCAGAGTTGCAGCCCATTATCTCTGCTCCTTTCTACCTGAAATTAAGTTTTGGTCTACATATAGACTGATTTTCTGTTCTTTTACAATAAATAGAATTTATGTCCCCTTTATTGCTTCCCAGCTATCACTTAATGAAAATTTGCCAAATTCATACATAGGTAATGTTAATCAGTAATACATTATTATGCACAATAAGCTCTATCCCTCTATTCCTCTGAGCAAAGATATGAAATAGTCGCATTGCTTTTGATTTGTATCTGTGTTTGTGTGTGTGATGTGCTCTAGTTAAAAGTACCCTAAGTAACAGAGACATGGAAGATAACCTATTTTAAATATTTATAAAATCAAATTATTTTCAAATCATCAAAGGATGATATATATCCTGATAAAAGATAGATGTCTTTAAGGTATTATTGATTTTGATAAGAAATTACATGCCTGCAGGCAATAGTATTATTTGCTAGTAAAAAAAAAAGGATTAAGTTGCTTCATATATTTTATGTGATGCAGTATAACAGCACATCAATCCTGTGGGAATTCTATAATATTTTTTCTTATTAACTTCTAATTAAGCCTGAGTGATTTTAGAAGAGATAAACTGGCACATTTCTCAGTATCATCTTTATTTCTTGGTAGAGAATATCACGTCTAAATCCTACTAATCTGAACAGGAAAGATCCTTCAGTTTCATTCAGGGTAACAATATTTAGTTGGATTTGTGCCTCTTGTAGAATCGTTTAGAAGGAAGAAGAGCTAAATAATTTGTACAGCAAATGCATAAAAATATTTCAGAAATGAAGATACTAACATTTCAGATTTATAGTTTGACATCAGGTAAAACACAAAGTAAGTGAGGTTTTTACATTTGCACAAAGATAATGTTTTTTATCCCCCTCTAATATTGCACACATGCTATTTCCAACCTAAATTCTTGACCACATCACTCTATGTGGGCTGCATGAGAAGGGGAAGAGGTTTGTCTTTAGGAGGTGCATATAAATTGAGCCCTTTTATTTACAAATCCAATAAACTGCTGCTTATAGTGATGGAATGGACCTCCTGAAATGGAGGGCACTGGACTGGTCAGGAGGGCTCAGCACTTTGGGGCTTTATCTCAGCCCAGAGGCATCCAGCTGTGCAGTCAGGCTGTGCTGGTGGGAGATGGAATGCCGCTGTAGGATTGTGCCGTGTGAACACAGAAGGAAAACGTGAAAGAACGTGAAGTTATCAGGATTCAGAAGGTGTTTGGTTAAGTCTGCACACAAAATGTTTCCTTAAGTTAGGAGTCTCAAAACAATCCCTCCTCTAGCCTTAGAGGTCTAGAGGATCTAGAGGCCAGATGGAAAGAGATCTAGAGGATTTCTACGGCGAGTGAATTGAAATGTGTCCATAGATTTTTCATTGCCCCTCACCCCACTCTCTGTAGGGAATGTTGTGTGTAATGATTTCTTTTAAAGTGTAAGTAGCAGAAGAACACTTTTGCTATGACAAATTCCTATCTCTAACACAATTTGCCAGTATTATTTCATCACTGTTATTGTATCAGTAAACCCACATCATCCAACACAGTGGTCACACTAGGTGCAGCAACACTGTAATCACCTGAGAACAAAGCAGAATTGACATATAACCTCAGGCATGACCTAAAACTCAGATCAGCTGCAGGAAAACATTGTCAATAGCAAATTGAATAACAAGTTTACAAATTTATTCCCAGTAATATTTCTTATGCAATTTAAGTGCCTATTTAATGTCTCCCATCTCTTTGCATTTTATCTCACCTCATGAGATTTGTATTGTAGCATTTTATAATTAAATAACAGTAGAGATAAAAATGCAAGTATTTTGATTTTATTTATAGCTGTGAAAGCATGCTTTACAATTTATCATTCAGCCCAGGAATTCAGTTATCTTAAAAGGAAAATAAATTTTCCAATGACAAGTACCAGTTAACGACTAAAAACTTTGCATTTACCACTAATAAATCTAATCTACATGCATTAAAGAGGACAATTTTGCTGACACTTTTTTATTACTTGGTTCCACTGTAATATTTCATCTGTTTCAGTAGATGCATGTAATCAAAATAAAGAAGTAACTGAGATATCTCTGTTTCTGATGTGGTACATGGCATTCTTAAATATTGCTGATATGACACATTTATTTACTGTAAAGTATAATAAATAATTTTTTGTACCATGAGTAATATTTAATTTGTTGCCCAGAAACACAAGACATTCTGTAGACATTTCACAAAAGAATGGTGAATTGCTTTATTGATGCACATGGTGAAAGGAGAATCAAGGCTTTGGTTTTGAAAAGTAATTCACCTGCTTCTAAAAAAAAACAAAAGAAAAAAGGGTTCACATGTCCATTGAGGAAAAGGTTGAAGGCAAATCTCTGTAAGTAAGCAATAGCTATCAGAATGCATTAGGCAGGACTAACTAATACACTACCTTCATACCCCTGACCTTCCAGACACATTTGGAGATAACATTGATTCTTCTGACAGCAGACACAAATCCTCACAGGTCTGTGGGAAGATATTTCAGCTCTGCATTGAAACTATATTTCCTGTAGCATGAAGTCAATCATTTTAGAAGATTGACAAGATAGAAATTTTGAGTTATACAGCAGTACAATGCATGCTATAGCCTACACTTTGCAAAATATAGGCATGATCTTATAATGCTCATACTAAGATAAGTTTCTTCTGTATGGCAGTTGGAGAATGGTCTAATCTGGGCCTAATCATCAGTGTCTGGCAGCAATAAGGCAGCAGCTTAAAATAAACTGCCAGTTGAACACTCTGAAAAGGGGTTTCTGGATCCAAACTTTCAAGACCTAGATGTTCCTGTAAAAGAGAAGAAGCAAGTAGATTGAGGAGGGAAAACAAGAACACATAGAAGAAACAGCTTCCTAGAATACTTCATTTGTTTGTTTGTTTCCAAAAACATCTACTGGAAATTTGGTGTGAGAATACATATAAGTTGAATTTGTTGCTTTTACATGAGTCCTCTTGAATATATATTGATGCTAAGCTGGATTTATGGAATTACCAGTGTGTTTCACTTTCTTCTCAGTTATCTATAATATTAGGAAGGTTAGGTTAGTGTTTGTTTACCATCATCTCATTCTACATTTTCAGCACAAACCCTTTCAGTCTGGGTGCAAGTAGATGAAAAAAAGTAATAAAATGCAGATTTTGTAAAATACATTAAATATTGTATCCTGGCCACATTTCAGGAAAAATTGCGAGCTTTATATAGAGCTATGCATTTTGTCAGCATATATATTGTTCTGTGACAGAGTTTAGGCAGAAAAGAAGCAAAAAAAAAATATAAGAGCACTTGCCTGTATTTGCACTGTCACCTTTGTGCTACCAGCTTTGCCCATTGATTGCCCTGTCTTTATGTGTAATTGGAAGCAGATGTTGGGTAACTCGATGGCAGCTCAGCTCTTACCTGTGTGCTGGTGCCCTGCTCCCTCACCCCATCCACATGCTGTCAGAATAGGGCAGCATGTCTTGGGGTCCATCTATTTCCCGGGCAGGAAACCTCTCCACAGGAAAGAGGGATTTATAAGGCATGGCTTTGGTTCAAAAGACCTCACAAGTATCCAAGGAAATGGCAAACGCTGAAGGAGAGGAAGGGAAAATATATGGGAAATTTCTTCATGTATGGGTAGAATAATTTTGGAAGTAGGCATTTAAACAAATTCATCTTGATTCTTTTAAAATCTGCAAATTTTTACTGCTGTCCAGAGATAAACATATTCTCCCCTTACTTCTGTGAGGGAAGTTGCACCTGTAGCAGTGTTGAAAAAACAGTGTGCTGTTACCTCAATATTTTCTTTTCACCTACAAAGCTCATCTGTATATTACTGACATAGTATTCTGTCTCTTACCACTAGAAATGAGGATGTTATAAGACCAGCTTTGGGAATCTGTGCCCTGAGATAAAGACTGCAAAAAAGCAGGAAGTGTTAAGGGACACCACAAAACACTCTGAAGAAACACCCCCAAATTCTTGTGACAACAACCTTATTTGACTCTCAAAAATCCAAAAATAGGCTCTGTTATTTCAGCTGTTTGTCTGGGAGCTTCATCAACTGGTAGCCAGAATAACTCAGGAAATATATAGATCTGTTCCTGGATTATTCAAGACACTGAACAAAGGAAGGTATCCAAAGGTTCTTGGAGACCTGGAACTGCATGCTTGCCTCCCTTTTTTGTCCAGCAAATGCTTCTATGAGATCTATGTCTAACCAGGCAAGAATTTGAGGACTGTACCAATTAGGCTTAGTGGAGTTTTTCTCAGATAAAAAAATTCACTAATTCCAATGATTCATCATCACTAAATGCTTTGGGGCTTGCATGCAGTATTTTTCTCTCTCCAAGTTTCAGCAGCACACTGGAGAGATTGTCAAAAAATTATTTTCCCAATGTCTCAAAAAAAGGACTGAAAAAAAAGGCAGTTTAATCCTAACATTTCTAGATCACTGGAGTTGCTCTCTGTTAAAGATGATCAGATGGAGACTGACTGTGACCATGGATGCTCAGTGAGTGCATGGTACTGAGCCTGCTCTCCAGGAACTTTCACTTAGGGGAAGTCTTCCCTACAAATAAAAGACAGGGTAGTTGCATGATTTTTCTTAGTTGTAGTTTCACACTGTGTTAACTCCAACTTGAGATGATGTGTATTAAGTCTTTCACTACAGCAGAGAGGGAAATTTGGAATTTGAAGAGTGTTTTATTACTGTTTTTCCTTTGCCCTTAGAAAAATGCTCTTGCACCTTTAGAAAAAGAAAGTACCTTAAGAGTTCAGACTTGCCTAAAAAGCAGTAAAGAATACTTCAGCTATTATATATGAAGTTTTTCTAAATTGCATTTTTTCTTTCAGAAGGCCCACTAGAAATATACTGCCTTGAAAATTCATTATTCCTCTTCTTTGTTAACTCCACCTCCTATCCTCAAATGTGAGGATGGAAGATGCAGTCCTCATAGTGGAACTCTTTTTAGAAGTTCCTAAATTGAGGCAAAGAAATAAATGTGGGACTTTATGCTAATAACTCATGTTTCAATACAAGCATATTGTGATAAACCTTGACAGTAAGAAAGTATTGATTTAACTTCACACCTTTTTTTTTTAATATCAACATGAATGGATTTTTTTTTCTGTTTCCTCAGAGCTTGAGGCAGAGGAATGGTGCAAACATCTTTGCATGGAATGCCTAGGGGCCAGGCTCAATGATATAAGTCTTGGGGAACCAGATTTGCTTGCTGCTGGAGTCCAGAGAGAACAAAATGGTAAGTAACTTTTTATTTGCTCCTAAATCGGTTCTTAGGTGATATCCCTTGTCATCTTTGCTTGTGCCTGTTGTTGTGAGGACTTTTGCTAGTAGCTGGAAGCACGTAATTAGTAACTAAATACTTTTGAATACATTTGGATACGCTTTTGAAGCTCAACCCTATTTTTTTTTCTAACAAATAAAGATGATTCAATTCCGTGCCAAATAATACATCTAGAGTGACTTTGTGTCTTCATTGTGTTCCCTGTCACGGGAAATGACGGCCATGACCCTTCTGTTTCTGGAAAGGATGGCTCCTGTGCAGAGGAATAAAGCAGCAGCTGTTGTTTTGCAGACTTTTAAGGACAGCGATGAACATACCAACAGCAATTTGGACTGCAAAACACATATTTGCTTTAAATTCCTACCTGTCTTGAATATTGAAGTCAGGATCATCTAAATGCTGTCAAATATGGGTGAAAAGGGCAATGACAGATGTTAGCCAGCACTAAGCCTGAGTTGTAAGTCTTCATCTAAAGGCTATTTGGATTAGACACATGCACAGGAAGAATGCTACTGGATGGAATAGGCAATAGCAAAACAAAATCTGTGATTACCCTGTCATTTAATTCCTATTAATGAACACGAGGGCAACACAAAATGTGCTCATTTAGTCCTCCCTAAATTGCAGCTCTCAATGATTATTACTGTCTTGATGCTTTTATAAGATCCAATAGCTTTCAACAAAGTAATAACACACTGCCTCAATGGTCATAAAATATCAAGCCAACTTTCATTATAAACAAAATTACGTAATGAAATTATAGAATGTATGGCACTATATTTATTATATTATTTCTCTGAACCTAATAGCACACAGCATGAAATATACAGAAATCTTTAAGGAATTTTGTTCAAAAAGCAGACATGTTGACGTGGGATTTAAAAGAAGTTCAAATGTTCATAAAGTTGTTTGCCTGCTATGAGATACAGAATTCAATTTGTAGTCTCAAACTACTTAACAAAGGGAGAGCTACTAATGTTGTAGGAAAGCGATAATGATCAGACAGCACTCAAAGCATCCCATCTGCTATATGTTCATAAGCTATAGGTATAAAACTCATCTGCATGCTACTGAAGAGAGAACTGTGTGAACAGGTGGAGGTCTTTCACAAATGTGAAAGGAAATGAACCTTGTCAAAAGCCTGAGATGTGAACAGAAAAGTAGCTTGAAATTTGTCAAGCTCTTTCTGTAGTGAATTCATGTACTCTCCAGCAGCTTTTGGACATAGATGACAAATATTACATTTTATCATGTTCCTGAAAGAGATCCAGTTAGACATACATGACCTCTAGGAGGCATATATTAGTTCTGTTGTATGAACTAGTCTTGTTTCAATTGCCTTAGTCCAGAAATTAATTGCAGTGTTACCAACCAGCATATATGAATGTAATTATCATCTTTATTGTTCTAAGTAAATAAATGAAAGGAAACAAAGAGGCAAAGCATGTATTTGTTGTACAACTCACATGAATAATAATGCATGGAGGGTATCATTAGCTGTATTCTTTTAAAACAAGTGACTGAATACATATAATCCAATATTTGACGAGCATGCTATGCTAAATCATTAGTTACAGTACCTCAAACAAGTAATTCTGATACCTATCCTCATCCTTCCCTCATCCCCTTGATGCACAATTTTGCATTTTAATAAGCATGTTTGAAATTCAAAGTTATCTTGTTCAGAGGCAAAGCAAATTCTGTTGTGGGTGTCTTTTAATCAACTTAGAAGGAGGAAAAAGTGCAGAGATGCTTACTGCAGGTATGAAATCTGGCATTTTGTTCATTTATCTGTGCTGTAAGAGCCAGCAGTTGCACTCAAATTCCTATAGTGGATTTCTTCAGTTGAGTGGAACCATCCCTTCAGTTTACACTGGTTATCTTATTCTGAAAACCTGGCAGTGTCATTCCCCACATGACAGTGTTATTGGGAAGGTGACTAGTGCAAGGGTGGAATCATTTGGTGATTTGGGTGGAATAATTTCAGATTTTTAGTTTATTTTTTTGCATATTTTCCCCATATTGCAGCTTTTACACAGATGCTATCCAAAACAGTAGCTCAAAAGATACCTCAAAAACTTTTGAAAGTCTACTGAGCTTTTGCTTATAAATATTCTTGTTGAGCTTTCGTTGACCTGAAACTGAAAGGTCAAAGTTAATTTTACAATTGGAAATTCAGGAACAGCACCTATGTGTATGAAGCATCTAAAATATTGCTCTTTGTGAAAATGGCAGCTATGTCACTCTCTGGATAATTTTATTTTTTTGTGGTAAATAAGAACTGAATAACACTGTAGTACCTTTGAATGTCATTTCTTCAAAGCATATTGCAAGTGTGTCAACTTCATAGAATTCCTCTCGAGTTAGTCAATTTATTAATGCTTACTTGAAACAGAGATGTGAGAATGCAGTTTGTAAAACATGTAACAAAGTCTCACAGCCTCAAATCTAGTTTTATTCAAGTTCTGTTGCCTGACCCATACAAAGGCTTTCTTTCAGGTCACTGAACAAAAGATGTCTCTATTATTTGAGCAAGACCACAGACTGTAATAAATATTATGATGTTAATGATTTTTCAATTTCGGAAATTTTTTTTCACACTTTTAAAGGCTAAAAGACCTTGAATAAAAGTGTCATACTGCTCATATCTCTATGATATAATATAAATTAATCCTGAAAGAACAGGTGTATTAAGCATTAATCGCATCCCATTCCACTGAGGTTTTTTCAAATAGTTAATTTTCACTAAAGATTTTCTGAAATGTGTAAAATTTGATAAAGATACTTCTTTGTACTAGAAAAACTAGCCTAATAAAGTGGGGTTTTTTATGAGCTGCTTTACTTTTCCAAGAGATAATATTTTTAATATGCAGTTTTCTTCATGTGTTCAATTACTTGCCCATTCTTGTTCTTAAAGGACATTTTAATGATGTAGGGGTATTCACCAAACACATTAGACAAATAAATTAGCTCTGTCTTAAAAAAAGACTCCAACTTTCTGAAGTGCAGATTTGTAGGTTTTTTTTCCTGTATGTGACCACCAAAGTCACTACCCTCAGTTTGCAACAATGGAAATAATTTTCATAATTGTCATTGTATGTGCCCTGGGGCTACTAAAATTGCTACATGCTATTTGTATTTTTATACACAAAAAATTACATTTCAGAAAATACTTAGTAAAGAAAATACGTGTGGTTTCTATCATTTGTTTAATACATCCTTTTATTATTTCTGAGCCTGTTTATCTTCCCAGTCTTGCTCTTGTGGTTTTTCTGAGATGAGCTTTAGATTTGAGAAGGGAAGACACCTGATTCTCTGTGGCAGAAATGCAACAACATGGTTTGCAAAACAGTTTGCTCCAAAGGCTGGCAGAAGTGCTGTTTGGTGTGCAAAGGCCATATAATCACAAGGCAGTTCTGTCACATGGCAATAGAAATTTAAGTACCTGCGAGAGGCGTTCTGTTCTAGTTCTGGGTTGGTCAGTAAGTGCCAGGGAGATCTGTTTGTTGTTTGAGCCTCCAGCACCAAGCAGCTCTGCAGTGGTGGCAGGAGAATGAGGCAAACTGTAGAGCTGCTGTGTCTTGTAGGAAGGAGAGAGAAGACATCTAAGGAATTCTTGTGCAGAGCACATCAGTAACAGGAAGCTTCTCACTGGATTTCAGCTCCCTTATTGCCTTCCAGAAGTATTACCACAAGTCTTGCTGTGTAAACTCTGCTGCAGAAAACGACTATTAGGTGGTTTTCTTTTTAAATTTAAGGCTCACAACTAATGGCTGCTTAGCCTGGAATGATGCACAAATTCCAATTAAAGTGAGATGTGAAATGAAGCTTCTGTTGCTCTCCAACCATTTTACCTTCCCTCTCCTGCAAATCTAATTGATTTGTTGATGTACCTCAGCCCTATAGCAGCAACCTTGTTTCTGTTTAAATTTCTTTTCACACTGAACATGGTCTCTAGTGTTTATGAATTTCCTTTTAGATTTAAAATGCATTATGAAAGCAAAAGCATTAGAGGCCTCACTTCATAATCCTATTCAGGTAATTAATTTAGCATAATGGCTGTGAAGCTTTATATGCAATGATAAGACAAATAATAATACACAGTTATAACTCCATGAAAGAAAATCTGGACTAAGTTGGGTCTGATTACACTGTTGACAAGTCTTCTAAGCAATATGCTGTGATTCTTACATGCACATTTCGTAATCCTTAGGTTTCTCAAGCTGATGCTAGGTGAACAAGCTGTGAATCTAGAGTGTTGACTTCATTTGAAAAAAAATTGGAAGCTTCCTTTCCAGCTCTCAATGCACTTGGAGGCATTTGCAATACACCCCAAAACATAAAGGCAAAAACAAATTTGGGGATTTTGGGGTTCTTTTGTAATTTTTATCTTCCCAAGTGATGTCATATCTAGAATTTCTCCATTCTCACAATGGACAATGTGTTCAATGTGTCCCTATTTTCATTATTTATAAAAGGAAGCAGTTTGAAAGATGTCATCCAAATGGACAATATACAATAACAGACTATATGTACTGTGAAAAAGAAATCCGAATATTCAAGATAATATTGGTTAAAAAAGCATTATTTGTAGACTATTAATAAATTCACTTTTTAGGAACAGGTGCATCTGTTTGGTGAAGACTCTATTCCTGTCAGTTTTGAATACTAAATAATAGTACTAAAGTAGCTGAATAATTGTACTAAATAATTTTATAATAAACGTTACTTGTACTAAACCATTTTCTATTAAACTTTGTAAAACCTGAAGAAAATGGGCAAATGTTAAAAAGCAAATTTTTAAACTGAAGAAAAGGCCAGATCCATCCCTAACTCATTCCTGTGATATCAATATGAGGCTTTTTAATTATGTGTTTTGAGGCTTTGTTTGTGGTTTTGGCTTTTTTAATTTTGCTCCATGATAAACCTAATTTTTATTTTCAAAGTCTGGAAAAGTTTGAAAGATAATTGAATTTTTGATTTTCCTCCTTGCTGAATATTTAAATTAGTATTTCATAAAATTACTTCCTTTGTAAGGTTTTTCTTCTTTCATAACATTGGTTTTACCTTCCTTTTTTATTTAAAAACTTTCCACAGGAGCAGCAATCTTGCTTCCTGGATTTTAATTGCAAGAAACTCATTAATTCTTGCTAGTAAAAATGTAGCTTTTCATAGTGAACAACGTCCTTGAATCCTCAGAAGAGGATTATGAGGCATTTCTTTGTGCTTCATATTGAGATTACAAGCTAGAGCCAAAGCATAGAGACTTTGTAATTACATTCGCAGAGCTGACTTGTTTTAGAGCATTTTCTAGGGTCTGTAGAATCTCTGTAATTTAATACATAAAAGCACTTCACATGGTTTTTTATTCATCTTCTGTTATCCTTAATCTATTTTTATACAATAGATTTGTTTGTTGGATTTTTTTTAAATAAGTGAAACACAGCTTTATTCAGAAAAGTAAGGTGTTTGCAGTTAATCCAATGTGACTTCAGATTCTTCTCTACCTTACTACTTACCAGTGAAACAATTTGAAGCACTTACCTACCATATTTTTATTGAGATGCTTACATTTTTAATGGAAGCAAAGCAGAATATTTATAAGCAAAAAGAAAAATATTTATTCTGAAATCCTGGTTCCTCACTGCATACAGCAGAAGGGAAACATTCTAATAGCCCTGAGATATGAATAAACACAAAATGCTGCACCTTCAAGACTTTAAGCTCTCTTTCCACCTGAAAATTAGCCACAGTTGGTCAGCAGCAGAAGTCATAGGTGGAGGAGTTTCACATATAAACTGAATATCTGCTTATTTATATAGGTGCCATCAACCTGTCTCTTTCTGTAAGTAATTTTTTACCCATCATTAAAGCTGAAATGAAACCAAGCATCTGAATTGCAAGATTGCAATGTCATCTGATTGGTTTTCCAGCTGGGATCATTTAACCAAAGGAATCCAGTGATAAAATGGCAGAATCAGGATCACTGGGCTTCAGTTATTTTGTTCCCCCAGTACAGCTGGAAGGCTGAGAACATTTTGGAGTTGCTGCCAAGTCTCAGTCTCAGTCAATATGCTCATTTTCATAAAGACTCTTATGCTCCTGTGCCCTAGAAAGCATTATTAAATGTTGCATTCTTGCCAAAGCCCAAATGCTAAACACCTTTACATGCACTAAGTGTATTAGGAAGCATTGCTCTGCTTATTCAAGGAGATGGGAAAGAGCAGTCACATTGAGTGGAATAATAAGTGTAGCAATATATCATCAATTTTTTCTCATCCTGGGTCTCCCACTCCCTGAACTTTACTCTCACCAGTTTAGGGAAGGGAGGAGGATAGGAATCCTGAATGCTGAGGAATTGTGCCTGTTCAGTCCCAGTCTTATCTTGTCCAACAAGGTTTCTTCTATCTCCCTACTTTCCAGGACCCTTATTAACTTCTATTTGCTTAATCTTGCTATCCAATGAAGTATTATTATTCCATCCTACTCGTATGCAGATGGTATCTGAACCAAAGAGAAGCAAAATAACCTATTCAATGTCACTCAGAAGATTTGGTGTCAGAATTCAGCTGGGATTCCCAAATCTGACCTGCGATGAATATTTGTTTTTGCCTCGATAAGTGTAAGGGCAAAACACGCCACTAAAGATGGAATGACTGTATTACCATTAGCTAGATACTTGTTCAAATATTTTCTGAAATGGAAAAATTTGACCCTGCATGTTAATTAATAAAAGCATTTAATAGTATCTACACCTTTCCGTGTCTTCAGCTGCCCACTATTCAAAAGTAATTTTTGTTCCAAAAGCAAATCTATCTATCCTCAATCTTCTCCAGCACATATGTTTGTACACTTGTTTTTCTTGCCAATTTGATTCAGTTCCAAGGGTGCTACGTTTTGCCCTGCAGCTGATGTTCACTTTAATCAGACATACTTCCTTTAATCCCTGACATCTCACCTTAGACACTGACCTCCCGTGCAAAGTCAGCAAATGTCTCCTGACAGTTTGAGGATACCATATGTCCTGAATGCCCTTCATGCAATAATATCCTCAAAGACATCAGAGAAGATGAGAATTTCCTGACTATTCTGGTAACATCTAAAGCAAGTTGAAATATTTTGTGCCTCCACACAACAGTTTAATGTTTACTTCAAAAAATAATTGTACCTTTTCATTTTCTCTGCTGTCTGAAGCATTCTGTCGGTGAAGATGGGGAAAGACAAAGATTTTCATTCTGGTATAGTAACCCCATCCCCCCATAGATACACTGTGTTATTTCGTGTCATGCAAGAGAGAAAGAGCTGACAGGCCAGTTACTGCATCTTTCTTTCAAATAGAGGAGGGAAGCAGCAATAACTGACAGCCAGGCAATGCAAAGCTGGAGTCTAATATTTGATAAAAACACACCTGCACAGTTGTGAGGAATTTCTGTGTGACGATCCCAATGACATATGGGTACTGAAAGGGTGTATATACATATATGTATACATACATACATATAGATGTAATTCCAGTGCAAAGTGAAAGTTACCTTGTTCATCACCATTCCCTTCCCAATGCAGTCTTTGACCCGTTATTCCCAAGTGTGAGTCCTTCCATTTAGTTTAGTAGGCATTACATTAAACCCCTGCCCCATTCACTCCTCTGAGCACCAGGGGAGATTCTCCTCAGTGATCTCAGCAGCCTCTGCTAATCTATCTGTGCTGTGTGTCACAAGACTTTCACAAAATGTCTGGACTTTTACACATGGGATCCTAGTCATAAAATTAAACTTTTTCGGCTAAAACCCATTAGTGTGACTAATGAGAACTTGAACTTGGAAGAAGAGGTTGTGACTAAATGAATCAATTGGGGAGTCATTAATAGGACAAAATTAAATTGACTGAAACAGAACAACATTGGGGATGACAAGTTTACTTATAGCAATGCAGCAATTTTTATTGCTCAGCCAGCAATTCTTTGTTTTCTCTAATACCTCAAACCTTTGCTATTTTATTCACATACACACAAAGTCACACACACTTATATTTTATATTAACTTACTTGCAATATTTCAATTGTTTAGTCAAAAACATATATATATATCAAATGTTTAGAAATTAGAGACATAATGTCTATGATACTGAATTTCAAACAGAATAGGAAGCTGATTTTGAGCATTGCAATAAATTTCTCTCACTTAAATTTAAATTCCTTCCTAATTTTGATGAGGACAGTGTGAGAAAATTCAGTTCCAGTGGTGAATTAAAGATATTCCACTCCAAACCCTTTTTACTTATCAAGTAATTGGAGGCAGTTTTCCTATCAGTTGTCCCTCTAAATAACATTTTCCTAATATTGTTATTGAATAAGCATTGCTCATGCTCATACTTTAAACTCTTCTTACCTTTTTTGTCAACACCCTTCAGGCAGTAGAACTGACATTTTGCATTTCTACCCATTTCAAAAATGAAAAAAAGGATGAGAGGAAATTTTTTAATGTACTGCACTCTCCCATATGATGTTATTAAGCCCTGACATTGCAATGCATGTATCGTTAAAATATAGGCTGGCACTTCCAACTGTACCACCAGAAATTTAACTGAGTTTTTCATTCTTTTTAGAAGCAACTCATAGAAACATTAGTTATTCGTCAAAGAAAAACACATTTTTATTTAAATTTCTCTTCCTAATAAGGTTTGCTTCCTTACATATGAGTTAATGGTGTTTTGCATCATCTTGGTTTTTCCCTTTTTTCCATTTTTTCCCTTTTTTTATGATTTTTTTTGCATTGCTTATTAAATCACATGCAATTCAGGCACTTCAGAAAATTATTAATGCCCTTGACTTCCTACTGCAATAAGTGCACTTTGCAAGCAAAGTACAGCTGATAGTGATTGATGTCATGACCATAATAATATATCATATTGAATCAGATGTTTCAAGAAAGCAACAAATGATTGAAATTGTTATTAATATTGCAAATAAGAATGACTTTGGCAAATAAACAGAAACTGGATGCAAGGAATGTAATTATTAACAAGCTTCAATAAGTAAACTTGGATTTGCAATTTCAAGGGCAACATTTCTAAGAGGCAATGGTTGCATATACATATTTTTACCAGAATTTTGCCTTTAGTTCTGTTCTTGGAGAGAGGAGCCTCTGTCAGAGTTCTCATCATTGTGAATTTGGATTTGTAAAGAGTCATGGACCTTAATGTGAGGGTAGAAAAGGACTTCAGTAAAGGTACTGGGAACATATATCCCAAAGGACTATGCAGATCATCTGTGAAACATGTTTCAGATTGCTGCATCATTTATAAGGAAAATGAAATGAAGATGATTCTCCTCTTACTCCTCTCTGATGCACTAGCAGGACTGTTTCAGCATCGGTGAATCCTTAGCTCTGTTAAAGCCAAAAATTTGGCTTTGATTTCTGGATCATCAGAACTAAAGACTTTATTTCAATTTTTTTTTTCCTCGGTATGATATCTTACTTTAACCTGTGATATCTTACTTTGTGTTTTTTTTCCAGAACGATTCAATGTATACCTTATGCCTACACCAAATTTAGATATCTATGGGGAATGTACAATGCAGATCACACATGAAAACATCTATCTCTGGGACATCCACAATGCCAAGGTCAAGCTGGTCATGTGGCCTCTGAGCTCTTTGAGGAGATATGGACGGGACTCAACGTGGTTTACATTTGAGTCTGGAAGGTAAGAGCTAAGGACATGCAAAAAAAAAAAAAGAATAAATAAGATTTTGTTTTGTTTTTTTAATAAGCAGTCTGATATGTTAGATAAGCCTCTCCTCATAAAGTGAGACAGAATACATGGCCTGTCCATAGACTTCCCTTTGCTGAATATTACTTTTCAATATATTCAGGCCAGTGTTTGAAATAAGTGTTAATATGTCTCATATTAAAAATGAGCTTAAACTCTCTCTGACTTTTGTTTAACTGTGATTGAAATGTCATTCTTAAGGTTTATGAGTCTCTCTGTGCTTAAACACTAGTGTGGTATGATTTGAGTACTTTTGATGTAGAAAAAATTAATTCTGGATCATGGAAAAGGCTCACCACACAAGTATGAATGGAATAACTTCCATTACAGTGGATATTACTCTTTTTGGATGCTCCTGATGACAGATTGCCACTCTAGAGTATAATTGCAAGCAGGAGTACAGAGAACATTGTGAACCTATAAAAAGGCTAGCTCTTTTTCCTGCCTGCAGTTTTAATCCTCATTGTCATTTCCATCTTCAGATCAGTTTTAAATTTCCATAGAGCTCTGTTTTGTCTCTCTTTCATTTTTTTTAAATGCATTTCATATCTTGCCATTAGGTTCAGTGCCTTTTCTGCATTTCTGCACAAAAATAGTTCTGCATTTAACTCTCCTTCTGGTGGTGTTTCAGCTTGTATTTTATGGTTCTAGACTATTGTTTTTTATGGTTTGGTTGGGTTTTTTTATGGCTCATCATACTCCTTTATGAGGAGCCTGAATTTTCTGAAGCCATCTGTGAAATTACAGGTGTCTCTACACTCTTGGGTTAGACTGTCTTGTTAAAAAAATCTTTATATGCCTTTTGATGTTTGCTTATTCAATACTATTAACAGATATTCACAGAAGTACAGTTAGTGATCAGAAACAAAACCACGGATCAAATGGCCCCTACTGTCTAGGGGAATAATGGCTGAAATTCCTCTGCCACTTCTATAGCTGGGATTACCATTTTACCACTAATTTGTGTATGCAGACTGCTGTCACTAGGCCATTTTGGTTCTCTGTTAGTTTACTGTGATGAGCTCACATGAAGACATCAGTGGGGTTATTTAATATTTTTTCAGTAAAAATAAGCAAAGCTGACCCATGTTTCAACTTTATTTCAGTGATTAAGCTGAGGGGTTTATTCAAACACATAATTATAGCATGAATTAGCATTTCAAGCCTCCTACAGTATTTTAATTCCATTTCAAGCCTCCTACAGTATTTTAATTCCATGCTATTCCATTCTGAATATCATTTGCTCCTACAGTCCACAAACCATATGACCTGATGAAAAGTGGATTGTTTTCCTATGTTTTATTATTATGAGATAGCTCTGCCTTTATCTGTCATTGTCATGCTTTATTGACTTTGATCTGATTCCTCCCTTTTTGCTTGCTTGGGAGTACTTTATCTATCTGATTTGGAAATGCATAAAGGTAAAAATATAGGGCTAGAGAAAAGTTGGTATCTTCAATAACATCTGAAGGCTATTATATAGGGCAATAATAGCACTCATTTTAAAATCTGTTCTTCATTTGCTTGGGGTTTTATTTTTATTTTTTAATCAACAAGTCATCTTTCTCATCTTTCTGAACATGATTTTCTTTGTCCCCTGATCTGCTAGTACCTTAATACAATAAATTCCTGATGCATGTTGTTTTATCAGAAATGAAGCACTCATCCATGTTTTATGAGAATGTTATGCTGTAAAGGTGTTGTTGCTTTAATTTTTCCCTAAGGCTTAAATATTAAATGTAGGCAATTGCTTTAAAGGAAATATTTTTAAATAGGTTATTATGTTTTAGTGTGTTTTAGCAGATATCCAGTATATGTGTATGAGGTTTGCATGAACATTAGAAGCTCAGTTTCATATATTTATTTTACACCTGGAGTTTTCATATTACTTTGTGTGAGAAAATAAATCCCTTCAAAAACATAAATGGACATATTCACAAAGAGATACTGTGTTAAACAAATTGATCAAAATTAAGGTTTTTGACAAATTCATCTTTTAATAAATATATTGCTTTTCATTTAAATGGAATATGAACTTGGATGTATAAAACTGAAGTGCACGTTTGTCTAATGAAATGCAATGACTACACCATTTGAAGAATGTTTAAAATATGGGAGGAATGAACTCAGATTCTTTTAATCTGCCAGATTTTTCTGTTTAGTTTTGCACTGGATTAGAGTTTGTAAATATGTGTATTTGCGCTATCTATGAAGTTAGACTTGTCCTTATTTTTTATTATTTATTGAACCAATGAAAGTAAGTATTCCTTGCTCAGTAATTTCCTTAATCTGTCTTTTTGTATATCCAAACCCTGCTGGGATATGGGGAAAGAACAGTTTTGTGTGGCTTTGTTCAATGCTGGATGGAGAGATTCTCATTACCTAAAGTACCTGATTAGGGCTAATCCCATGCAATCTCTTCACCTATCAGAAAACAGCCATTCACAACTCCATTAGGCACTACAATGGCTTTGTGCAGATTAATGCTGTTTATCTAACACGCTGAATGGATCAGAGCACAGCATTTACGTTTTTAACATCTAGGCTTTCCAACTAACCAGTCTTGCACTGGACTGGGGAGTCCTGCTGGTTTTGGAAGGGTTAATTTTCTTCACAGCAGCTGGTATGGGACTGAGTTTGGGATTTGTGCTGAACACAGGGTTAATAAATAACCCAGAGATGTTTCAATTATTGTTGAGCAGAGGTTGCATAGAGTTAAGGATTTTTCTGCTCCTCACCCCACCCCACCAGCAAACAGGGTGGGGATGCACAAGGAGTTGGGAGGGGACACAGCTGGGACAGCTGACCCCAACTGACCCAAGGGACAGTCCTGTACTGTATGGCATCATGATGAGCATATAAAGCAGGGGGAGGAGAAGGAATAGGGGGGACATTTGGAGTGATGGCGTTTGTCTTCCCAAGTCATTGTTATGTGTGGTTGAGAGCAGTTTTCCTGGGAATGGTTGAACACCTGTCTGCCGCTGGGAAGTGGTGAATTAATCCCTTGTGACATTTTGCATGTGCACCCGGCTTTTTTTTTTTTTTTTTTTTTTTACTTTACCTATTCCACTGTATGTCATCACTTTTACCCTTCTAATTTTCTCCCCCATCCCAGCGGGGAAGTAAGAAAATGGCTGTGTAATACTTTGTTGGGATTAAACCATAACAGGAGTTTTAGAGTTTAATCATCAAAGATTCATAGGATTTCCTTAGCTCATGGATGTATATAATGTGTTCAGACACGTCATTCTCATTATTTTGGATATTGGATACCTTGGAGACACTGTAGAGTTGACCTGCATGGGTGCACTTTCTTCTCTTCAGACTTTTGGAAGTGCTGCTCCATCTACATGGGCTAAATTAGTCCTTGACTGTCTCAGATTTTAAGCCTCTGAAACGGGAAGTGTCTCCCTACAGAGCTGCCCACCCTAGCTGTCCAGGTGAAGTTGCTCTTAATTTGCAGGGGATTGCAGCAAGTGCATGCAATTTAAGAAACATGGCAGAAAAGTAGTAAAGCAGCTACAGGTGAGACATTTCATAGTCCTGATCAGGTGTGAAGACATCCTCGTCAGTCTCTTGTCCAAGTTACAGGATTCATTTTGCTGATGTTTGTAAACCAAAAAATGCATTGTAAAGGCCATAAACAATGTTTAAACTCCACTCTCTGGTAACTGCAAAAGACAGTTGTCCAAGCTTTCCTTTTAGCTAAACAAGCTGTCTGAGGCATCTTTTTAAGAGCATAAGAGGAGTCTCGTAAGTATTCAGAATTGAGACACAGAGAAAATTAAGCACATATGGACTCCTTGTTCATTTGAAATGTTTTTTCTTTCGCTTTACTGTAATTTTGTCTTTTACGTTATTTTCTATGTATGGAAGCTGTCTGGTCAAGTGAAATAACTGGCCAGAAGTTAAAACCCAAAAACCTGAAGTCAAATTAAACGTAGTCAGAAAATAGGGGATAGGCTGTGGAAGCTCCAGCCAAAATTTGTCGAATTTTGTGAGTTTCCAGCAGACTAGAGAGTTTAAGGCAGAAGGATTTTTCTTGGATTTTTGAAAGCAGAAGGAGTCACAAATCTATTACACACTCCTTTTTCTGAAATACATTTTCTTTTACTTTGTAGAAAATATGTTGAAATTTATACAATTTCAAGTATTTTCAAGTTAATTCATGTTGTGCATTCAAAGAGATTCATTGAACCACATTAAACTATTCCTTATTTATTTGCCTTTGATTTGGGTTTTTTTGTTCATCAGAGAAAATTTAATGAAATATGGTCTTCTCTATCACTTCTAAGATCTGGAATCTGTTTCTTTGGCTAGAAAAATATTAAGCTCAAACATTATACAGTGGTGACATGAGAATTTCTCAGATTTTTTTTCCCAAGACTGATATACTCATTTTCTCTGTGGTAGATACACAGATGCCAGGGTTATCTGAAGCAGAAAGTTCACTGTTTGCTTCAGGCACTACATCTGACTGAAATGTTTCATTTGTCTGTCAGTCCTCTGTGGTGATTTTTGGTGTTAATATGAAATTTATTAGTCAATTAACCCTTAAAACTCACTCATAGAAACTTTCTCTTTTTTGCTTATGTGGGAAGAGGCTCCTTATGTATGTGTCTCATGAGACAGCTGTCATGGGACTTCATACACTGTTGTACATCCCTGAAGAGAAGCCTGCAATTCCTCATTGCTGGTGGATTATCTAAATAGTGGATTAAATTTATCTATCATGGGTTTACGATAGAATTATAAATCACATATTATAAATCATTCTAAATATGATTGTAAATCATAAGCTTGTGATAGAATTTGTGAGTCACTTCGGGTTGGGCAGCAGTATAAGTACATGTGCAGCTTCAATAAATAATTTATCATTTCACATAAATGTTAGCTCAGAGCACTCAGTATCCCACACTTTAAATAGTTAAGTTTGCTAGGATCTTTTCCTCCTTTTAAACCTTTGTGATATTTTCAAAAAGCCAAATTACGCATGATATAAATTTTCTGTGGTTTTATATTTCCTCATGGTCCCTTCACTTCTTTCTCATATCCTTTCCACAAGCAGCATATATCGCTAAAATCTGAAAATAAAAAACTTTCTTGAAAAGGAACATTCATCTCTTTTATGTATCCTACCCTGGCATTTTTTCTCAGTAATGATGCAGCTCTAATTTTAGGGAAAGTGGCATTTCTTAGCACTGAAAAGGTTTCATTAGTTCCTGCTATTTAGCAGTGCCAAGGTTATACTGTAATATGTTGTAATTGTAGTTCCATTCCTACTTTTTTCCATTCCAACTCTCAGTTTGCCTCTTGCCAAATTCTTGACCTGGAATAAGTTCTATGTTAGTCATTTGATTCACTTAAACCCTACTTGAAAAGGAATTGTGTGTTTAACTCATCTACAGGACTCTTACTCTGGTTTTGATCATGGTACCTAATCTAAGAACTGTTTTACTAGTAGAAGCTAATATAGCTCATTGTAAGTGATTTATAAAGTGCTCATTGCATTTTCTCTCTGCTAAGGCTCCTCTCAGACTGCTCTAGCATTGATAAGTCAGAGCAAGTGCCACCAAAACTCACATAGCAATGAAATTCTTCATCATATAATTGACTATGGGAAGCAGAGAAAAGATTGGGTTGCATTGTACCTTCTGATGAATTCTGCTTTTTAACCCTGTTTTGAAAATTCGCTCATGGTGTCAAACCTACAAAAGATATTCCCGAGCTGACAAAGAATGCCTGATCCGTTTCACTTCACTGCGAAAGCTAATTTTTGTGAGAAAAACAATGACATCTTAAGAAGGACAATATATTGAGAGAATAAAATTACCTTTATTAATTTTAACAGAAAGAGATTGAGAAGTCAGCAATTCTTAGGACAGAGCACCAAACTTCATAGATGAAGCTGTGTAGCATAATGATGAATAAATTTATAAATAGTAAATTAATAGTAATGAGCACATCACTAGTTCATTAATTCAGCATTGCCCAAGCAGTAAATTTTCTTAGGAATTTGTACTGAATGAAAGACATGCAGTTAGAAAAAACAGTCACCCAAAGTTTGTCCAGTGAACACAGCTCAGAAGGAAAGCCATTGTCTCTGAGGTGTCTGTAGAAGTGGTTTATATTTGCAGATCACAGAGGAATCAGTTGTCAACTGCTCACTAGCTGCCCAACATCATTTGTTTATTTGAAATGTTGCAAAGCTTTTTTAATGAAATAGATAAGAATTGTGTTGTGTTTGACTAATGTATTAGCATACAGCGTATTTATTTCCTCATGATGATCCTGACATAACTAATGAATTGTACCTTTCAGATGAAATGCCTAGTTTGCTTTCTCCCTTCATAACACAGGACCTCATAGATAAATCAGGGCCTGTTTGAAAATATTTTAAGACCAGCCACCATTTCAGAAGGTTTTACATCCATGTGTGAGCCCAAAAGATTTATTTACTTACCATATTCTAATTGTCTCTTTTTCATACCTGTGCTCTCCTGTAGGCACGCATTGTTGGATTAATATTCCTGAAGCTGAATATGGCTAACGAGGTTATTGCTGTGTAATGTATGAGTGCAGAAGAAGCAGACAAAATAATTCATACAGTCTTAATCACATTAGGATTCACTTATTGTTTCAATCCTGCATTTTAACCTTTGAATTACACAGTCAGCAACAGCAATAATTAATCTCATATGGCAGGTCTGGATAACTCGAGATGCCCCAGCAGCAGGCTGGGCATCTTTTATCTCCAAGAGGCAGAATAACCTTTAACTTCCTACTAGAAATTACAGGAGGACTAAAATAACTCATATGTGAAGCCCAAAACAATTTAGTTTTTTTAAAAAAATATGTCAAAACTCAAAAGCTTTTAAATACAAAAGACTAATAGATTTTGCAATGTTCTTGTTTTAATATATAGATACCATTTACAGTAACAGTGTCTATTTTAGCACTGAAATACTGTTGCATCTCTCCCCCAGCAAGATTATTTGCATGAGCTAATTAAAAATGCTGAAACTTGACACCTAATTATCTATATAGAAAGTGGAAGAGTGTTAAATGCTTCACAAAGGGCAATCCAGAAGGCCACGTTTTGCACTGAGAACCGTGTAGCCAGCAAGAATGCTAAGCACTAATATATCCTTCTTTTCTCCAAAGCTTATGAATGTAGGATCATCAGTTGAGGAGGAGGTTTGAAATATCCTTTATGCTAGGGCTGTGTACTGTACAAACATAGAAGGAAGTAATCAAAATGCAAAGTCTGGAATTTGCACAACAAAAGAGCCTTGTTCATGAATATGTAGGAACCTGTGCAAACCCCTGCCTCCACATGCAGGCATGGAGCATTGCAGAAGGATAAAGGGGCACCATTTTTTACATTTGTGGGCTTCATTGGTTGTCAGGAGCTCTGGTCCCTCTGCTGGCACATAGGTTTATTCTAAAGGTCATTTTAGTGTTGAACAGCTGACTCTTGTATGTCAGATGCAAAAGCAATTGCAGTGGAAGTTTGATTATTTTCTCAGGGTTGAGTCTTCATTACAATGAAATCCAGTTGAGTATAAGTTGATTGCTGTTCACTACTCGAACTGAGAAAACTGCTTTAGCAGGCTGGTCTTGGAAGGTTTTGCCTAATATCTGCCTAGTTCCCCTTGTCCTTTCAGGCAGTGTTGATTCATTGCTCTCAGAAACAATAAAGTCACTTATAAGTAGCAGCTGAGGCCACTTGGCCTGTTCAGCCTTGAGGAAACTGAGGGGAGGCTTCCTTGCAATCTTCAACATCCTCACAATGGGAAGAGAAGGGACAGGTGCTGATCTCTTCACTCTGATGACCAGTGACAGGACTCAAAGAAACAGGATGAAACTCAGTCAGGGCACGATTAAGCTAGATATCAGGAAAAGGATTTTCACCTTGAGGGTGCTGGAACAGGTTCCCCAGGGAAGTGGTCACAGCACCAAGCCTGACAGAGTTCAAGAGTTTGGACAGTGCTCTCAGGTATATGGTGTGTCCTGTGCGAGGTCAGGAGTTGGACTCTATGATCCTGATGGATCTCTCCCAAATCAGCATATTCTATTCTATAAAATACCTATTGGCATCTTTTTGTTTTCCTTTTTTTAGGATGTATTTCTGGAAAATGTGGGTACCCAGTAACTTGTTTGCTTGCAAAAGAGGTCAGTAGAGTGTTTTTGGCCATCGCTGTCAGTCACAGATGGATAGCAGTTCCAGAAATACTTCTGTGTTCCGGACATGGCAATAGTGTGAGAGCAGAAATTCTAGCATAGAAATTTCCATGGTGATCCTTTTTTTCAGTAGCATTATGCTAACTTTTCATTAGTAAGTTGAAATGTTCTTACCAACAGAGCTTTATATGTACACACATTTCCCAACATACTTATGTTATATGTGATCTCATGGCACCCAAGACTGTATTGGAATGTGTGAGTAACTGTGGAGGTTACTAGCTTTTTTTTTTTTTTTTAATTGTTGCAGGTTTTTTTTGCAATTTTTGCTTTCAAAACTCAATCAATAATCATGAAAATAATATTTCCAGCTATTAATTAATTAATTAATTATTAATTTCATTCATTGTGTCATTGATTTGAAAAAAAAATGCTGTTCTGTAAAAAGTTATTGATAATCAAAACCAAGACAATAATTTTGAAAAAAAAAACTAATGGAGACATTATTTTGCAAATCAAACAATTTTCTTGAACTGGTGAATAACTAGAATGTTTTGGTAAAAATCTTTAAAATATGGTAAACAACTCTGATAATATATATTGGTGAATAACTAGGATGTTTTGATTCAAACCTTTAAAATATCATAACAACTCTGATAATATGTATTCTTCACCACTTCTCAGCAGCTGCATCCTTAGTGAAATCCAGGTTACTTTTTGTGAACTTTTACTATGAAGACAAATACACACACACACAGAAATATTTTAATAACATGTAAAATAACATAAATGTTTTCTTCCCAAAATACATATATAACATACACATACACATACACATACACATACACATACACATACACATACACATGAAGACCAGAAAGAACTACCCAATTGGCCATTCATGATTAATGGTTTTAATTTTTAAGTAGTGCCTGAATAAAAATCCATGTGCTAAATTTCGAGGGTTTTTTTTACACAGCACTTTGCTAAGAAGAAAAAAAAGTCTAATAATTGAAAACCACATCACAGCCCTCCTGGCATTACCATGCGTTAAACCCCCCCTCAAGTCTTTTATTGCAACTAAGTGTCCTCTCACTCTAATTTAAATTAACTAAAGAACTATTAAAATATTGTCACACAGGGGAGATGGAGAGCACTTTGCAGGCAGTGCCTACTCAGTGCCGTTCTGGAAAAGTCAGGCTATTAGGTCCCACTGGCTCCTTTAATCTTCCACTTATTTATAAGGTACCAAAGGAAGGTTTGCCCCTTAGCCCCTGTAGAGGAAATGCTATTAGCTACTCTGTCCCTCCTAATGGTACTTCTTTGCTATCACAGTAAGTTATTACTATTATTGCACTATTAATAATGCTGTACTGTGTGGTGTGTGATTTATTTCTGCTGTGAGTGGTCATTTGTCACATATTTTCTAAAAAGCTTCCATCTTATTAGAAAGAGGGGAGGGAGAAGTAGCATCTAATGGAATCTCTCAATCTCAGCTGCTCCAAACATCGTTTGATCTTTCTGACTTTTTGGAAGAAAACTCAGTCAGTGCTATAATTCACTGAAATCCTTCATCTACTTGATTATCCTGTCAGTGGCCAAAAAGTCAAATATAACATTGTATTCGCATGGCTTGCTTGAACCAGTATATCTAAGGAGAATTTCACATGTTTTTACTACTTTTTAAATAATTCTCTGTCCAACTTGAAAAATATCCCCTCTTTAAAATGATACTTTAAAGAGTTCCTGATACACTTTCTGAAAACAACGTTTTGAAATTAATGACAGGAGGGATTTTATTTACCTGAAATGGCTGAAATTTCATCAGGATGATTATAAAGGTAAATAGAAGTTATGATCACTTATCACATTTATTACTATGCAATACTTAAAAACTTTTGAAACTGTCTGACCATAAGTATCATTTACAGTCAGGAATGGGATTAAGGGCAGAAAATTGTATAGTCTTGGGGATGATTCAGTGGAAAACTCTGAAGTTCTTTCAGATGAGGGTGCCAACCCTTTATTTAATGATAGAAAGGCTAGATCATGGGTATCTCTGCCCATCTAAGAGTTCTGCCACTGCCACCAGAGAGCAAAGAGCAACAACATCAATGCAAACCTCTGAAGAGGACCCAGGCAGGAGTGTGCTAAAGCTAGTTTTCAACACGAAACAGCAAGTGGACCAGCTTGCTGGGACTAAGAGAAACTGAAGAGACTGGGGAAAACAAGAGGGAAAGTTTGTGGGAGTGGGACAATAGAATGGGCTAAGCACATGGAACAGGAAATAGGAATGTGGTAATTAAATACAAATGGGCTGGTAAGATGGAACTTGATAGGGAGAAACTTCCTAAAAAAACAGAAGTTATCTGGGTTTGGAAATGTGTTTCATTTTGGGAGCAATATCTAATAGGAAAGTGTGGAAGATATGAGCAAAAGTAGCAAGAAGATGTTGTCCAGGATAAGTGTTTGTCATTAGCAGATGTTGACAACACAACCTCAAATACTTCATTTCGGAGGTACTTTGCCTTTTTTACTGGATGCTTCTTTAAGGCCCATGAGACCAATTTCTCAGAGAGGGGAGGAAAAAAGAAAAATCAGTATGATTAGCTCTCAGCTTTAGAAGCACAGATGAAATGGAGGACAGCCAAGAAAAAGTGTTCCGTGCACGTGGAAGTAGTGTTAAAAGCTGTTAAGAGGGACATCAGAGAAATAAAAGCAGAAATAGCAATATACAGAAATGAAAATGTATGTTAGCATTCATCTGGAGACTAATATTCTGTCTATGATATAAAGAATCCCTATAATGTAAATGTTCCAGATTGACAAAATGGGGAAATACTGTAAAAGACTTTTCCAGTGTTACCAAGGATATTCAAAGTGTTTTTAATGGCATATATGAAATAGCCAAAAACATTCCCTAGCTATTGTAAGTGTCCAGGAAAGGCAAGGTACATAATTTTGCTACATAAGAACCACAAATATACATTATGTATCATTCTGCACATAAGGGATCTATGCCAAGGGATTTATAGCCCTTCTCTTTTGCCACCAATACTGCTTTCTTTTTGAGTAGCTGTGTATAAATTTTTGGTGAAGCAGTAGGTATTGCATCTATAGTTCATGAGGTTTTTCTGGCATACAGAATCGTGGACAAGAAGGGATTGGCACATTCCAGTGTTCTGAGCAGTTCCATGGCTGTTATAAATTTCTTATAAAGTCAGTGTAAAACAGTAGAAACCTAAACACTGAAATATTGAACTAGACAAATAAACTCCAGTGTAAAAGAAGCTTGTTTGTATTTCTTTTTCACAGCAAAGGATGATTGCTTTTTTCATTTTGCTTTCAAACAATGCCCCAAGTTCCCTGGGCAGAGAGCAGGCATGCTGTGCTTAAAAATTTTATGCATTAGACAACACGGATTTCATATTCTTAGATTATACTATCGCAAATTTGTTTTGCAGTCTTTGTTTTTCCCCTTTTCTGGCAGACTTGTTAAGGTGCATTTCTTGTCATTTAATAGTATCTCAGTGCTCTGCAGAGAACTGGTCTGACAGAATATTAAATGGTGGCATGCAAGCACAATGACCACAGTTCCCACCATTCTTGCTTAAACCTCTTCAGTTTAAGCAAAATCCTCACTAAAGATAGCATAAAATGTGTCTTTAGCCAATACAGCATCAGTAGTTTCACACAGGACTCATGGTAGATATTCAACAAAAAGAATCTTATCAGGATAACTGATGGATATTAATCAAGGTGGAAATGCACATTTATTAAAACATCAGAAAATGGCCACTCCATCCCATGACATTTTAGCCAGGAGATATTACATGTGCTACTATAGAAAAACATGTAGGGAGCCCAAGTATGTGACTATAAATAATGTTTTCCGCTTTTTTTTCATCCTTTTATACTCTTTTTCTGTCCTTTTTCAGTATGATCTAAGCTACGTGATTATTTGTGATGATTTTCTTTTGCAGGACTCTCTACTTCCATTTATTTGTTTCTACACTTCTTTTATCCATTTGTACCTTTTCCTTACCACTTACTTGTGTAATTGTAAGAAGTGCCTGTTTTTATGTAACAAAATTCTAGGTAGCTTGTTTGAGGATATGAAATAGTTTGAGGATTCTCAAGATGTTATCAAGCTGCCACTTACCTGAACACAAACTAAAACTGATTTTAGCTATCAGGCTAATGAGAAAATCTTACAGAGAGTTTTTTCCACTGCTGGGAAGGACTAGCACAAGAATGTCTTATACACAGTCAAACTTGGAGTCCGAGATGCCAGGTGAATGCAGTGGGAGTTGTTTGAGACATGACAGAATTGCCACTGTTTGCAATTGACAGAACAGGGAAAATCTGTCTACTTCACTTCTGCCTGGCTTGTGTCAAACAGGAAAAGTTAAAGCAAGTGGGGGTGAAGTCTTGTTTCCTCACTAAATTAAATACCACATGTAGAAAGTCGGTGCAAGTTCAATGAATTTTTAATGCTTGTGGTGAGGGTTGTACGTTTTCTATGACTACTTTTTGATGTTACTGCACACTCAGTTTGCCACTGAAGGCATTATTTGACCACTGGTGTCAGCATACCTGTCTAGCTAATGTTCAGGCCAGAACCATGGCCTTCAGCCAAGATCTTCAATTCTAATTCAGTAGCTGACAGATGTAGCTTTGGGTTTTTTAAACAAATCCCTGCCTTGTCTCATCCCTGGTGCTATTGCCCATCCCTGGGCTTGCTGCTGTGGCAGGATGATTCCAAACTGGAGGTGACAACCCACCACTTCTGAGATTACTGTTGATGAGTCCTTGGATGTCATTAGCATGTATTAATTACTCACTAGTCTATGTACATAGCATGATGAGTGGACAGTCGTGTGTGCCCATATGACTTTCATAAAATTCCTCTGTGGCCACAATGGTCAAAGCAGTATTTCTCATACTTTGAAGGTGGACTGACATTGAGAGAAGACAGCAGTGCTTAAATCCCCACCACAATAAAATCACACTGTGCTGAAAGCTTCAGAGAAATGGCTGACCATAAAATGTTTTAATTGCCGAAATCACTCTTGATGGAGCATTTAAATGGGGAAGTGGTGGGAGGAGCACTTGAAGTGCTTATTTTGAAGTAGTCAAAAAACTCAGCATAGAATGTTCAGGGTGCTCCTTTCATCATTTCTTCACACTTTTTGTGTCCCATTTTTGAAATGAGAGAATGCAGCATTCATTCTTCATAAACTGGGAAAACTGATGTATTGGATGCATGTTAAAATTATGCCTGTGACTACTTCACCTTTTTTTCCTGTTCTATGGCTCTAAATGTGGCTCTGTATTAGTTCCCTCATAATTTTTACTTCTATTTTTCTGCTATTATTCATGAATCAAAAATATTAATTGCATTAGTTCATTCCTGTTCAGCCCTCCAGAAATTTTTCTTTCTCTCCTTATGTGGATATACTTTGATCAAAACACAGGAAATACCTACTTCACATGCCAGCTGTCAAAATAAAATGGCACAAACACAGCATCTGCCTGCATCACAGAAGGCACTGTTTGTTTCCAATAGCATTCAATCCACAAATAAGAGGTCAATGACGCATTATAGAACAAATGCACTTGTAGGTGATTTTAAATGTTAAATTCTTGGCATCCTACTTATAGGTATGTGCAGATGCAAAACAGGGGGTTATTACAGAATTGAAATCCTAGGGTCACAAAATGGGTAAAGTTGGAGGTGACCAATTTTTTTAACTTTGAGCATGATCAGGTATGTGCAGGGTCTAAGCTTCTACGTATCTCAAGTTTCTCAAAGATGAAATAAAATTAACATATATACCTATGCAAATTTGATTTTGGCTGTTACTGTTCTAACATCTGTTAACTGGCAAATAGCTTCTTAAAAAAACCAGTTCCTTCCTGAGAGAGGATTGAGTTAACTTCGGAATTATGTCTCATTGTGTTCAGAATTAATGCAGGCTCTGGGCAATATCATCTGACAGAATTTCCATCCCCAACACCCTGGGTGAGGAATAGTCCCGAAGATAATAGTACTGGAGGGCTCCAAAAGAAAAAAATAAAAGGGGAGAAAATAAAGTCCTTGGGTCACTAAGTTTTATTGCTTTTCTTATAGTAAGTAGTGATGTGCTGCCATGGGGTTCCTGTACTATTACAGTATAATTTATTTTAACCAGTAATGGCCTTATTTGGGTTTCATACTTAACATTTTTATATTTGTCAAAGTATTCATGTAGATTAAATGCTGTTTCCCCTGTGTACTGCTCCTAAAGACACTGAAAGAAACTAAATACTATTGTTGTGGGATATTTGTCTTTGTTGGGGAATAATAGCTCTTAACAGGATTGAAGAAGTCCTGTTGAAATATCTGTGTTTGCATGTGATCCCAGATTCCAGCACTTGGAACTTGTATCTTTCTCTTTCAAAACCATGATGACTGAAAAGGTTTAGTTGGACAAATTTAGCTTAGTAATCTTTGCAAACTCTTCATCAGACCAGCTTTTTTCATTGGTGTGGTGTACAGCCAATGGTAGCTGCTCCTTCTGTACTAAAATGATAATAGTAATATATGAGCTCTTGGTTTTTCTTTCACAATGCTGATAAGAGTAGATGCTTGTCCAGTAGTTAAATAGTATTAACTAATAATTTTAAATGGTATTTCGTCATTATCAACAGAACCTGAGCTCTTCAAATTAACAGAACTAATTATCTAACAGTATTTTCATGTCTGTTCTATTACATAAAAAAAGCAAAAAATGCAAATGTGTTGTGTATTTAAGAACCTGTCAACAATTGGCATTATTATCCTCTCTTTGTTTTTAATAAATGTGACTTTTTCTTTAAAGAAAATGTTACAGTGTCAAAAGTCTCCATAAAGTGCATTGTTTTGTATATATATATATATGCATTAATTGCCTTCACTGATTTCTTAAATATGAGCTGAATACTGACACAAGAATGTAATTGCATGTGAAAGTTAGAATATTTTTTACTTAGAGGTGATGAAGTACAAACATCATAGTTCAGTTGCCTCTATCAAAATAATGTAGTTATGGTATGGTATTTGGATTCTGCTTCTTAGACTCCAGAGTATTGCTTCTAGTAGTGAGAAACAATGTCTTGGGTATTGGGTGTATTGGGTTTGTGTGACAAGGCTTTGGTAGCGAGGGGACTACAGAAGTGGCTGCCAGAAGCTTCCCCCGTGTCTGACAGAGCCAGTGCCAGGCAGTTCCAAGACAAACCTGCTGCTGGCCAAGGCCAAGCCCATCAGTGTCAGTGGTAGCCCCCTCTGGGATCATGCATTTATGAAGCAAGGGAAAAAAGCCTGAAGAACAGCAACTGCAGCCAAAGAGAGGAGTCAGAATGTGTGAGATACAGCCCTGTAGACACCAAGGGCAGTGGAGAAGGAGAGGCAGGAGGTGCTCCAAGCACTGGAGCTGGGATTGCCCTGCAGTAGTACAGACTATGGTGAGGCAGCTGTGCCCCTGCAATCCGTGAAAGTCCATGACTGAGCAGAGATCCAGCTGCAGCCCATGGAGAATCCCACAGTGGAGCAGGTAGATGCCAAAGGAGGCTGTGACCCTGTGGGAAGCCTGGACTGGAACCTGTAGCCTCATGGAGAGAGGAGCCCATGCTGGAGCAGGTTGGTTGGAAGGACCTTTGAGCCCACTGGGGACCCACACTGGAGCAGTCTGCACCTGAAGGACACCCCTGTGGAAGGTATCTATGTTAGAGCAGTTTGTGAAGGACTGCAGCCTGTGGGACAGGCTTATGTAGCATAAGTTCATGGATGGCTATCTCCTGTGGGAGGGATCCAATGCTGGAGCAGGGAAAGAGCGTGGGGAGTCCTCCCACTGAGGAGGAGGGAGTGGAAGAAACAATGAATGGATGGCAGCCCGCTTTCCCCATCCCCTGTGCTGCTGGATGGAAGGAGGTAGAGGATCAGGAATAAAATTAAGCCCAGGAAAGAAGAAGGTGAGGGTGGAAACTATTCTTAAGATTTGACTTTACTTCTCATTAGCCTATTCTGATTTGATTTGCAATAAATTCAGTACTCTCCCTGAGCTGAGTCTGCTTTGCCTGTGACAGTAACTCTCTCCCTGTCCTTATCTCAACTCAGACACCTTTCCTTATATTTTCTCTCCCCTGTCCAGCTGAGGAGTGACAGAGCAGCTTTGGTGGATACCTGCCTTCACACCATAGCTTAGTTTCTAGGATCTAGGAAATAGAAAACAGAGCGTCTGCACAGCATGTTTGCTATTACATAGGGACATATTTCATAATTGCACGTCAATTTCCACATTCCGCTTTTTATGCATGACTTCGAGTCCAATTTGCTGTTTTTTATACTGTAACCAGCACTGAGAATTATTTGCTATCTTTAACTCTTCAGCACTGGCTAATTTTATTCTGATATATCAAAGTAATGAATACAAACAAGAACATTTTAATGATAAGAGTCGGGATGGCTTGGTAGCAACCAGATAAAGGTGTTCTGAAATAAGTCCCAGATAGAATCCTCCTTCTTACCAAAAATGAACCTCAGGAAAAAAACCTAAGGTATACCTTTTTCCACTGTGTCCTATGATAGACAGGAGTAAACTCCGTGGGAATAAAACAGAGGATCATAGTGCTAGTGGACAATCATTGATGTAGTCTGGACAAAACACAGCCCATTTTCTGCACTTCCATTAAGCAAAAAGTGGAAAGCATCTGACGTGCAGAAATGGGTTGGTATCCCTTGTATGCCCCAGTGGTCTAAATGTGCTATCACAGAGGGCATCACAGAGACAGTGGCTGTAGAGGCAGCACAGTCAATGAAAAAAAAAAAAAAATCCCAAGAGGCATAATTACCACCAGTACTGAAATGTGTCCTATTGGACAAAACAAAGAAGAACATGTTTTCATGAGAAAATTTTTGTTTCTGGTATATTATACTACTTTAATGGTTTCTGGTTTAGGCAGAAAAAAATATAATCTTATCGTGAAAAAATACTATTCACTCACAAAGTGAGTCACCCTATAAGATGGAAAATTTTTAGGGTATCACATCTCTGCTCAGAAAGACTAGCAGTATTCATCAGACTAGTACATAAGATTTTTGTTACCATGATGGCATATAAAGGTCCTTAAAAGATTTGCAACTCAGAATGCATTAAGATCCTCTAGGTAATATTAGAGAAGGACTGCTGGATTTCTCTGAGTGGTGGAGTTCCACCTACCTGGCAGCAAATCATCATCAATCATTCCTACTCCATCTGTGAATGTTTTCCTTCTCAGAATTGCAAAATGTTTCTATAAATGGACTTAGTAGGAAAGCTACACAGATAGTGTGGAGATCCCTCAGTGCATTTAGTTGAAAACACTGAGGATGACTCAAGAAGTGTGAGATCTGACCTTGAACAAATGTTCAGGGATAAGCTCCCTGATCAAGTTACTGAGCCGTATCAGAGGTATGATAATATTTTAAGTTCCCTGTATTGTCAGGCCAAATTCAAGGATATTCCACAATCTATATCTTATCAGCATATTTAAAAGCAGTGCAAAGTTTCCTACCTCAACTTAAGTGCAAAAACATGACAATAAGTGTCATGGAATGTGTATGGCAGGCAATTAGTAGATAGCATGTGTAATTGCTTGTTGTATATTCTTGCCAGTAAATAACTATGATTAAGGACAACAGGCAGACGCCTTATATATCAGAACATTTTTCATTATTTGCTTCTCAGATCATGAAATTTTCACGATATCCTTTTGACACTCCAGATAAAACTCTAAAATGCTGACAGAGAGGTCTGGCAGTTTAACTCATTATTCCCTGGGAAATATGTAACATACCACACTCAAATTCTCTGTTTACTCCTTCTGGGAGGTGTACTTTGTATCAATGCTGTGCTTCACCTTGGTGATCTTCATTTCCCAAATACAAAAATTTCACAGGACTTTTTCCCTGCTTTCACCAACCTCGTCCCAGCTTTGGGTCTTTCTGACCATGTCTGCCAAAGCTGCATACTTGAGTCATTTACACTTTCTGCACGTTTTCTATTAATTGTCTTCTCTCTGCTTCAGCCACAGAACTTTCCTAGGTCCTATACATATTCGGTTTGTGAAGTTACCTTATTTACTTATGGATTCATCCCGCAAAGTTTGAAAACAAAGCAGTGGGAGATACCAAGGCAGAACTACAATTTAATAGGAAAATTAAGATAAAGGCTATAATACAGAAACACTGGTTTAAACTGCCAGAGTCAGGATACAACCTGACACCCCATTGGTCAGGGTGGTGGAAGCAGTGTAATTAAATGTCCCTGCAGTCCTGTTGGAGTGATAGATGTGGTTCTGTTGAGGCAGTGGTTCTGTAGAAGGGTCTGGTCTTCCTCTGAAGGTCCAGTGGTGGTTATGGAGCTCTTGCCCTCTGGGAATTCAGTAGGTAAATGCTGCCCATGGTGTTCTAAATCTCAGATTATATCCGGGTAGGAATGCTTGGTTCCTCCCCCTGGTCAGAGCATCTCACAATGGGATGATGTCATTTTATGAGTCATGCAGTGAGACTCAATGGCCCATTAACAGAAGATATCCCCAGGGGGAGTTATCAGGGATGTGTCATGGATGAGATAAAGAACACTGCCCCACCTGGTTTTAACAGCTTATGGAGATGGTGATAGAACATATACTTTTGGCTACATCTTACATTGTAACCTAAGACACAAAGTATCCTTTTTTCCTGTTCTATAGATAAAAATTCTTAAAACTATTTCTTTTTTCTGCCTTTGTTTTTCTATCCTTTCAACATAGAAGTTGATTCACAATTTCATAAAAACATGCATAGTTTATTCTTCAGTTGTCTTGATAAGTATTCCTAGACAGAAAGGAAGCTTTTTATCTAGATATGCTCCTGCCACAAAGCATTTATTTGCTTTCCTGATTTTTGTTTTGTTTTATTTTGTTTTGTTTTGTTTTTCTCAGAAAAGAACTACTTTGGCAGGAAGCAAGCTAGCATGTGTTGAAGGCTGGAATGAGCAAAGAATTTGGACCCTCAGGAAAGATTTACATTCATTTTATAGTGAGGTCTGCTGCTTAGCTGGCTTGTCTTTAGTGTATGCTGTGTGTATCGTCCTTGCACACAAAGAACAAACAGGATTTCTGTCAAAATGGCTTAGCCCAAGTTAAGATAACAACAAACAAGAAAAGAACAAAAGTTAGATATTCACAAGAGAGATAGTGTTTGTGTGTCTCCACTGATAATCTAATTAAATTGGAGGCAAAAATTCTAGTTTCCACCACTTTTTTAAAAGTCAAAGCTTTAGCAACGTAAGAAATAAGTGTTTCAGTTCAGAGTTAGATAGTGCATATCAATTAGTTTTTTTCATGACTGACAGCCACAGCTTCAAGGCTTTAAAGAAAAGCTGACTTTTAGTTACTACTCATCTTAGAAGTAACAGGCCTGGTCCCATATGTGGCATCTGACTACCTTCTTTGGGATACAGGAAATGAGCATTAGCTAGCTAAGCACTTGTGAGGTGGATCAAGGCAGAGCTCATAGGTCATGATGAGAGGAGTCGAATCCAGTTGGAGGCTGCAGTCAGTGGCATTCCCCAGGGATCAGAGCTGGGTCTGGCCTTATTCAGCTTGTTTATCAATGACCTGGATGAAGGGACAGAATTTACCCTCAGCAAGTTTGAAGATGATGATGATGATGATGATGATGATGATGATGATGATGATGATGATGATGATAGAAACTCATTCAGTGGGGCCTTCATAGGCTGGAGAGTTGGGTGGAGAGAAACCAAATGAGGTTAAACAGGGACAAGTGCAGAGTCCTGCACCTGGGGAGGAATGACCCCAAGTACCAGCACAGGTTGGGGGCTGACCTGCTGGAGAGCAGCTCTGCAGAGAAGGACCTGGGAGTCCTGGTGAGTGACAAGCTGGCCATGAGCCAGCAGTGTGTCCTTGCAGCCAGGAGAGCCAGTGGGATCCTGGGGTGCATTGGGAAGAGTGTGGCCAGCAGGTGGAGGGAGGTGATCCTCCTGCCCTACTCAGCCCTGGTGAGGCCACATCTGGAGAGCTGTGTCCAGTTCTGGGCTCCTCAGTGCAAGAGAGTCAGGGAGCTCCTGGAGAGGGTCCAGAAGGGGTCACAGAGATGATTTGGAGTCTGGAACATTTCTCTTGTAAGGAGAGACTGTGGGAGCTGGGCCTGTTTAGTCTGGAGAAGAGAAGATTGAAAGGGGATCTCATCAGTACACATAAACATCTCAAAGCTGGGCATCAAGAGGATGGTGCCAGACTCTTTTCAGTGGTGGCCAGTGACAGGACAAGGAGCAAATGGCCATAAACTGAAACTCAAGAAGTTTCACCTCTTGAAAGAGGACGAACTTCTTTACATTGAGGGTGGCAGAGAACTGGAACAGGCTGGCCAGGGAGGTCATGGAGTCTCCCTCTCTGGAGACTTAAAACTTGCCTGGACAAGTTCTTGTGTTACCTGCTCTAGGCGATCCTGCCTTGAAAGGGTGAGTTGGACTAGATGATTTCCAGAGGTCCCTTCCAACTGTAACAATTCTGTGATTCTGTGATTCTGTTAACTTAAATTTTGGGCCTCCAAAAGGCCCAAAGTGTCTGAGTAAACACCTCTTTTAATGAAACCACATTTCAGACTCTAGCTGTGGAGTATGCAACAGCAGTTACATCCAGTTTGGTACTGGTTACTGGATAATGCATACTCATGATCTGTTCTCATTCAAGAATTTAAAGTCTATTTCTATTCCAAGACTAGAAATGCTAAAGTAGGATAGTTATTTATTACCTATTACTTATTAATATCAATAGCTACTAATAGCAATTATATATTAATAGTAAAAATTTTAATTATTTTTTCAGTTTCTATTTGATGATATTTACCTCTTTTTCATTATTTGTATGTAATTTGATACACTTTTGAGTATATAAATCAGCCATTATTTCTTTAATCCTAAAGTATTTGTTGATCAAAAGAAATCAGTCAAATTCGTTAAAATTTAAACGTAGATATATGAAGAGCTAAAGATTCTCTACTTGGGGAATTTTAGTTTTCATTCAACCTTTATTTTTGTGAAAATACATTTTACCCCTAATGGAAATAGCGAAGCTGATACATCAAATTCTTCTCTTCTCATGCAGCTGCTGAATATTGCACTGTTAAACTTTTAAAATATTTCACCCATGACATGACAGCATGAACTTCTGTCTGGGAAAAAGTACGTTTTGTAAATGGTGTTCAAGTCAACTAAGTTTCCTTTTTGAAGGGAGTTCTACATGGTTAATATAGAGTATTGATTCTTATCTAAAAGGCTGAAGTTAAATAGTAAGCAAAGGCAGTGGAAAACCATTGTATGAATTTGGGAAATATTGAAAAATGTCTGTCAATAGCGGTGGGAAAATCTCTTTGGCTTGAACAGAAATCCTACCTCCAATAAAAGCAAGAACTTTCACTGTTGATCTCTGAATCCAGGTTGTCCTAGACCAAAAGCTGAGCTCTCACAATTTCTGTATTCTTTCTCCTGGTTCTTAAGCCAGATTTGCTAATGGGGACAGTTGTGAAAAGCCTTGCAATATTAAAAGAATTTTTAAAATTGCAACTATTTGCTGCACTGTTTATCTAGTGGTGTCACTGTCTGTCCAGTTATATCATTCTGTAATAATGTATGAAAAAAAATGCACTTTCCTATTTCAGTCAAAGCAATTCATACATTTTAATGCATTGAATCCTTAAATATCGTAAAGCATAGGTTAATGACATCCCCGTTTTAAAGTTGAAAAACACAGAAATAGATCGGCATTTTTCAAGCACCAGCAGACTGCAAGTATCTCATAAAAAAATAAAGTATACAAAATCAGTGACATTTTTCTGACAGTGAAGGTCATACTGAGTTGATAGGTCTGCATTGCTTAACTGCAACAGTACCAGGGATAAAGAGGCCTAGACCTTTGTCCTGCCTTTTATCAAAAGTGATTTTAGGGCATGTAAAAGTTACGAAAATGTTATTAAATTGGCAACTGATCAACCATGTATGCTTGGAACATAGAGAAATTAACAACACAATAGCAAGGCTAAACCTGAAATTGGAGCTTTATAGGGACAGTTATCTGGCATCTATAAGGGCCACAGAGATAACAGCTTTTTGTTCTACTGACTTTTTTTGGACTATAAATAGAGCAAGACAAGTCCTGTTTTAGCTAATGAGCTTGTCTGTTCCTGTTGGCCAGATATGGAAAGGTTTTGCTTTTATGGCAAAACCCTTAAGCTTCGGAGAGCACCCTTTCCCTATCTTCATATTCTTAGGAGTTCTTCTATTCTAGTAATATTTCCTTGTTCTAGAAAGACTGAAACTAACCTTAACGAGGATACTGATCTTGTTTTATAACTACAATAGAATAGGACACAAAAATAGACAGGACTAGACTGGGCTAGACCAGACTAGACTGGAGTAGACTAGAAGGTCTAAACTCAGATTTTCACCTGAGTAAAGGAATAATTCTCTGAAGAGATGAACAAGAAAGCTTTACTATGGCAAAGGGATTCATCTCCGTGGGAGACAGATTATTCATAAGAAGTTTTAATGGAAAAACAGAAAGTTTTATGCTAACAATTTTTGCTGCTTTCACCTGGTTCAAATGTGCCAAGTAACAACTGCTTCATTCTTTGGGGCTTTAAGTCCTATTAAACTTCAAGTCGAGCTAGGGGAATTCAGCACTTTAAAAAATGGTGCCTATAATTCTCCTTCACCTCCAGTTCTGAGCGTCTGTGTGCGTACCATCCATCATTAGCCAGGGTAGCCCCCATGGGGAGGCTGGTGGCAATGGCTTTCCAACACTGGTGTGACATCCAGCAGCTGAGGCTGGGAAGCAGAACAGTGTCCTGTGTAGTGGGAAAGGGCCAGGGCAGTGCCACAGCCTGCACCAGTGCCTCCACTAGGGACAAACCCTGCTCTGGTAGGCATTGGGGGTGGTTGGGTTTTGCGTGGTGAAAACAGGCAGATAAGTCCTGAACATTAATCATGCCCCATTGCCTGCTTCCTTGTTTTTCTCTCTGTAGGATTTTTCATCCTCTGAAACCAACAAAAAGCTCATATTTTCCTTCAGTTTCTGAAACCCCATCCTTTTTTCCAGACTTTCCATTTCACGCTGTTTGAATTTTATTAAGATCTCTTTACACAAAAGCAGAGTACTGGCTATATGATGCCCTGAGGGATCTGAAAGGCTGTTGCCATAATGTCACAAAACTCTGGGGACATTTTATTTCCACCAGAAGCTCTTTGGAGGACTGTGTCTAAGGATATATCTTAAATGTTTACAGCAGGGATCTTGATCTCCATTGGAATTTAATACAAAAAGCTCTTTTTTTAATCTCTTAATTAGCATATCGCATTAACACTGATTAAATAATAGCTATTTATAAAATGGATTTTATTTTATTTATTTTCTAAATGAAAAAAACTAGTATTATTCCAGAATTATGGATTATATTGTTAATCATATAGTCTTAAGACTATGAATTTCTTTTCAATACCTTAGTTGATCATTACAAAGTATTTTCACCAGGTATTTTCCAGAAGCCCCTCTGTTTACTGTTTCTGCCTCTGATACTTTCTGTTCCTCCCAAACACAGACATGCATAAATTCTTTGTACAAGGCTCTCAGTAGCCTGTCTCCTCCAGTGAACAGGAAAAGATTTTGTAAGTGTTAATAAGCTTTTATTTTCACTGGTCAACCTTGAAATCAGAAGCAACTGCGGAACTCTCAGCAGTCCCCTATATAGCACAAGAGTCCTGTTCAGATGACTTTTTAAATAAAATTGTTTAGGAAACCATATTCTAATTTGAAAAATAGGCAAGTCTCATTAAAAAAAGTATTGTCTTTTCAAAAAGCTGCAGTATAATTGTGTGTGTGCATGTAATATAGTAGGACACATTTAAATTATTATTTAATTAAAATAATATAGATCTGTATGTTTATTTGATAGAAATTTTTTTTTGTAGAATTTAATGCATGAATCTGGGAATTCATACAAAATCTGGGATGAAAATTCTAAAGATTTTATTTAAAAATCTGTTTGAATATTGAACTATTTGGGACACATTTTTCTAAAATGTTTAAAATTCTGTATGTTTTGGGCTTTCTGAGACTATGCTGAAAGTGCTGGGATATTAACAAAATTTGATTTCCTTAAAAATAATGTAAACATCCAAAGCCTTAAAAGGAATCTGATATTTTAAGGCAAATCAAAATCTCTCCATTGTTGATGCATGTTATGCGTCAGTGACTCAAGTCAACAGTTTTCTGTCACAGATAACTGAAAACCTTTACAGGAGGTATCAGACCAAATAAAAAGTATATTTGAAATTCCATTGCTAAAACTGCAAGTAGTCTATAAAAAATATGTAAATCAGATACTGATAATATAATGGAACTACTAATATAAATACATTGAATTGCACCACTGGTTAGCAGCATGTATATCCTCCAAGTAATGGTTACACAGCAATCTAACATTATTTCCTACTCCTATTTCCTGTATTTCCCAGACCTCTTTGTCATTGTATTTACTATGTACCACACTTCTTTCTCAGAATAATGCCACACTGATATCACAGATAAGAATAACAGCAGTTGCTCTCTCAAAAGAAGAAAGCAAATTTTATTTCTGTAAGGTTTTTTCAATATATAGTCTTCTTTTACAACAGAAACGTTTCATATTCTCAAATGGATTGAATGGCTTTTTTAATTACCAGCTTTGGATGCTGCCCCACATAAATGTACTGACAGAGGTAGTGATAATTTAACCATTTTAATGCCATATTTCAATACATCATCTTTGTAGTGATTACCCATAATGACATTTTCAGTTGGTCAGTATTCTCATAAAATGTCAGCTTTTCAAAGTCACAATGTGCTACATATTTCTGGCATAAATTGGTTAAAATAATTAAATTCAGCTCTCACTTACTGATGCAGACATTTGGGAAAAATGACAGAAAAAACTGACTCTATTGCCTCAAGTTTTTAATCCATGCTAAAGCTTCTTTTTCACTATCCAGATGATAATTAAAACTGAATTTTAAAAAATATGTTAATGAAGTTCTGCCCATCTCTTGGAATATGTATCTCTCCAATGGTAAAAATAACTGCAGATGTTTGGTGTACAGAATTTCTAAATTTGGCATTTGCTGCTGTAAGGTATGCACTTTTTATAATAGTTAGATTAAAAATCACACAGTATTTATTTTTTTTCTTTCTGTTCTGCTTAAATCTCCCTGCAGGATGTGTGACACAGGAGAAGGGTTGTTCACCTTTCAAACACGAGAAGGAGAAATGATATATCAGAAAGTCCATTCTGCAACACTGGCAATAGCTGAGCAACATGAAAGATTAATGATGGAAATGGAGCAGAAGGCAAGGGTAAGGTCCTTTTACCAAAAGTCTTTAAACTTACTAAAATTGGTAATGAACCAAAGTTGGTGGATTCAGCTGTAACAATAGTATCAGCTGTGTGGCTGAGGCAAAACAAACTTTCAGATTCCTGTATTTTCATGGTCAGGAATCCTCAGTGTGTTCTTTTGTAGGTGACTTTTTGGGACAGGGGATATCACTAGAACAGAGATCCATGGTCACCTTCTCTGAAATTGTGGCTCTGTTACTCAAAGACTAAACCTTTAGTTGTTTTGTTGACTACTGATGAATGAGTTTTAATTGCTCCTCATGGCCTCACAGGTGGAAAAAAAACCCCAGTATAAACACTTCTAGGTGACAGCAGACATGATCTGTTTTTCTTAACCCCTGAAAGAAATTACTTCCCTACATTATAAATAACAATGCAATTGAGTTCAAATAGAGCTATTTTATTATTTTGTGTTCAGAATTCCCAGTTTGCACAAGTTGTATTTAAGTGACTACTCTAGAAAAACGTGGAGTTCTTTAAAGATAGCAAGAAAAAAGCTTCCCTGTATGCTTAGAAGTAGAGATGGTCTTTAATGATTGTTCTGGAAAGCTGACTTTCAGGCCAGGGAACCTAGTGTGTATGCTTTTCTTCTGAGATGACCATAATTCTCTGCATATCTTCTCTTGACAGAGATTTCAGGTTAATTGTGGTGTTTCCTTCTTTTCCTCATCCATGCTGTATGTGCCTCCAGTCAAGCAAACATGACTTATATGGATCTATCCTCCACACTCCACCAGTGTCAAAATACCTTTCTCACTCTGCTGACACAAAGGCTCTTGCAAGGACCAACCTAAGACCCGTGTTCAACTTTTCTTAATTACTCCTCAGATAAGTCAGAGAACCAGCTAGAGAATGTTAAGGGATGGAACTGGACTTTAAAGATCATCTAGTCTCAACTTCCCCCACCATGGGCAGAGACACAATTTTCCTTATTCACTGAAAAATAAATTAGAAAAAGACATAGATTTCCGTGTCAAATGTCTGCTGTGTTGAATGTGCCTCTCAGACTTTGCATGTCTGTTATGAGATCCTGAATTGGGAAACCATAAAAAAGCCTGGTTTTGGTGCTTTATGAAAAAAAAAGATGGATTTTCCCATAAAACTAGACAAAATAGGAGCCTTTGCATAGTAGTTGAGGTGCACAAACTTTGGACAGGAAATGCAGAAAGAGGAGAGTTTACATTCAAGATAAATAAGGAGCAATTTCTGCAAAGTCCAACGAAAGGTAGAATAAATGGAAAACTATGTGAAGCAGTAGATCTGCTGGTAAAAAACCACTGCATTCTGCTGGGCAGAAAGTAATGGAATAAGGGGAAAAAGGCAGGAAAAACATATCATTATTTTCTAATGTGTTGGCTTTTAAAGTGTCTACACCAGTAACAGAAATTAGAACATTTTCATGCTGCCATAATAAATGCTTAGACCAGGATCACACAAGATTTTCCTTTTACAGAAGGAAACACATTCAGCTCTTCCACCCATCAATTAGCAGCTTTGCTGCTTTGCAAAGCCATTTCCATTCTGCCATCAGATGACTTCCTTGAAGCCATTTTTATGAAGGCTGTGGCCATATGGTACGTAATATCAAACTCTGAGTGAGCTCAGGCTGAGAAATAGAAATGACTCATCAGCCACTCTGTGTATGATGTACTTGTCTCCTGGATGAGGCTGTGCTGTGATCTGCACAGGGACAGCAGGAGAGGCTCACATAGGCTGCTGTGGGGTGTGTAAAAGAGGCTGAAAAACCTGTTGATTTTATGTTTCAGCTAATAAACTGATGTTAGTTTGGATTTGGAAGCTCTGCTGCTTCTGACTGGTGGGGTGCTGAAAATTTAAGGGATCATCTGTGTCATCTGCAACATTTGAGGTTTTTTTCATATTAGAAACAAAATCTAAAATATCAAATAGATTAAGTATGTGTTACATTCTGTTTATCAAGTGCTATTGTATCTAATTCCAACCATTATACCAAATACTTATATATATATTTCTCTATAAGATCTGAAATTGAAATACAAGCAAAATAATATTTTAAATTACGGATTTAGTGGGTCTTCCCAAAGCTCGACATTTGATCTTTTTATCTGCAGATCTGTCCTTGAAGGATTTTCTCTTTCCTGACCCCTTCTATAATGAACAGCTTAAGTTTAACAGTGTTGAATTAAATATTATATATACATATATATGTATATATGAAAATGAGAGAATTTTTTTTAAAAGTAAAGAAAGGTGAATGCTATATCCGTTATTGTACAAATCAGAAAAAGAAAATATATGCAACAATAATCATTGCTTCTTTCATAGCAAAAAAAAAGAAAAATAAAAACAAAACAAAACAAAGCAAAAACAAAAAACAAACAAAAACAAACAAAAACAAACAAAAACCAAAAAAACCCCATAAACCCAAGTACGAAACACACACCCCCCCCCCCTAAAATTACCCAGAAACAAATCTTATTGCAGACAGCCACAGGCCACATTTACTCCATTTATGGAGGTCCCTGCAGCCAAAAATTCTGTTTCAGAATGCTAAACAATAAATACATTTTTATGCTAAAAAATATTTTGCTCAGGCCAAGCAACAATGCTGGATAACTGTTAATAAGAGAGAGACATGAGAAGGAAACTGATTCTTCCCATTACCTTTGAAAGTGCATGGGCTGGAAGCAAAAATGTTCTGTGGCAGCTTGTACAGGACCAAATCTGCCTCTTTGCCACCTCTCACAGGAAAAGCCAAGTCAGTTTAAGCAGGCAGTCGTGGACACTTTCATCTTCTGCCCATTTTCCTTTCAAATTATAACACTGGAAGAACGACCTGAAATATGAGATCAGTAGTCACTGGCATAGGTGTGCATTTGAGCTGGTTATTGGTTTCACTGAGATCAAAGCAGACTGGATTTTATTCAAAAATTCAGCAAAGTGGACATGGATCTAATTTAGCTCAGGTGGTTTTCTTGATTGAATTTGAAACATTGCATTGGCAGAGAAATAGTGTTTTATGCTTGCTTTGTTTGGGACAATAACAAATTTGGGCCAATGTTAGTACTTAAATTGAAATTCTTTTCAGGGAAATTGTTACCTGTATATGCATTTTTTTTCAGACTTGCTGTTTTGATGGATCACTGTAATACAGATGATAATTCTGTTTTGTAGTTGTTTTGTGGGAGAGAGGACAATATTGCAGTGTTTTTTAGTGGTTTCAGCTCCAAGATAACAAATTAAAAGGAACAATGACAGTCTTTCTATTTACATGCTTTTATTTTGTGCTGTTGTGTTGCCCACATGAGTGTCAGCACCTTCCATTCTATCACCTAAACAAACCTTTGGTTTTTTTTCCTCTCTCCCACCCCCTCTCTGTCCTCTGACCACTTGTTTGTTTTGTTTCTCTGTAGCATTTAGAAGTCTGGTTGGATTGTTGGTCCTGAAAATACTTTGAAAAAAAAAGTGTTAGCCTCAGGAATGACCTGTATCCTCCCCCCACCGGCTATAGTTGGATGTTGAACACGGAAGATGAATTTCTGAGTGTCTAACAGCCAGCTCCCCAGACTGGACTGCAAGCTCCTTCCACTTCCTTTCTCTCAACTTAGGTGCTTATCTGACTGAAACAATTCAGTTTGCTAGCTTGGCCAAAAAAAACAACAACAACAAAAAAAAAACCACACACACACACACAAAAAAAAAAAAAACAACCAAAAAAAAAAACCCAAAAAAAAAAACAAAAAAAAACCCACCACCAAAAAAGAATTAAACACCCAAAACAAAAACAAAAACAAAGCAAAACAAAATAAAACAAAACAAACAAACAAAAAGCACCAACAACGCCTACCTAAAAGGAGCAGGGTTCTTCAGGTTTACCGAACTGAATTGGTTTACAGAGTCAGCAACAAACCATTAATTCTTCTCAGCTGTCATGTCCTGAGGAGAGAAAGAAAAACAATAATTCATCCTCCATAAATGCTTAGTCTAAAAGAAGGTTGAGTGTCCCCTTCTTTGCCATCAGAAGACAATGTCGGGTTTGGTGATCTTTTTTTAAAGAATTGGTATTCAGATGTTTTTTACCCATGCGCATATGAAGAGTTGTTCTCAGCAGCACTTGTCTATCTAACCTCTACACCAGGATGACAACATGGCATTGGAATTTTAATCTCTGATTTTCCTTTCTAATGCCAGCTTTGATCTTCTGCCATTTAACTTCCACTGAAAACACTTCTGATGTAGCTTCTGCCCTCACTGTTGTTGAAGAGTAGAAAATGGGAGGTTAAGAGCTATAGATTTCCTATGTTATGACTACAAATATGAGGGAGGAATTCTGAGGAAGTACTTATACCTTTGTAGCTCTATAAATTACTTCTTTCGAGAGCTGCCAGTAAAAACTTATTATGTAATCTCAAAATAATAAAAATTTACAATGTGTAAAACAATAAGCCTAAATAAGATAGCACTAAAATGGATGTTAGCCAGCTGAACTTAATCAAACATCAGTAAGACTGAAGTATAAATGCAGGAATAAATGATAATGGCCCAAGTTTCATAACTTATTAGCTTTGGAAGTTTTCTATAACATTTGTTTTACTTTAGACAGCAGAGCTAAAAGCCATTTTAGATCTTTTTAACATTTCCCAGATGATAAATATCTTTATGAAACACTGCATATCTATATTTCTATTCTCATTATTTACAAGTCTTATCCTTAAAATTCAACTTAATATAAGTGAAAAGTCATCATGATAGATTTCTCTTCTTAAAAAAAATATATAATATCAATGAGTTTATGTATTATTTCTTTAAAAGACATTATTAGCAGGGAAATAATGAATGTACCAAAGAAGGCAAATATCAGGCAATGAAACTGGAGATGTTGAAGAGGAAAGTAGTTAAGAAATAAGACTAATTTTTTTTTTTTGTTATAAGGAACAGCATGAAGAAGGTATTTCACAAGACTGGTCTGATAAATATAAATTTCAGTATTGTCAGACACAGTAGTAATAAAAATGTAAATAGAGTTAAAAGCATTACTGTAAGTTGTCTTAGAAACAAGAAAAAAACCAACTATAAGGCTGGAGGAAATAACAGCATGAGTTAATTAGTGAATTTTTAATTTTTCTTTGCTCTGTGAATCTGTACAATCTTTATCTTCACTTGTTTCAAACCTGGTCACAAGCTAAATGCATACTCATCAAATATTACAGGACCAAATATCAACAAATACATCAAATATTCTAAATTTTAATTTTAACATGATGGTTTCAATTTGAAGTATCCTACCTTTGCCATTGCATCTTCAGAGCTTTGACTGGTTTACAGGTTTTTTTTATGTCTTTTTGCAATGGTGTGCCTATCACCTGCTATTTCCAGCTGTGAAGTAGGGGAATTTCAGAGATATACTAGTGGATGCTGCTGACCCAATGAATAGATGAAACATAAACGCACTTTATATATCTTTTGGGCTTAATTTCACTACTGTAATTTATTTAGTAAAACAAAGCTCTTTTATGTTGTAATTCTGCCTAAATGTGTTTGAGTTGACTCAATTCCTGAAGGAGAAACAGTAGAACAAGATTCTGCAGTTCATCCAAAGATTATCCTATGTCATGACACATTGGTCTCTTAGTATGTTTTCTTTTCTTTCCAAATTATGTGTAAGCTCAAGTACTGAGATTCTGAATAGACGTGATGATTCATGAACTCGTGTACTTTATGCAAGTTAAAGCACAGCCTCAGGTCAGTTATTCAGGCATACTTAGCTGGATATTGTTCTGTACTTCCCATCTGAAGCTATGTATGGTGTTGCTGTATAATGAATGCCTAGAAATTTTATAACCCTGTAAAAACCTGGCTGCTTTATTGCAATACAGAGCTGGTGAGTTGCTTACTTGATTTTCATGGATGTTATGAAGCTTATTTCTATAATAGGGTGGGGTAGGGTAGGGTAGGATAGGATAGGATAGGATAGGATAGGATAGGATAGGATAGGATAGGATAGGATATTTCTATTGGAAAGGATCTACAATGGTCATATAGTCCAATTGCCTGATCACTGCAGGGCTGACCAAAAGTTAAAGCATCATTTCGAGGGCATGTCCAAATACCTGTTAAAGACTGACTATTGATTGCCTCTCTAGGAAGCCTATGTTTCCAGTATTTGACCATCCTCCCAGAAAATAAATGCTCCCTAGTGTCCAGTGTAAGCCTTCCCTGATGAACACTCCAGTGGTCAGTCTGTCTGTGCCTATCTATAAATCTTGCCAAGATTGACAACACAAGAATTTGGAATTTGTTTTGTTTTGTTTTTTTTTCCTCGTAAGTCAGAATCTGTATATTTTTGGTTTTGTTTTGTAAACCCAATTCCCACAAGTAGCAGTAATTTTCCATAGGATTCTTGGTTCATTAGGCATATAATGACATTTTTCTTAACTCTGATTTAAATGAGAATTTTTTTAGAATTTTTCCAGATTTCTGTTAGCCTTCAGGCTCAGGAAGCTGTGTGTACTCGGATGAAGTAATCTCTAAACTTGCATTGCAAATCTATTTTCAACATTCACCGCTCCATAAGAAAGTGGGAAATTTGTGGATAGTTAGACTGGATGATAGTTAATAATTCTTTCAACTGAGCCTCTTTTATTTTCTGATTTTAAGGAACATATTATCTTGAATATAGACTTATTTCATTGGCATATTTGGGGGGATTAGTAGTCATATCCAAATACTGCAGCAGCACTCAAAAACTATGCAGAAGGTGTCATTCACTTTCTAAAAGAAAATACCTCATCCCACTATGAAATTCAAACTTCCACAGCCACTAGCCTCCCATGTATCCTTTCCTTATTGAGTCAAGACCTCTTTTACCCCTCTTCCTCTGTGTACTGCAGGGTTTCATTGTGCCCCTATATTTCACCTTGCAGTCAGCAAGGGCTGTAAAGATGAGGTGTAAAGTCCAGATTCTCCAAGGAGCTCCATAGGTGGTTGGCGTTCCTGGATCTTTGCTGTGTGCTTGAATGAAACCACAGAATAGGGAAAATCTTTACTATGGCAGTGAAAGGTTTGTGCAGCTGCTCCTACAAAGTGATGGGGGCGGGACAGAGCTGTTCCTCATGTCACAAACACTGCAGACAACATAAAGGTTTGTGGCGTGTGTAGGTAAGTGGCGTGGGCAGGTGTGACAGCAGAGCTGGGAAATCCTTACATAAGAGTGTGTCAAATATTTTGGTAGCTGGTGATGTAATTTAAAAGCCGTTTTGCCATTTGGAAACTAAACTTGCCCTGGAGTTTTGAATGTTTTCAAAGTGGTAGTAGTCATGAGGGTTTTCATTCAGAGTATGGTGGGAAAAATTCAATTCTTCCTTTGTCTGACACATTTTTGAAATTTCTCTTATACGTAGCAATAGGGCTGGATGATCTTGAATGCAAAAAAGGTATTCTAAATCTCTCCTATGGACTAAGCCCCAAGTACCTTAGCACATGAATGGGATCCTTGCCGAGAAATTACTCTCATTCTTTTCTCCTTAAACATTTCTGGAATATTTTGTATACTGTTACCATGTTCTTTTAACTTTTTGTCTATCATGCTACTTAAGACTCAGATTGAAATCTGCCTTCCTGCTAATATAAACTATGTGTTTTAAACATTTGTGTTAAAAGCTTTGCAAAGGTGTCTCACAAGTGAGATGATGCATTTTTTTATCTGCATAGAGCCTGCTCCATCCTGTGAATCCATTCTGAAGCTGCATACATGAATCCTACGAACACTGTTTCCCCTGTTCTGTTCACCTCAGTTACATGTTTGCATGCAGCTGGGCTGCACTGTGAACGTTTCTATTTAAGTTTCTATTTAAGTCACTACAGTCTGGTTAGCTTGTTTAAATGCAATAGGACGAAGATGTTTTCATGGTTTGATATCCAAAGATGCAAAGATGCAAACCCTCCTGAGAATTTAGCATGTGAGCACTTCAAAAATCCCTGTAGCCACCTATCTACATTTCTGGGTTCTTTTTAAAGAGCTATTTCTTAAAAGTCAGATATAATTTATTTCAACTTTATGAAGCTGCATTTGAATATAAGAGGATTTGAACGTTGGTGACATGAGCAAATTTGTAATATTTTTTTTTTACTTTTCTTGTGCTTTGCAAAATATTGTGTGTTTACAGAGCTAAGTAGTTTGAAAGGCACTGTCGGGCTGAAATTCATATTTGTTTCCGGAAATGCAGAAAATTAAGAGCCAAAGAACTTTTCCCTAAACAAAATTGATGATTTGTTTAGCAGGTTTATTTACTAAAAGCTGTGGGTGATATGAGCTATAAATTAGGAATGGCTGCTGTAATTATGTGATGGTTGTTGCACATCTGACTGAAGTCCAGCCCTCCCCTTAACTAACCTCAGAGAAACATTTAATATGGAAGTTTTCTTTTGTATTGTGTGCCTTTAAACAAGCTCGCTTGCGTAACAGTGCTGGCAGGTTCATGTCATTGAACTCTCTCAACACAGAAGCAGGTTATGTTGACTTCAGTTTTACTAAAAAATAATCTGCAAACCACCTCACCGGGGGGTTTAATTTAGTATTAATCTCATATCTGCTATTTTCAAAAAACTGTTTCTTATAAAATGAAGCAACTGTAGAGCTGCTATTATTATTAGGAAAAATAATAGCTGATGAAGTTATCCAATGCTCTCACGAGACAAGTATTATTGTAATATTAATAGTAATGAGTAAAATGAGGCACAGAAAGATTAAGGCCAAACTCAGATATATATGAATTGCCCAAGGTCATAGAATAAGCAGCTGTATGCTAGGCATAGCAAAAAAACTTAACAATAACAAAACAAATCCTGAATCATAGTCAGTTGCTTATTCACAGAAGAATTAACTTCTGAAAAAGTTATTTGTCACATGGTTTTCATCAATCTTTTGAATTATAGCATCATTTTGTGTCTCTTGTCAAGCAAGGCCTTCCTCTGTTGCAGTAACTCTGTTTAGGAGTTCTTTATCTCACTCCAGGGAATAGGTAAGGCTTTGTCTCTGATAAATAGAAAACTTCTTTATCAATGATTTACAGAGGGGCACAGTGCTTTTCAGAGAATAGGAGAATTACAAAAAGTAATAATCTGAGAAGGAATCAAAAATTCTCATAACAGTCCTAAAGTTACTTTTTAATTCCCTCCTGTGCTTTTTGTGCTTTGGCTCATCAGGTACTTGTTGGTAGGGCAAAAATTAGATGAAGTTAACCCTGTGTCTTCATTTTGTGTTTTTTTCTCCACTTCTATTCCTTTTTATAAAGATGACAGGGATTTTAATGTGAAAATTATTTGTAATCTCTCTGATTGTATTTATACTGAAGACAAGAGATGCTGAGTATCTAAAAAAGCCATATCTGATATACAGAAACTTTTCCAAGTACATGGAGTCTTTTAATATGTATTTATCAGAGCCTATCCAGATAGAGGATCTTTTATTCTCTCAGCTGTAGGTCATTGTTCTTATGCTACTGATATCTTATATGATGCCAGCCATGCTAAGAATTTTTATTTATCATCTGTGCAGGAATCCAGTTGAGGAGAATTGTTAGGCAGTAGTAGAGACTATAGACCCTGTACTGTTGATTTGATATTATTTCACTAACCACAGTAGCTGTGTTACACAAAAATGTGCAGCTACTGCAGTCAGGAAAATGTCAGTTTGACTCAGTGGCACGGCACATCTCATTAGCTCTCAAATTATCAAACCCATTGAATATAGGATCAAAAATACTGGCATTGGAAGGGTGGTCAGCTCACCTGCTTGCCTGTTCAAAGCAGGTATAGCATCATAACTAGATAAAGTTTTATCTAGGGTCTTATCCAGTCAAGTTTTGAATACCCCAGTAATGCAGATTATGGGTGCTCATTCCAGCACTTGGCTTTTCACAGTGTGAAGGATTTTTTCCTTAAGTTTGTCTCAAAATTCCCTTGACTCAGCCTGTGACCTGTTGACTCCTGTCCTTTCACTGTGCATCTCTGGTAACAGCCTTCTTTGCAACATGTTTTTCAGAAGAGAGGGGAAAAAATGTGTTTAGATTTCTTTTAGCCTTCACTTTCTCTGGGTGCATAAACATTGAACATTTAATCCAGCGTCACTGATCATATTCTGCTTCTTAGAGGTTCTTTGCCAGGCTCCCTCCAGTTTGATATTCCTCTGATGCCTGGGCCCAGACCTGAAGACTTTTTGAACATAGCTAAACTTCCAGAGGTAGTTTCTCAATTGCCAAGCAGGGGGGGAATGTGACTTCAGGGTTGTGCTAGCCATGCTTTTGCTAGTGTGGTCCAGTGTGTCATTAGCCTCCACCACTGCATAGATAGACTGGTCATTCACATCACCAGGACAGCTAGTTCCTTTTGGCTAAGTTTTTATCTAGCCAGTCAGTCCCCAGACTGTACTTGTGTGCAGCTGCCCTGGACCAGTTGCACCATTGGCATCTGTCATTGCTGAACTTCATGACAGTCCTGTCATCCTTTCCCTCTGCTTTGCTGAAATCCCTCTGAATGGAAGCCCTCCTGGTGTTTGACGATTCCCCCTGGTTTGATGTTATCCCCAAGTTTGCTAAGAGTTAATTCTGTCCCACTGCCCACATTGGTGATGAAGATGTTAAACGTAATGAAATACTGTTCCATCTCAACTGCAGGAATAGATTTTTCAAAAATATTTCAGTTCTGCAGCATTCAGCAGCAAGGAATTAATGAAGATTTTCCATGCTATGGCAGAAGCATCCATTTCTCTGTTTCTTATGACGGTCTCAGGGTAAAAGCTTCTAGTCTCATAGCATATTCAGTCTGTCAGAATTCATTTCCATAAAGGCAGCTGCCAGGAAAGATTCATATGGATTCGTATGACTGGCTATTGAATGCACATCTTTACAGTCTTTGTGATTCAAAATTCATTGATAAATCAGCAGAGGTTCTTCTCTTCATTATTCTTGATCATTTCCTTGTAGAATATAGTGGTAAAAGTTGCAATTGCTACTACCTGAGAGATTTTGTAGAATCCTTTGTAAAATGATAGTGTTTCTGTGATGTATTCCCACATATTGTTTGGTGTTCACTTTTACATATATTTGAAGGAAAAAAAGCAACGGAGTTACAGATTTCCATGGCAACGGGTATAATTCTATTTCCTTTGTTTTGCAAAGCTGAAACAGGCGAAGGATTTTTGCATTAAATAGCAACTATGAGCTTGAAAACGATTGGGTTATATGGCATGTGGTCATGTGTGTACAACTTCTACTGTGCCAAGCAACTTTTGCCAGCAGAAAAAAACCCACCTTCTTATTTTCTGAAAATGAAATTAGGTGAAGAAATTATCCTAATGGTAGGATTTGTTGGGCTGATGCAAGTATGTGGAAAGATAAAGCAATCTATGAATACTTCTCTGTCTCCCACCTTTCCAAACTGAATTCCTGACTTGCAGCTACTTCTGCTATATTAGTAAATACACATCAGTAAGGAAGCAAAATTTCAACCCCAAATATTTCCAAATATACATGATGTATATTTATTTAGAAGTGTATGCATTGCTTTTTAATGATTACTTACTTCAATTTTAAAAGAAAAATGTCAAGAATGCTCTGGCTGTGTCCATCTATATACCTGATCTTGGTGTGATCCCTGTGTGCGAAGACCCACAGTGGAAAAGAATAGCCTTTTATCTTTATATACCAGCTTCTCAGTTGATTTTAAATCTGTAAAAACTCATTTAAGTCCATGCAGCTCAGCTACTGAGGTAAATATTCAATTATCAATGAATAAATTGCCTTAAATTAAATAAATGGGTTTATTTGTGTGTTCATATGTGCGACCATATACCTACCTCACCTCCCCCCCAAAAAATACAGTTTGTTTCAAAGTTAAAACTTAATAATTTGCATTCATGTGCATCTCAGATATATATATAACTAGCCCCAGTACGTGTGACTCAGGATGCATTTTAAATGTCTAAAAGTAACTAGTTAAAAGGAAGGAACTGTGTTCTTTTGGAAGATATCAAAGAGTCATCTGAGAAGACTTTACTACATAATGGTAATTTTAATGCATTCTAGGTTTGCTATTTCTTGTTTTTAATTGAAATGTCTTTGTGTGACATATAAAACTAACTTCTGAAAATGTCAGAAAGTAGAGGTCAGCCAGACTATGTGTGTTACTGAATACTGGAGTCACGCACTGATAAGCTTAATGAGTAATATTCATGAAAAGTTACTGATGATTACTGTTTCAGAAAGTATTCAGAAAATTGTCTTCCTGTCATTTTATTAAAGTTCATTGGTCAGCAATTTCTGTATACCAAAATGAAGACACTAAAAGAAATGTGATTTCCACAAATATGTGTAATTGGAAACTACTGATCTGTTTTAGACAATAGAAGAAAAAACTTCTTGAGAAATCTCATGAGGTCCAAGTCATTTACTTTATCAGAAATAATGAAAGTCAAATAACTGTGCAGTGAACAGTGAATATAGATTGTAACATTTTTTAGAAATCTAATTTTTCTGCCCCAAATTTATTCAAGTGGAGTTCTCCCATCTGGGATCAGTCTGTGTTCATCCATATTTCACCTTTCTTGCCACATGCTAGAGAGAGGTTTTCAAGTCTGTTCTCCACCGAGAGACATTTTTCATACCATGGCTTCTACCACACCAGTTCTAAAGCAAACTTTTCTGAGGTCAGAAAGCCTGTCCTTGTGGTACTTCTCAAGTAAAACACTGAGACTTTGAGTGTCCCAAATATCTGTTTAAGATATGTCATAACTTTTGGCAAGTAATTCCATGAAAAAAATCTCATACTTTGAAGACTTTGCCAGAGCATTTGAGGTTGAGGTCAGACTCTAGCAGCTTTGTAAGAGAGAGGAATACTCAGCAGAGCAAGGAGAGTGAAAAACAGACAGAGGAAGGAGGACAAGACTTGTGTGTCAGCACTGATAGCAAGCCTCACTATTTTTAGCTCTTGCTTGACAAACCTCATGAAAGAGCCCCTTCTGGAACTCCATAGCTCTCAGGCTGAATTACCCAGAAAACATTTGCTCCAAATGGAGAACACAAGTCTTTGCTGATGGTCTCTTTCTTTGATCTCTCTAACTGATGCATTTCAGTTCATTCTCTTCCACCTCAACTTATTTATCCTTGCACTGTTCCGAAGACAGATCTGGGATTCTCCCTATTCAGTAAAATCTTCTCTATAATTTTGGAAATGACAATCACAGACTGGTAGAGGATGGAAGTGACCTCTTGTCCAACCCCCCCTAACTCAAGCAATGCCATCAACGCTGGTTGTCCAGGACCATGTCCAGATGTCTTTTGAATATCTACAATGTGAGAGACTTCACAACCTTCCTGGGCAATCTGTGCCAATGCTTATTCACCCTCACAGCAAAGGTGCTTCCCGATGTTCAGCAGGAACCTCCTGTGTTTCAGTTTTGTGCACATTGTCTCTGGTCCTGCCACTGGGCACCACTGTAAAGAGCCTAGTTCTGTCTTCTTTACATTCTCCCATCAGGTATTTACAAACATTGATAAAATGAAGTCTTCCCTTCTCCAGGCTGAGCAACCCCAGTTCTCTCAACCTGTCCTTGTAGGAGAGGTGCTTCTTCCCACTGATCATCTTCATGGCTTCCTCTGGACCTGCTCTAGCAGGTCCCTGTCTTTCTTGAGCTTTAGAATTGGATGTAGTGCTCCATGTGGGGTCTCACGAGACAGAATAGAGAGTGGGAATCACTACTCTCAACCTGCTGCCTCAGGTATGGCTGGCATTCTGGGCTGCAAGCATATCTATCTGGTTCCTATTCCATGTCAATGGAAAGGACAATCAATATCTGCAAATAATTTCAGTGCAATACGGGATTCCCTATCAAGCATATATATATATATATATATATATATATATATGCATGTATTTCTTGAAGAAATTAACTTAGTTGTGTTTGTTTCCACCAAGACCTGCCATATAGTCAGGCTTGAAATAGTCTCAGCTCTTTCCCTGTTGGATGTATCTCCCATGTTATTAGTGAATGGTTTTACGCAATGAGAAATGGATAAAGTATTTCTTATATATATTAAAATGGCTCAAACCTTTGAAAAATGTAAGAATCTGAGCTTCTATCCTCACACTAATTATTATAGTTTCCAGGAAACTTCTTTCACAAAGGGAACAAATGCACAATTTTTTGATGGAATATGGGTCAAGACACGCACCTTACTGACATTCAACAAATATAATCCCAACGTGCTTTAAAATGTATCTAATTTTCTTCCAAAATTAATCCGTTCTGTCTGGCAGTATTGATCTATTATGAGCTTCTTTTAGATGAAAGAAAAAATAAAAGAAAAAACGCAACACACTTGCATCAGAAAAGGAGCAGTGTACCAGTTCTCCCTTTATAGTGTGGCCAAGAAGAATATAAAAAAACAATCAGCCCCTTTGAATCTCCCTTCAGAATACTTTTCTTCCACCATTGATTTATTATTAATTCACAGTGTTATTCCACTACCAAAGAATAATTGTCACCCACCCTGGCACCACAAAGCAGTGTTGCTATTTTGATTTTTTTTGTCTATAATTGAATAACTAACTCTCCAAAAGGTAAAAGCAAGGTTGGAATCACCACTGAAAACCTTAATGCTAGAAAGATATTATAAAGGCTGAAATCACTGAAATTACTTTTTCAGATAGCTTTTCAAGTTCTCAAGTTTTTTCAGAAGACTTATGAAGTCATATATTGGTGGGGGTTTTGCCAATATTATGTATACCATCAGGAACAGCAAGCTGGATAAAAATGTAAAAATAAATATAAAGCAGTGCATAGCAAATAAATAGTAAGCTGATACCTATAAATGTTTATATTAATAGTAGGCATATTTAAGTAATGAACACAGTCCAAGTAGCATATATAAATGAACATAACTATGTTCTAAGCAAGCTAAGTGATTATTGCATATAAATGGCTACAGAAAAATTAGAACCAAAGAGTATTAGTAATACATCACCAAAGGAAACAATTTTGTCACTGGAATTTCATAGGACTATATCCTGCATCCAGTTTTATTCATTATTTTCAAAGAAGGATCAAGACTCAGTCTAGTTATTATACTTCCAGATCCTACATTCATAACAGTGTGGAAGTGGATCAATGAAGAGACAGAATTCAAAATGACAAATTGGAAAGTTGTTTGGAACAGGAGCATTGATTTAAAAAGAAACATAGGCAAACCTGCACTGAAGAAGGAACAGTCTGCTTTACAGTGCTGGATGAGAACTGGTTTTTATAAAATAGATCTATGTGTCATAGTATATAAGTTGAATACGGAACAACAGTTGCTGCTTTTGCAAAAAAGACAAACATGATACCCTTAGTTTGGTCATGATGAGAAAATGAGAAACTCATTTTTAAGAAAACCCAAAAACGTTTCTTCTGCTTGTTCTCTAATTTGGGTGATATCTGAGCTGAGGCTACCTACTAGATTGTGTGATTCTTAAACTCTAGTAATTTTTTTACTGCGGATACCAGTGAAATGAGTCTGTGTCAGCAAATTCACACTTGTGAGGTGAAATATATTTCTTAAGCCCTCTTTCTCTTCAAGGCATAGCATACAAAGTAACCTTCTTTAGAGTTAGAAAGAAAAAAAATCTAAATAATGGTATTCGATTCATATTTCTAGACTACAACTCTCGTTAGTCTTCTGTGACCTAGTTCTCTTGCTATTTGTTTAAAGACACTAATGAGAATTTGAAATGAGACAGAGGGTTTTATCCATAATAAACTAACCTATTTGCAGATCATATCTGTAAAAAGCAAACTTATTGTAGACTAAAGAAAAAAAGGAATGAACTATAAATTGCTCATTTTGTCTCCTCAAGCCAAATGTATTTTCTGTCACCTTTAGTGTTTTGACTTTTTAATGAAAAAAAAAGAGAGAGAGAGAATAATAAGTTAAAAAGATCAAAGCTCAGAACCCTAATACAGTTAAAAGGCTCCATTTTTGGAATTGCATTCATTAGTGATATCAGAGTAACAAATCTATTGAAGTCAATGGAGATGGCCTATGGGAATTAAAAGAAAATTTACTCTTTAAGCCTTTCATAGAAGAACAATAATGAAAAACATGGGAAACTTCTTACAGTGACAGTCTATTAATAGACTTCTTTTTTTTTTTTTTTTTTTTATTTCTATTTTAATCAAATAGACCTGTAAGAATAATTGTCACTGGCAAAGCAAACACTTCATATGGCTCAATATTTTGTATATTTTGGCTTTGGATATTGGATGTGGATACAGGAAAGAAATGTAATATTCATCATCTGAAAGGTATTTTATCAGACAAATTTTGGATGAAATGGGTGAAGCCTGACTACTAGGTGTTTCATGTCAGATAACAAAAGTGCTTCACTGATGTTTGGATTTTTTATATTGCCACCACAAAATTGCCTGAGTTAATGTGGTTTTGATGAATGCATTCTACTTTTCACCTAAGTTCTAATTCCATTCTTACTTTCTACCTCATAAACTGGGAAAAAAAGTCTAGATTATGTTTTTATTTCCAGAAGTCTCATCAGATTTGAGAAGTATTTGTAGCCAAGTCATTCTAGATGCATGTTTTACTTTGTATATTGCTTTTACTTTCATATATTAAGACTAGTACATAGATGCAACACAGCAAAACAACCCTCAGTGAAATCAGAGAATGCTTTGGGGTGGAAGGGACCTTTAATGGCCCCTGCAATGAGAAGGGACATCTTCAGCTACACCAGTTTGCTCAGACCCCAGTCCCATCTGTCTTTGAATGTGTCCATAGACGAGGCATCCACAATCTCTGTGGGCAGCCAGTGCCAGTGTTTTACCACCCCCATCATGAAAAATGTCTTCCTCATGTCTAATTCGAATTTACCCTCTTTTAATTAAAAACTTTTACTTCTTGTCCTGTTACAACAGGCCCTGCTAAAAAGTCTGTCCCACCTTTCTTATAAACCCCTGTAAAGTACCAAAAGGTCACGATAAGGTCTCCCTGAAACTTTTTGCCTGAACTTCTCCAGTCTGAACCCCGGGTTTTCAGCTTGTCTTCACCACCCCTCTGATCATTTTTGAGTCCTGCTTTTGAATCTGCTCCAGCAAATTCCTGTCCTTATACTAAGGACCCCAAAGCTGGACACTGTACTCCAGGTGGGATCTCACTAGAGTAAAGTAGAGGAGCAGAATCATCTCAAATTCATTCCCAGATTTTATTTCTTCTATGTGTCTTTGCTACCTTTGTCATTATGGGCAGTTTCTGTGCAGTTGATGGTAATGAATCTGAGCCTGTTTTGCCAGCTCCTGAGAAAAATACGTTGGTGTTGGAAACAACAGCTGAATATTGGTCTGTTATATAAGAAGAAATCCAGACTCAGCGATGTTGTTTTAATTTTCTGCATGATAAACAGGCTTAATGAGATAGGTGAAATAATTTTTAAATATATTTTAACTGTTACATTTCTGTTAAATTAAGATCAGTAATAAATCTGTGCAGGATGGTCTACCTGCTTTGAGAAAAGAAAAAAATTTAAAGGCTATTTACTTGATTTTCCAAAGTGAAAAGTTCTCTGTTTGCATTAGCTGCTTCAGAAAAGTGTAGAGGAGAAGCCAGTTGTTTTTTTATGAGGCATAGTAAAAAGACAAAAGAAAAAGGTATGCAGGACAAAGTCTCTGAACTTATGAGTGTGATCTCTGTCATTGGTCTGGAACACCAGAGGTCTTGAACCTGTCTAATTTTTTAACAGTTAAACAGTTCTGTAAATCTTCCCTGATTTACAAGGGAAAATTTTTGTTTTGTTTGTTTTGTTTTTCTATTTAAACTTTGTTAACTACCAGAATTTCATTTACAGTTGGGGAAAAGGGATTTTGAAGCAGTAGATCTCTGTACTTTAAATATTAGTTTAACCTGTAATTATTAATATAGCTAAGAGCTATCTAGTAGTATATGAACAATGGATTTTTTAATGTGTTTTCTTCACCTTGAAGTTTTTTATCTGAAATACCTACAGTGTAACATATAGGATGTTCTCTAGAGAAACATGATGTTCTCTAGGGTTTCTGTCAATATATTATTCAATTTTCTTTGAACACAGGAATATTTTTACAAAGAGCAGTTTGTGGCAGTAGGCATTCTGTCAATTACATTTGATCAACAATGTGATTTTTATGTGGATAAAAAAAGATTAAAAGAAAAATTGTAGCTGACGGTAGTCTTCTATTCAGCAAGAATAATTTCATGCACAAATTAATGTCATCATCCTTTATATGATATTCAAGGTAATAAGGTCTTCAAATCCATAGGTTTATGCTTCTATTTTAAAATTTCGAATAAAAAACAAAATTGATATTTTATTTTAAAGTTTTTTTTTTTTCCTGAGGATGATATTATAATAAACTAGAAATTGCTTTTTTTCTCTATGGAGTCCCCAGAGAAATTTGGTTCATCTGGTCCTACTGCAGTCAGCATATGGTGATAATTCTTACCCAAAAGGTGATATCAGAAGTTGTTCTTTAGTTAGAAAATCTGAGGAAACAAAGGACTGTAAATGCTTGCAGTGCAGTCTTCTGTACTGGAGCAGTTCTTACCTTATTTTATAATGAGAACATATTTTTGTTTTAATTCTCCGAATCTCTAATCTGCACAAATTAAGTTCTTCTGCATCACTATTGGTCAGATCAGGCAGGAGCTAATCATCTCAGATCAGGAATAGTGATACATTTAACCACTTCCATTCAGTTCATGGATTTAGGTTTGAGATAATAAACTGCAGTCAAATAGGCTCTATTTATTGGAATTAATTTTTTTAGAATGCATCCTAAGAAAATGGTTTGCCTTTAATTTACCTTTTGGGTGAATAAATTATGAATAAATCATCAGTAAATTGAAGTTAGATGATTTATGTAATTTTTTTCTTCAGCGAAGTTACCCTTGTTACCCTTGCTATACAAACATGGTAAAATAATATGCAGGGTTTGTTATTGTCTTGATCTCTACAATAAAGGAAATTCTGTGTATCAATAAACTTTAAACCCTCAAGTTTCCCTAAAATTGGAATTCTTGTGATAATGCTTTCAAACTTCTTTTTTAATGGACCAAATGCTTCTGCAAGCTCTTTACTTCATCTCAGATAACTTCTAGTGATGAGCTGCACCACTTACAAATGAAATGTAATACTTGTCTATAAATGAGCAGAAAAGACATTAGCTGAAGAGTTATTTTGATGACAGTTCTCAAGAAAACAACAACGGAATAATTACAACAGATTGATCTGAAGCAAAATATATTCCATACATCATTTTGTGTTAATACTTAAAATTTAAATAATTTTAGATCTTTGGATGGATACTGTCTCTAAATTATTTATTAGGGGGGGAGGGGGCGCTGAAGAGCTGAAGAGGTTTAAATTACAGAATGAGTTTTTACACTTAAAAAGGACTTTTTAAAATTAGGGATTATGATTCTGAAAGAGGAATCTTTAGGAACTAATGACTAAACCTGCAGTAAATGATCCAGACCTGGAATACCTTCTGCTCTGTAGCTGGACACTTTGCAAATGAGTTTCTAGGTCCACCTTCTCAGAGTACCATTGTGGTGCCACCCTTGAAACTAAGAGATTTGACATTCTAAATCTTCAGACATAATTGATCCTTCAGTATTTATCTTTTCACACATCCCCTCAAAAAATTATATTTACATGTTAAGGTGATTTGTTAGATTCCAAAAATTATCGATCACATTTTATATTCTGTAAAACCAGCGATACAAAATATTTTCAGGTGCATTCTCTTTTCTTCTAGACACAGAAAGCATAACAGGAATATCAAAAGAGGTTGCCAGAATGCACAATCCTTCATCTTTCTTTTTTCTCTGTAGTGTTGTCTTGTCTTTCACTCACATCAATTGTTTGTTGGAGACAGAGATCTCTTTAATAAAGCTGACATTCCTCCTGTCAGGTTTCTGTGCCGTAGCTCTTGTACATAGGGACTTACCATGCAATTTACAATTTCAATCACATAAAGTCCCCCAGACCAGGAAAATCTGCTCTTGAAGTTGGAGCCTGCTACTGGTGATGAGATACCTCCCCTTCAAAGGAGGATTAGGAGATTAATGACTCTCCATTGCTAATTCTCTGCTGGTTGTCTCAGATTCTCTCTTAGCATCTTTCTGGGTTTTCAATCCAATATGCAGGCTAAATGGCCAAAAGGAAATGTGATTGCAGAGAGGTTTTATAATTCAGGCGTATGTTAATCCATCGTTATCATAAAGTTAAGGAAGACAAGAACAAAACCCTGCCAGCAAGAAGAACAGCTGTAGATAAATAGGGACATATTCTGATGCCCTAATATTAACCTCTGCTAATGAACCTATAGACCTAGATACACTTTTGCAGCTTTTCCCTGAGCATTCACAGTGCTGATGCTTGTAACACAGTTTAAGTGAAAATATAAAGCCTGTGATAATTCAGAAAATTATGTGTTCATGACAACATAGGTTTGATTTACAGTTTTGAGATTATTTATCAGGTATGCTTTTGTGTGACCTTCCATTTATGTTTGCTTTGGCTTTTAGCTCCAGACCAGTCTGTCTGAACCAATGACTTTATCCAAGTCGATCTCACTTCCTCGTAGTGCATATTGGCATCACATCACCCGGCAGAACAGCGTTGGAGAAATCTACAGTTTACAAGGCAAGTTGCTTATAATTCCATATCCATTAACTTCTTTCCATTTCACCAGAATACATGCAAATTGCTCTTTATTTGCACTGGTTATTTTCTCTCCATTTCATTTTATCAATTGTCAGGAACCTCAGCAGGATTCCCAAATTTACATAAAACAGGTTTCTTTTAGTCATTTTGTAAACTAATGGTGAAAATTATTTCCAGAATCACCACATAAAGCTGAATAGACAATTTGGCTCAATGCAGCTTCTCAGTAGCTAATGAACGTCAGGTTGTTTTAGTATTTTCTACCAATAAGATGGGGCAAGTATTTGGGCAACCTCAGGGTGCCTAATTAAATCTACATAAAATGACTATATGAGTTGCAAGATTAAAACAAAGTAATTCTAGGAAGAGAGCTATTCTTGGTAAATTTGCTTGGCAAATCATATATGTGAACTGTTGACTCAACTGACTTACAGGCCTTCAACAAATCATCTTCTTCTGTCTGTGGTTTTCTTTCATATGTTTAGATTTACTTAAGCCTTTGAGTGCTATAATTAGCATAATTTGATGATGATGATTCACTGCTCTTAAGCTGAAATTGATTTGTATCTTTTAGGAAACTGAAAATATTGTTACATTTAGAACTCAGAACTTTTAAATACGGCCTTTTGTAAACATATTGCTTTGTATTGTTTCTAAAGGCCTTAAGGATTTTGTTTTGCTTCTCTCTTAATAATCTGTATGCATAAACAATTCACATTTAGATAGGAGGTTAGAAACAAGAGTACCGAATGGAAGGTACATTACATGTTTTCATGACAAAAAAGTGAAATGCAGTATATAGATGAAGGACATTATATGTTTTGTTTTGTAAATGATCACATAAATTAAAAACAGCAGGTGAACTCTGCATTTAGTGGGTGAGTCACTAAAGGGGATAGCATTTGTTTCCCATCTTCCTCCACAGAGCAAAGTTAATTTTTAATCATGGTTATAGTCTTACATTTAAATACCAGTAATAGAAAAAAGAAAATAATCTTTCAGAAGTGTTCGTGAAAAAAGTTATACTTGTACATCACCCTACCAATATTCATCATATCACTGATATTTTTTCATGGACACAATAAGAATGCAAAAAAGAAGTTTATTTATAGAGATGTTAGATTTCCTCTTCTTGTGTTCTTGATGTGTCTTTTTTTCATCAGCAAGATAGTAAATCTTTTATATTCACTCTCTACAATATTTTCTTCCTTATAAATGTCGTTCAAAATAACGGAAAGCAAAACTTTATATATAAAGTAATAATTAAAATATCTATACCACCTAGCTGTGCAGGATTCAACATATTGAAGTGTATTATTAAAAATGCAATAATTTTACTTTCTGGAAGTATGCAGATTTTATTCACATTTCCACTGAAACATGAGACTAATTAATATTTCAGAACTTCAGATTTTCATTTTTCCTACATATACTATGATGACTGAAGCTTGAGAAAGCGTAGTTGATTTCAGGAGAGATTAATTCAATCTTACCAGTGGGCTAAGAAGTGCATCCAGAAGACTCTGGTTGCAAAACTTTTCCATGTGAGACTACCATTCATTATCTGTCATGAAAATCTCTTTGAACCTTCTGCTGCAATGACTAATTAAAAGCAATGAATTTGTGCGGAAAGTGAAGCGAGTGCAAAGCACACCTTTTGCTCCTAATACCTTGTCATACCAATAGTCTGCACTGCAGGCTTGTCAAAGCACCAGCCCACAGAAGCTTGGTGGATGTGGGTGGAAGGTGGGTAGCAAGGAAGCAGATTGCAAGCATCACTTCAACCCTCAGTAGAGCAGCAAGCTGAGAGGAGCTGGTGCAGAGGGAAGAATCACTTTCTGCTGCTGCCATAATCTCCTCTGAGCTTCAAAAGGTGTATTACACCTTCAGAGAGGAGACGTTTTCTTTAGAGAACAGCGCATCAAACTTAGTTCTGCACTTTATGGGTATTTTTGACAAAGCTTTGAACATTCAGGAAACAAATTTGAAAATTCCCCACATAGTTCTAAATATCTCACAAACTCTAAAGTGAAATAAACAGAGTGGTGTCTACCTATATCCAGGTGACAATCAACATCAGTAATGTAGTAGCCGAGCTCACTGCTATGTGCAAGTGTTTCCACAGTGGCAATTATTTCAAACTTGCAGTCTGAAGTGACTAGAATTTAATTAATAACAGCTGGTGATGTATAAGGAGAAATGAATATGTGCTCACACTACCTTAGATAAATTGGCTCTTTGGGAGTTATTTAGCAGTCAAATTTAAGATAATTAGTAGTGTGTGTTGAACTGATAATGAATATGCTGTGGATTAAGAAGGTAGTAGGTTTTTTGATTTTTGGTTTTTTAAAAAATACATTTCAGATGAAAAAAGGCACTTCAGTAAGTGAGCGTTGGGTCTATTATGCTTCATTAGTCCATGAAAATACTTACATATAAAGACCTGCAGAGATTAATACAGAGAATAATAGAGCTAAAGTAACATAGGTTGCACAAAATACCTGAAAATGAGATGAGTTAGTTTCTATTAATGTTCCAAATATTGTCTTTAATTACAGTTGAGAAATTAAATAGTGACCTTATTTTTTTTTATCAAAGAGTAATTTAACTAACAGAGGGAAAAGAGCTCTACACCATTTTTGTGCATACATGAGTATGACATGCATGAATTGTACATTTTCATAAATAATAGACATCTCTAAAAAAAATTTGAGCCCAACAGAAGATAAACATTCGTTGATATGTTATGCTATCATACATCGAGATCTAAAAAATCATAAAAATGAGAAACCAAGACTGACCTTATTAACTGAAATCATGGTTAAGAAGGAAAAAATGTAAGAGCCATATAAGCATGTAAAAAAAAGCGCCTGTATGTTCCCTTGTAATTCCTTGTAATTATACCTACCATAAAACTTAGCACCATTACACAAGACATTAAAAATGGATGAACAAAACACATGAGTTTTTATGCAACAAAATATATTAAGAAGAATTTGTCTTTTTTGTTTGGTTTTTATTTTTCTTTTTATTTTGCATTTAGGGCTTTAAATTTGCTTAAAATGAAAAAAAAAAGGTTTTCAGCTATCTGAAGAACTCTAGTTCTTGACCTTTAGAGTTTGGATGATACGTTTGTTAAATACAGTCAGTTTGTGTATTATTATATAAATAAGTCCAAATAGAATTTTGGTATTGAAACATTAATTAGCTTTTAGTATTGCAGTTATTGAAATCCCTGAGGAAATTATGTTCACAAAATCTAATTACAGCCTGGCCTTTCTCCAAGAAATTCAAAATTAAGAAATGCTTTCAGTCACTCCCGTTGTGTTTGATCTGGTTTGTCCTCATTTTTTGGACTTGGGTTTTGCCATCCATACTCAAAATAATGAACACCTACCCACAAAGGTGATGCTATTCATTCTATGAGAGGACTCATGTGAAGGAGCATATGTTTGTGTAAGAATGACACCAATAACATCATACGTGTTTCTTCCAAAAAGAGAACACTAAAGGGTTGGGTTTTTTCCCACAGTATTGCTTATCGCAATTTGCTTATAATGAATTTTATTTGCTCTATCACAAATTATTACCACAGTTTGTTGTAAACCCATATCAATGTAATTAAATTACATGGAAAAATACTAAGAAACCCACTAAGAGCCATATTTTTAAACTTAGTGAGGAATTTTCAGAAATTAAACTATCATCTTTGATGAAACAGGATTTCAACTTGTAAGCACATGCCAAAGCCATAACTAGACAGATATAAAAAATGGCCCTGATGAAGTCTGAAGGAATTTTTATGTTGATCTACAATTACCTTTCGTATGTCACAATAAAGATGCAAGAAATATAAGGCTGGTTTTGCAAACCAAAATGGAGGGAAGATATGGTTCTTCTGTGGGCTTGCTAAGCGAGCCTGCAATGCTTTGTCTTTTGGCCTTGTTAGGTAACAACTCACTCTTCTTTTTTTTTTTTTTTTTTTTAATATGTTTTAAGCAGAATAATATGTAGTGGTAATGTGGTCAGCTAAAGGGTGTTGTGCATAAAAGGGAGACAAAGTCACATACAAAACATTTCACCCATCTACATAATTTTCCGGCCTTTTCAAAGTATAAACTCTGATATGTCACTAAAAATAATCAGAGAATATTCAAGTTGCTAAATATTCAGAGGGTTTGAATCATCCTGTTCAACCCTCCTTAAGATAATCCTGCAGAAATTTCTGATGTAGGCTTCTGCAGCTTTCTGCAAATTAAAGTATGTAAAATGAATGGGAAAGCATTCGTCATTTTGGCATTTCCATTGTTTGTTCATATGCCCAGCAATAGAGTCCGGAATCCATTTCCCCATCTAATCTTGGTGCCTGAACAATGTGAATAACACGAAAATGTTAGAATATATCTGTTATATAAACCTGATCGCTCAGTAATTTTTCAGTAAGTGTCTACCAGCAGCTAAAGCTGAAATGCTTTATAGCCTTCCACATTCCCATTTTCTTTGCTGAATCTCATCAGGACCTTCACATTAGTAAATGAAGCCTATAAAATTTGAGATATGAATAGAGGACACCTGAAACAAGATACTTACTGAGTAGAAACTGTGTAAGAGCTACATTATTTAAAATGACTATAACGTGGCGTCTCAAGTCTTATGCAGTAGATTTGATCCTTTCCTTTCGAACTTTGAATTTCTGTGATAAGTAGTGTATCACTGGACTGATTTTAAAATGGCATGTTGGAAGTGGGATGTGTCTTACTCAGAAACCAGTAAACGAACTTCATTTTGTTCAACAGTGATTGCTGCCTCTAGCCAAGAGCATTACTGACAACCTCTAAAGACTATCTTGACATATTCCCATTCATTCTGCTAAATCATTGCTGAGTTAGGAGGTTGTCGCAGTTATAAGCCGTGAAAAATAGGGGAAGGTGGGAAGCCAAAAACGATTAATAAAGCATATTTCGTTGTCAAATTCAGACCTCATGATTTCATTTAAGCCAAATACTTTGATGTCCTTTCTCTCAGGAGATGGTTCTTCAGTGAGATCACTTGTCAATTGTGTTGTTCTCTGCCAGACCAGAAAGCACAGAAGTCACTGTACCCTCGACTTAAAACTAAAAGCCCAAATGGTGTCAGGAGAGCAATTAAATATTTGCTGGTTGCCTCCTCTCCCCTCCAAAACCCAACAAATGTTAAGTTCTTCAGTGCAAACTACACAGATCCTTAGCTATAAATCTCTTCTCTTAGCTTAATGACTTCATAAATACATTATTGTGATGACAATAGCTTCAAACTCTATTGGCAAATTAGTGAGAAGCAAATCAAGCTTTGCCCCCAGCTTAACCTAAGTGACATCAGGAGTCTTTTTTCTAGCTTACCTAAGACTCACTACAGTTATGGTGCAACCATTTGATCTCTCTGCTGTATTGTAAGATTCAAGGACCTGCAGTGTGTCATGAGTGCTGCAGTGCAATGAAAGAATGTGTGTTCTGGGAGAATTGGCATAACCAGCTCCATGGATACTTCCAGCTGGGTTGTCTGAAGAAGAATGGTTTGCACCGTTATATCAAAGAGAAAATTGAAATACTTGTCAAAGATCAATTTTGTGAAAATTACTTTTTTCTATTAAATTGTTTCACCAATAAATCTGGACTGTTTTAGCTATGGCTATCTGATTTTGTGTTAAGTATGTTATCACAGTTAGAATCAAAAAGATTGTCAGTTTATTTTTGTAATTTCAAACAAATTGAAGTATTTTTATGCTGACAAATCACTCAAATTATTACTCAAAATCATGGATGATTAAGCTCCCTTTAAGACAACTTGGGGTGAGGGGAAGGAAGCCTGCGTACATGTGAAAAAAAATACCTTGACAAAAGGATGTGTTTTCTTTAGTATTCCTTTGCAGGAACAGTTTATACTTCTTTTTCTTTCATGAAATATTTTTACATAAAGCAAAAAAAAAAATTACTGAAATTGACACTTCAAAAGAACATATTCATTAAATGTTTCATAAACCAGAAACTATGTAAACTTGAAAATAGGCTGTGTAAGAGGAAGAATGGGGGAATGTTAATAATACCAGCTTTGCCAGCTGCAACAAGGAAAGAATCCAGGCCCAAAGATGTCAAGTGCAATTGATTGTGTTCTACTTTCAGTGGAAAAAAATCCTCCCTTCACATTCTAAACTTTAGGACATAAAATAGGAACATATAAATGTATACTTAAGGGCTGATTTAAATTGACATAATGTTGACCTAACTGACTCTTGTTTGGTTATTATGAAGTTTAATATATATATTTTTATAGAAGGGACGTCATAAGATCTCAAATACATTAACGTTAAGTTTCTATAAAATTTTCTTTTCCATGTATCTCATTTTGCTAACAAACAAAAAAATTGTGTGACAATGTTTGTGGCACATGGCATATGGGCTGTTGCTAGTACAGACCTATTTATTTTCTTGGTAAGGCCAATTTAAGCACAATGAATGCCCTACTCAGTATGTTCAGTTTAATCAAGCCATAAGAATATGTTCTTTATAACTCCATAGTGCATTTGAGCTGTGCAGGACTGATTAAAAAATCATAGTATTATTCAGTAGAGACAAAAAAAATGTTCAAAAATCTTAGAATGTCTTTCATTCTCTATTTGTTATAAAAAGCCTTTTCATCTTGGTGAATTTTTATATCCTGCCAACTTTTTATTTGATCAAAATGATACATTGTAAGAAACTAAGATAAATTTCACAGAAGTAAGAACTATGAATAGCAAAGGAAATGTCCTCCCAGTGCAGAGTTAGCAAGGTTCCACCAAAGTAAAAGTTTATATTTTCAAAAACTGAAATCTACAGCTCCTTGCAGTTCTATTTGAATACTAGCAGCAAGTTGGCTGTTTAGCTGCTGGATACTTGTTTATCCTTCAAAATTCTTTGAAGTTTCCTTTTGGAGAATGATTTTAATGAAAAGTTCATTTCCCTGAGTCTAAGAACAAATGAAATATTCTGTTATAAAGCTAAATGGAAGGAAAAATACAATACTAGATTTGGAGAGAGATAAGACTGAAAGAACTTGGTAGAAATCAGTTACATACGCTGGAATTTACATGATAAACATCAAAACAGAGTGAAGATAAAATTATAAGATTCCTGCTAGTCTCCTGAATGACTCAATTATTTGCATTACTGTTGGTAGGTCGAGTGCACATGCAGAGGGACAGTGCCATGGTTGTTTTCTCTGACCTGTTGTAGTGCGTGTGACATAACATGGCCAGTGTGGCTGTGTCCCAGCAGTGTCCTATCTGCTCCCGTGTGCAGTAATGTCACCCTCAGCCCAGCACAAGGAAGTGAAGGCAACCAGCAGCCTGTGGGATGAGCTTGTTGCCCTGTTCCTGAGAGGCTGTTCTACCCTGGCTGTGTTGATTAAGAGACTAAGGATGCATCTTCTGTCACTTGTCCTCCTTGTACTTTCATCCTCACTCAGGATAGAAACCAAGGTCTTGTCCAACCCTGGGGATAAGCAGTCCTTGGTAGGGACTGCCGCTGTAGGTACTAACTTTCTTTTTTTCTCTCCAAACTCTGTTGGGTCTAATGCAGCCACTGCAGGATGTTTCCAAGCTACTTGATATGAGCTGAATTGGTGTCACTTGTTTATAGTCACTAGTATCATGCACTCAGGGTAAAGCATCTTCTTTATCACTTGAAGATTTAGCTGAGAATTGTGCAAAATCATTTTAAATTGTGCTTTCAACCTGAAAAAGACACATGGCTAGTTAGTTATAGCTATACCGCGTTTTATCTGTCCTGAATTAAATGTAATTAAAATAGAATTTTTATCAGCCATTAGATTTCAGCTTCCAAGAAAAATACTCTTCTCCTGGCTTGAAACGCTGCTTATTGTTTTTGCATTTCACTAATGAAGCATTTAAGCTAACAGCCTTATTCTTTTCTCCACTGAAATTCTGCAAAGTTGTCATTACTGGGTATGGATCTTCTCCATGGAAGGTAGTGAAAACTGCATGAAGCAAGTTTTCATTTTTACCTCATTTTGCCACTTTTCCCTACATCTGTATAAATAAAGAACAAAATCTGTTCTTCCTAATACTGATATACACATGCCAGAGTAGCACCTGTGTCTCTTGCCTGCCTTTTTGCTAAAATAGGAGTGAGTTTTGGTTTTTCAGTAATATTTCTGTATGTTATGTTATGGTTTCTAATGGGAGGCTGTCAGATTTCCTAGTTTCTTGATGGTGGATAGATGACATCAAACCGGGAATGCAGGTACCCAAATGCTCTTCCTATTTCCTCCTTTAATATGTGGACATCTCAGGTTTTGAGAATATTCACAAGTAATGCTGTTGCTGAAAATTTATTTCAGAGTCAGCTTACATGTGTTGAACCTTTTAATTTTAAAAATCCTTTTCTCATGGTAATAGTTATAATTGAAGCATCAATTGAAATGATTGGTTGTTGACAGATTGTGGCCATTAATTTTTATCTGTTATTGTTATAGTGTTCCAGGACATCTCAGCAGGTTTGCAGGGCTTCTGTTTGTGAGATGAAAGTCCTATCATCACCCAACATTTCATGTCACAGGCATTTTATGATGGAAAAGATAACTTGTTCTGGGTTAGGAAATGGAAATGTGTTTCATTCAGTCTTGTCAACTGTCTGTTTATTCCCCATTCATCAGAGCAGGTATTTAATTCTGAGACATAGCTCAGCAGTTTTTCATCCCTTTCATGCCTCTTAAAAAAACACTTGCCTCTGATCAAACATGTGTGTTTTGGTTTAAATGTCAGTCTGTTTCTGGAGAGTCTTGTTTTTCTCCTGTCACCATGTATCAACTAACACAACCCAATTTAACAAGTAAATAGGGGGAAGGGCTGGGAACAGGGTCACGGGCAGCAAATGCCAGACATTATCTGTACCAGTGTGTCATTCTTCACTCCTAGTATGTACTGGTTTTCATGCACTAGCCATTTTTACTCTCTAGGATACCAATGAGAATAATTCTTCTCAATGCCTGTGGCTGCAAAATTCCTGTAACTTCTAGCCCATAGATCTTCTCTTCATCTAGTGTGAGAATGAGGAAAAACGATTTTTCTTGAGCTTTTTTATCATTTTGTACCTGATTTCCTGGCCAGCATTTCAAAGCAGAGAACTTCTCCATCTTATGCTCCTGGACTGGACCAGCACCAACGTGTTTTAAGACTAAAGAAATGTAGAGAACAGCTCAAGATCCCTCTTAACACATTCTTATTACCTTAGTTGTACTTCAGTTGTACTTGTATAGAACTGTAAAAGTCAGTCATATATTTTTGAATGGCGTTTATTGTGCAATAAAACACTAAAGAAGGGGACAATTTAAGCTTCTGTCTTCATAATGTGACTTGTTTTTTGCTTATGTTGCAGTAAATAGGAATCTTGACAGGGACATGAATGACATGCTAGTGCATAGCTACTATCAAATGGGAAAATATACAGAGAAATTGACTAGTATCATTGCTATGAATATAAGATGCTTACTCATTTTGTTTATTTAAATATTCAAAACCATGCAAGGTGTAAAAGAAAACCTTCCTAGACAAGAAAGAGAAGTTAATTTGTTGATAAGACTTTGGTCCTCAGCTGTTGCAAGTCATCCTTGCTCATGAAAAAAAAAACCCAGCCAAATTCTGCAAACCTTACTAGATGAAAACTTTCTTTATAACTCATGTCCACAAGCACTGTAGCATAAACAGAACCCCCAGTTCTGACCATTTCTTCAGTGGCACCTGTAATTATGTAGAGCCTTTTTGATGGAAGTTATGGATCTCAATCCATGTTATGTGATTCAATATCTGCACATTTGCTTTGGTCTTAAAAATTATCTTTATGAAAGACATTTATTTTTCTTATTTTTTTACACTAGCAGTGTTAGACCAAAAAAATTTGACAGTATCATTGCAGCTGTGGAAATGGTTAAATGGTTTAATAAAGCCTTCTCAATACCATCACACAGCATGAAATTGTCCCAATATATAGCACTGCAGTATAAGTTAATAACTAGAGAATGGGTCTATACCTTTAGACTGTCAGTAAAGCAATATTCAGCCTCAACAGTAGGGGAGTCATGATGCCCTTATCTCCCTGAAAACAGCCCCTGGTCAGTAGGAGCTCTAACTCCAAACTCTGTGAGTTGCTGCTTAAAGCTATTTTTCATCCTGAAGTGATAGATAGAATCAGCTTTGAGCCCTGTTTTTGCTGACCTCAGAGGAGTAAATTACCTTCCACTTTGAGGCAGCATGACTCACCGTCTGACTGTTTGCACAGCACTTGCAGTTTTCACCTACCTGGGAAGGAATCATTGAAATCTGACAATTATTGTGACGTCTCTCATCTGACAACCCAGCACTGGTCTTCATCTAAGATGCTACTGTTTATGTACCTACTCTTTGAAATTTATTGTTTCTTTAAGTGGCCCCTAAAGCCATCAACCCAGAGGTTTTTTTCCAGAGATTTTTTCTGGGACAAAATTATTCAGAATTAATTCATATCATTTTGTCTGACATATATGTACTTAGAGGACTTTTTATTTTTCCAGATAGTTACAGTTGGGAGTGGGGAGGGTTGTCTGGGTGTTTTACTAACAGAAACTGAATACAAAGGTCATGGATATAAGAGTACTAGTCATTATAGAAGTCCACAAACATCTTCTACAAAAATGTTATACAAAAATGTTAACAGGATTTTTTAAACCTTGAAAATCTTTTAAAGCTATTATATAGATCAAAATTAAATATATAATCATAGATAAGATTTGAGTTTCATATATTATTACACATTACTTTTGGATAAATTATTGTAGCAAAGATGTTATTTCAAAATGAAATCTATTCTAAATTGTATAGCTGAAATACCTCTAGATGTGCTAAACCCTGCATGTGTTCATTATATGTCTTGTAAATTATATAGTCAGTTCTAAATATCTGCAGACCTAAATAACTCACATCCAGGAATTTTTCCTCACAAAAGTGTGTATTAAATAAAAAATATTATTCTGTCAAAATTGGACTTAAACAGAAAGCTACCTATTGAATTATCACATATGTTTATTTTTATAAAGTATATGACCACGTACAGCATCTCATAAATCTCCTTACACTGTCTGTGTGACACATTCATCTTTTTTGAGTTGCTCAATGAACCTTATATTTATGTTAAAATCTTTTCTCAATCCTTGTCTGCGTAACATTGTTTTCATTTCTTATAGATTGTACAAGATTTATTCCCTATTATTCAGGTGTCTCTGGTACAAATAGTTGGTGATAATTAGGTCCAGTATTCCTGATCATGTGTCAGAACAAAAATGAGTGCCAGATTCCAATCTGTTCTAGGTCAGCTTAGCTTTGCCAAAGAGACCTTCAAGTGTTTTTGCTGAAGAAATACGTATTTTTATGCCTACCCTACATAACATATCAAAAGAGTTTATTTCACCACAGTTATTATTCTGTACTTGTAAGATCTGATATCATAAATTCAGTGGTTCATATTTACCATTTTAATGTTCTTAAAGTGGTTTTCATTTGAAGCTTGTTCTTATCATTCTAGTTTCCTTTGCTTAGCAGATGTTTTGTTTTTTATCCCAAGCTGTGACTTCATGTTTTTTATATTGGCATTACGGCTTTGTGCAAAACAATATCACTAGTGTTTACTGTGCATTAAATGTAGTGTCTTCTGAAAGTGCCATAGACACATTTGCTGCCACATGATAACTTTCCCGAGGACAGGCACTTTGGGCACAAAGTCATAAAGGAACAGCTTCTGACCTGGATGGTCACAATGGAAGAATTATGGTTATCACACTCTTGCACCATTATACCAAAATGTAGATGCCTTTGACAAGTTTTCCAGAAGGTGATAAGCAATTCAGGTCTTTCATATTCACTATGACCATCAGTACACTGACAAGTGAAGTGAAGGGCGAGAAGAAAGTCTGCCTAGCAGTCCACATTCAGTGGTGTTAATGAGTGTTGTTAAGTTGAAAGCCTTCAAATTCTAAGCTATGAAAGATGTTTGTGTCTGTGATTTTTCACTTGCTCATTTGTAAAAGGAGAGCAATCTCTGCATGGATTTTGATGTACAACTTAGACATATAGTTTATTATAAGTAGCAGCAGTCCTGATTAAAATGTTGCTTTGTTTCCTTATGATTATCTTGATGTATGGAATAGGACAATTGTGATTTGACAAAACACTAAGTCCAATCTGAAAGTGCCACTGCTTAAAAAGAAATGCCATGGCTCTGTGATTCAGAATGCTGAGCTGGGACATAATGAAATAGTTCACATTTGTTCAAAATATTTTGGTAGGTAGCTTTGTGTAGGCAAACTTTATGACCAGTTAGATATCCTTTGGACATTGTAGGAAATCAGGCTTTGTCTGGTCTCCAGTCGCTGGGATAATGCCAGGTTCAAGGCTAGCACCAACACCCTGCTGTGTGTTCTCACCTGCTCACTGTAAACAAAGCTCATATTCTGAGGCCTGATCTAGATTCAGTCTGTGTGATCAACTCAGGGGCACCACGACCCAAATCCCCATTTTGAATTTTTCTCCTTGCTGTGCCAGCTGTGGGGCTCAGGCCAGTGTTCAACAATGAGACCTCCAGCAGAGATGCAAGAGCCGACACACAAGTTTTGGAATAAAAATGTAATCGGATCCTGGCTCTGAACCAATCTAATGTTTAAATTGGCCTAAATCAGTCAGTCTACTTTCCAGATGCAGATTACTGCTTCTTCAATATTGCAGGGGGTATGTTTCCTTGGGGCTCTAGAAGCTTTAAGTCCTTAAATGAAAGCAGCACTGATACTGATATGGTTATAGCAGTTCGTGCAAGCTGAAGGTGTGACTCCTGGGAAAGCAGATAAGTGCCCTGAATTCTTTAAATATTGCTACAAAACTCTCATTCCTTCTCGAGACCCTGTGTCTCAGCAAAGGCTTCATAAAACAATGTGAATAGTTCCAGATACCCATATCTATGGGGGTTTTTTTACAGACCAAGTCCATGAAAATCTGAACATTTAAAAAATTTTGTAGGATTTTTTTTTTTTTTTTTTTAATTAGGGGTTTCTGTGATAACCTTTCTTTCTCAGTTCTCAAAGCTTATGTTGTGAAGCAGGATCACTGAAGTGGCACAGACATAAAACAGTTTCTCATATTATGGAAGAGAGTGGTATATACGGTCCCATGGAAATTCTTTGGAATAGCTTTTTTATCTCTGAAATGAGTTTTTTTCCTCACTGAGAAACAGGATGATTTGGAAAAATATTATACATAACCACCACTGTATTTTTTTTTACACGACTGAGATAAAGGGTTTTATTCATTAAACATCACTCATGTTTGATTCTGAAATCAAGCAAATAATTATTATTTCATTTCTTATCATAATTTCTCAGAAAATGGTTAATATTAATTGTTTTGCTGTTTCATTTTTACTACTAACACTTCTTTCACTAATGTGAAATCTCAGTTTCATCATTTTACTTGAAAATCTGTTTCCTTTCAAGAAGTCAGAAATAGACAGAAAATAGCAGATACCTTAGGGTGGGAGAGTGGGAGAAAAAGGATGTTATCTGAGATTCTTATCAGGAAAGGTCACTTTTCAAAAAGTGAATAATCAGTATTGTAGTGTGTCCCTCCCACTAAAGCTGTGTGCCAAGATTTAAGCTGTTTTAAATAACTGCTGTATTTTCATAGCTGGAGATTTTCAGTTTGGTCTTGAGCTTGAGCATTTTAGGAGAAAGAGGAAATGATTAAACTCTTCCTTCTTCTGATTATCAATCACTTCAAAACAGTACAGTATCTACAGCTTATCTTATAGATGCTAACAATGAGCAACTTTATTTTTGATCACACTGTAGCAGGGCTCTATAGTCTCTTATTTATTTGACCCAGAGGAAGTTTAATATAGACTCTTATAATCCTATGGAGAATAAAGAGGGAAGAAGATGAGGTTCTATTTTATAGTGGCTCAAAAAAAAAAAAAAAAAAGAAAAAAGGAAGCATCTTGTTCTCTGCCCTGGAATGTTAATAAAAGCACTGTAGTGACAATAACATAGCCTTTTCCAGGATGGAAGGAACAGAAACGTATGTTCTGCCTTCTGGCGAGAACAATGGTGAGGCATTTTATCTGTCAAATCTATCTGTGTGTGCAATGCTTCTAGAAGCATGTTTGCTGTGTACTGAAATATGGGAAATTTAATTTAACAGCTCTACAAACCGAAAATGACAAAACCAGAAAACATATTTCAGAGTATATGTGTAGATTTTATTAAAAGGAAGAACATTTGAGATGTTAGTTTTATATCCATTATCTAAATATTAACTAGTTTTTTAATGTGTGTATACAATATAGATGGTGCCCAAAGGAGAACTTGGCTTTTTAAAGACACTATTAAATGGATCAACTTTGATAGAAGGTTTTGCATATTAAGAACTATTATGGGATGTATTCCAGTAAATTATAATTTTAAACACAAATTTTCCAAATTGTTTGGGAGACCTTAGTTTCCTGCCTTGATATCAGATAGAGGCCACAGGTAATATCACATTTTCAAATATTTTGAGAAGTACAATCACTGAAATCCAATAATTTAACACACTATAAACATTTGAAAATTGTATTACTTTTCCAAAATGTTTTATTTTAGAGAAAAAAAATCTAGGCAAAGATTTTTTATTAATATCATTTGATTCATTGACTCAAATTTCATTTATTAGTGTTAAAAATAAATTTAATTTAATAAATTATGAGAACATTTACTCGAAACTGCTCTTTAACTTGGAAAACTTTGTGTGATATGTATCTGCTCATAACCTTATTTTCTCACAGTGCATGCATAAACTAACTCAGTTCTGCTGGTTTTGACTAGACTTATATTATATTGCAACATTTTCTTGTTTGTTGAAATAAGAGATTACATGTATGAGTGGCCTCATAATTTTACTTTGATTTCATTCACATTTTTTATCTTGCATTTCTTCTAGCAACAACAATCAAAACCAATTTTGGCCCTCTGAACAGATGGATATACTTAATCTTTTGTTAGTATATTTTCTGTTGATAACCACTTTGTTATTTTCAGGATTGCATTTAACGTGCCAAGGAGATTAAGCACTATTATCAGACAAGAGCAACTAACTGTGTCTGTGAACAAATTACCTTATCTGTAATCATTCTTAAAGGATTAGATCACACGCATAGATTTTAGTGAACATCTGGATCATTAATCAGCTTTGGTTTAAATACTTTCATTATTTTATTTTCCACTTGAAATTTCCAAGCAAAAAGGAGAAAAAGTCATACTGACCTTCAGCATATGCCCTCACTATCAACTGAGACACATGGTCCACCAATTCCTGTTAATTCCTGGTAGTATAAATATATAAGTAATTTCCTGGTAGTACAAATATAATACATTATAGAATTATAATTCTGTTCACTGTGTTAGCAAAGGCCATCACTGTGTATAGGAAAATTCAGGCAAAGACACTGGCATAAAAGTAAAAAAGACACGTCTTGGAACTGTCACAGCACATTCAACCCTTTTAAAGAGGAAATAGAAAAGTACTCAGATAAAAGGATGAATGAATGTGGGAATAGTCAAGCTCATTTATGTGCAAATTTTATCTTAACGTTTAGCCTTTTCTTCATGTTAAGCATACTTTTTTTGTTGTTCACATTAAATAGCCATGCAAGAAACAGTTAATTATTTTGCTTTATTCTCATTTCTGTCATTCTAAAAATAAGATCCCAGTGAGATGATACAATATATTCCTAAATGTCATAAAGTCATAACCTTTCATCAACAACTCTGTTTTAGACAAAACTATAGAGAGTACATATGAATAGAACATTGTTTTTTTATTGCTAAGTCTTGTTATATTGCAGAATTGGCTGAAAGAAGTGACACACAGATTTTACCTAAGGGACAGGGACATTCTTCACTCACCTTGAGACCAGTAGATATGAGTTATTTCTAGGAAAAGGAACATTTTAACTGAAATTACCTCAACACCTTGAGGAGGCATTCTAGTTTTACTGTCCCATGTACCATATGCAGCTATGGACTACAATTAAATGCTCTAAGAGCTGTATTTATTGTCATCATTGCTATTGAATTGCAAGGCAGTATGTGTCACTGCAAGAAAATGTTTCTTGCCCTCAGGAGACTTCAGATTTTCTGTGAGTGGAAAAGCCTAATATTAGGTCGAGACCTGAAATATGCTTACTTTGAATGGAAATTCTGTGATTTTTGATGGGAATAAGAAGGAATAACCTCTATCAGAGACTGTAGAGAGAAGCATTTGGAAATGCAGAATCAGTATAACTTCTTAGTCTATGGTTTATCATACTACTTTTGCTAGCAATGGGGCAGACTATTCATTCTCATATTTAAGAAAGTTACATTTTTCTCAGAGATTTTATTTTCTCTCTCACCAGCTGAGCTGGTTTCAGTCCTCTACTAGAGCTTTTCATTAAAGATGAGTTGAATTAAATAAGTCTTAGCTGTTTCCTTTGCTCCCAGCTGCTTATGAGTAAGGCAGGGTCCTAAATAGTGTCAAATATCTTAGCCACCAGAACAATGTATGAAAGTTTCTAAAGCCTGACTTGGTAAAAACCAGTTGGCTTGTAGACCAAATGTCATTCTGTGGTCAGAAGGGACAACAGTTACAAGACTACTTAGGTGCATTCCTAGACACAGCTAAAGAAAAAGGTAAGTGACATAAATACCCTTCCAGACATGTCTTAGTGCCACTAGGCACTAGGTCTTTAAAAGAAAATAGGATTGGCTAAGCCAAGGGGGAAGTAGCAGATTTGTGTGTGTGTAAGTGTACAGAAATACATTTAGCAACCACAAATTAGCAGTAGAAATACTGCAGTGCAGAAACTTCTGCAACTTCTACTTTGATTCCATATTGATCATTATTAATCAGACTAATTCCTGAACTTGGTTGGATTGGTCTGTCTAGGGTGCTGAAGAAAATCTGTGCTGATGAATGCATACAAACCATTTTTCTGTCTGCCCCTTCCCAACGACAACAGGAAACTTCAAAGCAATGCCTTAGCACAAGGATAATGTGTAAGAGGAGATAGGTTGTTCTTGCTAAAATGTTGTGACAGAAGAGAAGAGTTTTTAGTGTTACTGGTCTAACAAAATTCCATCCAGATCCCTTCAGCTAATTTAAACAAGAGTATCTGTTGAGATGGGCTGTGTCTCATATCTGTACATATTTTTAGTGTTTGCAAGAATTTTCCAATGCGCATCTTTATACTTTTCTTCTTCTCTTTGTGATGGGTTAAAGTGCAGCACAAATTCCTTTTTCCTGAAAAAATTATTTACTGTGCATTTTTACATGAAAGTAAGCATTTCTTAGAGAAGGCTTATCATAGTTCTGCATGTAGTCCTGACAGTTGGTGAACTGTTATTTTCTTGGCAAAATTAAATTACAGCACTGGGTTCCTTTTCCATAATTTTAGCATAACAGCAGGGTGGAAGCATTAATTTGCTAGTGAAACCTTCAGAAGTTTAAAAATTTCTTTCTTCTACAGTTTGTAAGTCTAAATCCAAATGTATGTTTTGGTTTAAATTCAGAAAAACAGACCATAAAAGTGCTAATTTTAATTTCTTAGCATAATATTCCTTCTTTTAGCTGCTGTGAAGTTCTCACATGAGTTGCAAAAGGGGGGCTTTGTTTTATTCCCACACTGTTAGCAGACAGTGTCACTGTTGTAGCATTTTGTTTGTACGTGTAGCCATCCGGTGCTCCTGCTTCTGAGTTATTCTAAGACAAACTATGTAGGGGGAAAAACATCTATGCTACCATTCATTACTTTCCATTTATACAACCCATTCTAATTGTTCTTCTTCCTTGTTTAATGGTAGAGTAAAAACAAATATTGTTATGCTGTCAGTCTGTACTTTTATGCAATATCTGATATCACATGGCCAAATTACTGCTCATTATTAATACTAGAAAACAGTGTATTTAAATGTCCCCCTTATTAAATACACTTTAATACTTTTTAACATCTTTCTGGGAGTATGCATGATGGATGAATCTGCATATGCCTTGATGAGTGTGTCCTAGAAACATAAACACATTTTAAATTGAATACTGTGCCATGTGACAAAAAAAAAGAACCATTTCTAGACTTTTTTTTTTTTTAATGGATTAACTAAACACAGCGTGGCTTCAGAGCCATGGAATTAAGATTTGCTGTTCAGTACAATACACAATGGGAGGATCTGAAAGTATCCTTGACATAAGCAGAGGTTGGAGTGCAGAATCTGCTGTCTTTAAAAACAGTCCTAGAGCAAGAAATTGTACTCCCATGCAATTTCAGTTCGTGTGAGTTAGGTTTGGTAAATGTAATGCCTCCAAAAGTGGTGATTTGGAATGGGGGAACACAGAAATAAAGGATGCCCATGCCCTTTTTCTTTTTGACTAGGAAGTGACCAGCATCTTGGGAATTACCCCATGAGTAATGGCAAATAGTCTCTCTGCATGGTTACAAATCTTCCAGCATCCTCTCTATTTAACCTGTTAGGAAAATGGCAGCTTGAATTGTTGCACTGTCAGTGCACTGTCTCTTCCCTGAACCAGCAGAGCTGGCCAGGAAAGAGGAAAAGGTTTCCTGTTTTGTTACTTTTCTGTGTCGAGGGAATCTTCATTAAACTGGATCTCTGGGCAGCTGCCAGCTGCACCAATGTACTGCAAAGGCATAGATTTAGCACACAGATGTATCATTTTTTTCAGACTGTACTTTTTTCCCCGATGAAATTCCCAGAATTATCTCAAATATACCATTCTCCCTAGCCTATTCCTGATGGAAGGGTAGGTATTAAGTCCGGCTGATGCTGTTGTTATAAACACAAACTTCTGCACCTACACTGGTAGTCTGAGCATGTAGTAGCTGAGTGAATAAAAGGTGTTCCTTTACATTCAGTGGGTTGTGTGAAATACAGGTGACTGCTCTCCTCAGTTTCTGAAGTGAAGATTCCCAGAAAATGCATCAGTGTGAGATATATCTGCAATAGTTTTTGTATATGATGGAAGTCTGAACAAATAAATGAACATTTTTTAAAGAGTTTGAAGATATAGTTCACTTTATTTTTAAAAGTCTACCTGCACTTAAAGAGAGATGCCCTTCAATAGTGGATTTATTATCTTTAAGCTTTTCCCAGGTCATAGGGAGAATACGGAGAAAAAAAATTAAATAATTTCTATATAATAACACAACTGTTTAATTATAGGTATACCTCTATTGGGAAGATATTATCTAATTCCTTGAATGCATATGACTTGTATGATATATCCAGAAAGGAATCCAAAGTCCAGAGGCTACCAAGACCTGCCTATCCAACTGATCAGTCAAAGCAAATCACTTTGTCAATAACTTATCCATTAAACTCCATGTAGGTCGTCTGTACATTTATTTGGTATCAAAATAGAAACAAGTTGGGGTTTGGCCTTTTTTGTTTATTTGTTTTAGAATGGCTATAAATATCTTTGCTGAACCTCAAAACTGTGTTTACACTTTTCCTGCTAGCTAAGCTTCTAAAGAAGTATGTTGTCAAGTATTTCCAAAGTGAAAACATTCTTCTCTTCTGAATGTGGTCAAGTACATTTAACAATGACCGAAAATGTCAGTACATCTTCCCTCTTTTGAGCTGTGATTCATCAGGTTTCACAGTCATATTAGGCAGAAATCTTTTGCAAGACTCAGGAAATTGACAAGAACAAATAAGCCAGATGTAATAGAAAAAAAATTATTTCTAGCTTTTTCAGAGAGAAGGATGACTCTTCACTCTTTGAAAAGCAAAGGATATATGGTTTTTTTGCATTTAACCTTTCCAGCTTGCTTTGTTTTCCCTAACAGTTTGCTTTCCTTGACTGTTTAAGCCACAGCACTAAGTATGTGGGATAAACAGAGATGAAATCCTGTGCTGGTCTAAATGTGTGATAAAATTTAAACTTTCATTATAATACAGAAAGTAAAAAACTTATTTCCCTACATTACATATTTCCAAAACCATAGATTGGCTGTGATGACAGGAATCTCAGCAAGGAATGTTGGGCAGGAGAGGGGAGAGAGCCTTGTTTTGAGACTCAAATAACGGGTCACTTTCCTCTTTTTGCTTCTTTCTGTCAGTAGTGTGCTTGTATCCCTCCAGAACTTATCTTGTGGCTACATCATGTAGCTGTCTGTGCTTCAGCCCTTAGAAATTGTGTATCAGCCCCTGAGTGGATCAATGCAAAGAGAAGTCTTTGATTAATTCTCTGTCACCTTCCACTCTTTTCCAGGACTCAAACAGAACTAATAGGTTCTGCAAAGTATCATTCAAAACCTAGGCTGAAAGGAGAAAGCAGGGCATGGCTTTAAAATGCACTTATGGCTTTTCTGCACATAAAGAAAATAACCATAAGATATAAAGAATAACAATAAGCAACTGAGCAGGTGCTGAGCCACACCTAGTGGAAGGAGTACTATGGCACTTTCACATCCAACAAATTTTCTTGTGGCTGAATGCCAACCCTAATGTATAAGGTTAAAATATCTTTGTATGGTCAATATTTTAACTCTGTTTACAGAATTTCTGTAGTCTCTTACATTTGTATTTGAAGTGAATTTTTTCAGAAGGAAAGAAGTAACTCTTATGATTCATGCATTAGATCTGTGGTTAGAGATGAAACTTCACAGGTAGATTTCATGAGCTTATGAGTTCATTTCTTCTCACTACTTATATGGATTGTGAGATTTTTTTTCCCTTGTTTTTTGTCAATGAGAACCAAGTTGCAAGCTACTTCCTCAGTCTACAAGAACCACTTACTCTTTCTTCTTCCTTACATTTTCTTCTGAACACAATATCAGGTATAGTTATTCTTACTGCAACAGGGTAGAATGCTTCAAACTGCAGGACAGTTATTCCTACAAAATTCCAGCAACCTCTCCAGTCTTGCAAAAGATTTTCACCTAATACAGTTCTGCAGCTGAACGAATCACAGCTCAAGGCCAGGTGGCATATGTCTTGTGACTGTGCATTCTCATAAATACAGTACGGCAGAAGCCTAAATGGAAACACATCTTTTTGAAACCATCTGTTCTTACAGATATCTGCAACAATAAAGAAAATAAAGGCTTTAAATGCTGTTATGCTCTTTTAAACCTTAGAGGCATTTCCTATTGGTCTTTTTTTTATTATGAGATGCTCTCAATTTGTTTCACTTGGAAATAGCTTAGCTGCCATGTTTGTTGCAGTTCTGTTTATGAGCTTTGGAGAATCTGACTATAAATGGTTTATATATATATATAAATATTTATAAAACAGAACATTTACCATGGTGGAAAGTGCTGGGTTGCCCTCTGGTGAATGTTGCTTCTCTTTGTACATTTCACAGTAGCTTACAGGGTAAAGCCTTTCCTTTATTTCTTCTTTCTTTATTTGATGGAAGTTGCATGTGATCTGTTGAAAGACAATATTGCAGCTCCCACACAGTTGATACTCCTTAACTGCTACTTATTTATTTAATTTCATCACATCACTCTTATGATGTCTTGATTATAAAAATGCTCAGTTGGAACAATATTCCTAAGTTTCTTACTTGGCATGAATCTGTTGTCTTGTTGAAAATATAATCTTTCTCTTCTGTTGCAGCCAGTGAACACTCAATAAAGGAATACTATGACAGTTTCACATCCAACAAATCCTCTTGTGACTGAAATCTAATGTATAAGGCTAAAATAACTTTTTGTGTTTCGTATTTTAACTGTTTTCAGAATTTCTGTTGTCCTTTACATTTCTCTTAGAGATTCTGCTAAAGACTAAGAGAGATGAAAATTCTCAGAAATTAAAGGTCTAAAACAAACTTGTTTATATGAAACTGAAATGCAGTGATATAAGTTGTCCCATTTGCCAAGGACTAACAAAGAGCAAACAGAGCTACAATTTATAATCTAGAAGGTCAATATTAATCCACTGGTTCATCTGAAATAGTTAAACTTACGGGCACGTATTTGGCAAGAAATTCTGCTTAGGCATCAAAATGGGCAGGAAGGAAAGGCACCACAGGCATCATCCCTAATTATCCAACTGGCAGGTTTTTTCTGCGTGTAACTACCTAACAGCATGAATTTGCAGGAAACACATTCAGTCTCTTTTCCATCGTGTCTCATTGTCAGCAGGGTGATAGAGAAGGGGAAGGTTGCTCTTGACCAGCCTGGAAAAGGTGTCAGCCTCTGAACCACGAAACATAATTGCCCTTTTTACTCAGGGCCGGAGGCACGGGCTGGAAGAGAGAACTTTCTGCCCGAGCGTCTTCTGCCGGCGAAGGGAGAAATGAAATGTCACACCAATTATCTGGGCAGTGGACAGCGTAAGGAAAGCTGGCTGCAGCTCTGTGAAGCTGCAGCCCCAATTAGTGAATGAGGCCGAGGAGGTTTCTGTGCTGCTGGCTGCACACAGCAGACCCCGGCACACTCAGGGTCACAAGGGGTGGCTGCAGCACCACAAGGCTCTGAGCCTTCCCTGGGCATGGACCAAGGCACTCGGGACTCAGTCAGCTTTTGCTTTCAAAACACAAACTCATTTTGGGGGCATTCAGGACCGATCTCCTTCAGGGGTGGAATTGCGTGTCTGCAGCTGATATCTGAACAGTGATGGAGCTTGGAGTGATGCCTGGGTGCACAAAAAGCTGTGCTCTGCTTCAGCGTTGTTTTGGTGGCGAGAGGAAAAAAAGTAATTCAGCACATCAAGAATGTTTAAACAAGAAAGGGGTTTTGACTATTTCTCAGCAAAACTCGGTCTGGCAAAAAGTACAACTGAATGTGAAATGTAATAGATTATTGTTTTATCATGAAATTAAATCCTTTTGGGGAAAAAAAATCCAGTTTTTAGGTCAGACCAGGTGATTCTCATCCAGATGCTTTATATCCAAATTATACACTTTTCTGGTGCATGAAAAAAAATTGCATTGTGATACAGTCAATTAATATTCACAGTTTTCAGCAGGTGTGCTAACTTCTCATATGACAGTGGGACGTTCTGCTAAGTGCTATGACATGACAGCAGCTGTGATAAATGGAGCTGAGATATTAAAATCTTCTAAGCAGCAACGGTATTCCAGCTGATAAAGCACCAGTTCAAAAAATGGATTTATTTAGAGTTCCTAAGACAAGTAAACAGCCAAAGGAATCCAGCAAGACACATTACAGGTGATAAAATGGTTAACGGTGTGTCACAGCTTACTATACTTCCATATATTTCTCTTCATTTCCCTCAATAATATTTAGTATATCCTCTATAAAGCATCCTTTTTTATCAAGTCCGCTTTTAAATGTATGGGCTCTTGAGGAACACATGGTAGAGAGAGAGGGTTTTTTTACCTGAGAACGGTCTAGGTGTATGAAATAAATCCAACAAAGAAATAAATTCTGCCTTCTATGGTAAAAAATAACGAAATAGTAACTTCAAAAACATTCAAAATCTACTACAATAATTTTAAGATTTGTGACATTAGATCTTACATTTTCTGCAAATCACTCTCTAATGCTTAATGAAAAACATTTATGCAAGATATTGCTGATGAACTTAAAGAACATGATATGGAAATATGAAAACAAGGGTTGTACAAATCCTTAGAAAAGTTATATCTTACCTTCTCATCAAAAAGTTTTCCACCACCTATTGCTTGACAATATTTAAATTGTTAAATTAAAAGAATATTTTGATTTAATGTTGCAATTAATATTTCTCAGAATTTTAAAAAGTCAACTGTATCCCCTTTTTAGCATGTATCAAATTAAAATTATTTGTAAAAAGACTCTCATCTGCAAATAATATTTGAGGGGGATTGATTCAGTTGTTTTCTTATTTGCTGGGGGTTTTTTCCTAAAAACAAAACCAACCTTCCTAACTTAATATATAATATTAAGTGTTGTATATAGTGACAAAAATAAATTAAATAGCAGACTTTAGAGAGACACAGGAAACAAAATTCGAATAAATATTTGGTATCAGCCATCAGGATTTGAAAAAATCATCACAAAGTCTACCTATATTTGGAAATGCACATTTACTATCATTTAATTTACAGACAAGTCCTACTGTAATGACTTTGCTTTCTAGTTGTTTCTAGTCAGGCAGGAGTTAGAGCCATTACAAGGTGATGCTAATGAGAGGAAAATAAAAGAGGCTCTGTTTGAAGAGGTGCTCCCTTTTGTCACTAAAAAGGACTGTACTCCATCCACGTGATTTTACCTTTGAGCATCAAGGAGTAAAGCAGGTAGCCCAGTGATTGCTGCTACTACAGAATAATGAAAAGAGTGTTTTACCCTCTACATGACTTTCCAGGCAGAAAGATTAGAAAGCTGGAATCCTCCCAACCCTGTTCCTACTACATCACAGGTGGATTGAGCAAGGGACAGATCGTCTTAGTGATTTGATATTGATCATAATTTGAAGTTATTCTCACTGGTTTCATAGCTTCTAGTTGGTAATTTAAAGATATGTGCATATTAGGCTCTTGTTAGGCAAAAAATAGGGCATCAAAAGAACTGGAAAGCATTTTGTGTGAAATCGCAGAAGTGACTACAGTAGATGTAAAATCTTTGATCAAAAGGTGATACTTAGTAAATCAAAAACCACATTCTACTTTGAGGAAAGGAGGAAAAGCTTTCTGTCAAATGGTGCCACTGCTCTTAAACTTAGCAAAGAATGCTATTTGCCTGCTTTACTCAGTTCAAAGTTAAAATACTATGATAGTGCTTCCTTTTCCTCCAACCCACTTCTTGCAAAGGTGTTCTCATAAAACAGCATGTCCTATAGAGGTTTTTCTTCTCTTTTCTTTTCTCTTTTCTCTTTTTTTCTTTTTTCTTTTCTTTTCTTTTCTTTTCTTTTCTTTTCTTTTCTTTTCTTTTCTTTTCTCTTTTCTTTTTCTTTTCTTTTCTTTTCTTTTCTTTTCTTTTCTTTTCTTTTCTTTTCTTTTCTTTTCTTTTCTTTTCTTTTCTTTTCTTTTCTTTTCTTTTCTTTTCTTCTTTCCTTTTTAGGGGAAGGAAATTCAAGATACACATCTTGATATACGTCTGCTGCTTTTTCAAGGCAATTAATTTTTAAAATGAAGACAAATACTAGCTGGTTGTTAGAAACAGCAACATTGCATTTTTCACTGCGTTCCTAGCTGCTAATCCTTGCTTTTTTTTGCTCTTAAAGTAACAATTTAGTAGGGATAGGATGGGTCTGTAATGGATCATGACAGTCCAGTTGCCTGAGTCATTGCTATTTTGTCATTCTACCAAAGACATAAAAATTGGATTTCCCCTTGCTCATTGCTTCTACTGAAATCCCTAGGTATTGTCTGAGAAACATTTATAGGCACAAAGCATATGGTTCACAGCCCTCAGCAGCAGGTCTGAATACCTTCTAAAATTTAGATAGCTCCCCAGTCGCATTTTAAATTAGGTTCCAGATTATCCTCTAAGGTAAATGGACAGACAGATTTCACATCCCAGAAAATTTCGTTTTTTACTATCTAGCTGTTCTCAAAAAGCAAAAAATGCTTATTTCATTTTGTTTTTTCGAAGTGAATTTATGAAGCCAGGTATTGTTGTACTGACTTGCAGACATTTTGAGGTAGTACCTCAATTTCTGAGCTGCTTTAGAGGCTTCTGTAGCCATTGCTGTATTTCATTAAATATTCATTGCAAAGAGACATAAATGGAAGTAACTAACTGGATCCCATTCTCCCACTTATGAAGGAAAATATAAAATCTTAAAAGAATGCAACGATCATGTGAGATACAAAGCTCTCCAAGAATCATGGAATGCTCCCTCTTCTGTGCCTTAGTAATGCTCATATCTGCAGCTGCAACACTATATAAAGAAAATTATTTTAACCACAAATTCTAGCAATGGGATGTAAATATGGTGATTTTGTGATGCAGAATCAGTGTCCTGAATAATCAGGATAGTGCAGTCATCACTGGTGTGAACTATAACATAAAAGATTTTGGTTCTTTTTCTGGTTGTGGAATAAATACCCATCAATATTTTGTTAATAGCATACATGTTCTATAAGAGTTATCTCATGCCTCAGTCTGAGAAATACACATTACTACTTTATTTTGTTTTAAAAAATTATGAATAAAAGTCTTTACAGTTTCTAATTTTTAATTATTATTATTATTATTATTGCTCCAGGGAGGAGTAGGGTATAAAGACATAAATTGAAAAAACTAAAAGTAATTTGCTTTATGAAATTGGTTTTTTAGGGGATTTGGGTTTTTGTTTGTTTTTCTCGGTTGTTCCCCTTTAGGTTGTCCTCACTGTACTCTTAAAATAGAGAACACATATGTTTGATTTTAGTTTGGCTTTACTATTGCAACCTGAAGCCAGTACCTCATACAGCACGGTTTTGCAAGCTGCCATTTTGCCTTACTGTAAAAGCATGATATCATGTTTCACCAGATATGGTACCTGCAGAGTTGTCATTTCTGCTGAATTCATACTTTAACTTCTTTTAAATCACAGCTGATTTTCAGGTCTCTAAATTCTCTTTTTTTTTGTCCAGCCAGAAAGTTACTTGTATTCTATTATTTACTTCCCTCCTTCTAGAGCTGTACTAGTAAACCTAAAAATTTACATGCAAGGTAATAATTTTTGCAGTGTTCATGGAAAAGTAGTACCATAACTCAGGAATACTGTCACATATTGTATGCTTCCACATTATATGCTACTCTGATATAATAGGCACTGAAAGGAAAAATAATAGCACAAAAGGCAGCAAGTCGTGGTGGTAGAAGCTGGTTTGAATCTCTTTTGTGTCTGAGCTGCAGTTTCTGGATTTCACATGCCACTGTGTGACTGCAAATGACTGGAGCACTGGATGGTCTAGTCAAATGTAAGAAATTCCAGAGATTTCATTCAGGAACTGTGAGGCTGGTCCTCTATATTCCCTTTTTTCCCTTCTACTGCTGATGGCTCCATGCTATCCATCTTGCTATTAGCTAAACTTCTACCATCCACCAATATCTGTAGCATTCAACCCCTCTGGGAGATTAATTCCTCTTTGTTCACCTCAGCATCTCTTACCTGTGTGCTACAACTGCAGACATTCATAATGAATTTAAAATCTGTGTTATAATTCTTTCCAGTTAAAGCCAATGGCAAAATCGCCATCAGTAAAGTGCCTTGCTTTAATGTAACACTTTTCTCTAAATGTCTCTATGAAGTGTAATTACTTTGTACGTGTCGTGTTCTGATATGATTGCTGCTTATTGTCTTGTGCTGTGGGCACTTTTTTTTTGTCATTTCATGGCTTGCTTTAGTAACACTTAACTAACAGGCAGTGAGATAGGGCAGGATGAATGTAATTTAGGAGGTGATAGTTCTCTGCCCCTTCCTGCTTTAGCAGATCAGTCAATTGGGTTTGTCAGGACTCTCTTCCCAGCAGCTGGAATTAAGGAAGTCTTTTGAAGGGACTGCTGCTGTGCTGCTCAAACAGCTTCTGTGATTTGAGAGGCCACAAAAGGAATGCTAACAAAAAACGATCCACAGCTAAGGGACAGAAAAAAGCAAAACACGGGACAGAATATTTACAAGTTTAATAATGAATTTCCAAGGAAGGCACGTGGGTGGTAATTTCAGTGTGTTTTGCCATTACCATTGGTTATCATGTCATGTTTATTTGCTTATTGTGGGGGGAGATGGGTGTGGAAGGAAGTGCCTTGGCTTAAACTGTTTCTTCTGTTGTCTGAAAAAGGAAAAGGGGCTCCTCCCATCTCCAGAAACAAGCAGATCGAGCTCTTTGATGCCCCTTACCAGATTTACCTCCGCTCATTTCCTCTGCTGTTACACAAGTCTGATAAAAATGGCACAGTTTGTTCACATTGAATCACAGTGATTCCCTTTCAGGGAAAAAAAGCAAAAGAACATCACTTGCATCCCTCAGTGAATTAGAGCCATTGTTTTTGATTTCCTGGTGGGTAATTGAAGGCTTTTACAGCTAGAAGAAATTATTTATAGAGTCATGAAAAATGGATTAACTTTCCTGAGTGCTTCATTGATGTTTTAGACATCTACTTTATTCCAATTAAACTTATATAATCTAAAAATCAATAAACTTCTTTATTTTAGAGAATAAATTATAGAGAAAAATAATTTGTTTAGTCTCTGTGAACTGCCTTATTGCCACATATTTTATATATGCAATCTCTGCAAGGAACAAAAGAACTCAGAGTGCTGTTAAACTCAGTACAGACAGAAACCTTTCCTTTATTCCATCCATTTCATTAGCTGTTCAACCGCTTCCAATGGCTACTACCAAACACCTCAAAATATACCTCAAATACATGTCATAAAATCCATTCCTGTATTTTTTGTGTACTGTGTCTGCTGTCTCAAGTCTTATTAAGAACAGACTATAATTTCAAATTGCACTTAAAAAAAAAAAATCCTGTCTCCTTTAGAACTGGTGGAGAGGTATGCCTTTCTGCCTTCAAGGGTTTCAGGAAACTTTTTAACATTTCCAGAGAGCTAATTATCAGCTAACACAATATTTCACTTTTACATGGTATCTACTTTTATTATCTAGTTGTAACATGTAATCACATTAAGGTCTTCTTAAGAATATTTCTAAGGACAATTTCACAGAAAGTTATTTCATAGAAAGCCTAAATCTGAATAACAAATGGTTTAAGAAATGCTTTTAATATATGGGTAAAAAAGTAGATTTTGAAAGGTAGAAGTTCTGAAAGCAGTGTTTCATGTCTGCATATATTAATGTGAGATCTCTGAATTTTTCTCATTGGTGGCAGGAAAAAAAAAAAAAAGGAAAATCTTTAGTCGGTTTGAATAACTAATTTTACCAGACTGGGAAAGGTGTTTTTTATCTCCCACAAACCACCCTCCTCCTTCTTTTCCCAGAAAAACACACACAAGCAAGACTAATTTCCTGTGTTATAACATAAATACAAAGTTCCTTGAAGGAAAGACACTACCAGAGTCCAAGAGTTTTTCCTGTTCTTGGATGACATTGTCTAGAATTTGAACAGCACTTTGTCCTCAGATACTTCTAGGGAAGTGCAGTAATGGGATGACTCTGAGTTTTGTAACAGACGGAGGAAAAAATGATCAAAACCAGATTATGAATTTTGCTGCTTTTGTGCAGCAGAAAGCTCTAGCATGGCTCAAACAGGACTGACTCTGCAGCACAACCATTTGCTGAGGTAATCTCAGGCACAGCTGATGCTAAAACAATGGTCCTGTTACACCTCAGAACCATTTCCAACAGCCAGGTATTCCTGCCTTTTTGAACAGCCCAGAAATGGAGCATATCTGACTCCACGGTGGAAATCGAACATACATAAAACATGTGTTGTAATTTGATTTGCCTTTTTGTGTGTTAGTTTTTGCTAAGGGTTAGTTTTGCTAACATTAATCTCCCTATTTCCCTGGCTCTTCAGGTATGCAAAGAAACTGGCTGGGAGTGCAAAAGGAAGGTCTCAGATGTACTACCTGAATGTCTTAGACTTTATATGTGTTTAGTTCTCATGTTCTACTCACATAATAAAATTGTCTTTAGAATATAATTTTTTAGAATAGATATCCATTTGAGCAGGCATAAATCCTCCTTTATCCCCATTTTTTCTTATGTTAAGCAATGTACGCTATACTGACTGCCAATGTTTTCTCTATTTTTTAATTTTTTTTCCAATCAAGGCTGTATTTTACTTACATAAAATGAGGTCAAAAATGTATTCTCTCCATCCTGTCAGATCAAATTTGCTCTCTGACTTTGTTCTCAGACCTGATGTGCTGAGTTTCATTTTATGGCAATTTTTTTATAGGCTAGTGATAAATCTTTGTGAATGGAGTGTTTATAATGAAAATACTACCAGGCTAGGAAATATTGGCCACATTAAAGATCAGCAGAATTATAACAGCCACAGGATTAAACAGTACTGATCAGTCAGCCCCCAGTAGTACTTCCTTTTCAAAGGCAGTATACTATCTCCACACTCCACACTTCTTATGGATGTAAGTAATTTTTTCCTTCATTTCGCTTTAGATATTCTAATATTAAATTAGAAATTCACAGTTTCACTCCATCTCTGTAGAATCAGTTGAATTTCATCAGGCCTGTATAGTGTTTTCTGGAATAGTGTATCCGAGGGGAAATGTCAACATGATTTGAAATGCAATAAATATTTAACAGCGACATATTCCATATCATCAAAGTGATATGCAATGTATAAATTTGCATTTTTACATTTAATTTTTCAGTAAGTTGCTTTCTGTTACATCAGTGGTAGATTTAGGCGTTGATTTTTTAACAATCTATCTGATAAAATCTCTCTTTTGACTGGGCATTTAGTTCGGCTGTAATAAAAACACAACATAAACATTTAGAGAAAGGGAAAAGTGAACACTGAGCTGACAAATCAGTAAACCAGGATGATAATACTACATACATAGCTTTAAATTATTTTGGTGCATGCACTTTGCAAGGATGTAAAAGAAAATTATTCTCCAAACCAATTTCTGCCCAGAGATCTACCATCAGTTGACTGTCATAATGGCTTCATGCTCTACCCAGGAGCCAAAAGCAGATAGCAAAGTGTGGAGCTCTACATATTTAGAGACAGCAGAAAAAATATTTAAGAAAATGTAACTCAATCCACACAATTTTATCTATCCTTCACATTTGCTTCCTTTTTCACTAGCTTTATATTCTTCCTGTTTTTCAATTATCCCAGGAGCAGGTTAATTTTTCTGAGTATTTTCTTTTGTTGTTTTTTTTATGTCTCCGTGACACAAAATAAACACTAAAATAATTTTCTTGTTGGAATTTACCCTAGCGGCTGTCTCTTCCTCCACTTTAGCCTTTCCCATATGCACTTAGGGCCAGAGCATTCTTTTCTTCTTATTTCTTGCATTTTGCAATTGGATCTCATTCAAATGCTCCTTGAAGTGAAGGAAATTATCACTTGCAGAAATTTATCCTCTACCTTTTTCTTTTCCTTAGTATTACCAGCATGGGATGTCTGCTTTGTGAAGTTTCTGTTTAAAAAGATCATTGAGTTTTGAGCTTGAATAAGAAAGTGAAACTGTATGTATTACGTATAAAAATGCTTAGTCTTTGTTTACTTTCGTGGTGAATGAAATAAATTTACTTGGCACAGGCACAAGTTCAGAAGCAGCTAGAATTCTCATTATAAACCTTGATTTTACAACTTCTGTGGCGATGTTTTATATTCGGTCCTATATTCATTTCTGGTTGACTGAGCCTGTGGTTTAAAGGATAAATTAGGCCAGGGATGCTAGCCACCTTGGATGAAGTACTCAACCTTTTCAGGTAGCTTTGCTAGGGCACTCATTCAAGATTTTATATGCTGTTAATTAACTTGCTGGCATTTTGATACATTTTAGTATTAAACTGCCCACGTTTCCTGTCAAAAGCTTTTCTTCAAGGTCATGATGCCCGTGTCTTTCAGTACAAAACAAAATCTTGACCACAGTCATTTCTCCATACACACTAATTTTGGATCATCTGTGTAATCGTTCAGAGAAACCTGCAAATCTCCTAACTTAGTGGAAGTCAGGAAGAGCAGCTCAATAATTTCTTTAACTGATTCTTTTTTAATAGAGGATTTTTTTCTCTCACAAGAAAAATGGCTGAAAAGAAAGTATTTCAGTGTGTTACTGAATAGTTTGGGTTGCAAGATGAGGCTGCTCAATGCCAGGCTATCGGGTTCCCTGAAAAATACTTTTAAATCAATAAGCTAAAAATTGAAAGTATCACTGCACAAAATTTCACTTCTATAGAATCCATGAAACCAAACTCAGAAATCCTTCTTTCTGAGAGTCTTCATCTGGAAAATTTTGTTTGTTTGGTAGCAAATTTGGACCTTGGCCTAATTTTGTGTCAAGTGGGAACATGATTGAACCTTCTTCAACTGTGTTGGCATAGTTAAAGAGCTGGACTCAGGACAGAGGGTGGGAAGAGGCTGATTTAGTGCTACAACATTAGCACAAGCATAAAAAGCTGCAAAGACAAAATGAATTAATTTCTGCAAGGAGTGGCATGGTCTTTATATGCAAGACAACATAAGGAAGCTAAGTACAAGATTATTATGCTTACCTGCACGTAGGTTCAGAGCACAAAACTACAAAAAATGCTGCTCCACTTTCTTTCACTTAATCTCCTTGAAGTTCAGGCACACAGGCCTACAGTTACAGATAATACATAGAAGAGCACAAGTCAAAGAGATATAATTTGTAAAATAGATCAGTTTTCCAAATATGTGTCAGATTTTGGCTGCAGAAACATGAGTAAAAAGGGAAAGGAGTGTTGGTAATGTGAGATGTGTAAATAACTTACCTTCCCTGCTCTGGGTAGAGATGTTAGGTGCTAGGGATTTATATAAGTCTCCTCTATTTATTAACACATATAAATGCATTATTAGGAAAAAAATCCTAATGGAAACCAGTTAAAAGTAGAGAGCAAGATAAACCTACTCATCCTTAAGACAGATGTGTTTGATGTTCTAATATTTCTACCACAGGAGCTACATCAACTTGTGATAGTCTAAGTAGGTGATTCACAAGTTAAGTGCAGCAGGACAGCAAGTGTATAAAAACACTTCCCAGAAAAACACAGCAGCAATTAAGCTGACCTGGCCTTCAGTCAATACATTGGCTTTAATTACATGTTTCAAGATAGTGCTTTTAAATACCTGCTATTTTAGGTAGGGGTACAGATGAAATAATGCTTGTTTTTCCTGTGCATAATATTTACAAGCAATTCACATTGTAGATATTGAAACAATTTTTCTGTGTTTCAAAATATTGACATGTAGACGTTCTCTTCACAAAGCTCCAGTATTCGTATGCCAAAATTAGAATGTTGAAAATCAGCATATTGTAAATTTACTGGTCTTAAACTGGCAATCCTGCAGTCTATTCTGCATGCATATGTAAAGCTCCTTCTTTTCTAGAAGAGGACTTGATGATAATGCCAAAAACTTTTAAGTTAAATAATAGTCTTCCAATTCTGGAAAGTGATATGGCTCTGTTACAAACATGTATCTACTCAGATACTTACTAATCTCAATGCTTTACAGGAAAAAAAGTTACTATTTTTATTTCAAATTCTGAGGAAAATGAAAATGTTTTCAATTAAGAATGGAAAAGAAATATTTTAAAGGGGGGGTAAGAGTTTGTCATTCACTCTCTTCAAATATTTCCTATGTATTTTATTCTCAATTTAAATTAGCTTTATTCAAAAGTATTTATAATAAACAAACTTAACCATTTTCTTGAAAGTAGGTCCTAAAAATTAGATTTCTTGATATTCTTTCTCCCTCCAGAAAGATATATGTATCTGATGAAATTAAATCCAAAATTAGTTTAGAATATATGAAAGTTGGAGCCCAGCTGTGCTCCCTGGAGTTTTTATTCCAACTGCAGTTAAATTCAAAGGGAAATTTGTATTTCTTTATTTGGAACTGAAACAGGCCCACAGTTTCACTTTCAATAAGTATATAGAAATCAATATGCTGTAATGTAGTTTATGCTATTTTTCAGTTTCCATCTGCTGCCTTCCATTGCATCTTTTTGTGAGTGACAGCATAATAATTGCTGTACCAATTAATGCCCTTCCAATCCAACTGCATCATTACTGCAAAATAAATGTTTTGCTTTGTAGCAGTTTGTCCTGCTATGAAACTTTGCTTTAGTTATTCCAATCATCTAACAGCAGAAAAGGAAAAGCTGCTTTGTCATCAGTTGCTCAATAGAAGACACTGTATATTCAATACAGAGAGTTGGCAGAATTTTAACCAGTATCAATTTATAAATAGGATAGCAGCAATCATTTATTTTCTGCCTTAAATGAAAGTATCCTTTTTGATGCAATAATAGCCACTTAACTGATTTGAGACTGAAGTAGAGGGGTTTACTGGAGAAATGTTTTTTCTTTATCCAGAATAAAGTATGGACTCTCTTTCTTTGCAACAAAAGCTCTTAGAGGATAAAAGCTTCCATCTGAAATAAGCAGTCATAAAATTTAGTTTTTTTCAGTAAGAGTTTAATTTTCCCTGGTGGGATTTCAATGCATAGCTACAGTGGCTTTCCCACTCTGTCCTGTGTCTTAGCAAAAATGCTGCAAAGACTATCAGAGGTTGAAGCACTTTGAGACAAATTTCCCCATTCAAATGAGATCTTCACTGCAATCTCCGGGCCTCCTCTGTTATAAATAGGAGCTGCTGTTGGGAAAGTCCTTGGAGAATGCAAATCTAGATTAAACACTGGTACTAGTTTGGGGAACTTTTCTGGCTCAAGAGTTGCATTTATGTTGTCCAGTGAGAATTGTGTGAGGAAACAACATAGAGCTAACTCCTTCTTACTATTGTTCCATTTCTGAAACATCTGTTAGCTAATTGGGTTTTTTCCACCTTCTTGCACTATCCTTTTGTGTAATGATAAAATATCATCATCTCTGTTTCCCTGCTTCCCAGATTGTTCTGTTTATTGTGAACAACAGAATTTTCCAATTAATATTTCTAAGAAGAAGCTACCGCTTTACAATGGAACAATTGATTCACTTTATTTATTCTTAGCTTGTACTGATTGGTTCATAGAAATTTTCTTTGAGCAGACATGTTTTTCTGCAGCATTTATAGAAACATTTATAGCAATCACAGAACTCTTGCAATCATAAAGTCTCAGAGACTCCCAAATAAAAATCACAAAACTAATAAAGATATCCAATTGGCTTTAATTTAATGACTTCAATTTTGTGCTCATAATCTTGGAAATGGAAATATCAAATTTTATTTTCAAAAATAAATTTATTATTCTTACCAAGAAAAATAGAAATGCATTAGAAGTACATCCTTCTGTTTGTAAAGTCATCTGTTCAGATGAAATCCCAGATGAAAGCTTGCTGTGCAGCTGCAAATGTCTTTATTTTTACCTAATGGCTATCTCATATAAGGTAATTAAAGGCCTGCAACAGAAGCTGAAACACAGGAGTCTCTGTTTCTATTAATTTTTAATCACTGTACTGCAGAAACATAAACTTATATTAGATGTTTATGGGAAAAGCTTAGTCACGGGGTTTGAAAAGTGCCCCTGCATCAGAGCTGTGAGCAGCCTGGTGGCGATGGCATCCTCCCGCATTTGGTGGCACATCTCTCACAGGTCATCACTCACCAAACAAACCATCTGGCAGGGAAACCAGCCTGATAACTCTTCCCCTTGGCTGCTTGTTCCTGCTCCTCAGCTTTGCCAGTACAGAGATTTGTAGGGCTCTTGCAAACCAGATGACCAAAGTGCTTCAGTCTACAAAGCAGCTTTTCAGTCTCAATAGCTCAGCTGAGGGACAGTGAGCGGCGGTGTCAGTACAGAGCAGAAAGGGAACATTTTCAGCTGATTTTCCACAGAAAGTGTAATGTTGAACCCTACCCACAGGCAGAGGGGAATTTTAACACAGGACTCGTACATCAGGGATGAGTGATTTAACCAAAGAACATCGGATGAGAATCCCTTGAATTCTTGTATTGGAAAAGAGTGACCTTTATTTCATTTAGAAAAGAAAAAGAGTTGGCGCCTGCCTTCTGGTTAAGAATTTGAATTCTGAGTCTAAAACAGAAACATCTCCCAATAAGCAGCAGTAAGGGAGCTTTTAAGCCTTATCCCTGGATCTCTTCTCCTCTTTTTTTTTTTTCTTTTCATTTAGCTTAGTACTGCAAGTTTTCTCTCAGAAGTTGTGATCGATCTACTTTTATCTACATCAGTCATTGCTGTTACTAGGATACCATTGGGTTTTTCCTCTAAAGAATTGTTATAAATAAGCACCATGCCATGAAATAAGATTCTTGTGTATACTGCCTCTGCTTCCAACATAATTAAGATCAGGAAAAATCTAATTTAATGTAATTTGCTGGGTTACATTAAATTTTCTTGATGGATCATTCATACCTAATTGCTTTGGACTGCAGCTTCATTGCATTCTATAATCCTGAGAGTAAATTTGAATAAAGGATGAATCAGGCTGAATAATACTTATGTTTCCAAGATCCTGTCCTGAAATAGGAAAAAAAAGCAACTTTTCCTCTGTAAGCCATGGGGGAAAAAACCTCCCTCAGCTCTATTGGTATCTTCAGGTCATGAAATCTGTGTGAATCAAATTCATCTTATGCTGACTTCAGAAGAATTGTAGGGAAGAGTTAGTTTTGTGTTCTTAAAAGCAGCTGTGGTACCAGAGCTGCAAAATCCACAAACAAACAGTATTCTTCTTCTTCTTCTTCTGCTTCTTCTTCTTCTTCTTCTTCTTCTTCTTCTTCTTCTTCTCTCTTAACCTTTTAAGGCCCAAATATGACTGAAGCAGAAAATTTAGAAAGCTATTTTTTACTGCAAAAACTTTACCTGTATCTTTAGTTTCAAAATCCTTGCTGCTGACACTGCAGTACCTAGGGCACCATAAGGCTGATCAGCTGTATGAATCTTAAAATAATATTTAGGAATCAAAATAAAAGGATCTATTATAATATAGAATTTCCAGTATGTGATACGCTGAATTTTAACAAAAACTGAAAAATGTCCTAAATTTTGGAAATTTACTATTTAGAGGTCTTAAGTCAACTTGGAATCTTTGGACTATTTTATTATTTTTCCACCATCAGTTTTGATATGCTTGTCGAAGTATATTAACATAGTTAATTACTTTTTTTTAAATATAAGTTGAAAGTAAATATATTGCCTAGATCCATTCTTTCAAAATTCACCAATTTTCTTTTACCTATAGCTTTCTCATTTTATTTGAACCAATGTCCTCTATTCTTTTTGTTATTATATTCATAGATTGAAGTCATACTCTTCAGCTTCAGCTTCAACCAGCTATCTTAGACCTCTTGGCTCTGTTAAAGTATGCCTTAATCTTTTCCATCTGTCTGTCTCTCTCTCTCTTCTCTTTCACTACATGTCCTAGCAGCTGGGAGAGAAGAACTCTCCTCCTTAGCCCCTTTGGTTACAGAATAGCAAAAACTACCCCTTGTGACATTAGCATCCACAATTTTTTTTTAAAGAACAGCAGGGGATATGCAGGTTTTTGGGGCATATAGAGAGGAAATGAATTACCTGAATTTAATTTCCTTTTTAACCCTCATAGGTTCAAATTCATCTTCCACATTCTAAGACACTGCTTGAATTCCTTATCTAGAAATTAGTGTATTAGGGGCATTCTTCATCACTGTATTAAAGCTACACTATTCTACAAAAGTGGATTTAAAATTAATTATACAAGATACAGTACATGACACAAGTAGGCGTGAGTTTAGGGAACTCTGTGGTTGGTAAGTCTCTTTACTCCTGCTCGCTGTCACAAGGATTGTTTTATACTCTTTGGATAAAATACATGAAGAGAATGAAGGAAAGTTATACCTTGACATACTTTATTTATCTTTATGAGTAGGAAAGAGACAAATTTTGCATAGGAAAAAATGTGCTTGGTTTAGCAGTTCCTTATGGCATTTAAAAGACATATGATTCTAGCTTCTGGATAAAAGGAAAGCAAGATCTTACATCCTGAGAAGAAAATGCAGCAGATTTGGAGCACAAAATTAAAATCTAGGATCATTCATCTTCTCATGTTTAGGTTTGCATTAGATTAAGAAATAAAGTGACAGTAATTGTGATGTAATCCCAAATAAAAGTAAAAAATGAATAAAGGCCTTATTTAATATCATGGTTAAAAGTTGGTCAAAGCAATAAAACCTTTAAGATTATTCACAAACATTATCAACTAATGTGTAGCTCAGAACTCACAGTCACCATAAATTTTAATTCAGTTTGATGCAAAAGCTTCTTGAAGCAGAAAAAATTTAAACCTTTAATCTCAGTCAAGTTTTGGTAGCCAATGTCAATTTAACCCAATGAATGAATAGTAAAAATACACATTAAAAATTCATCCTGCTTGCTTGTGCTGTGAAAGGGATTTTATGATCATTAACATGCCACTGGGAATTCAGATTCTGGTTTTATTGTCTTCAGTGCCACTGGGATGTACCTTTTATTCTATTTTTCATTTAGTTGGGGTTTTTTTCTGTCTTGGTCCCAGCATTGCTCTGATAGTCTCATGTTCAGGGGTAATCATGGGGTTTTTTTTAATGAGGAAGTCAGTAACACGTTATGATCAAACTTTTCCAAATGCAAGTTAGGAAAAGTTTTCATAAATCCGGTGATCATCCTTGGCTCCAGCACTACTGGGCCAGCTGCTAAGTGTTTTGAAACATGTCAGCATGAGTTGAATTCTTTAGTATTTGAGTCTATACTATTTCAGATATTCTTTAATATCTCTGTGGTTCACATTAAAATATAATTTTGCAATCCTACAGATAATAAGTGTGTTAACAAATTTTTAAAAGCATTATTTAAAACTATTTTGAATCCAAGCTTCAATATACATTTCCAAAAATACAAAAAATAAAGATACATTGCATGAAGATATGAACTTTGAGAGTTTATTTTTTTGTTATTAATTAAATCTCAATTTCAAAAGGAAATATGAGATAGGAAAACTATCAGGGTCATCAGGGTTACCTGAGTTTCATCACTGGCTTTTCACATGTGGTTTCCCATCTTGCTGGTTAACACAATGGTTGTATGAGATTCACAAGCCCATCTGAAAAAGCGTCTGGCGCATCCTCTTCCCAACTAGTATTCTGCCATGTGCACCATATCCCACCTCCAGTTCATTTTGGAATGACAGTGGTGCTGTGCTTACCTGACAAACTGGCATCATGTTAAAGGACAATAGGTAAATGAAGTGGCATTTGTGGGACTAATCCCTTTGAAACCCCTGGCATTACTTTCATGGGAAGTAGTTTTGGTAAAAAAGATGTGCACTAGTTATTAGTCAGTCCTAACTGACATAACTAAGACTTATTAAGTAGAAAATACACAAATGTGACTCTGAAATTTTGAAAAATAATTTCGACCCTAAATTATGCCTGAGTTGGGTCTGGGATCCTTTGCCTTGGCTGGAAATCTGTCAGCCACAGGGAATACCCTCTTCTGCAGCCCCAGAAGGGCCCAATGCAGCAAGTCTGCTCTCCAGCCACCGTGGGACAGTATGAAATCAATCCACTGGAGCCTGTCCATGGCAAAAGGCTTCGGAGCCCAGTTAGATCTTTTGTGTTCATGTGTCCCCTCTGCAGGTCACAGCCTTGGCTCAGCAAAGGTGTCCCGGGCGCAGACATTTCCCAGCTATCCGTCGGAGCAGGGCGAGGAGCACCAGCAGCCGCTGTCGCTGGCCAGCAGCTACGCCTTCAGCTACGGCTCGGGGCTGGTGCAATGACAGCTGGGGACTGCTGGCAAAGATGGACACTTGAGCCTGGAGCCTCCTGCCAGGGCCAGGGAGCTGCTGGCCCCCTCTGCACCCACCATTTGCCGTGAAAACTGATGGCTACCAGCTCCAGCCGGGGCACCGCCAATGCGGAAACCTGGAGAGGCGGCTTCCCCGGAGCAGAGGCTAAGTCTTTATTTATTTATTTTGCCGTTCCTTTTGTCAGTATGTTCAGAAAGGAGAGGGGGTTGGGGGGTTGGGGGGAGGGAGGAAGGGGGCCACGTCTGTGTTGTAAGAAAGTGGTGGAAACAAATGGTCTGTGTTGGTTGGTGTGAAGGTTCCTGCATGACCGGAGAAGGTCCCTTCTGGGGCTCCATTGCAGTGGCACATTTGACACTGGGGCCTTCCTGCCCGCCCCCAGCAGCAGGCCAGCCTGTCTTCACCCACAACCTCTGTAGGTCCTTGCCACAGCCTACAATTCCCACTGGAGTCACTGAAATGTCGCCAACACAAGATGCAGCATCAGTGCTGCGGGATCACCTTCGGATACAAGTGGGTTCACTCACTGCCCTAGAGGGTGGTTGGGTTTTTTGAGCCAGACACCAACAAATACTGGAGTAGCAGGCTGATATGTTTTGTTGGGAATAGGGTTCGATGCATTAAGGTAAGGTTATTGTCTGGTCCAGCTCTAATCTTAAATTTCTGGGGCACAAATTCATCCCTTACTAGTGCAATTCTCATGATGCCCCTAAGAGCTGTGAACATCCCTATCAGCAGCACAGTCTTGTCCTCAGAACTGCTGCAAAGTCTTCTTGTTCACAAATTATTTAGGTAACCATGCCTGCAAGCCTAACTTTAAAAAGCGGGAAAACTGTTTTTCAGACAAAACAAAGTGGGCCCCTTGCCCAGCTGGCAACTACCTGGGCCAGACATGGTAGAGCTGAGCTCTGGTCTTGTCTTTCTGGTCAGCGTTACTTTGATTTTCTGTGTTTCCTTCTCAGATTTCTGTTCTAGATGCGCATTGTATCTTGTACGATCATGTGTCAAGCATCTGTTTACTTTCAAAAGGAGGATGAATACCTCTCAATGGAAATTTTCTGTCTTTGGAAGACGTCTTTAAAAAATGAACTGTAGTAGGTGTTTGTAATCAGTAATGAGAGAATAAGTTGGAAGGCATACCTGTAGGTGGGGAATGAATTTTATCTATCCTGAACATTTAGATTTTTGTAACTGTTATCAAATATTTATGTACTCCTTGTGATGCCCTGAAATGTTTGAAATTGTGAGGAGAAAAATCTGCCCTCTTGTATGATCTGAGGAGCCTTGTGTTCTGTTCCCAGTGTGAAACAATTGCCATGATTACCAGAGGGATTCAGCCCATTGGTTGTTTCTCAGGACAGGCTGAGGAAATGTATCAAGGAGAAGACACATAGACTCTTTTCCAATGAAACAATCGGGTTTATGTACTATAATTTAACTGAAAAAGTGCTGTTGGGTTGTTTTATATATGCACATTATATATATATGTATTAAAAGGTATGGAAGAAACTTCTGCTTTTGATTAAACATTTACTGATACAGTATGGTCAGCTTTTCTCCTACCATCTTCCCAGCTAAGAGACCTTGCAGACTTACAGCTTTCTACACCTCAGTGAACGGCTGCTGAATAAAAAAGCTTTGTGATCCACTTGAATGAAACAGTTCTACCCCACCAGAATCATCTTTATTTATTTTTCCTGTTTTTCCTCGTCTCATTCACTACCTCTTTTCCTTCTCACAGTGCTGCCATACTCAGGAATAGAATGACTCCCTACAGAGAGTATTTTGATGAGCTAAAATGAAAAACTGCTCTCCCACGCTGTCAGGGCACTGCACCTATGGTGCTCTCAGAGCTGTACCCATCAAGGAAGCTTCTTCATTCACACTTTCATTTAAGAAAAGGATTCGGCTGACATTTTGCTTAGGGAAAATTTCCAATTTGCCAATGTTAAATGCAAAATGTGATTCAAAAGGATAGATATTCTGCTGGTTTAATTCTGTTACTCAGTGCAGCTTTGCCAAATATTTGCCTTTTGGGGAAGTGGTCAATTACTTTTATTCCTTTGCAACTGGGATTTTTTCCCTTGCCCTAAAATTATATATATTTTCTTTGAAACCCCTTAGATTAAGTTTTCAATATGTTCTATAGGTTTTAATGCAGTGTCCAAGTAACTTTTTTCCTCTGTGACTTAAATACTAGTAATTTAATAATTATATATTCTACATAGTCCAAAAGTGGGGGAAAAGCAAAACAGGAGAATATCATAGCTGCTTTATAGTTCCAGTGTCCATATACTTTAAGAACCTATCTAAATCCTCAGCCTAGTATTTCAATTGTATTTCGATTAAAAGCATAAGATCTATATAATGTTCTCTTTTCGTTTCCTGGGGAACAGTTGCTGTCTGTGACTTTGCCTTCCTATGCAGTACCTGAGTATTGTCAAGTTAATGAAAATGTAGATTCTATTTTCAAAGAAAACACACCAAAAAAGGGAGGGAAGGGGGCATTATAGCAGTGTTGGCTATATATATGGCCATATAAAGCAGTTATACTAAATATTTTCAAATATACAAATATTTTCATTGCATAATGCAACCATCTTCTCAACATTTATAAAATACCTGTGAGGTCTCATACAATATACAGAAAATTGAACAAAGCTGCAGAACACAACCAATCTATAGCAAATCTGACCTGTTGGGAAGCTATTTCTTCTAGAGGCCAAACACAAGCACAGTAGAATTTGAAAATGAGGATGCAACTTTATAATGTACTTTAACACAGTCTAAGACAACTGATAACCTGAAGCACAAAAGTATTCAGGAGGCAGTGGATGCTGTCATTAGTACCCCTCCAAAACACCAGATGATATCACTGTAACATCGGTGTATTCACATAGCTTCCACAAATGTTCCTCAGAAAATCTCCATGAGAACCAGGCAGACACTGTGACAACAGTTTGCCGGAAAAATTCTGTTTTCATGGAATTGCTTTAATTCTTGGCATATGCCTGTTGATAACCTAAGTGATGGCCCACTGAGACTACTTTGTACAGCTCCTAGTGCTTCCACGAGAAGGAAAACTCTCTTTTGGAACACATAGTAGAGCTGCCTGCCTAGAGACTACAGCGGCCTTTAAATAGAGCCAGGGACCCCCTGGGACCCTGTTCCAGTCTCGGCTTTCTTGCTGTGCAGGGCACACAGATAATACGTCTACTCCTGACCCAAGAGTTGCTCTCTCTCTTCAGCTAATGAGCTGTGAAAGGATGGAGGGCAACAAAATGTCTTCAGTGGCAACCAGGTGCAGCTGGTACAAATGGAACTTAGCGTTAGTACATGATAAAGTAGAAGAAATAAAATAAAGCTTTCGCTTTTATTTCTGGTTCTGAGGATGTGTTATGAATATATAATTGTAACCGTGATTTACATTTTTTTGAAATCACTCTTTGATAACAATATACTCGCCCTTATGAACCAATAACACATGGCATTTACTAAATATAGTCTAATATATCTTAACTGTGAATATTATAGATTGATGCATGCTGGTACTTTTGATTTTGAAGTCACTTGGTGCAGAAAAGGTGAAATTGAAACAGACTGCTAATAAATCATCAAATGGTGCTAAGGAACTTGAATAGTCCCGTTTTTTAAACAGCTACATGTCATTACTTATGGTTTAAATTGTGAGTATACTCCTTGAAACAATTTCATCTGCCTATGTAAAGGTAAAAGAAAGGAGACTCTCTTGTAGCAGGGAGTTTGCTGTTTTACTGAGCAAATATTTAGACATTAGTTTTTTGTGGCAGGCACATGGTCACATGTATCAAGTTCTGCCCTTGGGAGGTTTTGCTGGGTTTGTTTCCTTCATTTTTGTTCCACAAAAGCTACAAATAAAGCTTGAAAATATATTGACAAACCAAAGAAGTTTGTTGAGACATTGACAGTAGCTGCTCTCTTTCGTTTTGTCAAAAGTCTAGCATGATATTTCAGGAAAATACTTCATTCCATAACACATGCATAGAAATCCTGTTGGGGTGCAGAAAACTATAATCAAGTTTTGTTCTAAGTTAATAAGACTGCTGGAAGAGGGGTTGAAATTGAGTATCTGAGGGCAAAAGTGTTTTAAAGTGCTCTCTATAGCAATAATTCAAGTAGAAAATACAGCCTTCAGGTACCCATTTATTTAGAAGTTGCTAAGTGTAGGCAATCTGTGACGACCCTTAGCTGCTTATGGCAAAGAGAAAAAAAGGTCAATCATTAATCATATCTGTGTATTGCATTTATCAGCTTTCCAGTCTAAAAGGCAATGCTATGAGGAGTAGGGTTTTGTGAGATATTTGATTTCTAGGAACTTACAAAGACCATCAGCCTGTAGCATATAAACCTCTACTCAGACTTAGCTCACCAGCCACATGTGCTAGTTTTCATCTGGTAACCTAGAAACTGCAGGGTGTTTTTCCACTAGAAAATATAACTGTCTTGAATGGCTGTGCATTTTAGCATGAAATATAGAATTATTTACAAAATACTGGAAAGGAAGGAGTAATGAGTTCAAATTAATCTCTCCTTTAGTGTTTAATATCAATGTATTTTGGCTCCTTTTTATACCTGCTGCAAAGGAATAAGTGTGGCTTTTATCCACACACAGAATGGAATGAAAAGTGGGGAAAGTGTGAAAAGCTGCTCTTTGAATGCGAGAATAGATCCAACAGCACCGGAAAAATGTCATTTTTCCATATATCATTCAAATACTTGTGACTCTTTCCAAACACACTTATTACACAACAGGATATATTAGAATTCTACATTTTTCACCACAGAGAACTGCTTATGTTTTGTAAGTAGAAGACAATGGCTGTGCACCACCACTGCAGTGAGGTAACTTTAAAATCAAAGGGCTGGATGTATGAATTCTGCAGTTATAAAGTCTTGCACTATATGAAGAGTTCTGTGTTTGTTCTTGATATTATAACTAAATGCTCTTCACTTTTTATTTTAGATAAAAAGGTGAGGTATATTGGAAACAAGGATAGGATTATGGTGGAATGAAAGAAACTGCAAAGAATATTGACTCCCTTGTTATAAAAATAAGTTTGTCTCCCTGTCCAGGTCCTTAAAAGACAGTAAAAGGTGATGGGTGAAGGTGCTGTATATTCAGCAATTATTTAAATTGCACTGTGCTTAGAAACCTAAATATTACAATCTGCTAGTGAACTGGTGCTATTGAAGAAAATGGAACATGAATGAAGTTAAGTTTTAGTCAGCTGACGCATTGTTTTGAGTCTTTTAAAAAATTGTATGATAGCAAGACAGAGTGGGCATAGAAAACAGGACAAAATTAATTGGCTGGTTTGGCAACTCCATACCAGAAACCAAAAAAAGGCTTTCAGTTAAACATTTATTCTCATCACTGCTCCTATACTTAAAACAGAATAAATTACAAAAAAAATATCCTTGTGGATGTTAATTGCCACATTTCCTGAGTTTCCATAGATGCTGTGACAGGAAATTTTTGAAATTGTTCTGATTTGAGGAACTCACTGCAGCCAGATATTGTCAAAAGTATGATTTAGAAAATTTCACAGCTCATTGAATTCTGGGTGATATCTTCCTTTATAATCCGTAAAAATACATACAGAGGTGCTCAACCTTTGTTCTTCTAATTACAAAATGTTCTGACAGAGTTCTGCAGGAAAGTTCTTCCCATTCTAACATTGTTGGGTAAACTGTAGGCATTTCAAAGAAAATAATAAATCTCTGCTTAAGACAGTTTTATTTCAGAGGGGAAAAAAAGATATTAAAAGAGATTAATTTTAATACATGTAAATATTTCTAACATACATTCCTCTTTTCAAGTACACATATAGACAGCACAAAAAGAAAAGTACTGAAGAGAAAAAGAAAGATACTATGCTTTTGTTTATATCTTAGTATGATAAGCTATTGATCACTTAAATAATTTTATAAAATTTAGTAGTTAATGCTACAAATGAATTATTTGTGTAACAATCCAATTAATGAACTGTTAAGAGAGGTGTTAAATTCCCTTTAGAACACTGAGGTTTTTTTTCTAAAACTACAAAGCTGTCTTTTTAAGTAAGCATAAGGTTGCAAGAAATATGTCGGCCATGGCTAGTAATTTATATTAATTATTTTATCTAACTACACAGGCTAACAATATGGATAGTGTGGAAATAATCTTTTGAAACTTGTGTTAAATAGCTTTGTATGCATTTCCTTTGGTATTTCTAGCTCAAACATTAAATCCTAAGTTATATGTAAGGATATATAACTGTAAGACTATAGCACACGTAGTAAGGTAAATCTACAGCTTTATAAATCAAGCCTAATCAGGGCCAAGAAATTAGTCAGAGCAATGGCACTAGTCAGTCCTGTGGCCTGGTGGCAGCCTGCCCCAGTAGTATCTGAGCTCACACAGCTGAGGCTGTCTCAATGTTCCTGAGGCTCCCATGCTTTAAAGGAAATATTGGCCAACTCATCACTTGTTTATCCCATGGTTATCCAGATGTTCTTCCTCTTCTCTTAACTCCCAATGCATTGTACTATTAGAAAAGAACAAAAAAAAAAATAGGGACAAAAGCAGAGACAAGACCCTCTTGGTGGAGGAGTGTCCTACCAAGCCCTGCAGGCTCTTCTTCATCCTAAAAATATGAGTTGTTTCTGTGCAGGAGCCCAGCTTCAGAGGGCAGGGGAGAGAGCTTGCTGACTTGTCTGATGCAGGCTGGGAGAGAGCTGGGAAGAGTCTCCCATTTCCTGAGTGATTTGGCAGGTATGGTGCTGGATGTCACGTGGCAGTGAAAAGCCTGGTCCAGTTCAGTGTTTGGAAGACTGCTGTGGGTCTGTAGCCTCAGGGTGGAACCTTTTGCCTGAGATGTCAAAGGAGCAGTGGGGTCACCCTGAGCCCACTGACACCTGACACCCATCCTGACACCACAGCCCAGCAGGCACAGCTGTGAAGGTCTGTCCTGTGCTCTAGCCCAACACGGTTCCCCAGGAATTGCGTGTTTTGGAAATGTCTTTTAGGTTGCCTTACTTACACCTTGAACAGTACAGTCTGAGAACTTGGCGGACAGCTTCTACTCCTGGGGTCTGAAGCCTAAAAGAACATTTTAGCACCTGTCTGGTAGACAGATGGGCTGGTTTTGGAAATAACCCTTAGTGTCAGACTTACAAAGCTGTTCAGAGGATTAACTCCTATTGAGCATCTTAGCTTTGAAGAAAATTGCACTAGGGAGTACTCACTGAGGCAGATTTTCAGCTACTGTAAATAAATACCATTGATTTGGACTTCCACAGAGCTCCATAACAGAGCATATTTAAAGGAGCATGATGCACATAAGATTTAAAAATAAATTTGAAAAATCAGAGTCCTGGTGCCCTGACATCTTTATGATTACAAAAATAATAATGATTGTCCTTAAAAAAAACCCCACCCTACACAAACAAACAAACAAAACCAAAGAAACCCACCCCTGGGAATGAAACTGGTAGTGAGATCAATCCTCTGAACAATCTCCTCTGAATCTGAAATCTTTCATTTTTCTGAAGTAAGATTTCATATTTGGAACTCTCTGGAGTAACCTAACAAATGCTGGTAGCAGCTATACTTCAACTGTTCTGCCTGCTGTGTTTCCTTGGTCCTGTCCTCCTGTCCCCCAGTCCTGGGATAAGACCTAGAAAGGAGGCAGGTGGTGAAGTTGCACAGTATAGTTGGAACAAGCTATTTCTGAGCATTTGTGAAAACATTTAGGTGCCTAACAGAGAAGGTGGATGGGGAATTTAGGTTAGGTGGAGGTCATAAAAAGGGTTAATTGCTGAAGTACCCTGCCAAAAGTGGGGGTATGGAGGAGTCCAGCTTCTTGTGTTCCTTGGTGGGTCCAGCCCTCAAAACAGCCTGTTTCCTCACAGAAACATTGGTTTACTCCAAGACACACAGCCAAGGGAGAGCAGAAGACTAGCAGAAGGAGCAGTATCATGAACATATTACAGTCAGAGAAGTTCTTTAAGGTAAAGGAATATGTCTGAAATTAATAAAGAAAATAATAGGTTCTAACTTTCACCTTCTTTCATAGACTGTGAGTTTCTTTTTCCTCCTGTTGATCCAAACTCTGGTGACTGCCTTTCCTACTTTCAGAAGTCTTTTTCAAAGAGATGTGAGTTTACACCCTTTAAAAACTTCATTGTACTATTAATCATTGAATATTCCTTTGAACATCAAATTTAAATGTTCCCCTTTTTGACTCAATGAAAAAGATTAATTTTATTATTATAGAAAAGGTTTTACCTTTCTTTAATCTCATATATTCATTCAAATCACACAGATGGTAGTTACCCTAGAATATCCTTTAAGGTAATCAACACTCAATTTTTTTGATGACAACACATTTTATTATATTTATTTCCTTTCAGCAAAGTATCTAAGACCTTAAAAAACCCACAGAACTATTTTGCAGTTTAGATGGTATGCTGAGCTGATTGCTATCCATGGTTGTGTCATTTTGCTTCCTTGATTCCTTTTTCCTCTCTCTTAACTATTTGAGTGAGTGGTACAGCATGAAATAGCACAGAAACTGTTCAACATAAAATTTTAAAATTACAGTTGGTGGAGTTTATTAAAAAGAAATGAAAAAAAAAATCCAAAAGGAAAGGACAAATCTATGGGAAATACTGAAACTAAGCAGCAATAAACAATTGTTTGTTTACACTGGAAAGTCTATTTACATAATCCAAACAGCAAACAAACTCTTACTGGGTCCTAACCTGCCAAACTCATAAAATATTTAAAGAGTTCTAATATTGCATTTCAAATTGAGCTTTTGGAAGTTTCTCTTGTATGTAACTTACTAGTTTTTAAACCAATGAAAATATTGATAAGTTTGGGGTTGTTTTCTTTTTGGTTTTGTCCCTTGTTCAGCTGCTGTTCACTGATATTACTATGGTACAAAAATGGAACTGTTGTTTTGGGATTGTTTTTTGGGAAAAAAAAATAACATATTGTTCTTATTATGCTATGTGTGATGTGATTTTCCCTGTGGATTATCCTGGTAGAACTAATATGTTTACGGAATTTGAATTAAAACAGATTACATACCTGCAAAAAAGTGCACTACAGATTTTGTTTTCTCTTCAAATCTCAAAAATAAGGAATTGTTTCAAAAAGAAAAGCTGAAAGTACCAAGAGAGAAAAGAAATAAGGGCAGTACCACAAATAATCAAAACAATCTGGTATTCCAGATATTTAACCTCAACCTCTCCCCTTTTTTACCCTGAGTAAAGCAGGCATGTATTTTAACTGTCCCTAAAAGCAGTAAAACAATACCATCTTCTCAGCTTATGGATGTTTGTGTATCAGGACTCCAATTAAGACCTTCTGTGTAATCAAATCCATTACATTTTTATTTTGGCATTTTTACTATCAGGGTGATCATAAGAAATGACCCAATGCTACAAGGTTTCATTTGTAAGGCTGTGCACAACTTAGAATTATCTGCTATGGCATTTGATAACTCAGGAAATAAACCAACTTGTTAGTAGTACAGTTCTGTGTTTCCTCATCAATTTCACATTCAAGCATTTGTATATCTGAAAACCTTCAGCAAGTGAAATTTAAAAGCAACCAAACAGCCATTGCAACGTGTCCTTGTTCAGGAGTACAGAAAACCAAAAACAAGGTGTTTTTAATGGTATATGATATTTTGAACAATTTAAGTCTTCAGCTTAAGTTGAAAGGACACTTTAGTTTAGGATTTTAGATTTTCAGCTGAAGTACAGAATAATCACATAATACTATTATTGCTCAAATAGTGAAGAGAAGCCTTGTGTCCATGTTGTTCTCAGAAGAACCTAGGCTCCTATTTTCCTGTGCACGTGAAGAAAGCTTTCCACTGGAGAAGGCTGCACGAAATGGGCTTTTCACTGTCAGGCTGTGATGCTCTTCCTAGCCAGCCAAGCAGAGCCAGTACCTGATTTGTAGGCAGACTCATGATGCCTCCACCACTAACCCCTTTCAAAAAAGACCCTAACAAAAACCCCGAACATCCAACATTTTTGTGTATGCTTCAAGAGAAAAGTGGACTCAGGCATAGGTGGGCCAGGCACACAGCTAGCAGTGTGCAGACATAGATGATTATCAGCTGTCATGGTAACACCTTCATTAACTGGGATTCTGTCCTCAGTAATTCAGCAGATTTGTAAAAGGCCAAAAGATGCATAGATCCTAATTCTCAGGTCTGCCTTCTAGTTCTGTTTGTTTAAGGATTTATTTTTTTCGTCTGTTTGTTCAATTTCTGTGTGATTTCTTCTGTAGGTTTCAGCAGAGTATATACATATGCACACATACAACTACATATGTATGTGTATTGTTTTGTAAATGTTCTCAGTCATGCTTTCTTCTGCTTTGCATCATTTACTCATATACCTTCCATGTTCTCATTTATTTTTTGCGCAATTAAACCTTATAATAAATTATTAAATATAACCTGACAGTGACAGAGTCTCCCTGTTTTGTTTTCTTCTGGGCATGGGGGGGCGGGGGGAGTGAAGGGGTGAAAGAGTGGGAGAGGAGAACAGAGGCTACTCTTCAATTGCATCCCCAAAAAGAAAACACTGAAATTACTGTGGTGAGTGGCAAGAAGCCTGTAAAACCACAAAGCTGTCAGATACCGAGCTGCTGTTCATACTTTTAAATCTGGGTACAAGGAGCCCTGATACATTTGCTTTTGTCAGCTGAATAGCACTGTTTGCCCGGCAGCAAAATAACACCTCCTGTGTGGAAAATCATGGGTATTTATTATTCTATAGAGTTCTCAATTTGAGATGCAAAACCCATGAACATAGACAACATCAAACACATTTTCTTTCTCATCCTGTCACATAAGCTTTTCATTCACATAGATTTCTCAGACCAAATTAACTTTATGTAAACATATGCAGCTCCATTCTGCATATTAGAGCTGTTCTAAAACTGATACTTAAGAGTCCACCTACTAGGTAAAAGTGTTTCAATTGCAGAAGGACAAATAGTCTCTAATCCTGCATATGAATTAAGGGATAAGGTAACTCTGCAGGCTCCAATACAGCACCAGGACATCTGGGATCACATCACTGTCCTGCCAAAGCAGCCCAGGCCGTGCCCAACACAGCCAGTTTGACCTTCCATGTCTTGCCAGCACAGAGAAAATAAAGTCTGTGCTGCAAACAAAAGGCCTGTGCTTTGATTACTTCATTCTTAAGAAAGAACCTAATAGTCTTTTCTTGTGTTTGTGTGAGACGTTTTGCAGTTGACATAAATCTCCTCTGTCTGCCAGAGTAATGATTCTTCTCCTCTTCTTTCTCTGCTGTGTATGCCATGAAAATGGGATCTTCCATAACTGTTAGAAGGAGGCTAGAAGAATATTAAAAGGAAAAAAAAAAAGTTGAAGGACTTCTCTCAAAGCAGCTACCGCTTTGAAAAAGCAGAAAAATTTTTCTTCAAATGCTGATTTATTATTGAGAAGCATGAAACAGTCAATAAAAATGGGGTTTTGTCTTCTCGTTTTCTGTGAACACATTTCAGATTCAAGTCATATGAAAAAAAAGAAGTTGCAGCTTGAATATGTTTCCCAGCTGTCTTAGATCTGGCTCCTGATAAAGTGCCCCTGATAAAGTGAAATGCCCCCTTCCCGTCACACACATTCTTCAGATACTGATGCAGTCTCTTCTACATTCATCTTAAAACATGAATTATTCTGAAGCTATTGTCTATGCTAAGAATAGTCATTTCATTAAGACAACTTAATGTTACAGTGCCTGGGTGAACCAGTATAGAGGAAAGGTGGTTTCTGAAGCAAAGGCTGGTCCTTAGCCTATGGCCACTCTAGAAAGAGCTTCATCCTGGTACAAACAGTGACCCAACAGCCAGAATTAGAGAAAAAATCGGCTTTATGAGGACATATTGACAGTGGAGCTTATCACTGAATCGTACAGGAATGAGATCTCATGGACAGTTACAATACAAAAAAAAAAAAAAAAAAAAAAAGAGAGATGCACTGAAACAGCTATCCTGAAGAATTGTTGTGAAGCTGAACTGGAAAAAACAGATAAGACAAAGAGTATCATAGAATATAATTTTTTTGCCTCAGTTTTGCAAGTGGTGACTTGAGGAAAAAAAGACATTAACAAAGACACAAATAATAAAAAAGCTATCAAATCAATAGAGGTAATTGTTAATAATATGGCACAGAGCAGTCTCTCAGTGTAGCTGTAAAGCATTAAAGGATATTAATCCAAAAATAATGAATAGTAGTAATAATATTTTAAAATTTTCAAATTTTCCTGTCTATATAGTTTAAAATTAGACTGTAAGATTGGGGGATAAAGACTAGACACAGAAGAGAAGATCTTAATAAATATACAGTACAAACTATGAGTAAGCTTCATCTCAACAGGTGATCTTACCCAGGTCTGAATAGAATACAAAGCTTTTGATAAAGCCTCTGTGATCCTCTACTTCTTTCTGAAGACATACATTTAGTCAGAAACATAGTGCAGGAAACTGCATCTTACATGATATTATAGTCTAAAATATCTAATTCCAATATAATGCTGATATTGCTTACTTTCCCACTGAAACCAATAAATACAATAAAAATCCAAGTAGACTTGCAAACTGCAACATGCATGAGATTAGTACTGTCTTGTAAAAGCATGAAAAGTCCCTTTGATTCAGGGAAATACAAATATGTTGTCCAAAATTCCAGCAGCCTCGTATATTGTGGTAGGGGAAGGAATATATTTTCTTGTCACTATTTTTTTTTCTTTGGAAGAAGAGACGTTCTCAATCAGACCACTAGAGATATTTGGCAGGGAATACAGCAAACTTAGATAGTGGTTTAAACTATTGCTTTGGATACAGCTGTAAATCTGGAGTACAAAATCAAAGGACAAAAAGTCCTACAAGATATAGAAAACTTCAAGATGTCACCTGTCCTCTGTGCACAAAATAGGAATAGGAATTCCTAGCTTGATGTGATTCCTGACAAATCACCCTTAACCTGTTGTTTCAGCTAATACCATAGTAAGCATTTAGTTGTCAAAGGAACTTGAGTGAGCCATTTGTTTTCCCAATGTGAAAAAAATGGGAAAAAACCCGAAAATGTCACGTTTCCATAGGCTGTAGAACAGATAGTTTTTTTTCAAGTTTAAAATTTTGGTGAGAAAATTAAATTTATTTATGTATACTTTTTTTTTTTTTTCTCTGAGGGGGATAGTAGGATGAGCTGTTAACACATCCATCCTTACCTGCTTCTGTATATTATGCAAATTGATTTGTTACTCACTTTTTTGTGATGAGCAGAGGTGATGCAGAAGATCAGTAGAAAATCTAACACCAAAACAGCAGAAAAATCCCTTCAGCTATGTAGGTAATAAACCATTTGTGATCCCAAGTTGCTAAAATATTATTGCAATAAATACAATTGGTATTTGTAAAAATATAAATCAGCATGAACTTTTTATGACAAACTAAGCTGAAAAATCAATTGCATAAAGACATTATTCCATGACAGCTCATGCTCAATATTCAAACTTTATAGCAATTTCCTCATTTCTAAAAAGCCTTTATTATGCTGAACCAGCTCTTAACAAAGTTTTGACTGGGATGACCAAAGGTGAGTGAGAACAGCACAGCAGTGTGAAAAAAAAATAGCTGTGCTTTGTATAATCCTTTTCTATCTCCTTCCTCCCCTTATGAGAAAGCAGTCCATACAGAAGTGACTCAATGTATGGTTAATAAAAGTTCTCAGTCTGCTTAAATTAATGTTCTTGGCTAACACAAAGCTGTGAGAAGTGGCCAACACCCCAGTGGGCTGTCTGAAAGCTGCCCTTCAGAAGGACCTCAGTGGGTTGGAGAGATGGGCAAGGAAGTGTCTGAAATTCAACAAGGTCAAATGCAGAGTCCTGCACCTGGAGAGAAATAACCCAACACAGCAGTGCAGGCTGGGGCTGATCTGCTGGAAAGCAGCTCTGCAGAGAAGGACCTGGGGGTCCTGGTGGACAACAAGCTGTCCATGAGCTGGCAGTGTGCCCTGGTGGCCAAGAAGGCAAGTGGGATCCTGGGGTGCATTGGGAGCAGCATTGCCTGCAGGTGGAGGGAGGTGATCCCACCCCTCTACTCAGCCTTTGTGAGGCCACATCTGGAGAGCTGTGTCCAGTTCTGGGCTCCTCAGTGCAAGAGAGTCAGGGAGCTCCTGGAGCCCCTGAGTGGGTCCAGTGGAGGGTAACAAAGATGATCGAGGAGCTGGAGAGATTTTATGAGGAAAGGCTGAGGCAGCTGGGCCTGTTCAGCCTCGAGAAGAGATGACTGAGAGGAGACATCATCAATGTCACAGAATCACAGAATCAGCTAGGCTGGGAAAAACCTTTGAGATCACCAAGTCCAACCTGTAAGTCCATAAGTACCTGAAGAGAGGGTGCCAAGAAGATTAATGAATCCAGGCTTTTCTCCACGGTGCCAAGCAATAGGACAAGAGGCAATGGGCAGAAACTGATGCACAGGAGGATCCATCTGAATATGAGGAAGAACTTCTTTACTGTGTGAGTGCCCAAGCACTGGGACAGATTGCTCAGAGGAGGTGTAGAGTCGGCCTCACTGGAGATATTCAAGAACCATCTGGACACTATCCTGTGCCATGTGCTCCACAATGACCCTCCTTGAGCAGGGAGGTTGAACCAGATGACCTCCCGTGGTCTCTTCCAAGCAGACCCTGTGGTTCTGTGATTGTAAATGTTGTCCCATAGGAAATACCAAACAATCATTCAAGATTTCCATGGGCAGCAAGTTATTTTTCATAGTACCAGGAAGATCATTTCAATGCTCAAGAGATTTTCTGTTCAGTACTGCACACAATGGAATCAGTTAGTTTCTGCTGCAATTCAAAAAGAAATCTGTTCTGGTTTTAACAAAAAAAAAAAATCACAAAAATTTCTCCCATTATCATCTCCTTTTTTTAATCACCTAGTATTGTACCTGCCTTGATGATGGACGTCAGGAAATCTGCCGCATTTGTTCTAGCCTAAGCAAAAAGGCTTTCTTTGAAAAATGCTACCTAGGCAGGAAAAGTTAAACTTATAGTAACTTTGCTTGAAGTGCATTGATTTCTTTGGAATGGAATCATATCTTCAAATGAAACTAAAGAAAAACCAGTAATAACTAAAGGTAGAGACAGACAAGAAAATGGCTTCAAGGTATAAGCCGATTTATTCTTATAGTGCTCAAGTCTGTGTGAGGTAATAGCTATTTTTTTAGGTGAAAAGCGTTGGAGGGAAGAACAGAAGTAATATTATCAAAGTCACACAGGTAATCCACAGCTCAAGTTCTCAGCTATTCATTGGTGAATCTGTCTTCAGGGGTACTCCCTCTAATGTTCTGCTCACTCTACAATGAAACCACAGCTGCCCCAAAGGCTTCCATTGGGGTAGACAACAATGTGCTTAATTCACAAGCAAAGGAAAGCAATCAGTGTCACTAATGGCAGTAATCCCAGCTAACCAGCTGCTGAGCCACCTCCAGATGGCTTTCCTCTCTGCAATCAAAATGGTTTGCATCTTCTCATCTGGCTGTCCCAAATCCCACCTGAGACTTGCTCAGGTACACCTCTTTAGTATTAATGTGTTCATTGGAAAGGATAACAAAAAATACTGATTACAGAAGAGTCTTATCCTTGAATCCAATGCTATATTGCTGGAAAGAAAAAAGAAGAAAATTCTCTCAGAAGTTTATATTGGTGAAGGTAGATGACACTCTAGAGAAGGCTGCCTGATAACATAAACCAACACCTTTTCTGTTATAACTGCGTATGAAATCACTCTACTGCCAGAATGTTTTCAGCTCCTATGTACTTTAAATGACAAGATGGTGCATATACTTACCTCCAAATTCAGGAAAAATTATAATGTCTTTTTTTACCAGCTGTTATGCTACCCACCAGAGAAAGTCGTTGTCTGTGCAAGTGAGTACTTCCAGAAATATAACAACAAAAAGAACCCTAAAAGTAACAAGGGAAAAAAAATTAAAATCTTATATTTGATTATCATCAAGGATGGGTGAATCTGGATAGATTTGCAGATTTCAGCAGCATCCTCACCCTTCAGTTTAACTGCTCCAAACTTCATTTCTCTTTTTCTGAAGTTTCACCTTCAGTTTTATTAGGTCAAGATAATAATCTCTGAGTTAGTGTGTTTGAGAGCTGAGATTATCAACTGGCAATTAAATATGGATTAGAAAAATAATTTTATTATTTTTCTTTTAACTAACAACAACTGAAAGTCTGTATGCCTTTTCTCATTTGAAGTGAGCAAAACGTCCCTTAGGCATTTGTTTTCTTTAACTATACAAAACCTTTTGTAATTACTGACTTTAACATCCCAGTCAAGATTTTGCAGAAACATGTCAGAGGCTTGTCATGTGTCTCTTTAGTTCTTATGTTCTCGACAAAGGTGTTATGCTGACAGGAGGTTATTAAGTATATTTTTGGCATCAGTGCGATTTCTGTTAAGTATTAGTATTTCTCTGTAAGTTTGGGAAATTTTTTTTGCAGGACACTTTTCAACCTTCAGTGCACCGACTTTGGTTTTGAGGAGGAAGCACTGATGGGCCAGAGAGTTGTTTTAGCAAGAGATTTGAACTGCTCTGTCAAGACCTTCATGTATTTTGCCACATGCCTTGTTGGACTGGCATGTATGGTATCCTAACTGGGTATCACTGAAATAGTTTACCCCATAGCTGAAAGGCAGAGGTCCAGCATGAATGCATTCCAGCCCAGGGAATGGTGTTTGGTTGAGTGGAGACCCACAGAGGTGGTTTGATACCTTGTGCTCATACTGAATGACTTCATGAAGGAAGAAGGAATCTAATTTCACTCCTGTCCTGGTTCTCCTCACTCCCTTACTGCAATTCTTCTTTTCTGTCTGCTTCCCATGGCCCAGAAGCACTGCTGCCTCCTTCCAGCTCTCAAGGAATGTATGATAACCCTCAGCAACTGTACAAGTACTTCCCTGCTTTTCCTCTGGATGCTAATGAAGGTTAACCTGCTCTATTCAGCCATGGCGTGATCTCACCCTGAGCACTATGTGTAGGTCTGGACCCCACAAATTTAGAAGTAGGTGGAGGTATTTGAATGTGTCCAGAGGAGTGCAACAAAGCTAGTGAAAGGTCTAGTAAAAACTGTAAGATTACTCTGACCCCCTAAACATGCATGTCAATACAACCACTGACCTGTTTTTCAGATCTAGTGGGACCACACAAAAACATGTTTCTGTTTTACTTTGCCTAAGAGAACTTGCTACCCTGATTTCTGCTAAAGCAAGAAAAAAATTATTAAATCTCTAAAAATGTCTGTGTCTTCAGGAGGCAATAAGTGCTTCTTTTTCAGCCCTGATAATATTTCCATCTTTTCATATGACACGTCTCATTCTTTCTCAATCATCTACCAAAAGAATATGTGAATTTCAAATCTGCTTCCTTTCTTCAAAACTGTCTCAAAGAAAAAAGCATGGTAAGAAAAGCACAGAAAATGTGTTTAGTTGTGGAATCTGGTGTCACGACTGATCTCTGTACTGATAGAATTTTTAGAAGGAGAGATATGGTGAAGAACACATCAGAAATTTATCCAAAATCTCTTGAACACAATGGAATATTCGGCTATTTCTGTAAGAGTCATCCAACAAGAACTGCACTACTTTACAAATACACTGCTTTATATGTTCCAGGTTTTGAGGTCAAAAAACATTTGCAGAAGTCCAATTTAACCTGTAAATTCCTGTTTCTAGGAAACAACAGTCACAATATTTAGTGAGATAGAGTGGATAAACTTAGTGATACTGAATTAGTCTCATGGTTTAATTTTTACTAGCATTGAAAAGCATTAAAAGCAGCATGCTGACTTTTACTGATACAACTACAAAAACTGTTTTCATGATGCTTGAATATCTATCTATTCCTTCCTCTCTCCCTTTTTTTTGAACAAGGATTCCATGCTGGTTTTCTTTGCAAAAATATATTCACCTCTAGACAAGAAGCAAGCTGCTTCTTTCTACCATACCACCTCCCAGTATCAGCAGTTTTTGGACTGTTACCTCTTCTGAAAATAATCATGTGCTCTTAATACAGCCTTTCACCCAAGAGTTCTCCTCTTCAAAAGTTCTTGAGGTGCTCTCAGCAACAGCTTAAAAAATAAACGAATAAAAATATATAATTTTTTAAAAAGGGGGTTCTTATCTTTTCTCTTACTCTCTCAACCTAAAACCTAAACATCAGCTCTCCTCCTCTCCTCCCACCTTCTAGACTCAGTATTTCAAAATAACTCTGGAACTGGGCAAGGCGAGAAGAATCACTTCACCCATGCAGAATCACACCAACAGGCTTAAAGCGTTGGAAGAGTTTGGTAGAAAATCCAAGCTGGAGCGTGGCTTAGCTGTAATGCTAAGCCAAAGAAAATGACATGACTGAACTGGTAGAACATACATACACACACACAAAAAAATAGTGCAGCAAGTTTCTGGCAGCAGCTTGTTTATTCTAGCCACAACTGTTGGATCAAGCAGAGTAAGTCACTCCTGAGTTTGTGAGAGACTTCACTGTCTGTGCCACAGGGTGCAGTGGGAGCTGATGCCCGCCCTGCTGTTTCTCTCCACTTACTGTTTTTCCATATCACTCCAGAAATATTAATTGTGTGTTATGAAAAAGTTCCATATGTTGAAGAGAAATAATAGAGAAATCCTTGATATTTTATTTTCTTTGAAATTAATGAAAACTCAACCAAATGCACTTAATACAAGGCGAGGGCTTAAAAGGGATATAGTGGAGTGTTTTCTGAATCATCCTGTACTTCATGTTCTTCAATGTTTTCATATTTTTCTTCTCCAATGAACAGCCACAACTATGCTGCCATTGCCAGGGCTAAAAGTCATAAATTGAATTTGTTTCAAGAGCAAAAGAAGCATGGAAACAAAACTCTTCTTTTGGAGAAGAAATATTTTGTATAGGTAGAGCCGATCATTCTGAAAGCTACTTTATTTTTTGCAACTATATGTTCTCATTTTGGTGTTAGAAGCACTGCACTTGGGAGTAAGAAGGAAATATTTCTATTTCTCCACAATTAAGACATGCTTGATTATGTCAATACAGTCAAGATTTCAAAATTTGAATGTTTAAAATTGTCAGCTGTGAGGGCTTTTTATCCTGTTTCCTGTATTTTTATCACATCCTGCTCATTTTCATGGATTTTTGTGGTCAAGTATTCAAAGTAAAGCAGATCACCAAGCACATTCTCCACTTCTCAATTAACCATATCACGGTTTAAACATATTCTGGAGTTTTAGACCATTCCACAGCACTGCCAAACACTCATGTATCACCAGGAACAAGGGCAGAGCAATGAAAGCTGGACTGAATGCTACAACAGAAGAAGATCTGGGGTGGTGCAAGGATTAGGTCTTCAAAATGCATTCTACAGAGAAGAAGCAAAACCAAGTCTCTTTTTTTTTGTCTTTTTTTTTTTTTTCTTCTTTTTTTTTTCCCAAGTCATTACAGAAAATAGAGGTAAAGGTGGAATTCAACCCAGAGTTTCAGAAACTTCAAGTGTCTATTTGTTTGGGCATGTAGCTCTCATTATAAACAATCTGTGATGATAACAGCAAAACCCAGAGAGCTTCTCAGCGCTCCATGAGGAACCCCTTACCTGAATAAGGTGGAGCCCAGTTTACAAATTTCTACATTACAAATACTACTGTGAGTGTGCTCTTTGCCTCTGTTGGAGGACAGGTCTCATCCCTAAGGCCCTGCAGTAAAATGCACTTACAGAGAATTCTCCTCGTGCTGTCTTTGGGAGAATGCCCACCTCTTCCTGCAAACTCAGGCAGCCACTCCCCTTCCAAAGCATCTCCTTCTTGTAAGTCATATGAGGAGCAGCTGAAGGAGCTGGGGTTGTTTAGCCTGGAGAAAAGGAGGATCAGAGGAGACCTTATCACTCCCTACAATCACCTGAAAAGGTTGTAGCCAGGTGGGGGTTGGTCTCTTTTCCCAGGCACCCAGTGACAGGACAAGAGACTTCCTCAAGCTTCACCAGGAGACGCTGTGGGTGGACATGAGGAAAAGGTGGCCAGTCATTGAAAGGCTCTGCCCAGGCAGGAGTGGAGCCACTGACCTGGAAGTGTTCAAGAAACAAAAGGAATTATTTAGTTGACAAGGTGGTGCCCAGTCAAAAGTTGGGCTTCATGATCCTGGAGATCTTTTCCAGTCTAAATAATTCCATAATTCTATTCTATTCTATTCTGTGATTGTTAATATCAAACCAGTTTCTCATAAAAATAATGAGATCAGACAAGCTTAAACCTAGCTTATTTTTTGAGAAAACAAGATTTATTGTTAACTTTGCTATCTTTTGCATGCTGCTAATTGTAATGTGGCATTTAAATAAATCCTCGCTTGTTACTGAAGAGTTATTTTATTTGGGTAAAAGTACTAATGCCTCAGAAGGACCTATTTTGAAAACATTTACCATTTTCTCCTTTACTGACCAGCCATAGTAACACTCATCATATAGCAGCTACACAGAAGTACACCACAAAGTCAGAAGCTGCAGCATTTTAAGGGAAAATCCTGGAATTTTCCTGATCAGAACAATCCACTGGTGGACATTCTTTGAAATCTGAACCAAAGCTTTGCTTTCCTGATGAGTTGCACAGAATTACAATATCTACCCAATCTGCTTTAATCCTTTCTCACATCACTCATTGTACTGAATCTCCAATTTTATAAGGGCAAGTAAAAGCAACATTTCCTCCTGGCTTGGTAAACATGGGATTATTTTGTTTTTCAGACACTTCAAAAGCATCTGTTTAAAAAAAAAACAGCAAAAATCTGCTAATAATTCATTTAAGGGAAGTTTAGTATCCACAGTTCCAGTACAGCAAATATTAATGAAATTGACTTACAGCTGAATGATATTGAAATCATTTGAAATGCTGAAAAATATAATTTATACCTATCTATGACTTCATTTTTTGTGCACATTTAGACAAAGCAGTCTTTCTGGAACTGCGAGTCTGTGATGACATTGCAAGAAGGCTATTTCTGTAAACTTTGAGTAGATGACTGTTCTATTAACAGTTTCAGCAAATATTCAGCAGCATAAATTATGGGGCCAATCTAATTAAACTTGGTGTAATCTTGTTCTTCTTTCACACTAGTTATAATAAGAAAATGGTTTGATGTGACCCTCAGGACATGCTTTAGTAAATTTTGTTAAAAGACATTCCAGCCTACAAACTGCAATTCTCCCATTCACAAAACTCACACCACCTAAATTAAAAAATATTCTTATCCATTCACACACTCTACTTGGGAAAAATCTGTATGATAGTCTATCCGAGGTATGAAAGAAGACTACCAGGCAAATTGAAGACTTTAACCACATAGAAACCATAGATTTATCTTAAATCATTTTAACTGAAATCGCTTTGCCCTGAGTTATTATTTTTAGCAGTATAATTTACTGTTTACTACTTACAAAAATAAATGTTTAAAAGTCTGCAATAGAAAGATTGTCAATTTCTCTGACATTCGGAGCCACTTGATTTCTAAAGTCAGCTTTGTAATGCCTGTATCTCATAAATTAGGATGAGCACTGTCAACTTGTTGAAGACTTTAATATTGGAAAAGATTAATGATCACACTCTTTTTCTTACACTGTAAAAGGATCAATCTTTCAAGTTCCTCAATGAGATTTATTTAAAATTAGATGTTTTTAAGTAAAACAAGTCACTACAATATATTATTGACGTGTTTGTTTCTATCTGTGGCAACAACTGTAAGGTAAGTAGGCTCCCTAGGAATAAGTGATTCTATTCATGTTGACAGGATGGAGATTCCTTTGTGGGAGGGAGTCTGTAACTTCAGAGAGTCTCTCAGGCTCCATGAAAGACAGAGTCAAAAAGTCTAGCCTGCAATTTTTTATAGAATAGAGCACATAAAAATTACATTCCCTCTGCCTTTGTAGACTGGAAATATGATTAAAATGTTGAAATGTAGAAAGACGAAAGGAACGGTGTCTAATGAGTTTACCTAAAATAATTAATGAAGAACTTGAAGATCCATGTAGACAGCAATCAAGGAGACTGAAAGTTAATGACAGGCAAGGACAGAAGAGAGATAAATTCACTAAACCAAACAGAAGGTACAACACAGTGAAGCTAATTAACTCCTTACACAGCTTGCCAAAGACAGCTAAATTTCTATTACTGAGGTTGACTGCCGAGGCTGGATAATAATTTAAGTTATCATGCAAATTCCAGCAAGAATTTTCTCATGGAAGTGTAAGTATTATTCAAATTAGACTGAATGACTGCTATGATGGGACTGTACACTTACAAAATAGGTTCCTTGAAGTGCAGTCCCTCAAAATTCACTACATTAAATTAAATCAGGTAATTTTTTTATATACCTTGCAGATACAGATCTGTAGATTCATTCAGTTCTGCTAGGGAAGAGAGGTAAATGAAAAAGTGACTGAAACCCATCCTCTCCCTGGAACACCATATTCTTAGAGGTCAGATCCTTTCCTCAGACCACTAACTTCCAGCAACAGCCTGCTTTACAATAAACCACATATTCTTGCCAAAGAAGTCTTGCCCTTCATTGTGCAGTCTTTGGTCTGGTTTTCCACTATGAGCAAGCCCTGCTGCTACCCACAAGAGCATTGACATCTCCCCATCTTCTCCTGGGTGCATCCTTGCTGTCCTGATTGTTTCATTACAATGCCACCCTGAACTCCAGGTGTTTATCCTATGTAAACGTGCTTAATAGGGAATTTTGTGTACCATGATGCTACCTCCCACCTTCCAGAGCATTTCCACCTGACCCAAGTGACAGGACCTTGTAACAACTGGCCTTCTTCCCTGAGATAAAACATTTTCCACCAAACAGATGAAAATCCCTTCTGTCTAGAAATTTATTAGTGAACTCTTGCATTATATTTGCAAAACAATATATCCCGGTTGCTTGATAATATATAATATTACAACATTATATACTATAACAGGTACATTACAAAGCTAAGTTTGCCTTGCAAATTCAGTGAAGAATTTCCTTGTAGAAATCTTGATATAACTGTATAATTTGCATGTATACAAAAAATAAATGTTATGTTGATGTTAGTTAGTGAGAACAAGGTACAAACAGCCAATTACAATAGAAACAGTTTGGAGATTCTTTGCTGCTCAACATTCTATTGTAACCATTTTCAAACGCATACATCATGACTTTTTATTTGTTTCTTTGTTTGTTTGAATATATATTTTATTTGAAAGTGTGCAGTAACATTAATGTATTTTCACTCTTGATGAATAATGTAAATATCACCCCTTATTACAATTGTACCTTGAACAATTTTTATAATTAATATGGTACCTTGAACAATTTTTATAATTATATAAGGCACAAACAGAGGCAAATCAGGCCTACGTAGTTCTAATTAAATCTTCTAAGAACACTAAAGTATTCCAAGCTTTTGTTTTAAGCAATTGTCCCATTTTATTTTGACAGCAGCATCTGCATAGTTCTTTCATCCTCCTTCTCCTCTGTTCAATCACTTACTTTATTTAGCACCTTTCTAAACACAGTTTCTTTGCTTTCAGCCTGGTACGTGTGGGATGAAAACCTCCCACTCTGAGGAGCCCTTCCAGGAGAAGAAAGCACACCCACACACCTTCACCCCTGCACATGCACAGCTCCCGGTGACACGCCACGTGTGAACGTTCCAGAAATGCTAAATAAAAATCTATCCCATAAAAATAGACTCTGCCTTCCTGCTGCTCATGCCAGACACTGCCACTGCTGTCTGCTCTGCCCATGGGCACATCATCCTGCTTGCTGAACAGAAAGTAGGAGGAGGTGACAGAGCTCAGGATAGGTCCATAGGCCTCTCCTTAGTAAGGAAATGCTCATATGTTTGTTATCCTCCACCAGCCTCTTTTGGCAGCATGTTATCCATCATGTTTTGTAGTTACATCTATCTGATATTAGGTATTTAAAGGAAAAAAAAGCAAGGTTTCATATTTTTCAAATGTATAATCTTTTAATATTTTTCTTGGAAAGCGAATATCAGGAATACAGAGCTATAAAAGAATGCAAATGAACTCTCCAGGATTTAAAAACTCAAGCAGCTAAACTAAAATTCTGCAGAAGGGAAATACTTGAAGCTGAGAAAATCTTTTGAAAGAATAATAAAATAATGGTATAATTTTCCCATCCCCTCCAGCTCTTGCTCCAAGCACTTAGAAGTGAAAATAACTCTTATGAAAAAGAAAGTGTGAAAGTTTGGTCATTGGTAGAAATTTTCAGATTTTCTCCTTTCTTTTCATGTCCACTTCATTTAGGTTTGGTTTGGGGTTTGGGGTTTTGTTTTTGTTTTGGTGTTTTTCTGTTCTTTTGGCCTCTGATAGAATTAATTGATACTGTTCAGGGATTGTTTCATTTCCTTAGAAAGTGATGCTTTCTATCAGAAATAACTGATAACCTTAGCCAACTTTCCAAAACTGCATAGCTAACTCAGCTCTACAGCAGAGTCAGGTTCCCAGGTCCCACTTGGTTTGCTGAAGCTCCACACACAAACACAGTTTTCTTCCTCTGCTTGTAATAAGCAGTGATAAAAAAATAAATGCACACAAAAAAAGAGGTTTAAAATTTTAGGAAGACAAACTTTCTCTGGAACTCTTCACCAAGAAAATAAATTTTTGGAATTGAAAATATTTTGAGTGACACCTTTACCCTACCTGAATAGACTAAAATAAGGCATTATATTTAGCTCCTAAACTAATGTCTTCCAACTGTGTTAGCACATACTACACGGTTTTGCTGAGTTTCTAAAAACACAGGTTTGCCTCTTTTATCAGTTTTAATGAGTTACTGACACTAGTTCTACAATTACACCAGAAACCAGCAGTACTGTTGTGTTTGAAGAATGCATTTTACTAATAGCAGCTGTTTGGATCATAAAAGTTAAAATGAAAGTATTTATACTCCCATACCCTTAAAACATCTCTTTCAATATATATTAAATTATATTGCGAAAAAATTGATTAATCTTTGTGTACAAGTTATTAATTCTGCATTATACACTAAAAATTTAGCACACAATTGTAATTCACCTGCCAATTCCAGTTTGTTTGTGTATATTTGATTACTCTTTGTTGATTTTTTTCCTGCTGCAGGCTGAACTTTAGTTGCCTAGAGTGCAAGGAAAGGGAGAAGTCAAAGAGAGGGAAGGAGAAAGAAAGAGTATGGTTCTAATGGGAAGGGAAGGGAAGGGAAGGGAAGGGAAGGGAAGGGAAGGGAAGGGAAGGGAAGGGAAGGGAAGGGAAGGGAAGGGAAGGGAAGGGAAGGGAAGGGAAGGGAAGGGAAGGGAAGGGAAGGGAAGGGAAGGGAAGGGAAGGGAAGGGAAGGGAAGGGAAGGGAAGGGAAGGGGTGTGAAAAATTAGGCTGGATGACTACTGGAACCAGTGTTTCTCAAGATTGAAAGCCACGGGTGCAAGGCAATGGGTAGGGTACAAACCCAAGCTGTTCAGCCCCAGAAGTCATATAACACCCAGAAGTGAAACATGAGGATACACTATGGGGAATTTGCTGTCTCACTTCTCAGATCCTTTGAACATATTGTTTTATGGGCTGAAAATATATTGGAGAAAAGGAAGTATCTAATTTGTTTCATGATAAGTTTGTTATGCAGCTTGGTACCAGGTAGGAAAGCATAAGAAATCAATATATCATCAGTATTTTTTTACCAAAAGTTTTCTTCCCATTTCTTTTTGTCCTTATTAAGTTATAAATTATATTCCTGTCTTACAGGCCAGCTGAAAGGACAGTTCATCATTAAAAATATATGCAGCAGCAGAAGCTTTTGCAGATAGGAACATTCCAGACCTTAAATAGTAATCACTTGTTAGTGATTTCCTTTAGAGTATTTGGAAGTTTAAATATGTGAATCTATAATTCCTTTTATCTTCTGCTTTTCATCTGCCTCTGCTCATTCCTTAAGTTCACTTGTATTTCCTTAAATAAAATATTATTCCATCTGGCCTAGACAAAACTATCTCCTTAATTGTGAATACTTTAAAGATGTCACTGTAGACTTTCTATTTTCCTATGCAATTGCATCCTGTGATGATTTCCAAATCGCATTATCTCAAAATTTCATCCATCACATTTACAATGTGGGAAACAAAAAAACAAAAAACAAAGTTACAAAACTCTTGTATCTGGATTTAACTACTGGGTATCACAGCAGTTATCTTGGGTAGTAGAGATAATACCATATTTTATTTAAATTTAATTTCCAAGTGGTGGCTGCAGTGGCATAAAATTATGGAAGAGTAGCTGAGAAGATGAAGTATTTTTGGCTTAGAGAGGTAGCAGAATACTTGTCCTCAAAAAAAATATTTAACCAGTTAGATTCCACTGTGCCCCCTTAGCATTTCCTTACTTGTGTAGGCATATTTGGAATGGTCACCCTTGTGCCCTTTTTACTTGTTTTCAAGGAGTTTCTTGCTCATATAATTGCACACCTTTTGCTTGTCAGCCCAGTCCATTTCCTTGCTTACATGTAGGTTGTCATCTTACTTTCCTGTTGCAGCTCCCCTCACCAGTCTGTTGTCAAGGATGCTTTCCTCCTCTCTACTCAGGTGGATCCTGTCTCTTTCTAGCATTCCTTGGTCAAAAAGAGAGCCCATGGTGATAAAAGGCAACTTGCTGTTGACACCAGCCATGAAACTCAGTCCTAGCCCATGGAATTGTCCTTCTCTTCCCAGGGCTTTTCTCTTCTTCAGCAGAATCAAGAAGAAGACACCACCTAATCTCCTTATGTCCTTGATCACCCTCTCCAGCACCATGTAATCATGCCCCATGTGCCCTGGACTGACCTTTTTCATATGTACACACGTATGAAAAGCAGCAGGGCAATTCTCAGCAGTCTCACTGCAACTCCCTAAAACTACCCTGGCAGCAGCAAGTCTCCCCAGAGAGCAGGGTGTGTCAGCAGATGAACAGACAAGACATGAGGGTCATCCCCAAGCTATCACAAAACAGATAAAGGTCAGGTAGTAGCTATAGCAGCCATCTGACATATGTTCATCAAACCAATGCTCATATGGTACATATAAAACACGCCTTCTAATTTTATCTTTGGTAAAAGCACAGAAGTTCTCATGGGTACTGAATGTTGCATTTTTTTCCCTTAACATAGCACATTCCAATGCAAACAAAGTAACCAAGAATACCTAATAGCATCATTATTCTTAGTAACTAACTGAACATTCAAAATGATAAGAATTCAAAAGAAGAAAAGAGGAAAAAAAAGGAGTAAAAACAACTCCCCAGAGATGAATAAAAGGATCTGGATGCTCTGACTCCTAGCTAAATAAAATCGAAAATGCTATCACATTGTCTGTTTCCAAAAGACAAATTTTCTCATGTATGTCAAGAGAGAGTTTTATACAGAAGGCATTTTTCTGCTTCCTTTAGCAATGGTAAGACCTTTAGGTGGAATATGACTTCATACTATTTATCCTATTAAAGTAAGGTTTTACACAAATGGGAGAAATTTGAGATGAGAACAAGAACTGATTAAATTTAGAATCATGAACTGAAAAGAAAAGTTGAAAGAACTGTGTTTATTTAGTGCAGAGGTGTCACAGAAGCATAGAATCATAAATGTCTTGGGCAGAAAGGGACCTTAAAGATGGTTTAATTCCAACCCCCATCCAGTTCCATCCAACCTGGCATTGAAAATTTCCAGATATGGGACATCCACAACTTCTCTGGGCAAAAAAAGAAAGAATGAAGGCTGGTAACATGACACTTTCTTTCTCTTTTTTTTTTAGACTACAATTAATATGGTCATTATTAACCAAGAGATATCTAGGTTAGATATACTGGGAAAAAAATCTCCTTAAGGCTGGCAACCTGCTGTAGTATGACCTCACAAGAGTTTTATGCATGCATTTCCAGCATGAGAATTTCTTGGACACATTAAGAATATGCTTCTCCTGCCTCAGAAGGCAGAGATGGATGAGAGGAATTTGGAACGTCTCTTCTAGGCTGAATTTTCCACAATTCTATAACTCCTTTTGATCTAAACTTTTCCTTCAGAAAGGAAGAGGAGATATCTCTTGTATTCCCAACAGGGCTTGTTTGGTTTCTCTTAGCATTTTATACTGAAGGGGCATCCAATCTTTAGTTCATCATAAAAGATAAAAAGTAAGAAAAGCAGCATTTAACAGGTCAATAATCACAGCAGAAGTGTGAAAAAGGCATCTTCACTTCTCTCTGTCCTCTTGCTTTCTAATTAGGTGCTGACAATGTGGCTGACACCGTGTAAGATACAGAGATAATTCTGGCTCTGGGGAGCTCAGCATCTAAGAGCCAAAGAATGAAGATCCCTCAGGATTAGTTCTTGCTTCTATGTGCTCTAAAAGTCTGATAATTTTTCACTGTAGACCTATGAATCACATTCTAAATTGAGACAGAGATAAATAGAAAGCAAGTTATTTCAGGTGAATAGGGACTTGAAAAAAAGCTATGCAACGTGCTGCTTTTGGCAGGCAGAAGAGCATTAATATAGAAGTAAGTGCTGAGTGGCATGGATATCATCACACTAGCCAAGAATAGAAAAGCTCTGTCTCTGTTATCACAGAAGAGGTTGATCACTCTATTTAAAAAATGGGAGTACTTCATGGTATACCTGGCATTTAAATACTCTATTAATGAACTTTCATTCTTACTCTGAGTTCCTAGCAAAACATATTATCCCCTGGGAAAATGGTCCATTGTCACTGATGCACAGAAACAACAACTGACCCACAAATTTAAAAAAAAAAAAAAAAAGAACAACCAAACCCCATAATTCCCAATTACAGCACTGAAAAAAAAAGAAAAAAAGGGGAGACCCAGGCCCCCAGTACCAACAAAAAAAAACCCCAATGAATTATGTAACTGAATAATTCACACTGTGGATATAAAAGCCATTACATCAAAATAATATTTTTCCTCATTCTACTCAGAGCATAGCATGGAAATTTTAAAGTCAAACTAACACCTAACACTATTTTAACACCTAACACTATTTTAACACCTAACTGAAATAAAATTCCTGAGAAAATAAACAGAGTTTTCCAAATATATATAAATTCTTGTTAAAATTAACAGTTCTGAAAAGGCAAATATACAAACACAGGACTAATATATTCCTGGTAATTATAACTTAATTTGGTTTTAATGTAAATAAACATACAACACTGTTTTGCCATAAAGGACAGTTTTTAATTAAACAGTTTATGTATCATATAATTCTTCACTGCTAAAAACTTTCAACTTTCTCTCCAGATCTGTAGCAAAGGCAGAGTACATAGTAGATCAATATCAGTTTGTGATCTCCCTAATGATGTTTATTATATTTTATATTTTAAGTAAAAGTTGCATTGTAAATATTTTCATCATCCATTTTAAGATTTCTGGTCTAATTTTAGCTGATTTTCTGCCTCATAAAGCTCTTCACAAATCATTTAACAATTTCTTCTTCTGTTAAGTTTGAAATAATCAACATTCAACTACATTTCAGTGAAAACTTTAAAACTCTTAATTCAGGGACTACTGCATTTTGAAGCAATGCAGCCTAGAGAGCAAACCATTAATAAGGCTAAGTGGCTTTGGAAGGATATGTGAAGAACATGAAGCCAGATGAACTTATCAGTACTTCTCAATGCAGCATGAGTCAGAGGATAGTTTGTGGTTGTGTAGGAGGCATTAATACGGTGGTCTGGAAATGGGAAAATTATTGTGCTGAACAGCAGCTGACAAAGAAATTCTTCATACTTTCAATAAGGGCAAGACAGAAAAGGGTAAGATATCACTATGGGCAATGACAATAGAAGGTTCTAACCAAGTAGTAATGGTACATCATGTATCATCACAGATATGAGAGTGAAATAGGAAGAAAGTTTTGTGTAGCGTCTGTACAAGGAGCTTAAAATATATTCGGTAAGTTCAACAGAGCCCTGGAAGACATTTTGCATCTAAATTATCACAAATTTATTTTGCCAGATTGGGAACAAAACAGGAATACATTTTTGATTTGAGAAGTCTTAAGTTCTAGATGTACAGATATTAATGGAAATCACATTTTTCACCCAATATTTGTTGGTTGATCTTGTCTTAGCTTTTCTGTGTATATACCCTCATCGTAATGCTCCATGGAGTCAAGTACAGCTGAGAAACAACAGACTAAGAACTTTAAGGCAGATATGTAGATGACATGACAAAACCTCAATTTCCTGGCCAGAATAATTCCTTAAACTCTTCTTCTGCAAGTTGATACTTTATTCAGACTTTTAAAAAATCCCATCACAGATGAGTAACTTTTGTAACTGATGGCTTTAACAGAACAGAAAAGAGCCAAAGGACTAAAGACAGGTCTGGAAAAGGATGAAATAAATAAATGCATCCATACCTCAAGTGGCCAAATATAAACAAATACCCAGACAAACCAGAAAAAGACAATGCACATCTTATGAAGAAAAAAGGAATTTTCCCAATACTTCTTCCAACACCTATATAAATTAAAGTAATTCAATTTTTCTTTCCATGTGCTAAAGACTATAAGCATATCCTTTCTCTGTACACATTTCTTTGCAAAAGGTAATAGTTTAAAGCAAAAGAAAGAAGGATTGCAGGAATTCCAGTTGCTGCTTTGCTGCTATTAGATACATGGCTGGTAATTGGTGAAATGTCACAATTGTTCAATGTGTTTTGAGGGACACCTGGGATTAAAAGTATAAGGTGCACCTCTATACAGCCCTGTCCAATGGATAGTCCCAGTGCACTGCTCTCTCTCACTTTTCTATTTGAAATTAAAGTTTCAAAACCTGCATCTTCAAATACGTTTTCTTCCAGTGAGCAAGTTCATGAATTAACATCTTTTCAATGATCAATGATTCCTGTGCGACATCTCCAATTCTAATGCTTCTTCTATTAATAGCGACCTCAATCTCTGCTCCTCACATTTTATACTGAACTTAAAAGCAGTCTGCAGACATACATACCTAAGCATTGTACATAAGAAACTACAGATCACTCTTAAGCTGTTCATTAAGAATGATGGAATAAAGATTCTTACATAATCGGTGTATCTTAGAAAAAATGTAAAGAATTTTTCTCTGAAAGTATGAGTTTTGTCTGCTTAGTGCAGGAGAATTTGTGACTCATAAAATGTGGGAACATTGAGGATAAGAAAAAAGTCCCTTGAATTCAGTTCTGAAAACTGTTGGATATGTGCTCACTCTGCAGGAAGAAAAAAAAACGAAGCCTTAGATTCACCCAGCTGGCAAGTATCTTCCTGTGGGATAACTAGAGTGTTCTTTACCCATACATTCATGTGTAAAAGAGGCAGCACGAACTCTCAAGTTCCTCGTAATTATGGTGCAGAATTCCAGCACTGCACCCACATGTAAGAATATCCTGTAGCTACATAACATGTGAAGTTTCTGATATAATGTCCTGAATATTATTTCTTTTCTGCCAGTCTGCTTCAGTAACTGTTTCAGTCACTGCCCATAAAGAAATCATGACTAACTGTGCAGTCTGCAAGAGCTCTCTCTCAACTTTTTCACAAATACCATATGAAACCTTCAGCCAAAATTCATGGCAAAAGGAACAATATATGTCTAAGATTTTTATTATATATTCTGATAAATCACAGACTAAGAGGACTAAGTTAAGACTACATCTAGTAAAAAAAAAAAAAAAAAAAATCAATGACTAGAATGACTGCATCAAAAATTTTATATAAGTGGTGATTTATCACCAGTTCTAGGGTCTTCCATAAGCCAACAAGGAGGACAGTACACCAAGAGAAGATCTCTGTAATGAGAGTTATGGTCTCGTGTGTCTCCTAGGATGTCAGGTTCTTATTCCAGCACAGCCATAATCTTTTTTTTTCCTCACTTTTGTGTCCGGTTGAAAAAGAACTGTGTTCACCCCACCCAGACCATGGTGAGGAGAATTGCTGTTCTGTGACTAGAGACTGAGTTACAATAAGAGTCCTAAATAGAGTTTCTCCACTATTATTTTGACACCTCAGACACTATAAATATGTTGTGATCTCTTATTCACTCAATAGCATCTTTATCACATATGAAAGAGTGCAACCACCATGGACATTCTTTTTATAAAGACAGCTTTAAGAAAAAGGAAAATAGAGATATTGTCAAAATACTAAGAAAAATATGCTTAATGTTTTCCAAACACCTGATGTCTTTCTTCTCTTTCTGTTTTTGTTTTAAAAAGCTAGCCATGATCCCCAGCTTTTTTAACATCTTGATCTTGGTAGTGTCAGGGTTTTGTAAGCACTTGAATTTCTGGATCTAGTGATGCTGCTGTCACCATTAGACTTGAAATCTTTACTCATTAAGGATCACCACTCAAGGATTCAAACCATATAGATCAGAATCACACTAAATTTATTCACTTTGTATTCAAACTTTTAAAAATTATATAAAGCACATGGGAAAGTAGAATCAGACTCACGACCTCTGTTGATTACCAGGAATGAAGCATTAAAACAACTTTGAACAGATTGAGTGCAGAAACATTCATTGTTTTGCAAGACAGCAAAAGTTAGTCCAAGATACTTTATTCAAATTTATGTAAATGCAAGCAGATATGATTGACATGCGAAGAACATTTCACATTTAGTCTAGTTAAGAAATCTCCATCACGAGCATAATGCCATATGGCATTATTTCCATTTATTTCTGCTATTTCTTTTCAATGGAAATTTTGAAAGCCAATCATGTATTCTACATCTATATTCTGCTGTCAGCTTTCATTGAAGTATGCACTGCAGATTCCTCAATGGCATAGTTACCTGCTTAAGTTGGTGCAGGAATGTCTCTGTGTCCAACAGTAACAGGTCATTATAGAGAAATCCTGACAATTTTCAATGCCTTGGTGGCGTGATTTAAATTATAAATCAGGCTTCAGTTTTGATTGACACAAAAACTTTAATAATACCTACTTAACTTCACTGTGCCAATTCACAGAGCAAGCTTAAGTTTCATTTTAAAACGTGTCCACAAAGTTGCATGCATTTACAGGCACACACTTCATATCTTTAGCTCAGCCAATCAATATTTAAAACTTAAAAGCATGAATTACAAAGCATTAGACACCACGCAAATCACAAGAAAAAGAATTAGTCTATTGAATTTTTGTTGATTAACTGAAGAAGAAGAAATGGATTTTGCAGTGAGTTGTTTATTTGTCTGAGGGACTGTAGATAAATTAATGGTTTTAGAAAAGTAATGTCTATTGGGAATCAATAACTTATAAATCCTAACAAAAAACCCCACGCTGTAATTAGAAAAAAAGTTTAATTACCTCTAAAGTGATCATTCTAGCATATTGGCCAGATTTCTTTATTCCATCAAAAAAAGGTACCTTAAAAAGCATTTAATATACTAGGGCCCCAATTATTTTTTATGTGAATCTTTTAGAACAAGATCCACATACAGTAAAGTATGAGACTAACATTCAACTTTCTCAATACTCTTACCCTGGTGCAGAAAAAAAACCAAAACAACACTTTAAAGATGAACATCAATGTCCTAATTTTACAGTTTGGAAGACAAGAAAACATATGTATCTGGTGTCAGCAGCAAGCTAAAATATTGTCTACATGGACGTGAATTTGAAGTTTATTTAATCACAGCAATATATCATCCAGGAGTTAAAATACTTGGTACTGACAAAGTTACTGGTAAAGTAAGATAAAGCCTAACTAACAACAGTTCTACTATGACTACTTTGTAAATAAATATGTTCTCTAGAGTCTGGTTTTAATAACATTTAATTTGCAGTGTAGATTAAAGCTGTAGTATTTATCTTTACTGGTGGTACATGTCATTCTCCTCAGATCAGATTATTTTATACATATCTACCAGTAGCTGAACAGGATTGTTCTCAGAAATCTTGATTATTTAAATGGAAAAGGATTAATTTCTATTTAAAATTATTATCTACCTTTGTAACTGATTTCAATAGGCATACTTGAAACATGAGGGGTTTGCTGTTGATTAAGGTTTCATTTTTAGTGTGCTCAAACCAAGAGAGAAATCCCACATGCTGAGAATACTGAACCTTACAAATCATTTAAAAAAACTTGCCTCTGGTACCAAATCCACTTTTTGAGTGCTTTACAGGGTACTCAAATCTTTAAGGTGATTGCCTAATAGACGTGTTGGACTGAAGGGGAACACCCCACAGGCAGGTGACTGCCTTATTTCTTGCATCATTTAAAATTAACTCTAGCAGAGACATCCAGGAACAAACAGCTGGTCTCAGTGCTGCCTTGGCTAGAAAAAGGACTAAATGAGCTTCCAGATCCCTACTGCATCTGACTTTCAGAATTATATAGAGAAAGAACCCATTGTGAATGAGGGCTTTGCACTGCCAGAAGTCAGAGAGGATTGAATCAAATAAGAAATCTGTTTTGCCTATCTTTTAAATGCTAGGAACTGATATTTCCTTTTGATTTTTTATTTCCTAGATGGGAAATAAAATCAAATGTTGTTTGGCATCTTTTTTTTAGTTCTGGAGAATGGGAAAGAGGAGTATAATCTTTCTACACTGAGACTAACAAATCAACAAAACAATATGAACAACTGCTGCTTATCTTTTGAAGGCTATTCTGTCATATGTACATAATGAATCTTCTAAGTTTTCAGTTTTCAGTTGACCCATGTTGAATAGGCATGCTTAGAAAATTACTAGAAAAGAGTTCTTTCTTCTCTTAATCATGGGGCTGAAAGGGAAACCAAATGGTCTGAGTGCTCAGGTAATAACAGAGTTTTTGGAAAATACATGGACAGCTACACAGAAAGTACGTGGGCATAGCTAGAACTTTTTCTCTCCTTCTTCTCTTTTCTGTTTTTAAAAAAGTTTTCTTTTAAAGAAAAAGTTGCAATGCCAGATGCTCCCTGAATTGGCACAGATTTCTGTCATGCAAATGTCTGAAATTTTTTAAAAATGGTGACCTGAGTAATTTCTATTACTCTGACTGAGTAATTTCTCTTACCTTTTTCAAAATTCCATCTGGGTTAGTTATAATGCAGAAAATGCTATTTATAATGGACACCATCATCTTTTGAAGTGCTCATGATGAAGGATAAGGACTACTTTCAAATTAAATTTTTCTATTGTATTTGCCTTTGGTATGTGTGCCATAAACTGGATGCAAGACAGCTGTATTTTCCTTATGAGTTACATTAAGTTGCATCCAGGATGTCTGGATTATCACAGCTTTTTTTTTTTGGATGTGTGCACTGCAGTTCCACTTTCTCAGAAAGCTTTGCAGATGAATCTGCAAACTATGCTTCCATGTTGGCTAAAGCATACACAGAAATTCAGTTTCAGTATTAACATAACTGAAAATTAAATTCATAGAGAAACCCAGAAAAATCTTTGGTAGCACTACAAGCAAAACACCACAAAAGAAGTTTGCTGAAAACCACCCCAAAACCTACAATTATTATTACTTCTAATTTGTGAATGTCACTGAGCTGTTAAAATTTGTCCAAGCCCCACTATTGAATTGAAATTATATCTGCTGTGATATGATAAAACCCTGAAAGATACTAGCTAGGAATAAGAAAGCAACCTTGCTTCCACAAAGCTAGAGGCCAATAATAAAAAGAACTGTGTGGTGCCTTTCAAAGAACATGGAATCAGTTGTGATTCACACACATACAGTGTGACATGATTTTATTCAGTCTCTGCACATCTAGTGCCCCCCTAACAGGATATTTTCACTTTTGGAATATGAAAAACACCATGTGCTTTTTGCTTTCACATTCTGAGAAACACCAATCTGGAGGCCTCAGTGCAGTTGCATCAGGAATTGTCAACATTTCCACCAAAATCAAGCTCAGAGTAAAGTTTTTATTACCAATGAATCTATAGCAATATGCATGGATACTATAACAACTGATGAAGCAGGGATCTTGAGGGTTCATCACCAGAAGAAAACAGAATTTTTCCATGCTATGTATCCAAAATGAACTGTTTTTTTCAGACACCACAGTTCAACATTTATCTATTATTCAGGGATTAAGAAATCCAAAGAGAAGATAAGACAGTTTCTATAGGTCATAAGTCAGTGACTAGTTATAAAAAATAACATCTTAAGGTCTAAGAATTTATTTGTGATAATAAGTCATGAGGTATTATTTTGGGATCAAAATTATGCAGCTTGAAAATTCTTTTTCAAAGGTGTAAGAATCCCGAGTATTCATGACTCATGCTGAAATTTGTCAAAACAACGCTCACTCTTACATTTTTAATGGATTTTCCTTGGGACAACTGCAAGCATTTTTGCACTTCAGCAAACCATATTTTTATGGAGCTGCTTGAAATAGGAACCATATGATTAATTTGAAGTCAAAAGAAAGCTTGAATCAATCCATTAAAATTCTCTAATGAATAAATAAATGTAATTTGAACAAAAGCTGGCAATAGAAGTTAATATTTCAGGTGAGTAATAGCCTGCACAAGCTTGAGAAGGACTCGGCATCAGAGCTGCTTAAAACTCCTTCCAGAATGCAACAACCTGATTAGAAATCAGAATCTGCATATATTTATCTGCATAACACTAGGCATCTTTTAGGATAATACAACGTACAGTTCTTTTCCAACCTAAATGACTCTAGGATTATCAGTGTTTTCAATTACTCCATTTTGCCACTGTCATTCCACATTGTTACAGTTATATTTATTTCTACTTCACCTTACCAACAAATATAATCTATCAATGAATAAAGAAATTCTACTCTATACAACTTTTTAACTCAAAAAGCTATACTACTTGAATATACTTACTTTTAAAAACAAACAAAAGCTAATATATAAATACATGATTAGTAATGTGTCTTTTTATCAAAATTTAGAAAAAACTTATAAAGGTTACACTTCTCAAGCTGACATGATTCTTGTGTTCCTGTTATCTACAATAATTTTCACAGAAATTGGAAGCATTTTATTAATTTTCTTCTTATTGAGAGTGACTCTGTGGGAAAAAAGAGATCCAAGTTTCAGTGGGAGCTGTCAATAAACCTTGACTATTTTTTTTTCCTTTTTCTTTCCTTGTGATTTTTTGGTTTTGGTGGGGTTTTTTGTTTGTTTGTTTGTTTGTTGAGGGTTTTTTTATTTTATTTTTTGTTTGTTTTGTTTTGTTTTGTTTTTATAAATTATTTCTTTTTTTTCTTTTTTCCTGCGTGAGAAATCATGTTCACAGCTGTAGGTAAGTGAAATTGTTGTAGAGACTGTATTCCTCTAAACAGGATAGGGTTTTTGTTTTATGAGGAGGTGGTATACTTTGAATTCATAGAATCATAGAATCACAGAATCATACAATGTTTTGGGCTGGAAAGGACCTTAAGGACCATCTAGTTCTGACCCACTTGCCATGGGCAGGGACACCTTCCAGGAGACCAGGTTGCTCAGAGCCCCATCCAGCCTGGCTTGAACGTTTATAGGGATGGGACATCCACAACTTGTCAGGGAGAGCTACTCCTGTGCCTCACCATACTCACAGATTCACCAGATATCTTACAAATAAAAAAAAAATTCTAAAAATCTAGAATAATATTTTATGCAAAATATTTTCTTAAAAGCCTGAGCTTAGTTTTCCAAGTTATTTTTAACACAACCATTAAAATTGTTGTTGACTTTGTTTCTTCATTTGTGTACTATTTTTTTTCCAGTTACTTTAATATTCTGGGAATTTCCTCAAGTACTGCAACTTCATAGAAGTGCAGGCTTTGAGGATTAATAAAGTCTTACAACAAGACACAAGTTTTTTAAGCAGCTTCATATTTCCTAAGAGTACTACTAACTTATATTTTAATTGAGCAATTGAAATTGTCATGGACAATCCCAAATCTGGATTCACAGGGTACACCTAGATAGTCAGTAGTCCCTCTGATGCTCAGTATAAAAATCTAAATGGAAGAGAATTGGAGACTGAGCCTCATTTTATTTGCATGACAAAGTTATCTTTTCAAACAGATCAAGAGATTAACTTATATTTGCTTGTCTCAGGAAACACAGAAATATTGCTGATAAGAAAAGCAGGAAATGGGAAGCTTTAGATAGTATACTGCAGATTTTGTATTTGAAAGGATTTATGAGCCAAAATGGTCAGATTCCTGGATGCTCTGTGGCATTACAGCCTTTAAATCTGCTACATTGGAACTATATGGATCCCACATTTAAATCTTCAACCTTCTGGCTAGCAGTTCTCACACTGCAGTTGCAGAAGAGGCAAAAAAAGAAAGTACATCTCTAACCTGAAATATTATTCTTTATGCAATAATACATGTGCATATAGTAGTTTACAGATGAGTGGTGTTCCACAAAATCTAAAGTGGAATGAAAAATATAAACATATGTTAATTTCTTTACTATTGTTATTACAAATGAATTTTTTCACACATCTGTTTTCTCAAACTAAAACTAAGATATATTCAGGATGTCTCCAAAATGAAGACATATTCCCTTAAATGAAAATTATTCTTCACTTATCTGCCTATATAGATAAATTGCAATTTTATTGCTCTGAATTTTTTCCTCATTTCTCTCCATCTGGCAGTGAAAGCAAAACAGAAGTTAAGAAATAAATTTCTAACTCCTTATGATGACTAAGTAGTGATGATATGCTGATGACTAAGGACATTTATTTGCTCTACAACAGATACAATCACTACAAATGTCAGGAATTCTTGGACAACTGGCCCCAAGGACAGGATCCTTCATCATACCTGCTAAAAAAATACCTTGTAACCAGGGCATTGCTGGGTCTCCCCCTAAAGGTTGCAATTGAAGTCCTCTCTGGACACCAGTACAAGTCCCCTAGAGACAAGGGCAACACATCTGCAAGACATCAACGAGAAAGCTGTAGGCACTGTGAAAGTGGATTGCACTCATACAATTTGGAAGCAGACACATAAAACATCGTATTTTACAGAAGATTTAACCTATGAAAATAAATATCAACCATCTCCACACTACCCACCTGGGCAGAGAACATACCAGAGCAGTTAATGTAAGGAAAAATCCAATGTGCAGCTCCCTCACAGCCTCTCCTCATTTCTCCCTTACCTCTAACCCTCTTTTCTCCCTACCCACCCACACTGAAAGGCTGGAAAATCCATGTAACTCTGACCATTTGTGGATACAAGACTCACAGCAGCAGCACATCTCACAGTCACTCCATCACTAGAGCAGTTCTTTGGTCTATGCCTCTCCGTTTGTCTGCCCATCCTTCCCCACAGCCTGGCTCTTCTTTCCCAGTTACCCAATTTTCTCTCCATGGTTTGAACCCCAAAGTAAAGGGAGAATGCTCACAAACAAGCCACATTTAATGAAAGTCATTGGCTAAATGCCAATTACAGTTTGACAACAAAAGCAGCACAGTGGAATTTTCCAGCTTAATGTAAGACTGATGTGATTTAAAGAAACAAAGAGAAACAGCAAAAAAGATTGTGCAGCAAACACAATGCAGATCTACAGCTTGGATTTTAATCATGAGTTGAACATACATCTTCAGAGACCCTGGGTGAGTCATTTCATTTCCTGGTGCATTAATTTCCCAAATTCCAATACACAGATAATATGTAATGAATGCTGCTGTTTCAAAGCATGTCACAATAATCTCTGTAATGAGGTTTTTAATAGAAATTTCTATAAAACTGTGAAGAATAAGACACACATATAGGGCCAGCAAATATGTTAATACCCTTTTTAATGATTCATTAGTATTTAAGATTTAACAGATAGGCCTGTAGCAATAATGCAGAAAGAGTGGCAAATATTCTTGCAGAAGGCAGCTACCACCAGAAAGAAAGGCCTTGAGTGTGGTAGTGCAGTGAAGCAGGAGGCAGCCAGAAGGAGAACCACCCCAGCTACCACTTCTTTACCTGCAAATATGACCAACTGGAAAATGGCCAGGACAAAAAGCCTCTTTAGTTTCAATGGTTTTTCAGTGAAGGCAGTGAAGAGAGTGGGCTGGGAGGAGGGAGTCTTTAGCAATTTCACACCTGCTGTGAGCACCCCCGTAGTTTAGCTCTGGCCCTGTAGAAGTTAACTAATCCAGAACAAAAATTCAGTGACAAGGGATGTCCCTTTTTTCCTATGGATGAAGGTCCACCATCAAGAAAAATGCCTCTTTTTCCATGCACCATTCTCTCTTTCTTTAAGTGAGATGGCTGAGTGATACAGATGGAAAAACGCACAATAATTCAATTTGCTTTTTCCTATTCTGCATGTAATTTAATTGAACAATCAAGTACCCCAAATTGGATTAATCTATAGGCATGCCTTATTCCGTAACATAAGGGATAGAATTCTTCAGTATGTATTCTTTAACCTCATAGGAGAAGTTAAATGGACATTAAACATTCTTACAAGGAGAAAGAAAATATTTGTAAAGTAAATGTAGTCACATTTTGGGGATATCTTGATAAAGATGATTCCGAGAAGAAAACAATTGAATCTAAGAGACTTTTCCAAATGTAAAATTTAAAGAAAACATCATCTACCTGCTCAAATTCTCAATAATTTTTTATTCTTAAACATACGGGTCTGCAAGAAGTAATGTTATATAAATCATAGTATTATGATAACATGCTTCAACCAAAAAAAATTTTTTGCAAGAGGATATGAATTCAGGAATCTTAAATAAATGTCAATGTTTCTGCATTTTTGCAATGGGAAAATTACTTATATTTTTGGCTATTCATCCTAACATAACACTGAATACCTAAATGTGTTAGTGCTGTGGTTTAGGAATGTATTCTCCAATTTAGTGTTCTCATTTCCCCCCTCCCCTGCATTGGGCTGGAGAGGAGAATTGGAGGCACAAGAGCTAAAGATCACGGGTTGAAATAAGAACAGTTTACTGGAAACAGCAAAGAGATAAGAAAACAAACAGTAGCAGTAACAACATTAATAGCAAAAGTGTACAAGAGAGTGTGCAAATGCTCATCATTACACCTCCCCCTAGGTCTGAGGTAACACTCAGACAACAGCAGCACCTTTATCTTCTCTCCAGTTCCTGTCTCAGCAGCATAACTTACAGCCTGAGCTGCAGCTATCCCCAGAGGAATATTCTGGGGTGTCGTTTGGTGGGTGCAGATGCCATCAGTGACTCTTGTGGAAAAACTAACTCCATCTCAGCCAGATCCAATGCACTTGGAGAGGGCTGAACATGCCTGCCTATGGGAAGTGGAGAGTGGATTCCTTGATTTCCTTTGCTTACACAGGCAGGTTTGTTTTTCTTATTAAAATCTCTTCTCTCAATCCATGAGTTTTCTAGCTTTTCTACCCTTCCAATTCTCTCCCTGATCCCACCGGCTGGGGAGTGAGCAAGTGGCTGTGTGGGGATGAGCTCCTGGATGGGGTTAAGTTGTGACACTGTGATGTCAGAGGGCACTAGGAGAAGAGTATTTTGACAGCTTTTTCAAGGGATTATACATGTGTAACGGGTGTCATCTGATTCTGTAAAAGATGCATTTAGTGACAGATGGCCAATGGTGAGATGTACTAATGGCATAAATGTCTGATTTGAGTAGTGGAAGAAGCACAACTACTGAGCAATTTTTGAACACCATGAATCACTACTGCTACCAATTCTCAAGTGAAAGGTGTGTTGGTAGGAGATAAGAAAGTTTGTGGAATTTTCAAATTCAATGTGTAAGTAACATTCCTTTGATGTGTTCATGGCCAGAGTGTCTGCCTGTGAGGACTTGTTGAACTTGAGGGAAGTTCATCTGTCAGAGTGTGAAGGGGAAACCTCTAAAGCAGATATTCAGATTATTCCTCTGCATTTATATAAAACAAAAGTGAAAAACAGGATGGAAAAGTGAAGATACTTGTGAAGACAATTAAAAAAGCCAAGTTGATCTTGGGGAGAGAAAACCCCAAGAAATAAACCAAATCAAATATTCATTTAAATTATTTTGTTTATATTTTTATTTACATGATTGCTTAATGATAAAAATTATCACCACACATTTTTCTTCAATCTAAGCCTTTTCTGTTCAGTGATCTTGGCTGTAAATGTCTGCTAGTGATTAGGTCAATAAGGTATCAGAAATTTCCTTAGGAATATTTTATGAATTCTTCTATTTTTGTAATAGGAAAATAGTACTGGATTTGCATTCAAAATCTGTTGACAAGTAGTCTGTGCATTTCTATCCAGTAATAACATGAAAGGAAACATTTGAAATATATGAAAAAAACTAATTCACAAAATAAAGTAGTAAAGTACATTTGGGTCTCAAAGTATGCAATGTACTAATACTGTGTAGTTGGCTATGTTTATTTCTTTCAGTTTGTTTGTATTCCTGCTGAAAACTCTGATATTATTATTTTGCGAAAAGTGATGTTTTTTGCAGAAACTTGAAAGTTTCATTTTAATGAAAGAAAAATCAAAGCAGAAAGGCTTCAAGGTTCTCACAAAAATCTGTTTTTGGGACAGGAAATAGAACTTTCTGTTTCAGAGTACAGCCATCCTCATACACTCATTATTCTTCCTGAATTATCCTTTTCCTAGTTCAACACTTCTTTTTATGTCCATCGTGCTGCTAAAAACACCCTGTTAAAAGTCTGTTTAAGGAAATGAACGTTGCTGAATTTTTTTCTCTTTCTGGCAGAGGCTTACAGAGCTGTTTCCTAAACAATGCCCTCAAATACAGCATGGATGTGAAAACTTCCTGCAGAGGCAGTTCACTTGAGGTTGAGGCTATCCTTAATTATAGGATGTTGTCAGCTCAGAAATTTCTCCTAGGAAGACCTCTAACTTTTATAAGGCAAAGAAGCTTATGAGTTTTTAAATGGCCTTCAAAATCGAGGCAGAAAGTTAAAGAGAGCAAACAATTCATCTTTCCTATATGGCATCCTTAACCCTTTTTTGTTGATACATCCAGGACCTGATGGGTTGCCTTTCTAGCAAAGTTATCTCATGCATCTTTTTTTTTCTTAAGCCCTTTTTGTTTCCCTTTATTGGGAAAAAGCTTGGTAAACAGCAAAGTGACAGTTAATCATTTTCTGATAGTGCACATCTCTCCTACAAGATCAACTCAAGCAGACAATGCTATCTAAAATCTCCTCTCTACACACACAAACACACACACAGACAGAGAAAACAAAAAGCAAGTAAGACCACCCCAAACGCCAAACACAAATATCCTGGTTTCCAGAAAAATGCCTTGGCAGAATGCATGGCCACTTCTTTCTTTTCCACTTTTTGATCTTGGATTGGATTTAAATGTTGGAAGAGGTACAAAACCAACCACTCAAGCTGCCTCTTGAAAGAAGCATTGTTCAGAACAAACAAGTGAATTCTTCCCCTAAAACTTCCCTGCTTAGAGATATTCAAAATAGAAAACAAAAAAACATTTGCTAGCAAACCTTTGAATGAATCATGAAGTAAATTCTGCCCAGTCTAAACCTTGGAAAGAGTTTAAGAATGGCACAGAAAGCGTGTAAAAACAACTACATCCTATACAATGTTTACATATGCAATGAAGTGAAAAAATAACGAAAATCTAAAGAAAAAAGAATTCTCTTCTATTGTAATGAATTAAAGTGGATATTTTTGGAATTAGTTTGGGCTTTTTTTACCTTTCCATTCAAAATACACTGATAAATAAAAATTCTCAATAAAATTCCCTTTCCTACTAAAATTCAGAAGAGATATTTCTAATACATGTTGTTGTTTTGCAGAACTTCATTTGTTTAGACAAGGTGAAACAAAACAGTAGAGCTTTTACAAGAAAGGTACCACAGTCAACTGTGAAGAAACGGAGCCAAGGAATATCTGCTGCAATCATTTGTTTTAGTAGAAGTAGCATAATTGTGCCATAAACTCCTGCCTGATCCACTGCAACATATTACATCTGTTTTATGCTAATGTAGTTCCAAGGAAATCAATGATATTTATACTGACATAAAGCTATGGTGAGTCATATTCTCAATTAGTGTCTTCAGTTTGAGAAGGAATATCAGAGATTTTTCTTGATTTTCCAAAATTTAGCTGCAATTTTGTTCAAGGATTTCTAAGAAGCTGAAAGTCTAATTATGTCTATAGGGTTTCAGAGCACCCCTTGAAAAATTATCACAAGTTATTTTAGGCTTAACTTTTAAATTGAACTATTGTGACTGCAAAGATCTTTGGTTTCATTGGTATGTTCATAACAAAAGGCACTAACCTGTGACAGATTTTTTGAAAATTACATGTATGATCCATAGAAATGCCTGTGAAGTAATATATCTGTTCAAAAAACGCTTATCAATGATCCCAACATAACCACCCTAACATACTGATGCTGCCATCAGTCATATGATGTTCTTATTTTGATGGTTGATTTCAACTCCCCTTAGTCTAAATCGTGTGTGAAACCCCTGTCAGTTTAAATACAACACATACAACTTCTAGAGACTGAGCCAAGCAAGAGCAGCTGAGGGAGCTGGGGGTGTTTATCCTAAAGGAAAGGAGGCTCAGGGGAGACCTCATCACTCTCTAACCTCCTGAAAGGAGGCTGTAGACAGGTGGGGGTCTGCCTCTACCCCCAGGAACCCAGTGACAGCATGAAAGCACATAGCCTCAAACTGCACCAGGGGAGATTCAGGCTAGATATCAGGAAGAATTTCTTAATGGAAAAACTTATTAAGCATTGGAACAGACTACCTAGAGAGGTGTTGGGAGTCACCATCTTTGGGAGTGTTCAAGAATCAGCTGGACGTGGCACTTACTGACAGGGTCTAATTGACAGGGTGGTAACTGGTCAGAGGTTGGACTTGATGATTTGGAGATAATCTCCAGCCTAAATGATTCTGAGATTCTGTGATTTTGAATCATTCAAAGTGGAAAAATTGCAGATATTTCTTTTTGTACAATTTTGTCTTCCTATTTTTAGTGGATATTTTTGTTATTTTTGTTAAAGTGAGAGAGATTTTTTTAAAAGGTAGTGATCTGAATTTATGATGTGTTAGTGTTCAAAGGCTTACCAGAATAATCTGATGCATTAGGCAGACAGGAATTTCAGCAGATAATCTGAGGTAAACCTTGCTAGGATAGTTTTAAAGAGCTGGTTGTCTGCATTTAGGCTGATCAGAAATAATCAGAGACCTTGAGTTAAAGATCTAATGGGAGAAGGCTCTTCATGCACATGGTGGACTGTCACACACACAAATTTAGGTTTTGGTTTATTCACACTAACATTCCGGATCCAAAGAACCAAGATCAAAATTGCATTTTTTTTTTACTTGCATCAGTGTCTGTATGCATTGCAATCCATATCTATTTTGTAATGGGAAATGTGACTATATACAATTACTATTTTGTTTTAATATTTTTCAAAACATAACATGAAAGATACACTATATTGTTATAGCTGTATTTTGTCCCTGGATGCCTGGGATTGAAAGTTTCCTGTGCTGTTTTTTGTTGTTCCTGTTGTAGATAACAGTAAATTACATTTCCTGGACATTATTTCTCAGTCTCTATGGTCTTTTTTTTACACAACTGAATCAACTGCATTTTTTACCAAGCTTGAGACGAATACTTAGGTTTTCCCCTTTTCATTAAAGTAGAAATTCTATTGCTTCAAATATATACATATAAAATAATATACAGAAGATGGCTGCTGAATGAATTCATCAAAAGGTGAATAAATACTTCTGAGAACAAAGATACAATTTTCTGGCAT